>NC_090436.1:289518322-290143322 GCF_031143425.1 Pleurodeles waltl
ATGATTTATCACGTAACTAGCTTTAAGTGTGGGAAATTCTGCAATTTTTCCAGACATCAGCACATTGGTTCTGATATTACACACATTTTCATCTCGAAATACACTTTTCAGTTTTGTTGTTCATATTATAATTCAACCAAGCAAAATCTTCTAATTAAGTAGGTTGGCCTGCACACTGCAGAGCCACTTCCAGATTGCTGAAGCGTTACCAGTACCTCACAGTTTGGAGAACCCTCAAATAATGGAAATTACCTTGCCCGATTGGAGCAAACTAAACAATAAGCCATTTGAAAAAGAATGGAAATATAGTCGTGACTTGGACACCACTGCCTTCATTATTGCACATTCAACAACATTTTGACGTGTTCCTCCCAAAACACACAGATAAATACAGTGTGAGAAAACAACACCATGAAATGAATTCCGTCTGGACTATTTTATGAAAATGAAAAATGCAGTAGAGAAAAAGAACTGTATGCAGAAAACGTGTTCGTATAACTTTACAGTGAATGTCTCTTTAAACAAGCAAATGGCTAGTAAATTAAATTTGCTGGCTTGTTATGCTAACCGAAATAAACACAATTTTCCTAATTTTGAAAGCACTTGGTCATGAGTTTCTACGCTGAGGATATTTCTCTGTACATTTTTAGCATTTTACAAATGTTATGAGGGTGTTCAAAACCAAGGAATAGGACGGCCCAATAGAACTCGTGGCTGGGAGACTTAATTTGAGAAGCACGTTTTTATGGATTTTACTAAGACCAGGCATGGGTGCTCTCCTTAAAATGACTATTTTGCGCTGTACTGATTTGTCTTTTTTTTGTACAGTGAGATGGTGACAATACAGGGACTGCCATTGTACCCTTTTTGTTGGGAGTGCTCACTATCACTATAATTTGTGGCATGGCAGCTGCATGTTTTAGCTGCTGTGCCTGTCTGGCCATCTGCCTCATTTAGTGATGCCATAGGTGTGAAGCTTATTGTCACTGCATTGGCTTTTAATTTTTTTTTTTTTTTTACATTTGAGGAAGACGATGGTGTGAACGACGTAGCTGCCAGAGTTTCTGTCATTAATTCGGGAAGTGAACGTAGTTTGTTGCAGGGGCCAACGAAAACCAGATTCTAATATCAGGCTTTCAACTCCAACCGAGAGAGAGTGCAGGAGAAGAGTGAATAATGCCACCCTCTGTGCACAGATTTTTGTAGACTGTTGAAGACAATAGGGAGGAAAATCACAGGCTATGGATACTTAATTTAGAGTGTACTGAGATAAAACTGAATAGCGGCTGCACGTTTTTAGGGTCGAGCCTGCGTATCGCTTGCGAGATGCTATAGTAGTTAGAAAAGGGCTCGGAGCCCTGCCCATGTCACGTCAGTGTCTTTCATTGGGTCGTGGGCTTGCCTTTTAAAATCTGCTTGCTTTGATTAGTGGAAGGCATGCATACGTCATGCCTTTTCCGATGGTTAGCCCTCCTCGAGCGCAGCTACCAAGTATTGAAAACATACGAGGCTCAATGTTTTCCGTCCGGTTTGTGGGCTACTTTTCCTCTTTTTTCACAGCGCGATCTCGCTTGCTTAGCAGCGCAATCGCACTCGTTTTTTTTTCTATTTAATGAGGCAAGAAAAGTCACATTGGGAGTTTACAACTGCTAAAGCTCTAACTCGGAGAAATGCGAGACCCGTTGCATTGCAAATGCTTGTCTCATCTCTTGTCTTCTGCTGCTTTGGCTTTTTATATAAAAAAAAAAAACCATAATCATCTAGCGTCTGTTTGGTACAGGAGAGTAGCCACATTCAATGAAATTACATTGACAGTGACATTTTCCATTTATGTGTTCAGATTTGGGAATAATACGTTAAACTCCCCGTGTTCAACACATTGCTCCTTTGCTTTCTAGCTACGTTCTGCCCTTTTTCTTTTTTTTAAATAAAAAGGTGCCCCTTGCTATTCATTGTAAGGATATTGCAAGACAAGGAGGAATTCCATAATCGTATAGAGCATGGGTACTTATAATCATTTCCCCAGGGACCGAAAATTATGATCTCTGGTGTGATGGAACACTGCTTTGATGCCAGAATGGGGAGGAGGCCACGTAATGGGGTGTACCCTGGCCATTGATGGAACAAAGCATGCACGTGGTGTGGACTGATAGTTATGGAATTATTTGAGGGTTTCATTGCATGAAGCTCTCTAAATTAAGCTCCAATCATTTAACGGAGAAAGTAAGAACTTAAAAAAAAACGCTGGTAATAGGAATTTGACAGGAAAAACAGGATGGTAACTCCACAATTATTTTATTTATTTATTTATTTTTCTCCCCATGGGGAGAGAACATACAGTCTCAGTCGAGTCATAAACATTTGGTGTAAAGAGAAAAATATGGTTGTGTCGTTAGACCTCCTACTTCAGCAAATTGTTTGATCGTGGTATTGGAGGCCAGGTGTTGATATGGATGTTGAGAAATCTGTCTGTGAGAGTGTCGACTGTGCAAATCATGATCAGTCACATATAACATTGAGACAACCATTGCGACCCATGAAGGTAGCAGACAATTCTTGGGAAACTGTTCTTGTGGACATTTTAGGTCCCATTTGGGAGAGAGCAGCAAGTATGTAATTATTGTGATAGATATATTTTCAAAGTGGCCTGAGATCAAAATTGTTTAATAGGTGGATGCTATTTCTGCGGTGTGGTTCATGGACATGGTGTTTGTTAGGGAAGGGTTACCTAAAATAGTGGTAAGAGACAATGTGCACAATTAATTTCCAAGGAAGTGAAGGAATGTTGGAGCTGGAATGGGGTGAAGCATAACTTCATGTTGCTGTATCATCCTAATGGAAAAGGTAGTGTTGAATGTTTCAAAATAGTTACCAGGAGAAATGTTCAAATATCTATCAAGAAAGGCGTATCATGGCAATTGGAACTGTGGAGGTTGGCATGGGCCTATCACACACAATCAACTGTAACTGGATTTTCTCCATTCAAGATATTGAGGGGTGAGAGCGGTACACTAAAGATCATTTGTGTTTGATATCTAAACAGAGGTTCAGAGATTGGTCTCCAGAGAAAGCTAGGTTTAACATCATCAATGTGTAAGAAGTTTACAAGCATTATTATGATCAAAAACATGGTGTAGCCAGACCAGAGTGGAACTTGATGTTGAGGATATAGTCAAGGTACCTGGAGCAGTTTCAAAGGGTCATAATAAGTTTACAAATCCTTCAGGACAGTTACAATTCATACAAATCCCGCAAGGTTGAGTGATAGAGAGGTTTGGCATTTCAGTAGCATGTTGAAGTGCAAGCTGGGAGTCAAGGAATAAGGTGAAGGAACCATTGTGTAAAAAGTGAATTTGAAAAGAGGTGTATGCATAGCTCTTTTGGTAATGACTATTCCAACAATGATGGAGTAAATCTTGACTGTGGCAGAGAGGAAGGAAGTGTGAGTGGAGAAGGAAGGTTGGAGGCTGAAAGTGTGGGAGGTTGTGATAGGAAGACAAGGAGTAGACAATTTGTGTTCTGGCCCAAAATAATTTAAGGATCTCCACTGTTAAACATTTATGACACTGTTTAGGCAATAGTTAAAAGTGAAATGTTATTGCACCATAGGTTAATATAGATAACTTGAAATAAAACTTTTTATAAGTAACTTTTATAAGGGTTCCACTAGCTGAAATTTATATTTGTTTTTATCGTTGTGATATTTTATTATTGTTATTTAGCTGTAGTGTGTTTTATAAAAGAGGAAGATATGTTGTGTCTCCTACTTAGAGAACAGTGCTGACAGGTAGAAAGTAGAATGATGATAGGATGAGGGAATGTAGATTGTGAGTGTCTGAGGGTTCTTGGACGTCAGGTGGGGTTTTGGAGAGGATGGAGGCATGGTTTTGCTGCAGCTGTTGGAATAAGGATAAAGCAAGATTGAAACCTTACAATTGCGTTCTGCTGCATACCTTACACTCCCTTTCTTGTTTAAACAGCAGTTGTAATTTTTCTGGGAACAGTCCCGCTCCAATACCTTTTTACAAACAAATAGTGAAATTGTTTTCTTATTATAGGGAACTAGTGATATCACATTTTAATAAGAATATTAGACCAGTTTATATTTGTATACTGACAGCATCCTTGCTTTATTTAAAAACACCCAACATGGCTACTTGCACTAATACACATATATCTTTTATATTTACAGGGCACAGAACTGGCGAAGCTTTATTAAAAAAAAAAAAAAAACATTTTGTGTTATTTCAGATTAATTGTTGAGAGTAGGGTTATGCACTTAGTTGTGGTGACTTCTGTGTTTCCGAAACAATTGCTAATTCCTCTGATAGGCCCTCACTACCTTATGCCTCCTTAATTTGTGGGAATGTGGGAGCACAAACCCAACACAGGAGGATAGCTTGATTGATGTTGAGCCTTTCATATACACTCCTCCAGGGAGGAGATTACGATTAAAAAGTCTGAGCAAAAAGTGAAACTAGAAGAATTAATTAGTGAATATCTGGTATCCACTGAGGAGTTAAACGTACAAAACGTAATTTTAAAACTCTCCAACTTTCCACAGGAAAAATATTAGACATAGAAAGGCCCCAGTGGATCTACAGGCTTAACCAAAAGCATGGTTAATGACCTAGATGAGCCTGTTTTAGATCAGCTGTTCTTAATCTTTAGACTTATGTGGACTGCCACTGAATCACTGTTGCAAGCCGTGGACTCCCACCTAAGCAACTGTAGTGATTTGAACCCCAAAAGAATGCACAAAAATATAGACACAAGTATACCTAAAAATAAATGCACAAATTATTAAATATTTGATTTTATTCACAAATAAAAAATATGCACATGGACAATTTTAAAGGGAAAATTAGAGCTTTTCAGAAATATAGTTTTATTTCTGAAAGACTCTAACACATCGCATCGTCTTTTTTTGCTCTGTTGTTGTTGGTGCATACCAGTGCCAGTTCATTTTATGCTGCCAGTTCTCAGTGCTAGTTTGTCTGCTATACTTGCTCTTCACCCCTTGAATTAAGATAGGGATACCAACTTACTTTTTAGTCTGCAGTGTCAAATTCCCTCATATTTATATAGTGTTTTATAAAAATGTTTATCAATTTTGTTTTTATGTATACATAGCTTATTAATAGGCTATTATGACTTAAGTTTGCAGAGAGTCACAATCCCCTTCGTATAAGCACCGCAGACCCCAGGTTAATAACCACTGACCCTAGATCATTATCAAGTTCCTATTACTTTCTGTTAAAGAGATGTCACGTGGGAAGAAACACCACATTTGAGATTACACTGACTATTTGTGGTGTTCTGCAGTATGATATTTCGGCCCATGAAAAAATGAGCTGTAGCGATTGTGGAATTAATTCCTTCATAACAAAGTTCAGAATGAAAGTAAGGAGTATTGAGTTTGTAATACATTTGTTTAAGAAATCTGCCTTCACTATGTAGCCACCCCATATTTTTTTTAACCTTTTGCTGGACCCTGTATTTTGCTGGTGTTAAAACTATGTGCATATCACCACTGCAAAATAGTGACAAAGTTCTCCTGCTCCCCCCTTTAGCTTGATGAAATTGGCTGACCCCCTAATTGGCTCCATTGTGCCTCTGAGTACAGTGATAGTGCAAACCTGATTGCAGGGCTAACATTTGTAGCCTTGCTGTATTTTAAAACTGCAAATTCAACAGGTCAGGCTTTCCTCTTAAATATTTAAGTCAAACATATGTAGTGTTTCTTTTCCAAAAGGCAGGGTGCATGGTATTTAAAAGTAGGATATGCAGAAATGTAATTAAAAAGAAAATGTTAAAGATGTCCTTACAGTGAAAAATCCCCAAAATCCCTAGATGGGCGATGAGCCGAGAACCAAAATCGCAGGTGCCCCCCTTTCAAAGACTGATAGCTTTGTAGTAGATATTTTTGATGTGCCCACATTGTGTTTTGGCTCGTTCTCTGTCGTGGACACTTGGCCCACCCACACAAATGAGGTGGCCTTTTCATCAAGAGACCAGGGGGAACGGTGGATGGTAGGACGTTTATGGTTTAGTTTTGCTTCTGGAAGAATGTGGCACAGAAATGCACAAAAAATGTGTGATTTTAGTCACATTTTGAAGGTTAGAGGGCAATGCGATTAGGAAACTTGTTGGGATCGATAAGAGGCACACCACCATGTATTCCGCCAGGTGTCTAGTTTTCAAACTTATTTAGAGTTGATAGAATTTCCCAAGACTCTTACTCTTATGATGTTCCAGACACTCAAATTGTGAAAAGAAACGCCCCTAGGTTTTCTTTAAAAGTCCCCTCACCCACCAACCTAATTAGTGGCATACCTCATCATTAGGGCCCCACCCGAGACACCTAGCATTTCACAAGTGTGTTTCAATGCGCTAATTACACGGGAGCATTTTTTTTGCCACACACATACTGGTTGATTTGGCATGACTGTGAGTGAGGGTTCAATAGATCACATTTTATTAACAGGAAATTTCACAAAAATGAAATGCACTGTTAATAACTGAAAGGCCAAAATAACTGAACCAATGACTCACAATTCGTGAGCTGTAAATCCGCGTCAAGAGCCCCAGCTAACCTGGATGAAAGTGCAAAAGAAGAACCACACGTGAAGAACAGTCAGTACTGCACCTAAGAACACAGATGCTGGTTCCTGGTTGGTGCAGATGATGTCCCAATCTGGATGGCTGATTGCAGTCTCGTTTCAGTTGCTGGATTCCGCTAACGAGCCTTGGAACACACAAAGCTCGTGGATAGCGGAAAATGGCACTGCCTGAGACCAGGAGGGGGAGACATAGTGGGCTCTCAGCAACTCAGAGAGCCCTCAGAAGACCAGGCAGCTCACACAGGAGTCCCACAGCATGGGGACAAAGAAAGTACAAAAGGATGCCCATGCAGCACTACACAAAGGGATCCCACTCTGCCGGAGAACCACGCAGAAGGCTGTGCGTCGCAGGAAGGAGGGCTGGAGCTGCACGGTGCACGAAGAACTTCGAGGAAGGATGCCAACAAGCCTTGACAACTTCAAAACATGCGGTTCACGGGGTACTGTCTTGCGTGTGGAGGCAAGTTCTTACCTCTACCAAAGTTGGACAGCTGGACTTCGGGACTGTCTGGACCACTTCAGTCCACCACCCGTGTTGCTGGATCCACGCACTTCAGTAGAGGGGACCCAAACCACTGGTCGTCTCTGCAGAGGTGTGCCTGCTGAACAGGGAAGTGTCTCCTTCACTTCAAGGGAGAGTCCTTCGTTCTTCTGGTGCAGGCTGAAGACTGGTTGTCCTCTGAGGATGAATGACCGTGCAACAACTGCAGTTTCTGGCAGGAGCTGAAGATACAATGTTGCAGTTGTAGAGTTCCTGGGGGGTCCAGATGCTGTTTCTTTGGTAAGAAGGTGAAGTAAAGGGTGCAGAGGATTCCTGCTGGAGTCCTGCAGTCTGAATCTGAAGAACCACCCAAGAGAGAGACCCTAAATAGCCCTGAAACAGGGGATTGGTCAGCTAATAGGTAAGCACCTATCAGCGTACGGCTCTGACGTCCCCTGCAGGCACTGGCCACTCAGATGCTCCCAGAGTGCCTTGCCAACTTGGAATCCAAATGGCAAAACACAGGGACACGCTGGAGGAGCTCTGAGCACCACCCCCAGGTGGTGATGGACAGGGAGTGGTGCCCTCACACACAGGTACTCTGCACCCAGCCTTCAAGGTTGGAAGGCCCGGTATATGGGTGACTTATAAGTGACCTGGTGCAGTGTAAATGGCAGTGAAAGGGTGTTTGTACCATTTCACACAGGCTGCAATGGCAGTCCTGTAGAAGCCTTTGCATGGGCTCCCTATGGGTGGCAAAAGAAATGCTGCAGCCCATATGGATCCCCTGGAAACCCAATGCCCTGAGTACCTAGGTACCATATACTAGGGACTTATAAGGGGTGACCAGTATGCCAATTCTGGGTGAAATCCTGGGTTACCAGTATGCAGGGACAAAATTTAGAGGAGAGAGAGCATAAGCACTGGAGTCCTGGTTAGAAGGATCCCAGTGACACAGTCAAACACACTGACATCAGGCAGAAATTGAGGGTACTCAAGGGTGACAAAAAGAGGGTACTTTCCTACACACAGCTAACACTAGTGATATCCACTAAAAATAAAAAAAAAATAAAGTTACACACAAGACAACACAAATATCTTGCAGAAATCTAAGGGCAATTTCACACACAATGAAACATAAGCTAAATATCCTGCATTTAGTACAACATTTACAAAAAAGTTATTCATGCATGGTAACGATACTCATTTGGAGTAAATAGTCCAAAAAAAGGTTATCTTACCTAACATATGCAACTACCCAAACTGCAGGTCTACCACTGCAAACCACAAGGCGTCGCAGCAAAGGAACCAAAAGCTTTGACCTAGTACAAAAAGGAGAAATAAATCATTATGATCACAAATACAAATACTTCATCAGTCGACAAACAACCTGTCACCAAACATTTACAAATTTTCCCTGGTGTCTAGTGGTTTCTGCCCTGCTGATTGCCCCAGAGGGTGGCAGAAATGGCCAAAATGAATGCCCCCTCTCCCAAAGGGGTAGGACCCTTGCCCAAGGGGCTGACCCCCACCCGAGCAAAAGACATGCACACACACAATAATCCCTTGTGTCCAGTGGTTTCTATGGGCAGATGGGCATAATCTAAATATGCTGGTCTGCCCCCAAATGGGGCAAAAACGACCAAATGAAATAAATTAAAAGGGTCATCAAGGAACCAAAGATTTCCAAACAACATCAACGGTGTGTAGCAGAACCACAGAGGTTGCAGTTGGGCATATACTTTGTAACAGCAGTGATCGACATATTCACAATCCCCCAAACGTAGGGATGTCGGCGAGGACCGCAGGACATAAGTCATCAAAGTAAACAAACTGACAGACCTAAAATATTGTCTAATTTGGCAATTAAAGGCAACCATGGGTCTGTAAGAAAAAACAAATAAAACCGCAGGATGCGTCCCTCAAGGAGGCTTTCCAAATGTAGACTGCCTCCACTTAAGCAGTGTGACTAACAAAGAGCCTCTAATGCTGTCCTTTTACCTGTAACATCTGTGAAAATAATAGGACCCTCTGATCCGTATATGTAAGTTTTTTCTTTTCTTGATTTCCCACTGCAATACCATAAACATTGATTTTTATCTTGTAATCTCACCAGCACTGTAGTAACAGTCCTTTTCTTTGGGTCACATTTCCCTTTCAGTGGTAGGCTTGTGGTTCTGCTGCTGACTCAGGCAGTGGTTATCCGCCTTACCCATATGATTGACCAGGAATGTTGTGACTGAAGCTTGAAAATCGGTATCATTCGCATAATCATGCCTCTCAAGTCAATGATTCAGTGAAGCGATGGATAACCCTGCACAGTTATGAATATTTATTACCTTCATGTTATCTGTTGGTGCAGTTTGAAGTAGTTCAATTTGTTAGCAATTGCTTCCAAGTTGCACTTTTTGTGTCTGCAACTCTCTTGTTCGCCATTTTATCTAGTCTGTCCTCCAGTGCAGTTAAATGTTTTTCTCCTGCTCCATTCACCTTCTTGAGGAAATTCTCCTTGGAAACCTTTAAAGCCATTTCACCACTCCTCACGCTTGTCATTGGGTCATCACCAGCAGCACCCCCTCATCCACCCTCACCTGTTGTGGAGGACAAGGGTAGAGACAGTCCCACAAGTGGCCAGCTACCTTATTTGACTGTGGACTCAAAGGAGCCTTTCTTGTTGGTCTTCCACACTTGGAGAGCACCACCTTGAAGAGAAAAACAATCAGCCCTGGCAAAAACATATTTCATATGATAAATTAAATCATGTTGTGCTAATCAGTACTGTTGCCTCCAGTTGTCTCACAAAGTTCATGCATGGCGGGGTGCCGCTAAGCTACGTGTAATTGCTGTGTAGACATGGCAGTGATTTGCTTACCTCCATCCCCAGCCAGTCCTGGAGCCCAAATTTAAATTTTTAACTGCTAGGGATCTTAAATGCAAGTAGATGTAACTATTGGCCTTGCAAGCTAAATTGTACCTTACTATAATTTGAAACTCAATTGTGCTCTGGTAAATATTTGTTATGGTTAGTGCAGCAAAGAGATGAGGAGAACTGCTCACAAAAAAAATGAATCCCAGGAATTTGAGCGCTCCTTTACACCTCAGGAGTGGTCAGATATCCTTAAGCGGACCACCTCTTCAGCCTGTAGCGTAACGGGTAAGGAAACCCTATTAAAAGTTGTGCATTATTGGTATTATTCACCGGCGGGAGTAGCTAAGTGGAAAGGGGATGGGGAAGCACACTGCTGAGGGGATGCACACAGGGAGGGACTTAGATTCACCTTCTTTTGAAATGTCCGAAGCTCCATCGGTACTGGTCTGAGGTCCTAGATGCCTTTGATAAGATGTACAATATACATATACCGAGATATCCGAGTTATGTCCTCCTAGGCTTACTAGATGCTCTACATTTTCCACTGACATTCTTACGAGGACAGGCTATTACGTTAGCCATCTGCACAGCTAAACAAGTGTTGCTGGCACGTTGGGGTACAGACACCATACTGACTCATTTAGACTGGCTTCATAAACTATGGGACCTGCCAAGCATGGCGCACTTGACTGCCACAGCTGAACAAAGACTCCCCCCAATTAGACAAAACTTGGGGACCCTGCCTGACATAACTTTCTCAGGAATTTATAGAACTTACATGCCTGAAATACTTACGACTACTCTGTCTCACCCCCAAAGACCCAATATTAACCTAGATCCCCATACTATAGACAAGGATCCTGGAGGACTATAAGCAGCGAATCCCACAATGGCCGTACCACTGTATTCAGTCACTCAATAATATGGGCATTCTTTTCTCTTTTTCTGCCTTCATTTACTGTTACTTCTTCCTATTGTTCCTCACCGGCCTGTGGTTGTAGGTGAGGGTTTTGTATGATATTGCAAACCGTGATAAAACTCAATAAAAAGATTTGAACCTAAAAAAATGAATCCCACTTTGACCAGCATTGTAATATATTACATGTGAACCTGCAAATGATGCATAAAGGCCTGTTTCCAATTTCCTTATTACAGGCGATTTGTGATGTCTCAAGTGGCATGTAATACAGAAATGATGGAGCTATTCAACTGAAATAACTTATTACAGTTGCGTTCTGGCTTCACAGCGCCTTCTATCAGATTCAGCAGCCCATGGTTAATACAAGGCAGCATAATTAAAGCTGCCGTTTAAAGAAGCGAACCGGAAACCTGGCATTCTTTCTTATGCTCTGTTCTTCTCGATAAACAGTGATAAACAGAAAGGAGATGTTTATGGCAACCTGTATTTTTCGAGTTTTGGATAAATTATAGGAAAAATAAAATCTCTGCATTTTCCTACACATTATGAGGTACAGCTTTTTTAGTCTCACTTGTACTAAAATTATTCTTTGTATCTTTTTTGCAACAAATATTTGTTTATTCTGTTTTTGTTAATTTATTTTTCTCTAGAGAGTCTACCTTTATTCATATTTACAAACATCCAATCTCTTTCATATGGAAAAGCTACACACAAGGGATGTCAGTGGTTCGTGGAGATGTTGATGGTGTGGCCATGTATTATGACGAACAAAGCACCCACTGCCTTACGTTATAAGGATTTTGGAAGTCACCTCAGAGTTCCATGACTTTATAAAGGAACTGTACCTTTGGCCTTATTCCTCTGAATGGTCACAGAACTCCTCGTTGACTTGCAGTATCTTGATACTCCCCGGAAGGGGGTACTTTATCCCATATACATTATTTATGAGTGCTTCATAATTTGACACGGAGGTCCTGAAAGCAGCTTGTTTCCTCTCGCACACTTCACATTTAATTTAACAATGATACCTTTTGTTTTGCAAAGTGCAGTGTGGGTTTAGGCTCACTTTTGTTAGGAATCCCTTTCTACATGTGTCTGTAAGTTTCCTTGACACTGTTGATTGATGTTGATACAGTAAAATTAACATTTAGATGTTCTGACAGCGTCTGAACAGAATAAGTATTTTAGTAAGGACAGGGTAGGACAGCTTGCCACTGCAATTGTTGCTTTTAATTTGAATATACATTTCCCATAATATACCCTTCCCTTGCATACGTTTAGATAGCACTTTCACCCTGTAAAAGTTCATCCTTTTAACCACTGAAACTCGCAAGCATTGGCAAATAAGGTTTGCCTATGTGAAAGCTATTAGCTTTTCCAATGTCTTTTAGCCAGAGTAGAGTGGAATGCCCCGAGTGCAGTGTCATAGAGTGGAGTAGAGTTGCATAAAGTGCAGTGATGCAGACTAGAATGGCATAGAGTGCACAGTAGAGTAGAGTGGAGTGGAGTGGAGAGCCGTAAAGTGCAGTGCAGTGCAGTGGAGTAGAGTGTTGTAGTGTTGAGTAGCATAGAGTGCAGTTGCCTCGAGAAATGGACTCAAAGGTCTCCATCAGAGCCCCAGTTGTAGTTCTTTGGGGTCATTAATCACTGAAAATTAACCACTTTCATGGGTTTTGTCACAGTGCTCACCAGTGCAGTGCCTCTGTGAAATATTGTTTTGGACAAAGTGGAAGAATTCAGCAGAAAGAATGCTTTACTGGGTCAACGATGTTTGGGGTCAAGAAATGTTTGCAGCATTATTTATTTGCAAGGCAAGCAGATTTACAGTTCCATTTTACAGTACAAGGATATGCGTATTCTGTGTCACGACAGCAGCCCTATTCGCTGTCACAGATGAACTGATTTGCCTAAATTATTAAGTAAGGGAGCAGGAGGGAAAAGAGGCAACATGGAAGGGAAGCGGGTGGGAGGGAATAGAAACTACATGGACAGGGAAATGGGAAACAGACTGAAAACACAAGCACTCAAATAGAGTGCTTGAATCCAATATAAAAACAAAATGGGAGCAATGGAAGGACTCAAGTAGAGGACATGACTCAGGCATGCCAAGACCAAAGGGAATGAAGAAAATACGAGTGACGCCAAAGCTAACAAATGGTAAGCTACTAATGTTTCTGGTTCTAAAATGACCCTTAGCCGGCAGGTTAGATCTTTGACCTAAATGCTTGCCTTCTACATGATTGTAAAACCACAAATTCGAATTCCGACAAGGCAGACTTAGCCTTTTATTCTATACAGTCAATACATTAAGTGCTGTTGCAGTGGGTACTAATGATGACTGATAGTTGTAGCAATGCCTAGCAAAAGCAGAAGTTCATTATTAAGCACTATATGACAGCAGCATATTCATCAGTAGTTGGAGGGGGATGGTCTCCAAATGTCATGAATATTTCTTCTCTTCATGTGAGAGGGCATGTATTTCATGCTCAATTTCACAAAAGCATTTTATACTACGTTTCGTTTCTTGTGCTTCCTGTGCTCCTAATGTAGATGTATTCACATATAACCTGTGTGTCAGTGCTGGGCGACAATCATTGACAAAGCCAATAGGTCTTACATTAGAACTTATTAACTTTGCCAGTGTTTTTTAGCCATACTGCAACATGGCTAAAAAGAAAAGGAAAAAAGATGTAATTTTACAGGTGCTTTCCCCACAAAATAATTCAGGGACTTTTCTGTAGATTTACTGATTGTAACCGGACGTCTCCCGACGCCGGTCTTCAGGAAGGCACAGAAACTGACGAAGGGTTCCCCGGGGGCACCCGAGGAGCTCTGGACGTCATGACGTCAAGCGTCATGTACGCCAGAGTAAATATTGAAAAGAAGGAAGCCGCCGGACCACTGGAGAGCGCGAAGGATCGAGACGCACAAAGAACAACGAGAGAGCAGAACGAACGACCGACCGAAGCGGGTCCCCCTGTAACAGACGAGCATCACGAGAGAGGAGCGAGATGCAGGGAGCCTCCCGCCCCTGAGCCGGTGAAGTCGGGAGACCGTCAGGAAGCCGGCCGCGTCCCTGGAGGGGCATGGCCTATCGAGGTACGATCGTACCGAAAGAGGGAGGGGGACAACGGGTGGTTACGGGGATTACGGGGGCTATGGAGACTACGGGGAACTGAGGGGAGAGGCCTGAAGTCTTATAGGGAGGGGGAGGTGGTGTAAAGATGGAACCCGGATACCCCCTAACCTCACGGGAACCCGTCTATAAGCATCTGCTGCTACATCAACAGGGGAGCTACACGAACGCACTGGGACAGGAAGAAGGACGTGAAGAAAAGTAATCCTCACCTCCCGGCACTCCTGTATCTATCCTCACCTCCCGGCACTCCTGCATATCCCCACCTCCCTACTAACCCTAGACAGCTCTACCTATCATTTAAACCCCACTTACCTGTTTTTTCTTTTCTTCTTTTTTTTCTGGGAACCTGGGCCGCTGACGCATGGGAGGAGCAGAATCTTCCTAAAGCCGAACCAGACCCCACAAGGATCCTTATCCAAACCCTGGAAGAGAAATTAAGGAAACAAGAGACTTTATTATTTATTCTTTAAAAGAATAAACCAAACCTGGCATTCTGAAAATTAGATAAATTTGTCTTAAGACTGTAAGGGAAATAAATTAATTAACCCCGTGAGTCCGTGTCTGTCGTCTTAATCCAATATCCCTTCGACCTGGGATAAAGAGCCCGCCACACTGATCCAAGTTGGATTTGTTAAAACAAAACAAAAAAATGTACTGCAAAATGGTTCTAGTTAGGTTCAGATTTTATACACACATAACAAAAGAAATTCAGCAGTTTTAGCTATAGTTATCTCAAGAAACTATAGCTTGTGCCCTTGGACAGCGAGGGCGCTAGTTATAGTTACCTTTCAGGGGTCTCCAACCATTTTTGTAATAAAAGCTACTTATGTTGATAAAAATCATCCAGAGCTACGAATATTATTAGAATGTTAATACTGACCACATCAGACAAGTTTACATGTTTGTTTTAAATATAAACTTTTCAGTTTTTGTAGGCTGGTCTACATACTGGAGAGCTATATATAGGTAGCTCGAGAGCTAGTAGTAGCTCTCGAGCTACTCATTGGGGACCCCTGCTTTAGGGCATGAGTCACAGTTGCTTGAGATACCTATAACTATACCTGGTGAATTTCTATGATTTTGTGTGTGTAAAATCTGGACCTAACTATAACGTCCCTGTAACCTGTGGTTTTTCAGTGAGTTTCCTAACTATAACATCCCTGTAACCTTTGTTTTTTCCAGAAAATTTCTAGTGTTTTTTTTTTTTGTAAACATAAAGTCATATTCAATTAACATACATTAATCCAACCGCCACGGTGGAAGGGCTTTGGCCAGACCCTGAGGCCATCCCCATTGCAGGTGGCCAACACCCCCACATGCAGCCAACCCCTGCTGTGCATGGCCTTTGGCTGTGTGCGGTAGGAGTGTTGGCCGCATGGCCTGCAGCCAGCCCCCCCCGCATGCAGCCACCCCCCCATGAGTGGGTTCGTGAGTGCGTGTTTGAGTGGTTGTGTAGGTCTGTGAGTGGGTGTGTGAGTGGCTGTATGACTGTGTGACTGGGTATGAGTGGGTGTGTGTGTGCATGTATGACTGGCTGTGTGGGTATGTAAGTAGGTGTATGAGTGGCTGTGTGGGTCTGTGAGTGGGTACATGAGTGGTGTTTTGGGTGTGTGGGCCTGTGACCGGGTGTGTTAGTGGTTTTGTGCATAAACACCACAATCCACACACTGGGTGTGTGAGTGGATGTATGAGTGGCTGTGTGGGTCTGAGTGGGCATGCCAGTGGATTTGTGAGTCTGAGTAGGTGTGTGAGTGGCTCTCTGGGTGTATGAGTGGGTGTGTGTGTGTGAGTGGCTGTGCAGGTCTGTGACTTGGTGTGGTGGTGGTGGTTGTGTGGGTCCAAGTGGGTATGTGTGATTGGGGGTGTGAGTGTGCCTTTGAGTGAGTGTATTATTTTTTTTTTTAATTGGGGGCCATGCTGAGAGCAGCGGCAGCAGTGGATCCACTGATCCTCGTGCGCCCCAAGAAAAATGTTTTTGGCCAATTTCTTGCCCATGCGGGTTCCCTCAAAGACCCCTCCATCAGTCCCATGTGGTCAGGGTACCTCTACTATGACCCCTTCTATCATTTTTAAGTTTTAGCCCACCCACATCCCCCATGGGACTGAGTCCTAATATACAAAAATTGTGGCCGCAATTTTTCTCTGAGGTTTGGGCTAGCCTATCACGGTATTGCTTTTGGCCCATGGAGCCGCAGATCCACCACTGTGGGTCCACGGTGGATCCACATCTCTAGATGTACATAAATCCTTTTTTTTTGTTTTTTGTTTAAATAACCCCAAAACTACATATTTACACCAAATTGCAAAAAGAGAGATTTCTGGACCAAGATCTAGCTTTTTGCCAAATTTGGTGTAAATCCATTCAGCGGTTCTAGCTGTAATCTTGTCTAAAATTCTTATAGGAAACTGCATGGGGAAAACGCGTTTTGGGACCCCCCCTTTTTTCTTGGCCCTTACTTAATGACTCACCCCAAAACTTTCCAGACAGCAGCTGAAGTGAGTGGCAAACTAGTTTTGAACATTTCTTGTCAAACAGTGCCAAAGTTATTAGCAAAACAATAAACGCTTTTCATATGGAAATTAGGTCTTTGGTCCTAGCAAGTAAACATGACACCAATGTGTACATACAAAAGACATTACAGCAGACCGGGCTACACCTGGGGTTGGGGTACGCACCAAGGGAAAGGTCTACAGTCCAAAAGATGGAAGGAGATGTGGGGTCGCATTAGTCCCAGGCTCTGTGGGTAGTTGTACCATATCGGGGTCCTCGGCTTAAGGCAGCGGAGGGTCATCCGTTCCTAGGTTTTAGACATGGGTCTCTAGTTGGCAGTCAGTTTACACCCTGTGCAAGTAGGGACCCTCACTCCAGTGAGGGTAAGGGAGTCACACACCTCAGATAACCCCTGCTCACCCCCTTAGTAGCTTGGCAAAAGCAGTCAGGCTTATCTCAGAGGCAATGGGTAAAGTATTTGCACAACCACATACAGTAACACAGTGAAAACACCACAAAAGGACTCCACACAGTTTAGAGAAATAGTCAATGTTTGTATAAATCAAACCAGACCAAAATGACAAAATCCAACATACACAAGTAAAGATATCAATTTTTAAAGTTAAGAATCTTAATCCATCAAAGTCAATGGTTACGTTGTTTTAGCACAAAGTACCTGGCAAACTGCAAAAAATAAAGCCACAAGGGAGGTGATGTGTTAGAAAAGCAAGCGATGTAGTGATTCCTTACTCGCAAGTGAGGCAGTGCATTGACTCTTTCCCTGGCAAGCAGGCGATGCAGTGTTTCTTTCCCTGCAGAAGAACGCTGTGTCAATTTCCAGACATGCGGTGATGTTGAAGATTTTGACACCCATGGACGATGCAAGGCAAATCCAGACAAACTGCACCGATGGATCTACGCTGAAGCACCCGTTGTGCTGACTTCACAGGCACTGCGTCGATTTTTCAGCCATGGTGCAGGCGCTGCATCAATTTTTCTGCCGCAGTGGCTCCGGGAGATTGATTTTCACTCAGGTTACCAGCTTCCACTTACAAGGGCCTAAGGACTGGATTAGTCACCACTTGGCAAGTCAGTACTCTAAGCAGAAAATCCCAGGCTCTGGCATATGAAGACTTTGAGGTCCCTGAGACTTCCCAACAGGAGGTAACCTCAGTTCAAGCCCTTGGAGAACCTTGGAAAGCAGGATGTAGAAAGCAAAGTCCAATCCTTTCACTCCCAGGGCAGAAGCAGCAGGCCAGCATAGCTCAGCAAAGCAACAGGCAGAGTGGCAGGTCCTCTTCAAGCATCCAGCTCTTCTCTCTGACAGAATGTCCTCACTCCAGAAGTGTTCTGAAGTTGTAGGGTCAGCAGTCCAATACTTTTTTTCTGCCTTTGAAGTAGGCACAATTCAAAAGAAAGTCTTTGTAGTGCACAAGACCCTGCCTCTCATTGTCCTGGCCCCAAACACACTATAGGGCGTTGGAGACTGCTTTGTGTAAGGACAGGCATAGCCCTATCCAGGTGCAAGTGTCAGCTCCTCCCTCCACTCTAGCCCTATCAGGATATGCAAGACACACCTCCGTTCCCTTTGTGCGACTGCCAAGAGTGAATTCACAAACAGTCCAACTGTCAGTCTGACCCAGACGTGTATTCAGCAGCCAGGCAGATGCACAGAATGGTTAGGCAAGAAAATGCCCACTTTCTAAAAGTGACATTACCAAACTTTCAATCTAAAAATCAACTTTACCAAAAGATGTATTTTTAAACTGTGATTTCGTAGACCCCTAAGCTCCATATCTCTATCAGCTCCCCATGGGAAACTCCACTTAAAAGATATTTCAAGACAATCCCCATGTTACCCAATGAGAGGGATGGGCCTTACAAATAGTGAAAAAGAAATGTAGCATTATTTTAAATACACTGCACCCTGCCCATGGAGCTGCCTTGGGTCTACCTTAGGGGTAACTGACATGTAGTAAAAGGGAAGGTTTGGACCTGGCAAGTGGGTACACTTGACAGGTCGAACTTTCAGTTCCAAATTGCTCACACAGACACTGCAGTGACATGTCTTAGACATATTTCAAGGGCTACTCATGTAGATGGCACAATCAGAACTAGTAACATTTGATTTACAGGTCCTGGTACCTCTAGTGCACTTTACTAGGGACGTACTAGTTAATCAGATATGCCACTCATGGATTAACCAATTATCAATCTAATTTACACAGAAAGAACTTGCACTTTAGCACTAGTCAGCAGAGGTAAAGTGCCTAGAGTCCTAAAACAAGCAAAAGCAGGCCAGAACAAATAGGAGGAAGAAAGCAACACATTTGAGGGCAACCCTGCAAAAAGGGCCATTTTCAACAGTCAGGAAAATTGTTGATGGTTACTTTGTATGTAGCAGAGACTGACCGACTGCCTAGTGGGCCACCCACCAGGTGGTTCTCCAGAGGAGACGAGTGCAGGAGGTCAAGCACACTGTCTCAGCCTTCAGGGTGTGTCTAAGTTGTGTGTATTTATAGAGTTGCGTGCTCAAGAGCTAGTAGTCTTCTTGCAAGCATGCAAAGGGCTTAACCATCCCCCTTTCAATCACATCAAGGTTGGAAATGCCAATTAGATTCTAGCGGGCTAAGCCCTGCAATTTCTCAACCTCACCTAGCATGCCACATTTCCGAAGTGGTATAGCCTTTATCACTCTACCCTTCCAGCCTACATGCGCCCAAGAAACCAGACCTGCTGGCTGCATTATGGAAGAAGTGTCTCCAAGAAGGCTCCAACATGGAGCATCAGTTGGGCATATGGCAGGGTCATCCATCAGGGCATACACCCAATCATTGACTACTTGGAGCTGAGAGGCCCAGTAGTATGCTTGGAGGTAGGGGAGGGCGATCCCACAGTTATATGCTGAGTAGTACAGAGTTACTAATGCATCCTGAGTGGCCTCACCATCCCATGGGAGCTGTCGAACCTCATTATCCAGCCAGGTAAAGAAGGCTTCAGGTGTTGAAAAAAAGCTTGTTCTTTATGACATAGAGGAAATTGTGGGATGGTTGCTTTGCTCGGGGTCGTACGGAGACGTCTCTTCCATCTGTCCATGTCCTCATGTCCTCTATGTGAATAATGAGTTGCCCAAGTTCTCTCTGTAGCTAGAATATTACCCAAAGCCCCCCCACTGTCTCAAGCAGGGTGCCCAAGGTTGCAGTGGGTGTCCATGGCAATAGAGTAGGACATCGTCTGTATTCAAGGAGATCTTTTCCCTCTTCCACGTCTCAAGACCCATACCTATCTCTGTAGCCATAATCCAGCAAACCAGGGGAGATATGCTGAGGGCAAACAGGTATAGGGTGAATGGGCATCCCTGCCTGGTCCCCCACCCCAGTGGAAATGCCAATTTTACCCCGTCCACTGGTACTGCTACTATGGGTTCAACATACAGGAGGGCCAGCTAACTACAAAAACGAGGGCCAAAACTGAAGCACCCCTGTAGCTGCGAATACATGGGGCCAATTTATAGAATCAAGGGCTGCCTTGGCGTCGAGGGAGACAGTTGCTAGTGGTTAAGGGGTGTCTCTCACTGTGTCCAGCCAGTTATGCACTCGCCTGAGGTTTTGCCGTGTTAATTGGCCAGCCATGAACCCTATCTGATTCTTATGCATCAGTGAGGTTATCGGCTTGATCAGCCTGCGAGCCAGAATAGTGGACAACAGTTTTATCTCCACATTCACCAGGGGGAGTGGTCAGTCGGACCCACAGTCATATCTCTGTTTGGCCTCCTTGTATAGCACTATATTCAGAGAATGCAGAGGGAGTGGAGTAATTCCCCCATTCACATGGGCCCTTATACATCGCTAAGAGGTGTGAGCCTACCAGTGTCTGTTGTCACTGGGAATTCATTGGGCCTGGTGACTTCCCACTACTCATGGACACTAATGCCTCAGAGAGTTCTTCTAGTGTGAGGTCGCCTTCATTTCAACAGCTTCCCTGTCCAGGTGTGGAAGATTCAAGGAACACAGGATCCTTGTGTCTGCCTTGTCCTTCTGTGGCCGGGTGCAGTAGTATCAGGCAAATTCCCCTTTTCCACAGTGTCAGTGATGATCTCTCCCACCCACCTTGCCACCTCCTCCCTGTGGCCCAACTATATTAGTAAGCGTATGGCCTTGTCCCCAAGATTTTATAGCTTCCGCTGTATCGAGAGGCAGCATCATGGTATTCGACTCTGGCCACTGCCAGAAGGCTTAAATTCCCCTTTCCTAGTGGCACCACCATCTGGCGCCCTAGTAGTGAAACATTTCGCTTCAGATATAGGATTTGTGCTGTCCGAGCCCTTTTCTTGCGGGCTATGAATGACTGCTGTCTGTTCTGTAGGACTGCTTTATAGGCTTCCCACACCACCCAAGGAGAATCAGCAGAGTCCTTATTTTCCTCAAAGTAGAAAGTGGAGTCTGACAGCTCCTGAGTCACTATGTCGGGGACCTGTAGTTTCCAGATATTAAGGCGCCACAGGGAGCTATCATCTCACCTATTGTCTCTTATAGTGACCAGCAAACTGGGAGTAGTCTCAGACCCCACCCCCACCAACTATTCCGCCCTCTCAGTCACCAGTGCCATCCCGTGGGAGTGAATGAATAGTCCAGTCTCAAGAACGACCTTGGGCACCCGAAAAGGAGTGCACCACTTCTTTTAGGTATTTGTCTCCGTATGTTCATAAGTCGCAGTGCCCAGGTAAATTCCCCTAATGATGTGTGGTGGGATATCCCGTTGATCCCCGATCACAATCTGTCAAATGCCAGCATCAGAACATCATTTCAGTTCCCCCCCCCTCACCCCCAACCCCTCCAACATTAGGGTAGTAACCGCGACCCCCAAACTGTTGAGCCTACCTTTTCCAGTGCATCCTTCTGCAATCGAGGGGGGCATAAACGTTAATGAGCATGAAGGTTTGGGTTCCCCTAGGCTCCTTTATCCAGAGTACCATGCCATCATGGTTCAGCCACTTCCGCGTGACCCTAAATGGACAGTTCTTTTCTAGTATCACCACCTCACTTGAGCCCCTGGAGCGCTCACTGTGGCCTAATGACATATAGCAACCCCTTCACAGGAACCTACATTCTGGACCCAGGAGATGTGTCTCCTGTTGGAAGATGATATCCGGGGCAGTGTGTCTGATGTACTGGGAAACCACCCCTGCTTGATTTTGTTCCCAAAGCCATTTACATTCAGGGATAATTAGCTTGCAGTAAATCTGCGTATTTTAGCAGTAGAGTCCTGACAGCCCAAAATAAACAGAAAGGACCCTTCAAGATCCTTGATGAACTTAATTCCTCCGCTTCTAAGGAGCTTTGCAGTGACCGCAACTTTTTTAAAAAAATGTAATTGATAAAATTCAGATAATTAAGATCCATAGACCAAAGTAACCACAGTGTTCAAAGCCTCCACAAAAAAATCAAACAGACTTGGTGATTTTATGACCAAAGTAAAAAACAAGCTCTTCTAAGGACCCACTCCACCCGCCCGCATTAAAAAAATACAGGGAGAAATAGGTCCACCCCTGTTAAATTTTCTTGATTTCTGCCTTCTACAACCCAGATTGCAGAGGTCCTTCAACCCACTCAAGCTGGCTTTCTCCCCTCACATAATACAGAATCTAATAATTTCTATGTTGAATGAATTGAGAAACAAAAACTATATGGGGAAGGACGCTGCACTGGTATTACTAGACCTTTCTGCGGCTTTTGACATGGTCAGTCATAAGATTCTGACCGACCATGTGGAGGAAGTAGGGATTGATAACTGTCTGTCAGGTTAGGGCCTTTCACCTCTCAAGCTAACATATTAGAATGTGCCTTCCCCCAAGGATCATCAACCCCTCCCCCCCTTTTACTCAATCTGTCCTTTAAACCCTTCATTGCGGAATTGTAACTAGAAGCAATATTTACAATTACACTGGATAGGCACACTTTCAGGATACCATGAGGTATTTTGCCAGATTGATCTAATCAAATCACCTTAAATTGAACACAGACATGGCAGAGGTGATTTTATTGAACAATTAAGTCGGTGTTTGAAATCAAGAGCGACTTGATGGAATGGGGCCCTCCTCTCACCTGCAGCTAAGGCCCTGTGTTTTGTGATTGATGGAAATCTCTCTATGAGGACTCAAGTCGGGTCCTTGGCATTAAAATGTATGTTTTTATTAAAAAATACAACAGAGATATTTCTTCTCCTAACCTTTGCATGTAAACTTATGATGATGGCAGCAATCTCCTCTCACCTGGATTACGCTAACTTGGTATATATTGGTCTACGTAATACCATTTTACATAAACTGCATCCTGAATGAGGCAGCCAGAATAGTTTTGCCAGCTAAGATACACCCATTCTGCTCCTCTGTTAAAGACGCTGCATTAGCTTCCCATGAAATAACTAATAAAATGCCAGATTTTCTGCATTGCTTTTAAAAGCGCTAATGGTTCAGCTCCTAGGTTTGAAGCTGACCTTATTAGAATGTATGTGCCTTCATGTAACTTAAGATCCAGCCTTGCAAAGCAACTGGTTGTCCTAAAATTTTGGAAGTTTAAGTCAGGAGGCGGGCTATTTTCAGTGTTTGCACTCACCATGTAGTACGCTCTTCCTTTGAAAATCTGTCTGATTAATGATTACAGTTCTTTAAAAAATGCCTAAGGACCTGGCTATTCAAACAGGCTTACAAGTTGTTACATAGCAGAAGTACCGTTTAACCCCCCCCCGCAGTATTACAGTGCCAACAGACCTTCTGGTGAACGTGCGTTCTATTGTGTCCAATAACATAACATAACATAACATAAAGGTTTGAGGTGGTCTTCCCTACAGATCCCACTCCCGCGGTACCTAATCAAAATCATCCCAGCCCCCTCCCCAGCACCTCACACTCAGCTGTGTGTCCATTCCAGTATTCATGCAGTCGTTCAGTTTCCCCATCTCACATTTCCTAATAAGCCAAAACATTATTTTTTTTCCAACACAGCTAAGGTCTGCTACGACCTACCAATTGGGGCTATGCCTATCACTATACCCTACTCCAGTTCACTCATGAGAAAATTGACTTGGGGCTCTCCCTATTCCCCGGTGGCAACTCTATCTGGTTCCAGCGATTGCCAGGCTTCTCTTGGTGACATGAAGAAATGTGCTGATTTGTCTTTGATTATTCACAGCCTAACCGGGTATAGGAGTGCGTATTGCAGGCTTGATTGTCTCAGCTTCACCTTCACCTTGAAGAAAGATCTCCTCTGTCTTTGGACCAGTAGCTTAAAATTTGGGAATAAGTGAACCACATTGTTCTCTTTGGTCCAGGGTCTGTGGACCCTTCCAGTAAATAAAATCCGGCCCCAGGCCCTAAAGTTCAACACTCTGGCACCATTGGCGACCCTGGGGCTGGAGGGTGGGGAGCTTAGTGGTGAGGGGGCGTCCTAATGTGCACTTTACATGGAAAACAAGGCAGAGGGGGCGTCATTATAAATGTCGGTGATGAACCACTGTTCCAGGAACGGCTCCGCTGATTGCCCATCAATTTTTGTGTCAAGGCCTGTTATTCAGATCTTATTGCAGCACAATTGGCTCTCTGCATCCTTCATTTGTTCCCAGAGCCTTTCCACCATTATGGGCAAGTCCTGTGTCCGGAGTCAAATAGCCCACGGCATCCTCCACCCCTGAGACTCTGGCAGCCAGCTTCCTGTGGTCTACTCTGAGGAGCTACTCATGTGGTCTACACACTTGGCAGCGGGTGATGCTGGAGCCCTTTGACCAACTACTCCTTATCTGATTTTGGCTTGGTCATTTTTAGCACTGTTGCAGGGGCCAGGCCCCCCTCTATTAGATATCTCTTGTGCGGCGAGACCGGTGCTGTCAAATCCACATGCACATGGTCCTTTGCAAACACCTCAGGTCATACAAGGACCGGCATTCACTTCGCACATATTGCCAGTCCTCCACACCCAGATTTTGCACCCTCTAGGGCATCCTCCTTATCTGGCATCCAGCAACAGGGGTTCTCCCACTCTGCCTGAGCTCCAACCTGTAGTCGGTCTCATTGTGGCACCGTTACTCTCCCTCCACTGTACCACCTATGTCTCACAGATCCCCTTAGCCAGGGCCCCAGCCTCTTCGCAGACTTGTCTCATCATCACCATTCCTTTACCACAACACGCACTTGGCTCGTCTCCCGAGCCAGCCACCCTAACAATAAGGGAGTGAGGGAGAAACATCTCCTCCCACCAGTAGCGCTGTTCACAGAGGCCACTGCCTGTCACTATCAGCTGCTGTCTGGCCTAGCGAATCTCTGCCATCGTGGGTGGGGCCATTCTCACCAATGCCTCCAATATTTGATAGTTTTACTTATTGCATGCACAGTGAAGTCAATACTTAAGTACATTAACTAGAGACTTCTGATATAAATATTAAGGAAACGTCTAGTTCAGCAGCTCTTATCTTGTGGTCGGCTTACTCCTGAAGGTCTGCCACACCTACTCAAGGGTCTGTTACTGTTTAGAAAATTAAATAATTTTAGCAGAGTACTAAAGTATGCATACATTAAAAAGCAAAATGAAAAACTGAACATTTTAAGACGATTGGTAAATGTGAAGTAATTAGGAAATCAAAAGCTAAACTTAAGTTGGTTACCTCCTCTTTCATGAGGATGGCACAGGTGCAACAGAGGTAGCTAATAAGGACGATTGGTGGCCTCGAACCGAGCATGTATTGGGAGCAAAATTGGATGTGAAAAAATGTAATACATATGGCTGCCGTTCCCATTAGCATATCACACTGTCTTTTAGAAATGAGACCAAATTTTGAGAAGCTTCAACGTTTCCAATAAAATAAAACTTAATTTTAGTATATTTTTTGTTGTGACTTAAACTATTTCGTAATTTCTGTATTGATTTTATATAAACTTGTTTCTGTATATTGCTGCATTGTTTTGAGATTCAAATCATAGAGAGTGCGTAGGCAGAGGTCCTAGATTTCCAATATTGATTCACTGGGTGTCCACAGAGGTCAAAAGGTTAAGACCCACTGTCTATTTAACACATTTATGTATCATATTTATGGAACAAGTGCAAATCGCATAGTAGTCTTTACTTTTTACTGACGTTCATTCCTAACTCTATAATAAAATAGTAATGCTTAAATGTGTTGCTTCTAAGCCGCCTAATCAGAGAATTGAAATAGATGCAATTGTGATGAGAAATGATGTACGAGTGCATCCTTTAATTAACACAGAAGACTGGTCACAGAATGTTAGAAATTGCATATTGCTGAAATGCTAGTTAGGTAATGTTCACATGCAGGGTAAAAATTATAAGGTATGGTTTTCCGGTTGTTTCTTGTCTACTTAAAACAGGTTAACAGAAAGCAAAATCAAAGAAACAGATGGATAATACCGACGTGAATCTATATTAAGGCAGTAGCTTCGACGATGCCTTTGACTTCACTCGGCATCTCAGTCTGATTTTTTTCATGTTCCAGGCTGCCTTCAAGTTCATCTTTGACGTTAAGGACATACCTCAGATATTACTACCTCAGATGCCATCCTTCTGGCATCTGAGTTCCAAAATAGTTGCAGCAGCTTTGTGTTTTTTTGTGTTCGTGACAAACCAGCCACTGTACGTCCATATAGAGCGGTACAGTCCTTGCCATTGGCAGTCTCTGTGACAGACAGCCTGTAGGCTGACATAAAGTGCAGCCTGTTGTGAACTGCTAAGCGGGAGACTGCCAAAAACTCAGCAGACAGAACTAATTGAGAAGAGGGATTTTTGTTCCCTCGTGTCTCGTTTTTTTTGTTTTTTTTACAAGACCGATATTATTAAAGTAACTTGTTTATGTAAGATTTGTCTGTGACTTTTTCTGATTGCATGAATCATTTTTTAACTTTAGTTCTTGCACCGCAGGTCACTGAATACTTCCACATGGCGTCTGGCACAGAACCAAGCTCAAGACACTCAACTCATTACAGTAGATGAAAAATTGGTAAGGGGTTTGTTCCTGCATGCTTCAAGTAGATTACCTTACGGGGATTTTATGGACGGTGACATTCAGTTCGATGTCTTAAGTTCGTCTAGAACAACCGTAAAAATGTGAAGTACAAAGAAGGAAAGTGTTTAAGGCTGAACAAATGCAAATTTTGTTTAAACTTTAAGATCGTCGTCTGCCTTTAGCAATGCATTATTTTTTCAGGTCAGGGATGCTGTGCTAGTGCGCCTTTGATGTTCACACTAAAGCCAATGATCATGTTTAGCGGTAAATTACACAGTTCTAGAACTAGCAAAAACAGCGCACAAACTGAGATACACCACACAAAAAATTGTAATTTCCTATACAAATCAAAAAATCCCTTTTCAATGGAACGTGCAGCCGCACCTTAACTGCAGATGGCAACTACTACTGTCAGTATATAGGATTCACTCATCTAAAATTGGTAGCTCCTAAACATTTGAGTTGGCACGTTTATTTTTGGGGTTCAGAAAAAAGTTATTTTAGGTCTGTGATTATGACTCACAACACTTATCAGTCATGCACAAAATCATATTATCGGTGGGCAGGAGAAGCAGTTCAAGTTGCTAAAAAAAGAGCCAAAAGTGCAGAGTATATTTAGATTTATGTCTCTTCTTTAAGTTAGTCAAATAAAGAATTAAAACGAAGTATATAATATGTGTAATCTGCCCAGTCCTTTTTAGGTCGAGAATAGCAGCGTGCAAGCGCTGCTTTTCCCGACGTGTAGTTATCTATTTGGGCTTTTAACCACGCCAATAACATTCACTAGTTCGTAGGCTTGCCCTTCAAAAATCCTTTGTCATTATTGGAAAATGTTTTACGTTTGTCCCTCTTTGGGGCGGTGTGGTTACCGCCTTGGTCATTGCCTCGGTTACATGCTTAACTGCACTTTTGCCGATAAGTTTGGCTGTAAACAAACTTCTTTTTCCTTTTGTGTGTCTCCTTTACACTGATGAGGATGGCGGCCGGCGGCTCGTTTTCTACAGCATTGGAAAAGCTAAAAGGGCAGTTTTAAAGTGATATGCAGCATTTCACATGGGGCACGTAATGACTATTGTCATCAACCTTGGGGGCTGCACTGTTCCTTTCCATAGAAAGGTGCTTTCATATTGAAAATGCACTGGGAAGTTTATTTCCTTGTGAAACATTATACTGCTATATCTAGTCTTCCAGGCCTAAAAGATACTGATATGTGTTAATGTTTATGAGCTGTGTTGCCATTTCATGTGTTTTTGAAGCTAGCCTGTAACTTCCTGCGGTTTGCCCCTTCGTTGCTTTGCAGTTTCACAGTCCTACGGTTTCTCCTTGGCTTTGAGCTGCATTGTTTTTTGTTTTTTTTTTCATCAAAGCTTGACGTTTCTTTTTGTCTTCTGATGCATATTGTCATCGATTCATGTGTCGCACATGACATATCTATTTTAGTGCATGTGCAGACAAGGCTGTTGTGTGCTGTTCGACTTGATGTGTACACCTGTCACTAGAAATATGGGCCGTGTTTCTCTGCCTGCTTGTAGCGTCTGCACAGTAGCAGGTTTATTTCACATATCAATTGCTTGGAGCAACGTATAGGATTGTAAAGGTGTCAGAGGGGGTACGAGTCTATGTACCATTCTTTATCGACAGGTCGGAGTAGGCTGGAAGTATTCATGTCAGATTCAGTTAAAACATTGATTGAAAACCCTGGTTATTATGAGTTTTCTGTCTTTGAGAGGTACTGCCGCACCTGGTAAATGCCACAAGTACCAGGAAGATTTTTTACCTGCACTTCAGAGTTCCAGGCCTCAGAATGAGGAATAACCAAGACGTTTTAAGACATGAGAAAAGTTGACAATTGTCAAGGGCCCTGTTTGTTGTTAGGGTCCTCTTGGGAAATAAGTTATTTTTCTCTATATCACCTCATCCCCATTATTCTATGGCAGTCTCTGTTCCTCTCTCTGCTTACCTCTACCCGAGACTCCATCTCTTTCTCTCTTGACCCAAAGTAATTTTAAGGATTTTGGGGCCCCTGCCAAGAAAGATTTTAGCTGTTTTTGTGTGACCCATTTTCTGAAAATGTAATGTATGACTCAGTATTGTCTGACATCTTGAGTACTTGAATTAACAGGAAATGGGTAATAAATGTTAAAATAGTTGCGAACAGGAAATCCCCAAAAAAGCAGGGCCACAAACATTCTTAAAATTATAGTGGGAATAACCTGGCATGCATTTCCTCTTGTTCTGAGCCACAAAACAGGGTTTTTTCCAGTATTTTACCTTCACAAATTCCACCAGGTTTTATATACTTTATGAAATTTGGAATGAGGAAAAAGTGTGTTATTGTTGCACATATTGTCATCCCAATGGAATCAGGGCCTCTGTGGGTATGCCCTCACTGGAAGTCTTTCCTCCAAAAATTGATATTGTAGAAAGGTCTTCAAAGGGGAGGCTCCAAACTACTTCAGGTCTCATTTCATACTGTAGCTGTGACTGTGACAAGTTATGATAAAAATCATCAAGATAAGGTTTATATACCATAAACCCCAGTTTGTATTGTCTCAAAGCACTTGACAAATTACATGCCATTGCCCTCTGCAGAGGACATGCACCATTATTAATTGTCAGCTCACAATCACCGACCATAGATGACACATAATAAGAGCAACTATCAGCAGTTAATGCCCAATAATATGTGTTTCATAAAACAATTGGCCCCTGCTCCTAATCTGATACAATTCAGGCAAACAAAAATATGGGAATTGTTTATGACTGAATCATGTCCCTTCCACTGAACTTAGAATGCAAACATTGCCAGCATTCTCACTGGCTGAAATCATTTCAGCGTTTTATAGAGGGTGCTTAGGCTGTATCCATCTCAATTGTTCTCCTGTTATTAGCCTCTAAGGGGCATAGGGATTAGTGGGGCTGCAATGAGCTAAATATTATTAATCACTTTAAATTTTCTATGATATATGCTGTTTTGGCTGCTCTTCTTATTTCCACCTGGAATGTGCACAAATTCTATAACTGTATTTAGAATCTCATGGAATAGATGCATTAAAAAAGTGACAGAGAATTGTGAGCAAGAGGTTCACAAGCACTCTACTATGGAAGATTGCAGCACAATCACTAAACCCACTATATTTTGTTCTAAGAATTATTATTTGACCACATCCTACTTTTTTTAATTTTTATTTCAGAGGAGATATTTAGGAACGTTGAGACCACACTGATAACTAGATTTGAAAAGTTCTGATCATAGTGTAAAGTCTACCAAGCTTGCTTTGAGAATTGTAGTCAGATGCAATCAAAATGGAGACCATGAAGAGAATTAACAAGATGTCCTGGACATGCTAAGGAATAGTTTAGTGGTGTAGAAAGTTGGAGGTTTTTAGGATTACTGATTTAGGTTGGAAGATTTTGGAGTCTGATGGTTTTGGCACCCCTCATCTGTTGTGCTTTTTAGGTCAAGCCCGCAAGTGCTTTGACCTGTTGTAAGTATTGTGGGCTTTTGGCCCCCATCCCCACACCTATCACTTTAACTCCTCTCTCGAATTGCCTTTCAAAAATCACTTGATGTCATTGATCTTTAGGTTTGTCACGTCTTGCAGACTGCCTCTCTTACATGGATTATTGCACGATTGCCGATATACTTCAGCGTGTGAGAAATGTTTCTTTTGTCTGTCCCCTTTGTGCTGCATGGTGGCCATGGCGCTCACAGCGGAACAAGCACAACAGCGTGAACTTGATCGGCGGTATTAGAAGGCTGGTCATATTGTTCAAAGTTACCTAATCAGTTCTTTCTTGTGTCTCTCCCCTTAAAACAATTGAAATTGTTGAATGCTTTACTAAAACAGAAATCCTCAAAGCAAACGCGGCTCTTCCATCATAGTGGGAGAGAAGATACTACAATATTCACTGCACTCGGGGAAACGTGACACATAATGCTTTCCAAACATTCTTTTTCAAAACATTTCTGCCCATAACTCAGCCTGTGGTGGTCCTAGGACAATGGGGACACCACCAAAACAATCATAACAATGTGGTTTTTCTGTCTGCATAATCATTGGGTCCCCACTCTAGGTCAGTGTGAGCCCCAAAATAATAACCACTCTCAATATTCAGTGTCTGCTTAACCTTTTCATGGCTGAAACTTTTGTTTTACATCTGAGGGTAGGTTGTGTTTTAAGGACCTTCTTTGTAATATCATTTCTATAGGCATGTTAGCCCTGAATACGTGTAATGTACTATGCTCTCTAGGGGCTAAATATATGGTTGCACTGCATCAGTTTTTGCTGTTTATGTGTGTGGTTATGCCCTCTAGGGCCTAACTATAGAGTTACATGACCATATTTCTTACAAATGGTGTTTTAATTGTGGTGTCCTCTAGGGGCTGCTCTGAGCATTACTGTCTTATCAACATATTAAAATATTTGTGGCACAGAAACTTGTCCCATAATGCTTTGCAGGGTATTACTTTTACAAAACAAGTCTGCTCATAACTTGGCCTGTGGTGGTCCTAGGATAACAGGACCACTATCAAAATGCTCTGCATACATCATCTCTGGGTCCCCACACAAGGCTAGTGAGAACCCCAAAATAATAACCCCTCCCACCATTCACTGCCTTTTAAGCTTTCCCATGGCTACAACTTTTGTTTTACAGCTGAGAGAAGTTTTGCTTTAAAGGCCTTGTTTGTAATATCATTACAGTAGGCCTGCTGACCCTAAAAATGCTCTCTAAGGGCTAAGTATGTGGTTACACTGCGTTACTTTGTCCTGAATTTTTCTCAGGGGGTTATTCAATCTTGGGGTTAACAATATGGTTACATGACTGTGTTTCGCACAAATTATATTTTTGTTATGGTGCACTCTAGGGGCTGTTTTGAGCATTACAGTCTAATGCCAAAAGTTTATTTTTGATAAAGGTTTATATGATAATTGTATATGTTTTAATAAAGTCTCTGTATTACAATTATGGCCATAATTCAGGCCAACTTAATATCCTTATTACTCAATGACTGTTTGAACACTCTTGAAACGTTTGGGTGACCCTTCTAGTTTATTTCTCCTGTTACTCCTCCGTGGCCGTCTTGTACCTTTCTTTGGGGAGTTGTAATAGCCAGCCAACAGCTGTGATGGTGGGGTGATGAAAGTGGTTATTCTATTGGAATTAGCATGGCAGAGTTAAATTGGAATGCTAAATGGCAACATTTTCATTTTGTGCTGCAGATAGAGGAAGAAGGTACATAGAACTGTTTTAGTTATATGCAGGGCCACTGGAATTATTTGGCAGGAAAAGATGAATTTATGAGGCAGAGTTGACCAGTTTATGTGACAAGAAAAGTCCAGTTATGAATTTACAATGCCAATTGCTTTAACTCAAGCAAATGCGAGACCGATTGCATTGCAATTTTTTCTTTTTTTTAAGTAATCTTTTTAGGGTCGAGCATGCAAAGTGCTCTCTCCTTGGTGTAATCTCTCAATGGGCTTTCAATCACACCCGTGTCATGCCCATCAGTTTGGTTGGTTCGTGGGCTTGCCTTTTAAAATTCGCTCGATTTCATTAGTGAAAGGCGTGCACATGTCGTGCCTTTTCCGGTGTTTAGCCCTCCTCGAGTGCACCGGCCAACTGCTGAAATCATACGAGGCTCAATGTTTTCCTTATGGTTTCTGGACTACTTTTTCTTATTTCGTAGGCAGCGCGATCTCGCTGAGCAGTAATCGAGCGCTTTGCATGACATCGACCCTGTTACATGGGTAATGGCACTTTTGCCAATTACATGAAGAATGGCACTATTGGCAGTTACATGGAGAATGGCACTTTTGCCGGTTACATGGATAATTGCACTTTTGCCGATACGTTTCACGAGCAAATGTCTGTTTCCTTTTGTGTGTCTGCTTCGCGCTCATGGCAGCCATCGTCTCTCTTATGCGAAACTGTTTTACTTTTGATTTTATGTGGCAAGAAAAGTCCGGTTAGGTGTTTTAAATGCTAACTCTAACTCAAGCAAACGCGAGACCCATTGCATTGCAAATGCCTGTTTCTACATCTCAGGAATTTCTCATTCAAGTGCTGGCTTTCCTCCTGTTGGAGCCCCTTGGAAAAATGTCTGAATTTCCTTATTTGCAGATATCATAGTACTCGTACATTTAAGGGCACGTACCTTGAGATTTTTGAGTGGGTAATCCTTTGATTAAGATGTTGGGTGGAGACATTCACACGTAGCTTTATCACTAGTGTTTGCAGTATGAAAAAGTAATCCTGTGATTGTTACAGTAAGTTTTGCCTATATTTCTGATGATCGCAAAGGTTAGTTGTTACCTTTAAAAATTGCAGATAGCATTCTATTGCTAATCCGTTTCAGATTATAATTTTGGCAAGTCTTTCTTTTAGAGGTCTGCAGTGTGTGGTCCGTTACTCCAAACGCAACATGATGGCCTCCATGGTTTCTTTATACAAAAGATAATTTGTGTGAAGGTTCTAAAACTTATTTGTAATGGGGCCGAGCAGATACATGTTTTATTGTTGTAAATAGGTCAGCTTCTGAAGAACAAAACAAAAATAAATACTTTCACATTCACAAAATGAAAAGGAACTTTGGTGTTGTAAAAAATGTCATAAATTGAACTGACTCTAAAGTAACATTCCCGTTTTGATGAAAGGATGTAGGACGCAAAACATGTCTTGGTGTTCTTACTACTCTTCACTAACTAAGATGAAAAAAAAAAAAAAGGAAAGTGCCATTGTTTGATCAAATGGGGTAATGCCTGAGTGGCAGGTGTGCCTCTCAATGTCCAGAAAAAACACTTTTAATCAAGGTTGACTGCATTTCACATTTGAACATGCCACTCCAGGGGTCTGCTCACTGCATCTATTCCTTTCGATTTGTTGACCAAGAATATTGATTTCTGAGAACTAAAGGTACAGATTGTTCCACGATATCGGTCAGCAGGGATTGTTCCCCTATCAATAACAAATGTGGACCTTTGCTTCAGTGCCTCAAGAGCTTTACCAGATGCTCCTCCATGTTTTCTGCTTTCAAGGTTTACTCTTCTGGGCCTGAGCTGTTACACTAATCAGTGAGGCGTCAGTTTGGTTCACCATAACACGGGTACTCAATTGAGAGTAGCCTCGTTTCACTCCTTACTGAACGGTTGCTCCAGCAAGTATGTCTAGCTGGCAACTGGTAGCATTGTTTGACACTGTGCTTTCAAACTATAATAACATTTTCCTAGCTATTATGAAGGAAAGTTCACTGTAGTATCACGGAACTGGAAACGCAAAGATCTTAATCATGTCCAACACATCCCATAAATCATGAAGTAACTTATAAAAGTGACTTATATTTATGCCAAACAAAGATTCTGCACTTGTTCCCAGGGTATGAAAACATGTATGTTCATCCAAGTGGGATAACCCTCGCCTCCGTGTCCTCAATAGAATTTAAACTTTCCTTTACAATAATTGAGAAATATAGTTACAGCTTAACTGCCGGAGCTGCCAACTTTGGAACTGTGGAACCAGGATCGAGTCCCAGCGTTGGCTTTGGACAAATCACTTAATCTCCCATGCTTAAAATATAATTTGTCTGGCCTTACATAATGTAATCTGATGCTCGTGTAAAGCGCTCCAATGCCTTTGGGCTATGTTCACGCTATATAAAACTGCAAAGTATATATTTGGAGTCCAAAATGCATCAGTAGGCCTCTTCTTAACACCAAAAGTGGATATGATGCCTTACTGGATTCTGTGCTGCAGAGAGGATTTTTCAAATTTGCTAAAATGACTGATATCAACACCAAGATTTTTCAGAAGCCTAGTTGTTTTAGTGAACAGATGTAACAGGCCAGCAGCCAATTATGGAAAGTGTTCCAGTGCAGTTCACCATTTGCCAATATCTTGGTCACAGTCTGATAACGACATATCAAAGGGTGTGCTCATGACATTTATAAAGAACTACTGTTAGTGAGGAACTACATTTTTTTTTAAAACTCTGTTATTTTCGAACAAATTTGGTGTAATTACGTTCAGCAGTTCTGGCTGTAGTTGTTTTCAAAATCCCTATGGGAAATTGCATGGGCAAACGTATTTTGGGACCCTGTGTTTTTCTTGCCCCTGCATGACAGATCACCTTAAAACTTTCAAGACAGCACCTGAACGAATTAGCGTATGAGTTTTGAAAATGTCATGAAGATTCATTGAACGGTGCCAGAGTTACTGGCAAAAAAAAAATGCCTCGTCTATGGGAATTAAGCCCCTTCTATAACTATCTACTGGCAACCGCCAGTAGGATGGATATATATATATAGAGAGAGAGAGAGAGATAGATGGATATAGAGAAACAGATAGAGATAGCTATATCTATCTAGATTGATTAAGATATAGCTAGATGTAACTATATAGATATAGATATTTACTTATTTATTTATTTTAAGCTAACTACCCAAACTAAACAAGTAATATTATCCCTTATTGCAATTTTAGGTTCTGGCAACGTTTACATCCCATGTGGCCTATGCATTGTGTGAGAAATTGCCTTTTCTATGGTCTACCCCATTATTTTTGGTTGAAGTTTGTTGATGGCTGTTAGATCCTGCACACTGGAAGCGTGGCTGTCCAGTACCCAGCATATGTGCTCTGACCCCAAAAAACATGTAGAAATTGGGTTAACGTATGTAGAGTATATGTATATAATGTCCTTTCTTCCAGGAAGTGTTAATTCTGCGTTGTAGAAAGCCCAAATATGTCTGGAAACTGCTAACTACCAAACTGTTACCACATCAGTAGTAAATTGCAGCTTCTAATATAGACAGACTTCCAGCCGCAGATTGCTCTGCTTTTTGAATATTCCCCACTTGTCAGACTGGATTCAAAAGCTTTTCAGCAGTACCTCTGCTCGCAGGTAGGTGGTGCTGTGTGGCTCCACACTGATGCCGTTCCGCTCTTGAAATCACGTGCTGAACATATATGGGCACCCCCTGCTGACTGACATCAGTTGCTTTCTTCCCTTACGAACAGGTGCAGATCCGGAGCTACCTCTTGTCTCCTCTAGACCCTTCTCACTCCAAAAATTTGTTTTATAGTATGCAACGGACATATCATTTCCCAAAACAGGTTTTAAGCCCTGTAAGGACTGCCATGAATAATGTCTGTGACGGATCCTCACCAAATTTGCTTGTGTTGCCCAGGGTCAAGTCACAACTCTAAGGCCTGCAGTGACAGCTTGTCAATGAACCGCACGGCAATGTGAGACTGTAAGGTGAAACTCTACATTTTGCAGCATGAATCCTTTTCTGGATTCACATGCTGTGCATTATTCTGCCATCTAGTTGGTCCGGAAAGTTGAGCGCTGGTCTTTTCCTTTTTTTTTATTTTTCCTTTAGAGCGTCATCTACCACTATTTGGTGTCTAGTCCATTCTCCGTGTGACGTCAGACAGCGCCCCAAAAGATCCTGTGCGTGGCTTCCATCTTCAGATTCCTTTTTCCACCAGTGAGTCTGGAAGCACGACATGGGATCTCCCAAAAAGTTTTAAAATACATAATTTGTATTCGTTGTTTTTAAAGAAGGAAAATCGGAAGACTACTTTGAAGGAGACAGCAAGAGAAGGAGAAACCTCAGTGTGCCCCTCGGGGAACACCTTTGCGAATCGGCCTCATGCCCCATCAGTGGACACTGCAGAAAAACACCTGCGGACCCAGTCCGTGTCACCAGGTGAGGGAATCGGACCCACCACTGATAGAGAATGAAGACAGAGCTGGCTAGTAAGGGTAATGGAAAATAATCCTAGTTTTGCCACCACAAGTTCGGGACCCCCACGAGGTCCCCAACTTTTGCCTGCCCAAAGATCACAGGGACGAGCACTGTGAGGCCTGTGCGGAATTCCTGTCTCAAACTCTAAAGATACAATGCAGGCAAAGACTGGAACACTGCACCATGCCCCAGAAGCAAGAGTCACTCTGGCACCTAGGCCTCTCGACCGAAGGTGAGGAGAATGTGGAGGAGGCCGAAACAGCGATAGGGGGAGACTCAGACGTTGAAATATTCGAGCCGCAATCAGAAAAGGTCCAACTGCAGAAGAAGAGGGGTTGAAAGACTCTGAAGGTGGTAAGACTGTTTAAAGGTGTGGACCCTAAGTTCTCATACAAACAACTGAAACAGCAGTGACCAAAGGTCAACAAAAACAGAGCCGACCAGATCCATACCTAAGGATACCCAAGGCTAGAAGACATTTTCAAAAGAACTGACAAAGATCCCGAACGCGAAGGAGCGAGGGACAAGGCCACATCGATGAAGATGCCTGCACGCACAGCCCCAAAAAGGAAAGCTTCGATGTCGGACAAGGCAAACCTATGGGCACAAAACCTCGAAAGAAAGAAGAGAAAGCTTGAGGCAGAAATGGCCACTCTTATCCAGAGAAGAAAGGAATTTGACGATTAGTTGAAGAAATTTCCCATCCCAGCGGAATGCCTGACAACTCCAGCCGCAGAGGAGGCCGAATCGGCACTGAAGGCACCAACCACCCCAGGACCATACAATGAAGACCATGAAGAGCTATTTTAGGCAGATGACGAGTACGCTCAAGGCTTTGACGATTCCAGCCATTTTGAGAACACATGGCAGGATCTCTGTGTCAATTCGCCTGACCATCGAGACCCTCTCCACTGGATGACCTGGCCATGTACAACAGTCTGGTGAAAAGGACAGCAGACACTTATGCAGCACAGCTGGAAGAAGAGGAGAAGGAGGAATCATGCTTCCTCTTAGAGACACTACTGCAGCTGCCCAGGGAAACCTTTACTTGCCCATGCTGCCCAGCATCCTGGATCAGGGCAAGGAGGCCTTTAGGAAACCAGCTATTCTGAGGGTACTCACGCTCAGAGTGGAGAAAAAAATACAAACACTCCATGCAGGACCCTAAATACATCAAGGGCAATGTCTCTGTAGACTCAATTATTGTGCCCACTGCAAGGAACAGAAACCATGCACCCACCTCCACAGGTCCACCACTCGAAAAAGAGAGTAAGAAGCTGGACTTTGTGGGAATAAAAATGGAAAGGGAGGCCGCCATGCAATGGAGGATAGGCGACTCCAGTGTCTTCACGAACCGATACGGACACTAGCAATGACAGGAAATTGAAGACCTCATGCAACGCTTTACAAAAAGAGAGCCAAGGCGATCATTCAGGAAGAGGAGGGCATCGCAAATACATGCCTAAAGTCAGCACTAGATGCAGTGGATATGGCCAGAACACAGATGTGCACAGGCACCACCCTAAGGAGACACGCATGGCTCAGTATTTCAGTATTCAAGCCTGAGGTACAGGCATCAATAATAAATGTGCCCTTCACAAGGGCCGCCTTATTTGGACAGGCAGTTGACGACACCCTTCAACAAATAAAAAAGGGCAATGAAACTGCAAGAGCAATGGGTGCTCTACAGTTCAGGAGCACATATAAAAGCGTCACCACCAGTAGAAGACCCACAGGCAAGAACACCTTTTAATACAGGGCAGCAACAAAGCCAGCAGCGGGGGTCTTCCTTTCAAACCATACAACTGCAACCTTACCAGCAATGGCAGCATCCAACAAGACAGCCCTGTCATGGAAGGGCAAGAAGGAGAGACACCCTTCCCCAGGGGTGGGTGATCTCCAAACAAGTGGCTGTCAGGTCAAGGATGCCAAACACAACACCAGTGGGTGGAATAAATCAAGGGGTTTCTCCATAATTGGGGAAACATTGTCACAGACAAATGGATCCTAAATATCATCCGCTATGGATACTGCATAGAACTGAACAGGCAACCCCCACAAAGACCCCCAAAGGTGAGGTCTTTCAAAGGGAAGGAACTAAAGCAACTCAGATCGGAGGTTAAAGAATTGCTTTAAAAAGTGCCATGGAACTCGTGCCAGCACAAGAGAGGGGTGCAGGGAACTGTTCACCATATTTCCTAGTGCCAAAACAAGATCTAACCTTAAGGCCAATCCTAGACCTCAGGTTCATACGAACACAATGCTTCAATATGACAAGCTTAAAAGAAGTAATACCACTACTTCAGGAGGGAGATTACATGGCTACCTTAGACCTAAAGGATGCGTACCTACATATTCTCATGAACCAAGGCCACAAAAAATATCTTTGGTTAATGTTAGACAAGGAACTCTAATTCACAGTGCTGCTCTTCGGCTTAAAATCTGCGCCAAGAGTCTTTACCAAGATTCTCTCTGCAGTAGCAGCACACTTGGGAAGGCAAGGGATCCACAATTACCCATACTTGGATGACTGGCTAATAAAGGCACAATCAAGGAGCAAATGCAAGAGAAATTTACAAACTGTCATGCACATGTTACAGCTACTGGGGTTTACCATAAACCAGAAGACGTCATCGCCTCAGCGAGAACAGGTAAAGCTGCTTCTTGGAGCAAGCCACACTGGAGTCCAGAAGGGCAAGTGTGTACCCAGTCCAGAAGAGGTTAGAAGCAATCGAGAAGCAAACTCTCCTGTACCAGAGGGATAAATCTCTGACAGTGAGGACTGTCATGAACTTATGGGCATGATGGCATCATGCATACCACTGATTCCCTTATGCAAGATTACTCATGCAACCCATCCAGGAATGGATCTGCAGCAAATGGTCACAAGCCATAGGGAGCTGGGAGGATCCAATGGTTGTCACAACAAAAGTACAAGGGGAAATACAATGGTGGAACACAACAAACATGAGCATAGGGATAGCTTTCAAGACACCAGCTCCAACTGTGACAATAACTACAGATGCATCATACAAGGGCTGGGAAAGCTCACACTGGCCCTCGGAAGGTATTGGGCCTATGGACGACTCGAATGCAGTGAAACACATCAACTACCTAGAACTGAAAGCAGTCTTCCTAGCCCTTAAAGCCTTCCAAGCACACTTGACAGGCAGAACAGTTCTAATGCAAATGACCATTATGTTCTACCTGAACAAACCTAGCGGAACAAAGCTACCCCAAGACATTTGGCACTGGGCAATACATCACCAATTAACCCTCCAAACAATTCACCTACCAGAAGAACTCAACATGGAGACAGACAAACGAAGCAGAAAAGATAACAGCTCACACGAGTGGGAACTAAAGAAAGAGGTCATCCAAAGGATTTTCAACACCTGGGGCACACCAAGCATAGACTTGTTTGCCACAGCAACAAACTCAAAATGGCAGCACTTAGCCTCCAGGTTTCGAGACTCCTGGTCAAAGGGGAATGCCCTGTCAGGAAATTGGTCAGGGAAGTTTGCATTTGCCTTTTCTCCAGTTCCCCTAATCCATAGAGTGGCCAACAATGGGCAAGGCAGGCTTGGTACTCAGATCTGCTGGAGATGTCCAGGGGGCAGATGACCTCACTGAAACCATTGAGGGACCTACTGACAATACAACACAGGGACAGGGATGTCTATCACCCAGAACCAGCCACGCTCAACCTAGCAGCTTGGCTACTGAATACTTAGAATTGGGACACCTTCTACTCCCCCTACTCATCCCCACCTCCCAGGACGATGGAGATCCTGAGGAAAGCAAGGAAACCAAACACACCCAAATGCTACACTTAAATGGAAGAGATACGTCCATTGGTGCACAGACAATACTAAGATGTACTCAAAGAAAAACCGGGTACATCAGGATCCAGCCTCTTTACATCCACAGTAGTAAAGAAATTCCTAGAAGTATCAGAGAGTGGAACTACGAGGATCAGCACCAACACCGTTGTGGAACCTGAACACACTATTACAGCAATTGATGGCAGAACCATTTGAACCCATTCACAAATCAGATCTAAAGTCAATTTCCCTAAAGACAGCCTTCCTAATAGTAATCACATCACTACACAGTCAGCGAACTGCAAGTAAGGTACAGGAACCTTACTTAAAGATACACAAGGACAAGGTGGTCCTCGAATTAACCCTCAGTTAATTCCAAAGGGGGTAATGCAGTTCCATGTTAATCAAAGCATATTGCTTCTGTCTTTCTTCCAGGAGCCAAAAACTCAAGTAGAAAGATCCCCCCAAACTCTGGACATTTGAAGGGACCTAATATACTACCTACAGGAGACAAAAACATTTCCCAAGGGAAACCAGCTTTTCATGTAATTTGCCAAAGCAAACAAGGGGTCAAAGCACCTATTGCCAGATGGATTGTTGCCACCATCCAAACCTGCTACGCAAAAGCAGGGAAACTGCTACCTACTAGACCCAGAGTGGACTCAACCAGAAAGAAAGTCACCACACTAGTACCAGGCAAATGTTCCTATTGAGGAGATCTGCGCTTCAGCGAACCAGGCATCGCCACACACCTTCACAATACACTGCTGAGTGGACATTCAAATAAACAACAAAGCGCTAGTACAACAGAAGGTACTACAACACCTATTTGCCAACTTATCCACATTTCTCCACAGCCAGCCGTGAGGAAGGGATACCGCTGTATAATCTAATGCACAGTATGTGAATCCAGAAAAGGATTCATGCTGCAAAATGTAATGGTTTCGTACCTGTAGAAGCAGTTATGGAGCTTGAAGAGTTATGCGTATTCACATTCGATCTGTCCACCTCTGCCACAAATGGGCTAAGAACCAAACGGGTGGAGAGAAAAAAAAAGGGGGTAAAGGAATAACAACTACAAGTAGGAAACCATTTTGTTGCCAAACACCAGAAGACTCTGGGACGAGACCGATCAAAATGTAAAGTTTGGTCCATTTTGAGATGCAGAATTTATTGAAGTTGTTCCAGGGTTAGGTCTTCTTCCTGATCCAAATCATCAGGTAAGTCAAAGAAGAAAAACACTATTTCTCAGTGGAACTCAGCCCCTTCCAGTCACTCACACTCTTCTAAGAAGGTGCAGAGGCAGCAGCATACAGCTCGATCTTACTCCTTGCGTCCTTCAACTTTGTAGCTGATCCTGCAGTTTGTTCCAGCACATCCCAGGTTTCCAGGGTCGCCTGCCAGTCCTAAGCTGGTCGAAAAGTTGCTTGCTGCCATGTGCCAACTATTTGGAACCTGTCCGACTCCTCTTGGCAAGTTTGCCCTCTGTGCCAGCTGGACCTTCCAACTCATAACTGAGCCTCCTCTGCCTTCTGCCGGAAGACAAGGCTCCAATTGAGCTCTCTGACTTTGAGTCTCTGACAATTTGACTGCGATAAAAGCAGCTGTCGGCTGTGGCGCTCTTCTCATACCCTTTGGGACTCAGTGGCTCAGATCCCCCCATGCTCCCCTGTGGATTTCTCACCAGTGCTCACTGAGGCTGTACAGGAGGAACGCGATACAGCCAAGTCCACAATTGGTTTTGGCTTGGACACTACTGGTTCCATCGGGTGGACTATTGGCACCAGTGTTGCCATTCATCACTACGATTGAATGCTATGCACTGGTTTTTCAGGCTACGTCTATTCGCCCAAAGCTGCTGCCACTCCATTGGCATGCGGAGTCCATGTCCTGGACATTTGCCTGGCAGCTATGTGGGCATCCCTCCCTACGTTCACAAAGCACTATTGTCTGGACAGTCTAGTTCGATTAGAAGGTGCATTTTGCCTGCTCGTCCTGCAGGGCTTTCTGGTTTGAGTCCATCCACAGAAGAGAATAATGGGGGGGACTGGAAGCGCGTCTAGGTCCAGCATACAAACTCCCTAAATGTACATGTATACAAATGGAGTATGCAGTTCCTGTAAGAATCACCTAACCCAGTGATTCTTAACCTTTTGACTTCTGTCCGGTTGTGGGTCATGCAATCTCACCTACACCAGAATCCTGTATCGTGGGACTCAGATCCAAAGTGAAGGGGGGCACATATTTACATAGGCTCATTGATCTTTTTCATCCTTTTAAAGGGCCAAATTGCAAAGATATGGATGGCACCCACAGCCTCTGTAATTAAGAGATGGTTGGGGGCACTAGGTGCAGGGGTGCGCCGCAAAGGTGGGGACATTACAGATAAGAGGGTTTTGGAATATTCATATTAGGAACATAGAGGTGAAAACTATAACTGCCCACCTTGATTGTTGACTAGTTACCCACTGATTGTTCCCTAGTACAGGTTGTATAGACACATGTCTGATGGACATGGCTTTGCTCAGCGTTCTGTGGGCTATGTTTGATTGACAGGACTTTGCTCAGGATTTTGTGGGCTACCTGAATTGGTGGACCCTTTGTGGCCCGTGCAGTAGCTATGAGGGTGGCGGAGACACCTTACAAGAGATGAAAAGACCCATGAACCTATCTCTCTCACTAGGGCTGCTTGACCTCCTCCTCCTCTGTCCTCACACACAGCTGTTTCCCCTCCCCCTATACGCTACAGGGCCTGCCACTCCATTGTGAGCTCTATGGATTGCAACATGATGGTCAAGAGAGGCATACTATCATCATCATTGCATGTGGTGCATCAATATTTGTGCATAGGTTCTCTTTATTGTTTCAGCATGACCATGCCACAGGTGCCCCTCCCCTCTAACTGTTCGGTAGGGTAGTAGGTTGCCTCTTGAAGGCAGGAATGTAACTGAAGGGTTTTGTTGACTCCAGTGATTATGATGTAGTTTTGTATGTCGAAAAGATGCTATGCGGTTCCTTGCTATGTGCCGCTGTTTTGTTATGCAAGAAAATACAGTAAAAAAAAAAAAAACTTTTGTCTTCTGTGGACCCCCACTTAATCATTAACAGAGCCAGTGGACCCCCAGTGAATCATTATTGGAACCTAGTTACCCCCCACCAAGACATTACTGGAAACCGAGGACCCAGGCCTAAGCATTTTCATTGATCTGATCTACAACAAACAATACACAAACAGATGACTCCACTCATCACCCTACTATATTCTGTATGATGACCTTACACTGCTCCATGAATCAATCTGAGAATGCTTTATATATTTTTGGTCTCCAATTCCAAATTCTGTCTCATTTACAAACGTTTTAAACTTTTCAATTATAAATTGTGTTTCTTTATTTATATACAATTTACAATTCTTCTAATATTATGTATTTAATTATATAGGCAGTCACGCACCCCTGAGTAGCTTTACAGATCCTCAGGGGTCCGCGGAACACAGGTTAAGAACCAAACCCATTTACTGCGCACATTATAATATGCCAAAGGTAAATTGATGATGTCTTTATGATTTAGACAGGCAGTGAAACTGAGCTGGAAGCATGTCTAGATTGACTCAGTACATGCTGGTATCGAATTCAGTATTACCTCTGGCAGAAATTGCACCAGTTTGATTGATCTCAATATCAAGTGAAGTAACAGTACACCTTAAACAAAATGTTTCAGGAAACCAACTGAAATAAACACTACCCTTACATATTCCAGCCATCAATCTTTTCAGTCTGCGCGATAATCTTCCTTTAGGAAGAAATTTCAGACCACAACTGAACTGTACACACAAAACTCTTTAGCAAACCAGATATCCTTTTCCAGTGCCTACTGGGTAGTTATTATCCCTAGAGACTGCTGTGAAAAACGTGAGTTTGTTCTCATACAAATCTGCGTGCAACTAAACAAAAAAAATAATTGTAGACAGACTGACATTTGTCACCAAATTCAAATAATGAAACAATAGACTAAAAGAAACCATAAGAAATCATTGAGGCATTCCCTTGATACTTAGTTGCACAATTATTATTTGTCTTCAAGAAAGTTAAAAGCTTTAGGCACAGGGTGACTGATGGTGTCCACTGTCCAACAGTGGGGTCAGTCAACTGTCAATGACCATTTCAGATTTAGCAGGGACATTAAAATCTAAACTCTTTCAACATGACACTGTCTGCATCATGTTACTGAGCCAGACCAATTGTAATTCTACTAATATTGTTTATGTTATCTAGTTCTCATTCTCTAAAATATGTATTGGATAGAGAATGCAGAGATACCAGAGCCCTCCAACACAAGAGTAATATACAATATTGCACCCTGAATGCACAATCAATTTTATGATATCTATATCTCCGACATTCATTTTAAAAATGTTTTATACAATTTTATTTATCAGTTTATGACACCACATATAAATGTATCCAACAAATATAAAATATTTTTAGAAACTGTTACTATCAGACAGTGTTACAGTCGTTTGAATTTATGCATGATTCAGTGGGGACAGCTTCATAAGCTTACTGTACCATCATATTTTAAAATTGGGTTGGATACCCACCACATAGCAGTGACCTGCACCTGTGAGTACCTTACCAATGTGTCAGCTATAGCTTAGCATCCATTTTGTGCTACAGGGTTCTGGTATTTTTAAAGCATGTGACCTAATCATACTGGTGTCTGAGCAGTGATAAAACTAATTGTGATTGCTACAGATTAATGTTCATTACAGTCTCCCTGTCGTAACAGATGCAGGAGTAACAGTTTGCATCATTCTGTGGCCTGAATGTTGGAGGGAGTAGTGATGTATATATTGCTACCTTTTGTATTTCACTACACTAAATGTTTTATTCATTCCTCTGTCTTTTCACATGGACCCCCACCGATTCCTTACTTATTGCCACCCTTCTCGTTGTCATCAATAGGGCAAGAGCTTTGAATCTCCTTTGAGGTTTATTGAGATATCATCTTTCCAGAAGCACCACCACGACGGTATCTATAATGTTCAGCCTAACGGCCTAATAGCTCTCTATATTGGATAGCTGCATGCTAGTTGTACGGCGTCTGCTTTTGAGGGACCAGCCTCTTTTGCATTCTGTCTAAACATTCCATTTTATATCTTTAAACCATTGTAGCACCTATCAGTGTATTTATTAGGCTTGGGCGCAGTTTGTGGAGTTCTGCTAGGCGGAACTCACAAAGTGCCAAAAAAAACTACGCTGCGCTACACAGAGTACCCCGAGCTGCGAAGTTTGGGTAAGTTGTACAGTATGTGCTGATTGCCAGCACCAGGAGTTTCAACCATGCTGTAAAATCAGTGCAAACGGCATCATGTGGAGTGTCAGAGGGCGATAACTTCTTTCTGCTGCTTGAGTAGATTTTTCTACTCGAGTGGCAACTTCCTCAATGAGAGAGACCACTTTCTCAACACAGGAGGCATGACCTGCCATGACATCCTGCTTTCAGAAATCTCGATCGCGCTCGCCAACATAGCAATTTCTCACACTCGTCAACTTGACATTGGCGACCCGCACGGTAGAAAAAACTCCGCTCCACCTCACTTCACTGAGTTTTTCAAAACTCCGGGTGGAGTGGGGAAAACTCTGCAAACTCCGGCGGCAGAGCGGAATTCTCCACCCATCCCTAGTATTTATTATATATTACTCTCTTCTACTTGTTGAAGGAGATATTTTTATAGTGCAGGCAGTAAAAGAAACATTGGGCATCTGTGACAGTTACTCCTTAATCAATCTTCCATCTCACTGTCTCCTTCTGCTCTAAACTGGTAACATTTACACTATTTGAACATAAGATTGTGACACTAGCCATGTCGGAGTTTAGGTTGAATTAATTGTGGACAGTAATGACAGTGTTCCAGTAAGAATAACAAATTTCACTGAGGAGCCATCTCCAACCTTGATCCAGAAGTGCTCAGAGCTTCTGGTTCCATGTGTGACATTGCAGCAGATCAAAGCCTTTAGAAATGCCATGCTGTGCATCTTCAGCATGCTTCTGGCTCCTTCTTTGCAGAGCTTTGGGCCCCTAAGATACAAAGGAACATCTTGTGGAGTTACTGCCAGCTAATCCATCCTTGGCCCTATCTGTGCCCCTTGACCTCACTTCGGGAGCCAAGAATTCTGGACCGGTCCCTTGGACATTGATACTGACGCATATGCTGCTGCCACTAGAGCAGGTCCACAATCTATATCAATATCCTACTCTGAGCCAAGTTTGTCTCATCCTCATCTGAGCCAACACTCTGATCCCGATGCAGCGCATCTAGTACTCAATCTCTCCGACCCAGACTCTATAAATTTATCACAGATGCTGCGCCAACGTTTTGGCTCAGACTGGCAGGTGTCAGTCATATGAAAATTGCATGGGAACAAGTTTGTCCTCTCTATCCTGAGGATAAGTGGTAAGTATATCTGCAAGATGCTTCAACCACTACTAATCTGGTTTCCGCTCCTGGACCAGCAACTGAGGAAAGTACATAATTTTCACAGGGGTTTGGAGAGCTGCTGAAGTCATTGACATCCACTGCCCTACTGTGGAGTGTAAAACTAAGGTCCATAATGAGGTCCTTCAGCCTAGCCAGGCACCAGCTGAACTTCTACTGCCTTTCAATGAGGCCCTCATTGATACGGTCTTGGGCTAACCCATATTTTGGTTCTCTGGTAAATCACCAAGTCACCCATCGCTATAGACCAGCCCCAGGGTTACTGGGCCAAGAGTGGTGCTGTGGCACCACACATGGACAAGATCCAGAGGCTTCTCAGGTGATGTTCAGGCATCCCTGATGGACACATCTTTTGACTGACCCCCTTCTGTTTGGCAAAAAAGTGTACATTGGAACAGTTTAAAGATGGCAGAGCCACAGTGCTTTCTTTGCTCCTTTTGAGCACCAGTTCAGCAACTCCCCAACAGTTTTGTCCTTTTTGGAGATATGTCAGAGGCTTGCCATATTGGCAGCTTCAGGCCGGTGCAGCAGGCCTGTCCCAGTCCTTTTGAGGGCTGGGCTGTGGCCCCAACAGACAATGGCCAGTCCATCAGGGTTAGCGTACTTCTCAATTCCGCAGCCCTCCAGCAACAACTTCAAAAACTCTTTAGTGCTTCTTAGTGGCCATACAGGCCCCTTGCATGAGCTAAGGTCAACAGATGGGTTCTTCCAATTGTTCAACGGGACTATGCCAGGTCGTTTCTTTCCAAACCTCCACACTTGCCGACTACATCAGAGCAGCTTTTGAAGGACTATCTTTCAGTTCTGCACCAAGAAGTCCCTGCTAGTTTGGCCAAAGGAGCCAGAGAGAGGTGTTAGAAATGGAATCTTTGGTTGGCAGTCAAGTTACCCCCGTCCAAACAAGGACCCTCACTCTAGTCAGGGTAAAGGACTCATCCTCAGTTAGCCCCCACTCCCCCCCTTGGTAGCTTGGTATGAGCAGACAGGCTCAATTTCAGAAGAAATGTGTAAAATATTTGTACAAACACACACAGTAATACAGTGAAAACACTACAAAATGGACACCACACCAGTTTAGAAAAATAAGCAGTATTTATCTAAATCAAACAAGCCCAGTACAACAAAAATCTAACATACACAAGTCAAGATATGAATTGTTAAAAGAATAAGAGTCTTAATCCTTAGACAACAGTGAGAATGCTGTTGTTACACAAAGTACCTGGTTAGCTTAAAAAATAAAGCTGCACAGGCGAGCGTGCATTGAAAAAGGCCAGCGATGCGTCGATTTCTCACTCGCAAGCAAGACCATGTGTTGTTCCTTCTCCGGCCGGGTTAGCATGCGTCACTACTTCTCTCTGCCAAGAGAGCGATACGTCGATTTCTAGATGGCCACCTAGGGTCCGAGCAGACTTTGCGTTGATTTTTCACGCCCATCGATGCTGCGTTGAAATCCGGTTGCACAGTGTCTGAAAACTGCCCTGCGTGGGCCATGGATCCTTACCAGCATCCACTAACGGGTGTTGCGTGTCGTTCCTCCAGCCACAATGCGTTGATCTCCCAGCTGCGATGCAGGGCAAGCGTTGATTTTAGCTGCGAGGCCAACAGCGCTTCGTTTATCAGCCGCGTTGCAGATGGTGAGTCTAAGGTTTCCCCACACGACGGTCTGTGGGTGGATTTCTGTCCTTTTCCCCAGCTTCACTTTTCAAGGGCCCAGAGTCAGGTTAGGGCACCACTTGGCAGGGCAGGAGTCTCAGCAGAGAGTCCAGGTGCTGGCAGAGAGAAGTCGTTGATGTCTCTGACACTTCAACAACAGGAGGCAAGCTCAGTTCAAGCCATTGGCGATTCTTCACCAGTGGGAAGTCAGTCTTTGTCCTCCTTCAGGTAGAACACCTACTGCAGGCCAACCCAAATAAAGCACAGTCACAGGCAAAGGGGCAGTACTCCTCCTCCAGCTCTTCTCCTTGGCAGAGGTTTCAGAAATAGTCAGATTTTCGCGGGGCTTGGGGTCCAATATATATATATACCCCTTTCTGCCTACTTCAAAGATAAGTCTCTGTTGTTTACAAGGTCCTGCCTTGGCCAGGCCAGGCCCCACACACACACCCTGGGGTTGGAGGCTGCATTGTGTGAGGGCAGGCACAGCCCATTCAGGTGGAAGTGACCACTCCTCCCTCCACTCTAGCCCAAATGGCTCATCAGGATATGCAGGCTACACCCCAGCTCACTTTGTGTCACTGTCTAGAGGAGATTCACAAACAACCCAACTGTCAAACTGACCCTGACAGGCAGTCCACAAACAGGTAGAGTCACAGAATGGTTTAAGCAAGAAAATGCCCACTTTCTAAAACTGTTATTTTCAAACTAACAATCTAAAAAACAACTTCACTAAAAAAGGTATTTTTAAATTGTGAGTTCAGAGTCCCTAAACTTCTTATTTCTGTCTGCTCCCAAAGGAAATCTGCACTTTAATAATATTTAAAGGTAGCCCCCATGTTAACCTATGAGAGAGAGAGGCCTTGCAACATTGAAGACTGAAGTGGGTAAACTTGCCAGGTCGAATTGTCAGTTTAAAACTGCACACACGGACCCTGCGGTGGCAGGTCTGAGCTATGTTTACTGGGGTCCTAGTGTGGGTGGCACAACCAGTGCTGCAGGCCCACTAGTAATCCCTAGGCACTTTTAGTGCACTTTACTAGGGACTTACTAGTAAAATCCAATATGCCAATCAATGAAAGCCAATTATACATATCATTTACACAGGGACACTTACAGTTTAGCACTGGTCAGCAGTGGCAATGTGTCCAGAGCAACCAAAGTAGTAAAAACAGAGTCTTGCACACAGAAACAACCTAGGAAGCAGAGGCAAAAAGTTAGGGGAGACCCCGCCAGGGATGCTAAGTCTAACAAGAGGATACCAGCCTTGAAAGTAGACTGGATGCTAATTCCTGCTACTTAATTGTGCCCAAGGACAAAGGCCTTTGCCCTATTTTGGATTTTTGCCTTCGCAAAGCCTTCCTGTGAAAGGTCATATTTTAGATGCTCATTCTGGCCCAGGTTCTGTCTGTGATGGCAGACCGTAATATTGGTGCTGGACCTTGGTTTATTTTTAAGAGCCTTCGTTAAATCTCGATGGACCCCTGAGCATTTTCAGTCAAGCCTTTGGGCCTGAGTTTCCGATTGTGCTCCACTGGGACAGTAATAACATAGCCACCTAGGTACAGATCCTTTGTAAAGAAACTAATATAGAACTCTGGTCTAAATTGGCATCTTGGCCGATATTAAAATCCTGTTTGCAAGTCTCTTACAAAGTGGCTTCAAACCTCTTGGGGATTACCTTGTTCCATTTTAGTCTACGACCTTAACCATCACAAAATTATTGGTATGTTGACCATTATAAGTGACCGGTTTAATAAAATTCTAGGCCCAGCCAAGATGTAATGAAATAGTCACTTTGTGTGACTCCCTATTACCATACAGTGATTTTAGCAAGGAGAGCAAGGAGAACAGAAACAAATATATAATTGACAATTTTTCCAGGCCTCGTTTTCATTAAGGTTGGGGTACAAGTCTGAGGTGGAGGCTACAATTGCTTCCCTAATCCATTGTAAAAAAAACAACGTGATAAGCTGCTACAATGGAGTTAAGCATTTCTCCGGTGTAGTGTGTTTTAAATGTTCTGTATGACCTATATCCAACCATCCATGATAATAACCGATGTGACAGGGTCCAGCACATGGATGTATGTTGACATCTCCTAACAATATCAGTAGTGAAGACGTCTTTATGCCTTCCCTATACCACTACGAAAAAACCTTCAAAGCAAAAAGATGCTCTGTGGGGCATTGGCGTTTTAAAAATTGAGTGCCAACAAATTTAGTCTACTGAGGGAGTAGAACTCAACTGTTTGTAGGTAGGCAGATCTAGTATCCAGCAGTGTGGTTTTACAACCTAATTACAATGATATGAGGTGACTGGGCCTCCTTTTGCTCTGCCAGCTACTCCACGAGGGAAGAAAGAACTGAAACCATCTAAAAACTGCAAGTTTGTCGTTGTCCAAGTCTCTTGTACACAGATAATGGAAAATAACTTAAAGTGTCCAACCAAAGGATGTCATTTTTCTTATTTCTCAAACCAGCAATATTCTAGCACAGGAACTGCAAGCTTTGCGGAACCACCCCTGTTAAAATAGTCATCCTTTTGGCTTGTGGGTCTGTTGAGGGGTAGCCGCTCATTGCACTTGAGAACTGAGAGCTGCAAATCTGTTATGGATGTTGAAGGGACAATTAATCGGTACCAAAATAGATAAGGCAAGAACTCGGGCAAAGAAAATCTAATCTTTGCCACATTTCTGTGTGAGATCACAGCACCGGGACAAATTTCCTACCACCCAGCGTTCCCCTTAGTCTCCCGGTAAAAATGATACCTCACTTGTATAGGTGGGCCAAGTGCCTGTGACAGGGAAGAGCCACAAACATGTCAAAATTGAGAGGGAACCAAAGTGGCTCCAAAAGCGCAGTAAAAAAAAAAAAAAACATTTTTAGGCTGACAAGTGCAGCAGAATTTGTATCGGTATAGATGAGACAATGCTGGGTGGTAGGAATTTTGTGGATTCCTGCAGATTCCGGAAGGTTCCATCACACAAATGTGGGAAAACTGTGTGATTTCCAGCAAAGTTGGAGGTTTGCAGGGCATTGTGGGTAAGAAAATGGTGCTGGGTGCATGTGAAGCACACCACCCTGGACTCATCCAGATGTTTAGTTTTCAGAAGGTCTTGTGGATTTTTCTACATGGCAGCGTCCCAAATTCCAAAAGGTGCAACCGTCGCCATTCCAAGTCGGACGATTTTGAGACTTAGCCAAGCTCTCATGGCCCAAATGTAAAACCAAAACCTAAAATAATCAAATGTGCTCTTGCTTGCCATGGGATAAGATGTTTTAGTGTGCGGGGGAAGAGCTGAAATACTGCTACCCCCTTCAGTTGGGGTGGGGACATAACCAGGCCCATACTGGTTGGTAGCATCCACCCCACTATTTTTTTTTTTTTTAAATTCCCTGGTGTTAGACTTTTCATCCTTTGTGTGGTCTCCCTTAACTTTTTGCCTCTGTTTCCCAGGTTGTTGTTTGCTGGACTCTGTTTTTGCTGTTTTTGTTACTCTGGGCACTAAAGTGCAAGTGCTCCTATACAAAATGTGTATGCAATTGATTCATCCATGATTTACATATTTGATTTACTAGTAAGTCCCTAGTACAGTGCGCTAGAGGTGCCCAGGGCCTGTAATCAAATGCTACTAGTGGGCCTGCAGCACCCACATAAGTAACCCTGTAATCATGTCTCAGACCTGCCACCGCTGTGTCTGTGTGTGCAGTTTTTAACTATAAAGTCGACTTGGCAAGTGTACCAATTTGCCAGGGCTAAACCTTCCCTTTTCTTACATTAAGGCATCTCTAAGGTAGTCCCTAGGTAGCCCCAAGGGCAGGGTGCAGTGTATGGTTAAGATAGGACATATAGTAATGTGTTTTATATGTCCTGGCAGTGAAATACTGTCAAATTTGTTTTTCACTGTTGTAAGGTCTGTCCCTCTCATAGGTTAATAGGGGGGCTACCTTTAAATATGATTAAAGTGTAGCTTCCCTTTGGGAGCGGATAGACATGGAGTTTGGGGTCTCTGAGCTCACAATTTAAAAATACATCTTTTAGTAAAGTTGATTTTAAGATTGTGTGTTAAAAAACGCCATTTTTAGAAAGTGGGCATTTTCTTGCTTAAACCATTTCTGTGGCTCTGCTTGTTTGTGGATTTCGTGTCTGGGTCAGTTTGACAGTTGGGCAGGTTGCACCTCTCACTAGACAATGACACAAAGGGAGCTGGGGTGTAGTCTGCATTTTCTGATGAGCCATTTGTGCTAGAAGGGAGGGGTGGAGTGGTCACTCACACCGGAAAGGGCTGGGCCTGCCCTCACACAATGCAGTCTCCAACCCCCTGGTTTGTGTCTGGGGCCTGGCCTGGGCAAGGCAGGATTTCACAATCAAGAGAGACTTTCCTTTGAAGTAAGCCTACTTCAAAGGGCAAAATGGGTATAAGAAGGGCACCCAAAACCACAGTCTTTAGAACACTTCTGGAAACCAAGAGGAACCTCTGCCTGGAGAAGAGCTTAAGTGCTGAGAAAGAAGAGCTGCCCTGCCTGTGACTGTGCTTTGTGGAGCCCTCCTGCAGTTGCTGCTTCTGCCTGTGCTAGAGGACAAAGTCTGGACTTTGTGTTGCCTTATTTCTTCTGAAGAACTCTCCAAGGGCTTGATTTAGAGCTTGCCTCCTGTTGTTTGAAGCCTCAGGGACAGCAAAGACTTCTCTCTCCCAGCACATGGAGCCTCTGCTGAGACTCCTACTCTGACAAGTGGTGCCCATCCAGTTCCTGGGACCCTGAAAGGAGAAGCTGGCAGCCCAAGAGTGAGAAATCCACGCATTGACTGCCTTGTGGGGAAAGGATTGACGCAACTCCGATCTGCGGCTGAAAAATCAATGCCACGCTGGCTTTGTTGCTGAAAATCGACGCTTACCTGCAACGCGACCGGAAGATCGATGCCCACGGCTGGAGAAACGGCACGCAGCAACGCTGACAGAGGCTGGTGAGATCGCAACCTGCGCTATGTGGTTTTTCCGATCATAGTGCAGCAGAATTTCTGATGCAAACATCGCTGGGCGTGCAAAAACGCCGCAAGGCCAGCCTGGACCAATCAATCACTGCATTTGTAAAGCGCGCTACTTACCCGCAAGGGTCTCAAGGCGCTGGGGAGGGGGGTGCTACTGGTCGAAGAGCCAGGTCTTGAGGAGTCTTCTGAAGGCCAGCAGGTCCTGGGTCTGTCATAGGATGGTGGGGAGAGTGTTCCAGGTCTTGGCGGCGAGGTAGGAGAAGGATCTGCCGCCGGCGGTGGTTTTTCGGATGCGGGGGACTGTGGCGAGGGCGAGGTTGGCTGAGCGGAGGTTTCGGGTGGGGGTGTGGAAGCTGAGTCGGTTGTTGAGGTAGGTGGGTCCGGTGTTGTGCAGTGCTTTGTGTGCGTGGATCAGGAGCTTGAAGGTGATCCTTTTGTTGATGGGGAGCCAGTGCAGGCCTCTCAGGTGGAGTGTGATGTGGCTGCGGCGGGGGACATCGAGGATGAGTCGGGCCGAGGCGTTCTGGATGCGTTGGAGTCGTCTCAGGATCTTGTTTGTAGTTCCTGAGTAGAGGGCGTTCCCGTAGTCGAGTCTGTTGGTGATGAGGGCCTGGGTAACGGTTTTTCTCGTGTCGAGGGGGATCCATTTGAAGATCCTGCGGAGCATACGGAGGGTGTTGAAGCAGGACGCGGAGACGGCGTTGACTTGCCTGGTCATGGAGAGAGTGGAGTCGAGGATGACCCCAAGGTTGCGTGCGTGGTCCGTGGGTTCCGGGGCTGTGCCTAGTGACGTGGGCCACCAAGAGTCGTCCCAGGCTGATGGGGTGGGTCCGAGAATGAGGACCTCCGTCTTGTCTGAGTTCAGCTTCAGTCTGCTGTCCTTCATCCAGTCAGCTATGGCCTTCATTCCTCGATGGAGGTTAGCTTTGGCGGTGTCGGGATCTTCGGTGAGGGATATGATCAGCTGGGTGTCGTCGGCGTAGGAGATGATGTTGAGGTTGTGTTGTCCTGCGACGTGGGCGAGGGGGGCCATGTAGATATTGAACAGTGTCGGGCTGAGGGAGGATCCCTGTGGGACGCCGCAGATGATCTCAGTGGTTTTGGAGCGGAAGGGTGGGAGGCGGACGCTCTGGGTTCTGCCGGAGAGGAAGGATGTGGTCCAGGCCAGGGCCTTCTCTTGGATACCGGCGTCATGGAGGCGTGCTGATAGGGTGCGGTGGCAGACCTTGTCAAAGGCTGCTGATAGGTCCAGGAGGATGAGGGCAGCTGTTTCTCCTTTGTCCACTAGGGTCCGGATGTCGTCAGTGGCGGCGATGAGGGCGGTCTCTGTGCTGTGGTTACTGCGAAAACCAGATTGGGACGGGTCCAGGATGTTGTTGACTTCGAGGTAGCGGGTCAGCTGTTTGTTGACAATCTTCTCGGTCACTTTTGCCGGGAAAGGGAGCAGGGAGATGGGACGGAAGTTCTTGAGGTCCTTGGGGTCCGCCTTGGGCTTCTTCAGAAGGGCGTTGATCTCAGCGTGCTTCCAGCTTTCTGGGAAGGTTGCTGTCTCGAAGGAACAGTTGATTGTTTTCCGGAGGTGGGGTGCGATGGCTGCGCTGGCTTTGTTGAAGACGTGGTGAGGGCAGGGGTCTGATGGGGATCCGGAGTGGATGGAGTTCATGGTTTTGATGGTGTCTTCGTCGCTGACGCTGGACCAGACGGTCAGGCGACTGCTGCGAGTGGTAGTCGCAGGGGTGGTGGACTCGGTGGTGGGTGAGGGGGGGTCGGGGTTGAAGCTGTCGTGGATGTCGGTGATCTTGCGGTGGAAGAAGGTGGCCAGGGAGTCGCACAGGTCTTGAGATGGCGGGATGTCGTTGGTGATGGAGCTGGGGTTGGAGAGTTCTTTCACGATGCTGAAGAGCTCTTTGGTGTTGTGTGCGTTGTTGTCTAGGCGGTCCTTGAAGGCGGTCTTCTTGGCGGTCCTGATGAGTTGGTGATGTCTGCGGGTGGCACTCTTGAGGGCTGTGTGGTTGTCTGGTGTTCGGTCGTGGAGCCATTTCTTCTCCAGCTTCCGACAGGTGTGCTTGGAGATACGGAGGTCCTCGGTGAACCAGGCGGCTTTCTTGTTGGTGTGGTTGGTTGTAAAGGTCTTGAGAGGGGCGAGGATGTTGGCGCAGTCGTTGATCCACTGTGTGAGGTTGGTCGCGGCAGTGTCTGGGTCGGTGGGTGGTCTCAGGGCGAGGGCGGTAGTCAGTTGGTCCCCGGTGACCTTGCCCCAGCAGCGGCGTGGTAGCTGTTGGGTGCGGTGGTGTGTGGTGGGTTTTCTGAAGGTGAAGTGGACGCATCTGTGGTCGGTCCAGTGTGGTTCGGTGGTGTGGTTGAAGGAGACGTGGGGGCTTGCGGAGAAGATGGGGTCAAGCGTGTGTCCAGCGGCGTGAGTGGGTGTCGTTACTAGCTGTTTGAGTCCGAGGTTGTCGATCAGGGCGGTGGAGTTGGCGTTGTTGTTGTTCTCGAGGTGGAAGTTCAGGTCCCCGAGGAGGATGTAGTCCGTGGAAGCGAGGGCGTGGGTGCTGATGAGGTCAGCGATGGTGTCACTGAACTGTGGGCGGGGTCCAGGAGGTCTGTAGATGAGAGTTCCTCTGAGGGTGGTGTTGGGGTCGGTGTGGATCTGGAAGTGCATGTGCTCGGCGTGGTGAGGCTGTCATCAGTGTTCGTTGAGATTTTGATGGAGTCTTTGTGGAGGATGGCGATTCCTCCTCCCACTCCGTTGGTGCGGTCTCTGCGGGAGATCTTGTAGCCCTGTGGGATGGCTATGGCAATGTCTGGTGCTGAGGTGGAGTTCAGCCAGGTCTCCGTCAGGAAGGCAACGTCAGGGGCAGTGGAGTCTAGGAGGTCCCAAAGTTCGATGGCGTGCTTGCAAGCGGAGCGGGTGTTGAGGAGGATGCAGCGGAGGTGGTTGGGTTCTCTGGCTGGTGGTGTGGAGGGTTGGATGCTGGTGAATCTGCAGTTCCGGCAGGTGAAAGGCCCCTGAGTGTGTTTCGGGGTGGCCCGGTAGCAGGCGTGGTCTCGTCTGGTGTTGAGTGCGTGGAGGGTGCTTGCGTCGTAGTGCAGTCTGGTGTTGCGGGGGTGCGGGTTCCAGGGGTTCTGGTGCTGGGTGCGGTCCAGGCGCGGACAGGCGCAGACGGGCTTGCCTTAGGGGCGCCTTTGGCGCGCCAGCGGCGCCCCCGCTGCGCACGTCCGCTGCGTGCCCGCTTCGCGGCCTCCATATGAGGGCAGAGGGAGGGAGGAGCAGGTGGGAGCGGGGCGGCCAATGGGAGTGAAGGGGGCGGGGCAGCAGGGGCTCAGCAGCAAGGGAAAAACCCGGGGAAAAAAACGGCGGGAAAAGACGGCGGGAGAGGGACAACAGAGCACAGAGGTACAGAAAGCAAAACACAGGGGCACAGAATGGAAAAAACAAGTGGCACAGAAGCACAAGCTCAGGGGAATAGAAAAAAGGGAGCGAGTAGTCAGGCGGCAAAAGAGGCAACGGAGGTTCAACCCACAGGGGGCTGCGTGGCAGATGGGGGGGAGCGACCTGCCTGGTGACTGGACCAAGGAGTGCGGTTCGAATCTACACATCGCTCTCCTGCGGAGAGAAGAAACAACGCACGCCAACTCGACTGAAGGAGAAACAACGCAAGGTCTTGCTCGTGAGTGACGTCGACACATCGCAAGCCCTTTTTGATGCACACTCGCCCGTGCGGGGTTATTTTTGATGCACCCAGGAACATTTCCACGCTAACAGCATTAGCATTGTGTTTAAAATTACATGAAGACTCTTTTTGATTTTTAATTGAATTGTCCATTTCTAACACCTGGCATCTAGAATACTTTCTACTCCTGCCCCCCAAACTGCCCCCCCAAGTGTGGATCAGGGGTAATTGCCCCATCTTCCCACTGGTGGGCAGAAAAACTTTGGCCCCATTTATTTGTGGTGGGGGTATGGCCATACCCCCACCCTCTTATTTTGAAAAACAAATCTTCCCAGGTCTCTGGTGGGCTTTCGGTGGGTCTTCCAAAGATAGGCCCAACTGCCCTCAAGGGGCAGACATGGTGAACAGTAATGTGCCCCCACAGGGAGTGACCCTTGCCCAAGGGGCTGCCCCCCAAACCAAACACACACAGACATACACACACACACCAATCACTGGTGTCTAAGTGGTTTCGGCCCTCGGGGGGCAGATTGGCCTAATAGAAATAGGCCGATCTATCCCCAAAGGGGGCAGAAATGGTCTAAATACAATTTGCCCCCCAGGGTAGCGACCCTTACCTAAGGGGTCGCTCCCCATATATAAAAAATAATAAACAAAAAAAATATATTTCACTGGTGTCTAGGGAGGGGGGGCAGAAATAGACTAAAAATATTTCAATAATATATATAAAAAAATATATTCCCTTGTGTCTAGTGGTTTCTGTCCCCCTTGGTGGCAGATTGGTCTAATAAAAATAGGCCGATCTGCCCCCACGGGGGCAGAAATGGTCTAAAGAGTAATTTTGCCCACCAGAGAGCGACCCATGTCTGAGTGGTTGCTCCCCATATATTTAAAAAAAAAATAAACAAAAAAAAATGATCCCTGGTGTCTACCGGTTTCTGCCCCCAGGGGGAAGATCAGCCTAATTATAATATGCCGATCTGCCCCCCGGGGGTGGAGGGTAAAAAGCCTAAAAATAATTTGCCCCCCTTGGGAGTGGCCCTTTCCCAAAGGCCCGCTCCCCTTATGCATAGAAATAAAATTCAAAGACTCCCTGGTGTCTAGTGGGCATTTCTGCTGCCCGATCACATCGCGATCGGGCAGCAGAAATGCTGAGAAAGAGATCAAAGGAAAGGAAAGGCCTTTCCTTTCCTGGCCCCTCCACGTGTTCGGAGCAGAAATGCAAACTTGTTTCTCCTCCTATCAGCACTGGAAGATGAGCTTCCAGCACGGATGGACAGGCCTCTGATGAGGTCAGTGCGCGCTTACGTCATCAGACGCCAAAGGGGGGACAGGGAGACCGGGGGTGGAAGGGGAAGCGATTCTCCTACCATCCCTGCTGTGAGGGTGCCAAAGCGAGGCTCATGGGGGCAGCGCTAGCACTTCCCCCATGAGCTAGTCCAAGGACGTAACTGTTAAGTCCTTGGCGCCTCAGTGCCGCAGCCAAGGACGTAACCATTACATCCTTGGCTGCCAAGGGGTTCAGATAATCAGGCACTATAAATGAATGTTTATCAACGTCTGATGGATGATATGGCCATGGTGTTGATGTCAAGTTTGTTTTAATCATTGTTCTCATGTGGGATTATGTTTGATCAATGATCTTGTTCGTGTCTGTTGCCTTAATCTTTAAAATTGATAATTCTCTTTTCAAACTCTGGTTTTCTCTTACAGCATCCTATAGCATGACACTATCTGGTTGGGAAAATTATTTTCCTTTATTGTTGGAAATATGTGGAGGCTGTCGCCAAACTTGGAGTCCAGTTTTCTTCTAATATGCTTCTTGGTTGATTTGTCTATTCCCTGTATTCCTCTGCATGTCATGAGGGTTTTAAGCCTTTCAGTGGCAGTCACACATATTACTTCTTTGGAACTGTGTACTGTCATAGTTCATTATGTGCTTCATCTCTCATATTTTTGTAGGGATCATCAGTTTGAATGCTAGATTAATGCATTCCTCCTTTGCTTTAACCCTTGTATAGTTCCTATAACAAGATGCATGAAAATAGGCTTCTGCAGCCCCTATGTCCCTACTACAAACTGCTAAGATCTTTGAATCACAATTAATTCTTTCACAGTCTTGAAGCCTTTTGTCAACTCTAAGTTCCGTAGCCTTCATCAATTTCTCACACATTGATGTTCGCTTGTAGCATTTTACCTTTCCACAAAATATACATTCTTCAGCATACAGGTTTGACTGTAATGATGTTCTTCTGTTTAAGCGTTTACTCATGCACTCACTCGTTCCATCATCATAACTGACACTTGCTTCAGCTTTTCACTTAATAATCTGTAAATCTCTCTTCATAGTAAACAGGCTCCTGCGCTTTCTGTGGTGAAGTTCTTGGGGAACCGCATGGCTTTACATATTTCTCGCAATTCTAACAGTGTAATGCGATTCCTTAATTGAACTGCCTCTAACAAAGTTTTTCAATAATAATGAGTAGTCCTGCGAGCTTGCCAGCGTAACTTCATGTTGGACATTTGACCGTAAATGAATTATACACTGGGGACCAGAGGGTCAGGATGTAATTGTTGCAGTCTTCTTCATGATGCTGGACGTCATTCACCACCAGCTCTGAAAAAATAAATACATTTTAAAATGTTTAACTTTTACTTTGTCTATTTAATATGATCATAACTACTATTAGATTTATCAAGTTATATATTTACTGTATTTATAATTTTAATAATAAAATTCACGGTAATAAAAATTTCCATTTACGTCAAGGTATATTGCTAGTGGAATGGTAACTCACAAATGTCAGAGTTATAACTTGCTTTCACATATTTTACATCTCTGGGCTTCTATACCTTGCAAATAAATCATATAAGAACCCATCCCCCCAAGTGATACCAATAACATTGTTGGCTCAAGGCTCCAAAATACATTAACCCAAAAGAGGATGGGCAGCAGTGTTCATTATTTTTATTTTGTTTTTAAATAAAGTTATTGAAAATTATTGACTACACAATGAATGACTTCTGAATATCACAGCTCTGACTGCTTTGGGTTTGAAGTATTTTCTCTTACATTAATATTTATTATTATTATATTAGATATGTATATAACATAATTATATATCTGCTAAAATTACCATAGTTTTGCTGGATTCTTTGATGGTTCAGGGATTCACTTCCTATTCCAGCAACGAACCTTCTACGTACTTTGCACGTGTCCAAAAATGAATGTAACATTCAAAGATAATCTTTGTGATTGACTTTTACTCCTGTATTTATTGAAATGATACCCTGTATGTTATTGGTTACTCCTCTATTTAATTAAATGATGCACTGTATATTATTAGTGTGTTCATTATATGTTTTAATTCAGAACTGTTGATAGAGTAGCTTTTTTCTAAATCTTAATTTGTTCCCATTCTCACGCCGTGGTTTCCTGAGAGTTGAACACTGCTGCTTGTAAACCTATTGATAAAGAGCCACTGTGCCCTACTTAACTCTTCTCTTCCTTCAGCTTGGCAACTTCATGCTGCAGCACTCTTGTTTTAGCTTGTATACAGTACACCCTTTGCAACTGTTAATCTGCATAACCAGGGCATGTTTGGGAAACCATTATCTTGTGCACCCACGTGACCAGTGTACCACTGTTATAAGATTATTAATAAGCAATGGAAAAACGGTTTGGAAGATGGCAGCATGTATTCAAGCATCTGCAATGCCAATAGCTCAGTAGTTTGGAACGCCAGATCTTGTTAACTTAGTAGGGATGGGTAAATGCCAGTGGTTACCACCTCTACATGTGGAAAAAATATGTCAGAAATCACACATGCAGGTCTCCGTTGTAGTGAGGCAGAGGGGCATTACATTCCACATTCCACTCGAGGTTTCACTTTCTTCAAATGAAGACTGGGGCTGGCTAATTTAGTTTTTATTACTCAATATGCAGAAGAGAATTCACCCTTACATTGGGGGAGGAAAGGCCCACAAACATCAGTTTCAGAGAGGTCTTGGCAGTGAAATTAGGCCCAGTAAGAGCCAGACGAATCATGGGTTTTGGGTGGCTAGGGCAGATTTTCTGATTTTCACGGGACTTCATTTTGCCAGTGGGATCCAGAGGAATTGCATGTACAGCAAATCAACCAATTTTTCTGGTTTGCATGCCAAGTAATTTTGGGCAAATTCTGTAAACTAATTTCACTCCCCATTTGAATGAAAAAGGTGTGTTTTGTTGCCTCCCCCAGAAATGACCTCTTCAGCATATATTAAGTGATAGTACTAAATTGAATATTTAATACGCAAAATATGATGTCTTTCTTCTTTAGACACAAATATCATTCTGAAATAAGGTTGTAACACATAGTCATTTGTATACTTTTAAAAATAAAGTTTGTAGCATTTAAAAGGATTATGGAATTTGGTTCTGTTGCTCAGAATAAAATGCAGTCCATCTCATCCCAGCAGACCTTAAATGCCCTTTAAGATAATTATTTCCATTGTCAATCTCAGTATTGCAGTCTCCTTTCTTGTCATTTTCTTGAACCAACATTTGTTAATGAATAGCTTTTGTCGCCTGAAGTTCCCTCAGCCTGCTTGTGGCCCATTTCCTGCAGTGCATTGACAGTAAAATCCCCCAGGTCTGTAACAATTACCATCTCTTTTTAAATCCAAAGTTTAGAAAGGAAATATTTGTGGTGATTTGTTATAACTAGCTGTTGGAATTCATTGAAAACTTTCCTGTGAAGCAATAAAAATATTTAGAAAGTCACTAAAGAATGTGCATAGCATACAGCATTTTAGCAAGGTAATGCATGATATGGGTTGAAGATTAAAAACTATGTAAAAGTCCAAAGTTAACAAAATCTGCCCTGAGGTGAGTTGAAGAAGGAGGAAAGTGTAAATGGATGCAGTGCCAAGTAATCTGTATTTATAAAAGAGGAGGTGGAGTTTAGCCTAAAAAGCGATTCCAATTTTGAAATTATTTTGCAGAGGCGAAACGTGCAGTAACGTAAAAAGAGTTGACCTTAAGCGTACACACGAGTGTCTAGCAAGATCCTCTTTAGTTGGCTAAGAGAAGAAGAAAGGAAAACTGAATCAGCTGAAATGTATTTTTTTCCCTTTTTAAATATATCTCCAGTGTATGCTTTGAAAAACATGAAAGATGCTTGTATTTCATGAGGGGCTACATATTGAGCATGGAACATACGGAGAACTCTGAGAACCTGTGAGAGACAAGTTTAGGAAAATACTGATTTAAAAGCAACAATGAACAATTGTGAAGGAGATTAAACGTTGCCCTTGATAGACCCGGAACAGTTACATTTGAATGCCCATAACTCGTTTGGGTGACGTTATTGCTGTGATCTGCCTTGGATAAGATGCGACAATCCTTTCAGTGTTGTATTATTTCTTTTCTGATTGCCTTTTGTTTACTTTCCTGCTCTCCAATGAAAAACTAGTGCTAATGCCAGTGCATGTAAGACTGAAAAACATTGTGTGCCTACTTTAGACTTGATGACAACATCACTAAAACAGATAAGTCTGGAGTTTAAATATCTAATACTTATGCGTGGTAGCCCAAAGATTATATGTAAAACTATACATAAAAATGCAATGCTTTACTAGCCACCAAACTGGCTTTCTCCTTTGTGGCTTTGACTGGCTCACATGATGTTCCAGATAAGAACATTAAAGGCTCCAAGCAACTTTGGTAGAACCAAAGATTGAGCACAAAAAGGATTTCTAGAAAAGAATGAGAGGAACAATCTGAAAGGTAGACAAGATAAAATTGCACTGAGAACTTAAGAAATTCACTCTATGAGTCATTTATATTATGGTTAAAATCTACTGCACATAAATGTTCAGGAGGAAAAGCAGAGGTTCACATGGGTCACACCATATTACTGCACGGAACGAACGAATGAACGAACATAGGTGATTGCCAAGAGAATTTACAGCAGCTAGCTCATGTTGGAAGTGAAATACATCCTCCCAAAAGTGAGTGGAGACATCAAAGTGAAGCATTATATAAAAGTAAGAAATTATGAGAAAAGTTAAATCTCCAGCTGTTGCATGTCATTTGTTACATCGCAGACCATTAAATTGTGAGCCATTATATAACAGTTTTTAGTTTGGGAATGCCAATACATCACACTTCTTTACATCAGGAGTACCTTTAAATCGCATGCCTTTACATCTGTAGTCCTTTACTTCAGAAGTATTATTTTTAACCACTTATAAACTATATTAAGTTATAAATATATTATTTTTAATATATTACTTTACATTTATCTGTATATTATGTGTATACATTCATGTATGTTTTTTGTGTGTGTATATATATATATATATATATATATATATATATATATATATATGGATAGATATAGATATATATATATATATAGACATTTGCAACAAAAATACATGTATTTTTTAAATTGTATTTAATTTTATAAAATATAATTTCAAATCAATTATTTAATGTTTATGCTCTAAATTCAATGTTCCTAAGTTGCATCATTTATAGTCATTTTAAAATACTCCTGCTCATAAATTTAAATGATCTTACTACCCCTAAAAACAATCCATCTCTAAGGCCTAGAAATGCCTTACCACCCCTATAGACAATCTTGCTCAGTGCCTGCTAGTAAAAGAGGATGCAAATTCCCAGAGCAGGATTAGCACTTTGAATTATCCCTTATGTACAATTATTGGACTGGGTAGGTTTTCAAACTTTTCTTATGGTGTACATTTCTGGTTTTATACAGAAGACAGAAATAATTGGAAGGAGAGATGAAAGTGCACCTTTAGCATGTTCATCAGAATCCCAATTAAACCTCTAGTTACCATTCTTTAAAATGTTTGTAATGTTGCAGTCCCTTGTTAAAATCCTGGTAAGGTGTCTCATCCTTTCGTCCATCAAACACTGTGAGAGCATCTGCAGGTTATTGCCAAATATCACATGCAAACTAGACATGTAGAAAAAACTATCTTCTTAATATCAGTCATTGGCAATGTTAGGTAGACTGTACAGATATGATTTCCAAAACACTTCTCACAGTGACATGGCTGCTTTCTCACTGTCCCCCTCTTTTTCCCCCACTCGCAAATCTGTTTTTAATTGTGTAATTCAAAACCATGTCTTTATGTGTTTAGATTACACTGCCCAGTATAATCCGGAGCATTCAGTGTACCAAGTAATGTATCAACAAAAACCTCACTTGATCTGGCTACTAAAAGGGAAAACATGTTGCTGAACACCCCATAGTTGGTTAAACTGTAAAGAATGTCAGTTGGAATCTTGCACTATGCTCTGATGTTCAAGTCAAATGTCACAAAGGTAAGAAGGCAAGTAGTTCTACCCACCACATTGTGCAATTCTTTCTTTGCAAGGATTTTCGAAAGGTCTTGAAAAAAGCATACTATTTTGCTAACCTTCTCAGTTATTGGATCAGTGAGCTTTAGTTCATGTGAGGGAATATGGATCCAGTTTGGGATTTCAGAGAAATATTGTGTATCTTAAACAGTTTCTCTGGAAATATAAAAAAGCCCATCAAAAATGGGCTTCAGTAACGCCAACAGATTGTACAAGTGCTAAAAATACACTTAGACATGCAAGTATATTTTGGCTTATACAGACCCGCACCTCTTAATACTCGGAGAATATTGGGCATTTTTGGGTCATGGTATCAGATCTAATGTGGTCTGTCAGCTGAAAAAGAATAAAACAAGTTGTAGGACTTTAAATGTAAGTTGATTCAACATTTTTTAGGTTGTGTTAGATGCTAGAAAAAAAAAGCAATTGACTCTAATAAGTGTTAAAATTGTAATAAGAATAATGGCTAACTGACTTGTGTTGCACCTATCCAAAGATGACTTTTTCTGGATTGAGGTCATAGAAACAACTGCGCTAGTAGTAGGGAATTAGCTTGTAAGTAGCCATTGTAGAACACACTACTAAACCTGTGTGAACAAAAGAGAATACAGTCTTGTGGATTTTAAAAGCACACTTTTGTGCTAGAAGGTCTTAAAACATTTGAGTTCAAATAGGAAAACCCCTATGGGTGTATGAATTTAGAATGTTGTTTTGTTAGCTGGCTTTTTAAGGCGGTCTTACAGAGTAGAAAATTAGACCAGAACGCATGTTAATGTTTGGGTCAGTTTTACCTAACTGGATTTGCTAACTTGTAACATAAATATTTTGTCTGGATACAAACCCCAACTAGGTGTCCCATCTCTTGTCACTGTTTTCCCATACACCTTCTAATCTACTCTTTACTCAATTCTATCCTTAAATATGCATTCACCATAAACAAATATGGTACTAAGTTAAAATGAATATGATGTGCTATATGATCATATAACCGTTTCAGTAGTTTGTGACAAATAATTGGAATAGTATCTTCCCAATGTTAATACTTATTGAAATTACCACCAGTGTTACTCAATTAAAATAAGTACATTTTCTTAACATTTTTATGAAGCCCCATTCTACCCTTTTGAGAGCTAGGTAGACAAAAGACAAATATTTTCCTTGGGTGCTTTTCGGTTATCTGCTACCAAAGCCTTATCTGTCCATTGGGTGACCTATTGTTTCCTTTACATAACATATTGTTAGTATCAGTATTGTTGCTCAGTATTGGTTGGCTTTGTTGTCTTTCTTAGGTTACTGCTTTTGATTCAGTGCTTTGCAACCTTATTCTTGTGTTTGCCCTGCCCAGGAGCATTTCAGTCTCGGAGTGTACTGATGGAGGAGCTTTATGCATTCACTGCTACTGTGAGGGTACAGGGACTATTTTTTCTTGGTTTCAGCTCATAATGCAAATGCTTGTTTTCTTGGTGTCTCGCTTGCTTATTCCTCAGACCTCTTCACCCCAATACTCTGCATCCATATCCACTCCTCTTTCAAAAAGTCCTGTCCCGCTCCCCCCACTTCCATAATGTTTGTGTAAATTTATTTTTTAAGATGGCCTGGAAGCTTACAGGCTGATTTAATCTTTTTTCCCCTTCCTGTTTTTAATTTCCCCTTCTAAAATATCCGTCTGGCATATGAGAATGGTAACTATAAAATGCCAAAATTACTTTAGTGCACTACCAGGCATGCACATGTATGCATCATAACATCCACTTACTCATAGGTCACTTTCTAGGCATAACGTTTGGCAGCTATCTTAGAAAGTATTTTCTTTAAAAGCAACATCATTGCAAGATGGCTTGCCATTAGCACGCATTTTGACCCACTGGCACGGCCATTTTTGCATATTCATGCCAATGAAAAAAGTATTGGCAAGGCCAATGATTCTGTCTTTTTGAGCAGAGACATATTGGCTTTGCCAATGCTTGTTTCAAATGGCTACTCTTTATTGATGAGAAAATATCAAACAGCAGAAGAGAAAAAATACATTATTTCTGGTTCCATTGTTTTCCATTGTCGGCAAAGAAATACCATAATTAGCAAGATATGCAGTGAAGCCTGTATAGCACAGGTTTGTTCATCAAATGAAGGGAACACCCCTTGCACCTCAGTGGCTTGCAGATCAAAAATGAAACACTTTACTGACTTATTTGATTTTTGGTAATCAGCAAGAATGGGTTCGGTTTGGCTTCTTAGTGATGAGAAGACAAACATTAACAGCACCTGTGACGAATATGCAGATACAATGTATTCTTTAGTAGATTGCTACGATTCAGAATGTGCTTCAGTAGGACATGCTAAAGATATCGAGGTTTAGACCCAGGTTGCATCTTTCACCTAATTCAATGGTATACCTGTGCATTTGAACAAAAGCTGGTGTACTTGAATGAACGAATAAACTTTATTTGATCATTTGAAAACAAACATAAAAGCAAAAAATATGTATAGATTAAGTATGAAGACATCTTCCAATAAGGATTGTCCAGTAATTCATTCTTATATAAACAAACATTCACGGTTACTATAAAAAGTGAGAACAAGAGTTTCTTTCTGTAGCACCACCCAGATTTTAAGAAAGAACAAACACTAAGGCACACAAGACGCCGAACTAAGGTGTTGAAATTGTAGTGCAGTGTTACATGTTACAAAACCAGTTTTTCTGAATACAGGAATTTAGAATCTTTAGTTATATTAGTTATATACATCATAAAATGTATAGAAAAATGTAAAGTGCAGTAAGGTTTGTACAGAGTGCTCATTGCAGGGACATCATCATAGTTAACACATCAAACTGGTTTAATGTGAAGCTTAAATACCTTCTAATTATTCCAGACCTCAACTTGGTCAATAAAATCCAGTCCCATGTATTATGTACCATATCCAAATATTGCTCCACACCCAAATGTGCATATTTTCAGATGTTTAATATTAGTTAGTCTTAGAATTAGTCTTACCTAATTGCACAGGTTTTATTGATTCCCTCTTCATGCTATTTAATTTGATTTCAGCTACCCCCCTTTTTGTATGTATGTAATGCGCTGGGATCAGAGAAGATTCATGGCCTGACAAACATATTGACAGTTTGTTGGATGCAAGAGAGCCAGGGGATCCAGCACCCTGGTCACAAGATGAGCAGTCCACAAAGACTTCCCTATTAAAGATAGCCTGCGAGATAGATCACATCAAGCACCATAACAGCTTAGGGACAAGGTTAGTAAGATTTTGCAGATATACAAGACCCAGTGAATTGCATCTGTGGGACAGGTACTTGGAAGGTATCAATCCCTCTGCAGACCCTGTTTTCCTTGGGCTGCAGAACCCTCACATTATTATATGCCAAAACATGTGATAGGTTTAAATAGTTAAACAATTGACTTTATAAACTTCTAAAAGTGGACTGACAGGTTTCCTTCCAATTGAGGATCCCAAATTAAACAGAGTTAGAGAGTCTTTGTGTCTGTTTTGTGAGGCACTGCGCCCACGGACCTTCTGAGTCAAAAGTTACACCCACGTATTGTGAACTTAAGTGTTATAACAATGGACTTTACCTTATATGTTCAGAAAACAAGACTTTAGATTTTTGGTCCCTCACGCCATAACAAACGTTTTGGTCAAGTTTGTTTTGAGATTCATTTGGCCTATACAATCAACAAGTGTATCTAATAGACATTTAAGCCCATTGAAAGTTCTGTCATCTGCATATAATAATACAGGCACTGCCTTGTTCTTAACCGTAGGCACATTCCTGTCCTGCTTAATTAAAGCTGTTTTAGGCTCATTAATGTACAGCAAAAGCAGCACAGCGGCAAGTACACAACCCTGCCTAACTCCAGGGGCAAATTAATAGACTCTGTACCTTCACTGTTTTTCCCTTATCAGATGGAGACTTCCAGGTCACATTGGAGATCCCATAAGAAAGTAACTGTGCTTATCAACCCCCTAACACTCTAGAATTTCCCACAGTTTGGACCTCATGACACTATCGAAGGCACTGGTGAGATCCAGGAAGGCCAGGTAGATGTAACTGCACTTTGCAATCATGTACATACTGAGTAAGAGATGGAAGTTAAGAGATTGTTCCATCATACCTAGGCCCACACGGAATTCAAACTGTACCCTAGGTTGGCCCTTGTTCTGATCCATCCAAACTGTTAGGAGATTGAGCCTCATCCTTCACATAATCTTCACAACAGAGCCCAACGATGAGATAGGAAAATAACAACTGGGACTTGCATAGTTGGCCAATAATCGCACAGTGCCAGGAATGGTGAAAGTGGACTCTTTGTTGACGTTTATAAAATTAGCACATAAAGGTGATTAAAATTCTAGATGAGCTATAAATCAATTAGGACTCTAGACAGAGGTGCTTTGTTAGCAGATCTGTTTTTTGTAGCCTCAATTACCTAATTCAGAGAGAAAAAAACAATATCAGTGGGGAGGAAAGGAGAAAAGATGGTCAATAGCCACAGTTGCCCAACTCGCTGGATTGTATATTTTTTAAAAATTGATCCACTGATTGATCTGAGCCTATATTGGCTCAGATGCCGTTACTACCACTTACAGATAGCTTATTACTAATAACTACATGCTAAAACAAACTGGTATTTTGGGTTTTACAAAATAAAACCACGTTGTGCCAAATCAAGTTTTCTGCTCTATAGTGCCTGCCGATATATCTTCTGAAAGTCAGCAATCAAACCCCTATATCAAGGATTGGCATGCAATACTTCCTGAAGACATTTATTGGCTAACCTACAAGCACCACCAAACTATGAAGGCTGAATGTCAACCCCAGTTGTCTGTGGCTTCAAAGCACTTCCCTGATTATGCTTCCCAATTTAACAGGAGCCTGAGAGGTTCCTCTCGTGGACTCCTGCTCCTGCTCAGAACCAGGAAAACAATATATCCGAGCCAAGTAGTTGCTGCAGAGTTTCTCTAAGGGTTCAGCTGTTTTAGCTGAGCACTAAACTAATCATCTTCTCCATTGATCCTTGATGGAGATGATCCCAGCAACACCCCCAGGTTTCTTAGTGCCAACATCAAACCACTATAGGGTGATAAACAGTGACTTATGGTTACTTAAGAGGATTGAATGAATCCATCAATGACCTGATAGAATAAATACTGGATAACAAAAATATAATTAATAGTGGTAGCACATCCCCCATTTCCCATATAGGAGGCAACCGCACATTGAGATAGAGTCACCATCACCATAGCATCGCAAAGGTCAAAATCTACCAAAAGGGAATAGAGTGCACAACCTCTTTGATCCACCCCCTTCTATCCAAGCAGGCTCAATTACCCAGGAGAATATTCCCCAGTTTTGCATTATAATCATCTGCCACAATCAAATCGATTCCGTTTCCTTTCTCTGTATGTTTACAACAAAGTTCATCTGTTAATTCAAAAAGTGAATCAACATTTGTATTGCTCTTATCAATAAAATTATCATTGTAAAAGTTAATAATAACACTAAAATGATTTGGCCAACACAAATTAAAAGCTTCTATCAGACCACATTTAAGGGGGATGAGGGAAATAGTGGAAAGCATTGCCCTCGCCCGACCAACTGCAGTGGGGATAGCGGGGACAGAGTAATAAATAAAATCCTCCACAGAAGACATCCCAAGTTTCCTGTATTAGAATATTATCAAATGACTGAATGAATTCCACTCAGTTTTTCTGTCCTAGTTTAGCTTGTATACCAGCAATATTCCAACTCAGTAATTTAATTGCACTTACAGGAGCTGCTGCTGAGTTAGATGCCCTTAGGGCTGAAAGCAGGACCACCAGCACAGGATCCCAATAAGTTGCAACAACCCTAGTACATTTACTAGACTCTGAATTAATAGGATGATAAGCAGTCAAGACTCCCTCAGAGGGAAGTGTAGATACAGGTCAGTAAACATGACTCGTAATTGAGCTTGTAAGCAGCTCATACAATAAATCAGTGTCCAGCCAAATACTTGTTTTGTAAGTATTTTAATTTTAATTCTACACATGCAAAAGGTAAATGACATTCAAAAAGCGTTAACACAGTCCTCCCCTGTGAGTTAGGCACTCTAGTAGTTGTCCGGCCGCACTCCCCTGCTACCCGATGTCCATGTAACGGGTGTTGTTATTCACCATTCACATATGGTGACATCCAAGGAATGTAAACTACTAGGCCCTATCATGGGGTATCCCCCATCCCCTCAAACTAATTCAATAAGGTGTAGTCACCTAGTCAAGCAGGGGTGCCATAACCAAAGGCGCAATATCCCTGTAGACCTAGTTCTCAGCTACCCGCTCCTGCTGTACAAAACCTGACAGCGGTGCAGGCGGTCCAGGCCTGGGTTGGCAAAGTCGGGCTGCATGCGTTCGCACGGCCAGCTCCTGGCAAGCGCCAGCTCTCTCTTCTGAGCCACGCGCACCAGTGTAATGATGATCGGAGTTGGTCTGGCTCCAGCCACTTGTGGTAAGTTGTTTCTCTCTTTACTCGGGGATGGGTGAAGTCTCAATTGTCTGGCAGGGCTCGAACAGCATCTCCTCTGTTCTCGGGCCTCCTCGGTCATAAAACTCCTTATGACTTGATCGTGGCAGTACTTTCGGGTCACGGGCAACAACCCCGACCTCCAGCCTCAGTGCTCCAAGCAGCCCTTCCTGGCATACGGGGTCACACCGACAAACCTCACTTGTTACGTCATGCTGGCCTTAGGGTGCCTGTTCTGTGGTCCTTCCTAGCGTACAGGGTTGTGGTAACTTTTTCACACAGGTGCTATGGCTTGATTAATGTAGTACAGTGCCTTGGCACACAGCGGCAACTTCCACAACGCTTCACACGGGGGATGACAGCAGCCCGTGCTGGGATATGAGGTTGCCAAACTAAAAGCTGCACACAGGCGATGGCCTGATCGGTGTGGCACTTCTCCTCACCCCTCACTCAGGAGCCCCACATGTCCAGGTTCACTTCTTGGCCTTGCTTCTCCCAACAAGCTTCTCTCCCTCACGGGAACATTGGTCTTGGCGAGCAGGCAGGTACTGGTGCTCCAGATTCCAGGATTCACCCAGCAGGGAGACTAGCAGGCTAGTTCCCTAGGCCTGGTCACAGGTAGAAGTCTTGCAGAGCTTCACCTCCTCATGCAATGACAAAGTTGGGGGTCTCAAACTCCTCTACTTATAGTTCCTTTCCAGACATCAAAATGTAATTTAGAATCTATACCCTTGAAGTATTATGTTGGGGTTCTGCTTCTTTGATATAAATATTTCTTCCCTTCATCCTTCCTCTTTAAACGACATCTGTCACGGTAGGCAGTACTCTGAAGCTGATTACAAGATCCTGAGATATGTCCAGGCTCCTTCCTTGTGATCTGTGACTGAATCAAAGAGCCCTTTGAAATGCACAAGGAGAGGCTGGTTACCCCTCCTCCAGTGCTTGTCCCACCCAGCTTACAGGAATATCTGGCGGGATTTCTCTACTCCTCGTGTTTTAACCAGGCAGGCCTGGGCTTCCCAAAATGGAACCCAAGGTCCTCCATGTAATGTACTAGTGCAGGCACTCCTGAAATCACTGTATATTCACTGCACACTCCACTGTGTAGTACTGTTGAGCCCATGTACCATGCTACTGCCAGCATTCAAACATGCAGCATAAGCATTCAGTCTGCACACACTGTTTAATACTGCAGTCTTCCTGTACTACACCAGTGTGTCACTTTAAACACACACTGCATATCCATTTGCCATGTGCACTGTGGCTCACTGCACCCTCTGTGTAGTGTATGTTTTGCGCGCTTCCATGCATTTAGCACGTTTTCACCACACATGCACTTCCACAACAACCTGATGAAGGCCATGCGTGAGTTAAACACACAGCAGCAGAACATTTAAAAAGGTGAGTGAGTCTGTAGGCCTTACTCTAGTGACAGGATAAAAAGGCCCTATTCACAATTACTGATCACTACACGGTATGCTGCCTCCACCACGCTTGTGCTGTTTAACTCCTGTTGATGGCAACCGAGGGTAGCGCTTTGGGTGCCCTTCCTGGTCCAAAAACAGCTCAATTCGTGATACAGGTATATGTAATGGTGCACAGACACATGCTCCATGTTCCCCTGTGACAAAAAAAATTGCCATTAGGGGTCCAGACAACAATACAGTTGGGCACCCAGTGCAGGGTCCACATCTTCACCATGGAGAGGACTTTTCAGTCCCAGCAGCTACCAAACCCAGTCCATTAAGAGTAATAATTCTGATTCTGGGTGTGTTAGCTTGTTAGAGTTGAGGAAGCTCAGTGATACACAGAGGCAATTAGCCCACAGCACAGTCGGACCGCTGCTCGCAGCTTTCCAGGTTAGATGGCAGCTGAGAGCTGTAGGAGAAGAAGGGGCTGGTAAGGTCCTCAATGGGTCCTTCTCATATAGCACCAGGGCTGGCAGCTCACAAACCGCTGGTCTAGCAGTTGGCCTCCGAGGACTAATACAAATGTTATCATAATATTTCAACTTTGCATATTCACATTTTGGCACCATTTTATTAGTGGTTCTGTGCTAATATAACATTTTTGTATGTGTAAATTGTAGTACAAGAAATAGAGTAGGAAACGATTATGTAAGGCAACATTGCACACCAAGCACAGTTTGTAAATAATGAAGATTAACAGACGCACACCACAGCCCATTAAAAATCAGTAACAACACATATGTGGGCTTTCCATAAGAGTCTTTATGACAATTGTGTTTTAATGAAATCTGAACATTCATTTTCGCTAGTTTAGCAACACTCTACAGTACAAACCTACCAGTATGCTTGTTTCTGCATTTGTCCAGAATAGTGAATTAAAGAGGCCATTATATACTTAACTTTTACAGAACTTACTGTCTTAAGGCACAATGTTCATGCCTAAGCAGAGTGATTTCGTTACTTGCCCTCCGGGTACCACTGCTCAGAAATCTCTAATGAGAGCGTGACAGTTTCAGAGGGGTATGTTGTTTGAACTGACTTAGCATTAAATGTCCATCACGATTTCAGAACACTGAAAGGTAAGTACTCTTGAAAGTTCAGTTCATAGTGCAATGGTTATTCTTTTCTGCATGTCCCGGTTAAATGGTGTCTTTCAGGATGTGGTGCTCAACTACAGGAAGCTACCAAAGGTGTCCTGCAACATCCTATGGGCAATCGAGGGCTTCCCGTTGTAATCCTCTGTGTATATTAAGGTCGGAACTGTACCTTCTCCATGGAAGTTGAATCAAAGGGATTTGGACCACAGCAGTGACTTGAGATCTGACTTGGTCTTTACCCCCAGTGTGGTGCTTTTATCAAGGCCTCACAGTTTGAGAAGGGAATGGGCGTCATTCAGCCCTTCACTAGGCTGCAGCTATGAATAGACTGCAGTTACTGAATCCACCAGCTCTGCAGATCCCGACGTCACAGACAACGACGAGGCAAGAGTGGCCTGTAAGTCTGTAAGTGTGGCAGCAGGCTGAGTATAATCCTGATCTAAAGATAGAAACTTTTGCAGTAGCTCCTCTTATTCAGTTCCATCAAAATGAGAAGAGTGGAAACCTCAAAGATAACTTACCTGTATTGAGCATGGCAGGATGTAGACTAGCAGCGAGATAGTGCTCTCCTGCCAGGGAGGACATTCTCACATTTTGTTAACCTTTTAGTTAGAAGGGACAACTCTTTTCACTGAGACATTTAAGTAAAGTGCCTAGACCTTTGTTAATCCGATGGAGCCGACCACTTTTCTTTTTTAGCAGCATTTTCCCCCTTGGCAGTAGTAATTGAACGTCTTTTGGAAATCATCGAAGAAGCACATCTTTCCTGAACAGTTTCGGAAACTGCCTCCTCTACAGTTTCTCTTTCAAAGGAGGCCAGAAGGTTGATGTGGTTTGGAATTGAAGTTCTGAAACCTTCTAGTTTTCCGTTATGGCTCATAGCCACTAACATGTGTAGTCCCGGTGACATTTAATGGATTTTTCAATTTGAATATGTTGTGCAACTGTTCACTGAAGCAGTCGTGGATGTTTGTAGCATTGTTTATATTCTACTGTGGCACCGGAGATCTTGGCTTACTTGTAGTGTACTTTGACATAAAGGATTGATTGATTTGTTTCAGTTTCAAAAAGGTTTATTAAGTTGTACAGAAACATAGAGAGCACTTACCCCTCTCATACTAATAGGTTACTCTGTGTCCATTGATTCTGGCTTTTGTTTGACTTTGAATAATCTATCAAATCCATGCACTGTATAGTTTTCCTCCTCTGCTAAAGAGAGAATTTATTCTACGGGTATGGATGTTGGCCACTAGGGACAGGAAATGAGGAACAGTACGAATGTTTATTTCCTTACTGATTAATTACTTGCACTCTGCTTTCCCTTGAAACGTGTGGTTTACAGTTGTATTTGCCTTGCTGCAGCAGCCAGTACTATAAAAAAAAATCCTCATCTAAGCAAGGTTGTATGTGTGATCCTTTATTGGAAGTATACACACTGGACGTTATGAATGAGGCACTGCAGGTGTTGGCTGTAATATTGCATTATGTCCCTTTAGACACAATTCACAATTGGATGTAAAATGTGTGCCCACTCCTGTGCCACGTTGCAACAACCAAACGTCCTGAGGAAAAGTCTCTCAACTGGGTACATAGTGCACTGTTGGTGGAAATGAAAGCTACTGATGGAAATGAAAGCTACCGAATGGAGGCACAGTCGAGACGTGCTTGTCTTTACCAGACACCTCTTGGACGGTATGTTGTTAGGAGAGATTGTGTGTCCGTGCTCCTCTGCTAAAGTAGTGAAGTGATGGGTGGCTGCTACTGAGGCCCAGACCAAAGTATGATGTGTAGACAGAGAAGGGTGTCAGTGTCTGGTAATGGATAGACAGAGTAGTTCCACAATGTTTTGTAGCGTGTTTCATTGACCACTATTGATTCTATTGGGTTGTGCCAGAGCTGAAGAATTGTGCATACCTTTCACACGAGCAGTAAGGCAAGCAACATTCTTACGTATGATGGGCAATAATTAAAGAAGAGTGGTGACAACCAGCATCCAGTGGTAGTGTTGTTGCTGCTATCAAAGTACGTGGACGGTGGGCAAAGTTAGCTCACCTAATTTTCATGACCCCTGCACAAAATAATACACATGAATTTCAGAGCAAGATTGATCCAGTGAGCAGGACAAGACTTGGATTACAAAACTGAGAGTGCCAGCACTTCTCTAAACTTGAGATGAAGTTCATGGTTCATATGTTTGATTCTGAGTTGCAAGTTTGGAAACCGTTGCAGAGTAGGGCATAGGGGCTGTTGTAGTTGCCAGAGAGCGCAGTTCTAAAGTCTGCAGACATGACTGACATAGTAGATACCATAAGCTTGTATGCTTTGACCAGTACAAAGAAGACTTCTAGAGCATTGCTTTTGATAAAATTATTTCAGTTAATTAGGAATATGAACACAAATTATTTATTAGTGTTGATGTCTTGGTGTTGAGCTTGTCTGCATAGAGTAAAGTCACATGGTGTATTTTGGTTTCAATGAACTAGTTGCGAACCAACTTTGTATATCCCTGGGTTATCTATAGATGAGTGTATAGTTGAACCAGCAGAATCTCGGGTTGTACTAGTTTAGAGTGCAAATAAGACAGTTGGTATGTCAGATGAATGTCCAATATGGGTACTACTGAGGTTTGTTTAAATTCTCGTTATTACAGATATGTGTAATGTACGCTACTCGGTGTACTCATGTGAATTCAAGCTTGTGACCTATTCAGAGGGGAATGGGAACATTTGAAGGTCGAGTGTGCAAGCGCTTTGACCTGTTGTAAGTATTGTGGGCTTTTAATTACACCAATCTCATGCCCACCACTTTTATTCGTTCCTGGACTTGCCTTTCAAAAATCACTTAATATCATTGATAAATGCTTTACGTTTGTCCCACCTTGAGGCTGTTTTTGTCACACCTTGCAGACTGCCCCTGTTAAATGGATTATTGCATGATTGCCGATATACTTCAGTGTGGGCAAACTATTTTTTTCTTTTGTCTCTCCCATTCATGCCTTACTTGAACAGAGAGATGAAAGGTGAAACATCCACACATTCTCCCAATGTCAAAACAGTATACACAAAAGGCGTGGAGGAAATGAGATTGCTTTATGAGTCGCAACCACTTGGGTTGTGATTTCAAAAATATTTTCTTGTAATTCTATTTAGGACTGTTGTCTTGGAACCTCTGTGGGAAATTGCTCCTTATGGAATAAGTGGTGTCACAAACTTAATAGTGTCATGCTTCATCATAGACCACCTATCCCCACCCTAGTAGGACAGTGCCACCAGGGTGGACTCGACCTTGCAGTGAAATACATCCAGAGGGAGTTCTTAGATAAAGTTTTCTGGATAATAATGGTGTTAGACCTGACAGCCTTAGGGTGGTCACCCCTAAATTTTTGCCTACCTCCCTCCACTTTTTGGACACTGTTTTTGCTGTTTTTTTAGACCCTGCACACTCCCTTTAAACATGGTGACATTGGATCATACCCAATTGGACTATTTAATTTACTTATAAGTCTCTAGTAGAGTGCACTATATTTGCCCAGGGCCTGTAGATTAAATGCTACTAGTGGGCCTGCAGCACTGGTTGTGCCACCCACTTGCGTAGCCCCTTAACCTTGTCTCAGGCCTGCCATTGCAGGTCCTGTGTGTGCAGTTTCACTGCCAATTCGACTTGGCATTTAAAAAGTACTTGCCAAGCCTACAACACCCCTGTTTCTACATATAAGACACCCCTAAGGTATGCCCTAGGTAACCCATAGGGTAGGGTGCTAAGTAGGCAAAAGGCAGGACATGTACCTATGCAGTGTACATGTCCTGGTAGTGTAAAACTCCTAAATTCATTTTTATACTGTTGTGAGGCCTGCTCCCTTCATAGGCTAACATCCGGGCTGCCCTCATACATTGTTTGAGTGGTAGCTGCTGATCTGAAAGGAGTAGGAAGGTCATATTTAGTATGGCCAGAATGGTGCTATAAAATCCTGCTGACTGCTGAAGTTGAATTTAATAGTACTATTTTATAAATGCCACTTTTAGAAAGTGAGCATTTCTCTGCACTTAAATCTTTCTGTGCCTTACAATCCACGTCTGGCTGGGTTTAGTTGACAGCTCCTTGTGCATTCACTCAGACACACCCCAAACACAGGATACTCAGCCTCACTTGTATACATCTGCATTTTGAATGGGTCTTCCTGGGCTGGGAAGGTGGAGGGCCTGCTCTCACACAAAGGACTGCCACACCCGCTACTGAGACCCTGGCAGGCAGGATTGAACTGAAAGGGGACCTGGTGCACTTCTAAGCCACTCTTTGAAGTCTCCCCCACTTCAAAGGCACATTTGGGTATATAAACATGGCCTCTACCCCATCCAGCTCAGACACTTCCTGGAGAAGATAACTGCAACCAGAACCTGCATCCTGCCAAGAAGAACTGCCTGGCTGCCCAAAGGACTCACCTGACTGCTTTCTGTGAAGGACCGCTGCCTTGCTGTTGGCCTGGGCCTTGCTGTTGACCTGCTGCCTTGCTGCTTCCTGGCTGTGGTGAAGTGCTCTCCAAGGGCGTGGATAGAGCTTGCCTCCTGTTCCCTGAAGTCTCGGGACCAAAAAGACTTCTTTCTTGCAACTGGACTCCTTGTGCTGCAAAAATTCAACGCACAACTTGCTTAAACTGACGCACAGCCTGCCCCACTGTGAGAAATTCACTGCACGCCGAACCGGAACGACACAGCTTGACTTCGCCAGGAGAAGATCGACGCGGTGCCTGCGTTTCAACCGTAACTTTGATGCACGGACCACCGGATCGACGCACAGCCGACCTGGCTGGGATGACGCAGCACCTGCCGTGCGAGAGAAACTTCCATGCAACGCCTACCGGATCGCCACAGCGCTTGTGACTTGGCTCTGCAAGCCCAGGATTCCACACACAGACCCCAGGGGGTCTGAAAACCCCGCAACTCGAAGAGGATCCGAGACCGAGCGCCAGAAATCGACGCACAGCCGTCCCTGCGTGGAAACTAAATGCCGCATCGCCATGTGTGGCCTGAGAAATCGATGCACACCCCTTTGTTTTCACGCTTCTTCTCCTCTGCGGCCCCTTTGCGGAGATTTTTCACGCAAACCAGGTACTTTGTGCTTGAAAAAGACTTTGTTTGCTTTAAAAAGACTTGAGACATTTTATATCACTTTTCAGTGATATCTCTACATTTACTTATTCCATCTTTGAGTGTTTTGACCTGCAAATATCCAGATAAATATTCTATATTTTTCTAAACACTGTGTGGTGTATTTTTGTGGTGCTATATGGTGTTATTGTATGATTTATTGCACAAATACTTTACACATTGCCTTCTAAGTTAAGCCTGACTTCTCAGTACCAAGCTGCCAGAGGGTGGGAACAGGATAATTTGGATTGTGTATGGCTTACCCTGACTAGAGTGAGGGTCCTTGCTTGGACAGGGGGTAATCTGACTGCCAACCAAAGACCCCATTTCTAACAAATGGGATCCAGTTGAATTAAAAATACCTAGCGGACAACCAGTGATAATACACCTTTAATAGTGGTGTTCGTTGCTAAGGTTAAAAAAATAAATCAACAGTATTTGTGGGTGTGATGACTCCCCCCGTCATAAGACGAAGCCAACATGTTTCTGCCCTCACAACAAGCCTGACTTGGTCTGGGGCATTCTTCAGGGCCAAGGATCCCTAACTATACATCAGTGAGCTAACTACTGTTCTATCCCACTGCTCGAAAGGAATACTCAGTATCCAGACACTCACGGCCTACCTGAGTGCAGTAATAAATTATGGATACCTATATAAGTAAAGAAATAAGGAAATAAAAAGCAAATTCATTGGAAAATGCTCTTTTACTTGTAAGTACTGCAAATCAATTTGGTGAACATGCCTCGTGATAAAACACTGCAAACCACTGGTGCCAAAGTACATGCTAATACAATACAACATGCAAGTCCTATCAATATAGTGCCAAACTTTGTTGATCAGTACATCTTTTCTTGCCCTAAACTACAGAGATGAGGGCCTCTGGTCTGGGACAGGGATGATTCCCCTTGTAGTCACACACTGCAGAAGGAATAAAATACCAAGTAAATAGACATTTGTTCATGCTATCTCTCATACATGTCATGTCCGACTATTAAGAGGTAGAATCTCTGTGCTTTCTAGTGTGCATTTATTTCACCCTATTGGAAATTGTATGTGACTAGGAAATTATTCCTACATGTATTATTTACTATCTTCAACTGCAGGATCTCCAAGACTAACACTGTGGGCGGAGGAACTGGGAATATACCCAACTTTCAAGAATATTACAGATAGTCTCTACAGGAAAGTTCTCAAGTTATTTTATATATATATATATAACTATCTCTACATGTATATATATCTATGTATGTAGATGCAGTAATGAGGTAATTCGAATAATCTCTGTGGGTAGGGCAGAGGACTACAAAGCATACAGCCCCCGTAGACCCAAATATGGATGTCCCTACTGGTAATAATATGCCACAATATTGGTACTCTGTTTGTATAATCTCAGTGATTAAGTAATCCTAATACTCTCTTCGGGCAGGGCAGAGGACTACAAAGCGTACTACCCACCGCGACCTGTCGCCCCTTCAGCTTATCTTGCTACTGGGAATATACCCAAATTTCAAAAATATTAAAGATAGTCTCTGTAGGAAAGGTCCCAAACTCTGTGTGTAGACACTTTGAGGTAATCCTATATAGAGATCCTTACTGGTAATCATATGCTAAGATGCTCGTACTCAGTTTGTTTAGGCTCAGTAATGAAGTAAAAATAATATCCACAGGGAGGGCACAGGAATACAGCGCATACTGCCCACTGCTGCCCATGTTAGGGTATCGTTACTGATGACAAACGGCCAGCTAAAGAAAAACGACAATCTGCCAATTAGTAGGAAATGAGGTCTGTGTGAACAGGGGATCCAGTGTTGTGATGGTCCCCCTTGCTCCTCCGCACTTACTTCGTCAAAGGGCGCATTGTGTTTCTACATCTACTTCTGCCTCCTCCCAGCCGCTTGCCTGAGAGTAAGGGGAAGGTGTACTCCACTATAAGCACCCGCATGCATATGGGTAAAATGTAGGAAGGGCGCACGCGGGCCGCGTCATGGATGTGCTGCTGTTTGTCAAGCATCATGGGAAATGTAGTCCCATGTTTGTTCGTTGTCATTCATCTAGCGTCCCTCACACCAGGGACGTCAAGCTGCCTACTCGTAGTCATCTGTGAAGTGATTAGGCCTGCATAGTGTTAAACCCTAGATTTTATGGGGAAAGTATCATTACATGTGATTTTCCAAAACCTGATGCAATCACTAAACCAAGAGTATGAGATGGGGTCAAGAGCAAATCAGTGCATACTTCTGATGCACCATGATGATGCACATATAAACATTGTTAAGGTCCCCAAATACATAGGTTAGTATGGAAGAATTGTTTTTTCAAAATTAATGCATGATTACAAAAGACTGATACAGTCCCTAAAACAAATAATACCTTAAACAGGGAGTCCAAGTGTATATTTGTGCTACCACCTGTCCTCAGTGAAATGATTAAGGTTTTCTGAAATTAGATTATAGTGTGTGACCTACGTTTGTAACAGGGGCCATTGTATCTCGTCATTTATCCCATGTACGTATGTCTGCAGACACCACACCTATCTCTAATCATAATGCAGGAGGGGCTGGCTCATATCTGCTCTTGTCTGTCTCAGTTTATCAATGACATACTACTCCATGTCATCTGCACTATGGCTTTTCATGATGAAGTGGCTAGTAAGTTTTGTCGAATCTGGTCTGCATCGTATGGTACTCCTATGTTCACAAATACGGGTTCCAACCCTTCTTGTTGTCATGCCAATATACTTCAGCTTGCAGGGACAGTATAAAAAGTAGATCACATTTTTGCTGTTATATTTAGTTAGTAACCTCAGTTCCCATGATCTAGGCAGTCCTAAATCTACATTTGTTATTTTTTTGGTAAATTTGCACCCGGTGCATTTTCCACATGGAGATTGGCCTGATGGTGGAGGTAGGTGCCACAATGTAGATTGCAAGACTCTTGGTGCCTTATCTCGTGGTTGTGTGTGGACAACCATTTTTTGGATACTTTTAGCTTTTCTGAAAGCATGTAAAGCCTTCATGCTGCATGGCAGCCTTGGCGGTCACAGCGTGAACAGGCACAGCAGTGTGAACTCGATCCCTGGTATTGGACCACTGGTTACATTGTTCACAGTTACCTAATCAGAGTCATTTCTTGTGGCTGTCCCATTAAAACACTTGAAATTAGTAAACGCTTTATGTAAAATAGAAATCCTCAAAGCAAAAAGGCTGTCCCATCACAGTGGGAGAGCCCATATACAATATTCACTGCACTCTGGGAACTCACCCATAATGCTTTGCAGGGCATTACTTTTGGAAACATTTTTTGCTCATAACTCAGCCTGTTCTGATCTTAGGACAATGGAACCACCACCACAATGTTCACAGCAACATTCTCTTTCTGTCTACAACATCTCTAGGTCCCCACACTAGGTTATTTGGGGCCTCAAAATAATAACCCCTCCCAACGTTCAGTGTCTTTTGAAGTTCTCTTATGGCTGGAACTTTTGTTTATCAGCTGGGAATAGCTTGTGCTGTAAGGGCCTTAGTTATAATATCATTGATATATGAATGCTACCCCTGAAAATGTGTAATGTACTATGTCCTCTGGGGGCCAAATATGTGGTTATACTGCATTATTTATAGCCATTTTCTTTTTGTGTGAATATGCTGTCTAGTGGCTAACTATATATTTACATGACCATGTTTCTTAAAAATGCTATTTTAATTATGGTGTCCTCTAGAGCCTGTTCTAAGCATTGCAGTCATATCAACATACTCAAATATGTGTGGCACGGAAACTTCCCCATAATGCTTTGCAAGGCATTCATTTTACAAAACATGTTTGCTCATAACTCAGTCTGTGGTGGTCCTAGGACAATAGGACCATCTTCAAAAGATTGACCACAATGTGCTCTTTCTGTCTTCATCATTTCTGGGTCCCCACACTATGTTAGTTGGGACTCTAAAATAATAATCCCGCCAACATTTATTGGCTTGTTAAGCTCTCTCATGGTTGGATATTTTGTTTTACAGTTGGGAGAAGTTACGTTTGGGCCTTCTTGTTGGTGATATTGCAATAGGCCTGCTAGCCTTGAAAATGTTAATGTGTTATGCTCTTTAGGGGCAAAATATATGGCTATGCTGCATTACTTTCTCCCATTCTTTTTTCGTGTTGTTATGTTCTCTAAAGGCTGGCTGTATGGTTACATGACCATGTTTCTTCCAAATGCTATTTTTACTGCCGTGTTCTTTAGGGGCTGTTCTGGGCATTGCAGTCAACACACTATTATATTCTGGACACAGAAACTTGCCCCATAATGCTTTGTAGGGCATTACTTTTAGAAATGTTTTTGCTTATACCTCAGCCTGTGGTGGTCTAGGACAGTGGGACCGCCTTCAAAATGCTCTTTCTGTCTAAATCATCTCTGGGTACCCACACTAGGTTAGTGGGGACCCAAAAATAACCTCTCCCACTATTCAGTGTCTTTTAAGCTTTCTCATGGCTAGAACTTTTGTTTTACAGCTGGGATAAGTTTTGTTTTAAAGGCCTTGTTGTAATATCATTCCAGTAGACCAGCTAGCCCCGAAATAACGCCCTCTAAGGGCTAGGTATATGGATACACTGCATTATTTTGTCCTGTTTTATTCATGGGGTTATGCACTCCTTGGGCTAACAATATAGTTACATGATCTTTTTTCTGGCACATGATATTTTTATTATGGTGCTCTCTAGGGGCTGTTTTAAGCATTAAGGTGTAATGCCAAAAGTTTATTTCTGATAAAGGTTTATATGATAATTGTATATGTTTTAATAATCTCTCCTTATTACAGTTACGACCATGATTCAGGCCAACTTAACATCCTTATTACACTATGACTGTTTGAACACTCTTGATATGTTTGGGTGACCCTTCTAGTTTATTTCTTCTCTGTGGCTGTTGTGTGTCTTCTTTTGGGGAACTGTGTTAGCCAGCCAGCAACTGATGGTGGGGTGGTGAAAGTGTTGTTCTATTGGAATTAGCATGGCAGATTTAAATTAAGATGCTAAATGGCAACATTTTCATTTTTTGCTTTAGATAGAGCAAGAAGATAAATGGAAGTGCTTTAGTTATATGTAGGGTCACTGGAATTATATGGCAGAAAAAGATTAAATTGTGAGGCAGGGTTGACCACTTTATGTGGCAAGAAAAGTCCAGTTATGAATTTACAATGCTAATAGCTCTGACTCAAGCAAATGCCATACCTATTGTATTGCAAATGTGTTTTAGAAGATGGAATGTGGTCTCCCTTTGAATGTGCCAGTGTGCCTCCAGGGATCTGCGTGACTGCAACATAGCACTGTTAAGCTAAGCTCATGGTAAGCCTTGTGGATGCCGGGGAAGAAGCTGACAGGTTTTTGGACGAGTGACATAACTTTACTCTTTTGAATGCCTGCCCTTGCGTGCTCCAAGATGAGTGCATGAAGGGTTCCAGACGGTTGGTTCCTGAAAATAGAGGAGCAGCAATCTTTTTTTTGCACTCAAATCATTAATGCATCACTGACCGAGCAAGATGGTGGTGGCCAGTGCCTAAAATGGAAATATTAAAGTGCAGGTACTCTGTGCCAGAGTACCTGCTTGTTTCCAAGAAGTGCTGGTACTCTCCAATTAAAAGTATTACGTTTTTCTTGAGATGTGCCAATACTCTCTCTCTCTCAAAATGAAAAAGTGCTGGTACACAGTACCGCCCCATTTAAAGCGCTGGTGGTGGCAGTAAGCAGACAGAGCAGGGCTTCCACCCTCAAATAACGGCTGGATGCAAGAGCGGAACGTCCTCATACTAGGCCACACTAAGCTACCAGCAGCCAGATTTTCCCAAGATTCACAGCCCCATACGGAATGCTCTCTGCTCACTTTTTTAATCAAAAATTCAGATGGCCATGCTAGACATTGGGATTTAGATAGCAGATGAAGATGATGCTTTACTTAGTAACATTTATTTTTAAGTAGAAGATTGTCAAAAGGAGCAGCTAGGCAGACCGTTTAAAATCATTGTACTCTGGGGAAAAAAAAAAAACGCAAAATTGCAATGAGCTACCGCTAAAACCAACCTCCACGAAGGAATGAAGGACATCTCCGAATGGATGAAGAACAGCTGGCTGAAACTGAATTCTGACAAAACTGAGATCCTCATCCTCGGCTCCACTCCCTCTGCATGGGACGATTCCTGGTGGCCTGCCACACTGAGAACTGCACCGACACCTAATGACCATGGACGCACTTGGGATTCATCCTGGACTCATTGCTATCAATGACCCAGCAAGTCAGCGCCATCTCTTCCTCCTGCTTCAACACCCTCCGCATGCTTCGGAAGATCTACAAAAGGATCCTCACTGAAACCAGAAGGAATGTCACCCAAGCCCTCGTAAGCAGCAAACTGGACTATGGCAACGCCCTCTACACAGGAACCACAGCCAAGCCCCAGAAAAGACTGCAACGCATACAGAACGCCTCCGCATGCCTCATCCTGGACACCCCCCGCCAGAGCCACATCACAGCCCACCTGACAGACCTGCACTGGCTCCCCGCCAACAAGAGAATCGCGTTCAAACTCCTCACCCACGCTCACAAGGCACTGCACAACACCGGACCATAATGCCTCAACAGACGGCTCTCCTTCTACACCCCGACCCAACAGCTTTGCTCTGTTGACCTTGCCCTCGCCACCGCCCCACGCATCCACAGAATGACCGCTGGTGGCAGATCGATCTCCCACCTCGCTGCCAAGACATGGAACACTCTTCCCACCCACCTGCAACAGACACAGGACCTACTTACCTTCAGGAGACACCTCAAGACTTGGCTGTTTGAGGAGTAGCAGCCCCTCCACCCCGCTTCCCCTCTAGCCCCAGCACCTTGGGACCCTCACGGGTGAGTAATGCGCTTTGCAAATGCTTTGATTGATTGAATTTGTTTTATTATTATACACAGGCACTACTCATGCTGACATGCTGTGCAATATTGCAAGTAATTATACTGTGCCCTTAGTAATTATCTGTGTGCTAAAGTGGTCTTCCTTTACCGAGAAAAGCTGGAAGAAAATAGTGGATGGCAAGGAGCTGCGAATAATTAGAGGATGGCATTGATGACACCTCACAATTTATAAATTTGACTCCATGCCCCTATAGTCCTCAATTTGAGCCGATGGGGGGCACCGGCACTTACTGTTATCCTTATCAGATATTTACCAAGTATAAGAGGGGGAAAGCACATAGATCTGAAAGGCGAAGTTAGAAAAAAACTTTATAAACAGAAAGCAGGAACCTGCGAGGAAAAAAGGGACAGGGAGTGTTTGGTAGTGAAGTAAAGACTACCAGTCTTGGTATTCGGCACGCGGACGTTTAATTGCACTGGTCGCAGACTTCTGAGCTGAGCACTTTGTTTCATAGATTGAGCACTATGCCCATTCCACTGAATTGTAAAACAATAGTCGAATATTTACCTATTACTTAATTCTCACCAGTCTAAACCTCAGAAAAGCCTTAGTTCCTTAGTGTAAATGTTTACCGTTGACATTCTACAAGCACTGGTTTGAGTTTTCTCCATTAGAGAGGTAATCAATCTTGTCCTTAAAATACCTGAACACTACTTCTTGATCTGAAGTAAATACTTTTATCCACGAAATGATGTTTACGCTTTCATATCATACGATTAAAGAAACTGTCATTTGTAAAAAGCTACCACCATATTCATGCCCACCTTTAAACTGCTTGAAAGTGCTTAAAGAATTCTCTGCAAAGGTTAGTATTTATTTAAAAATTCGAGTTCGAATTTTTGTTTCCACTGAGCCTGTGGCCCTATGAGATTAATAAAATGAACAGTGAGCCAAAAACATACCATTTAGTATCAGGCCCTGAACAAAACATTTTATTCTGTAATTTGAACGTGTCACTGTAGTACCTTTTTTTTTTTTTTATTGTGTGTGACTTCCCAAGGTACCCGAGTTCTGACTTTGATGTTTTTGGTTTTGCAGGAAGGGAATGATTTGGACTCTCATCTACAAGTTTAGGTGTTTGATAGCTGCCTGTGACGAAGTAATTAAAAATATGAAGAACAAAAGGACAATTGGGAACAGAGCTGGTGACTAAACCATTATTAAAATATACCATTTTGTATTAGCTGCAGTTAATATATGGTACTTAAAAAAGGAAACCTTTATTTCGGCAAAAATGAATATGAAATTTAAATCACCTAAAATAATTGATGTAGTAGAAAAGAACACACCCGGGTTCCTAGCATAGTTGTACTTGGTCTTTACTCTAATGAACTGTGCAAAAACGTGCTAAACCAACAATAAGTTTAACCCCTAAAGAATACAATATTCATATGTTATATATGCTTTAAAATCAGAACTACTTCCTAAAACCGGCTCTAAAATGTTTTGGAAATAGTATAATTGTATTATGGTCTCTGTTGACCTTATACTTTCCCATCAATTGCCTACAGTTTTCAAAATTAATATAAAAATATTTTTCTGTGATTACTTTCTGTTGAAAAACACTATTCTTGCTGGATATTTTAACCTGGCTGAATACTAATCACAATATAGTACGTTTGCGGTATTTGCGCTCATACACCCTTTTTCTATGCAAGAAAAGTCGTGTTTTAGTATCTTGTAATCTACAATTTCTTGATCAATTAAATGACCCATTTTCTAATCGCCTACATATTAATACATAAATAGTAAGCAGCGTTTATACCATCACAGATATTTAATATATATTCATAGTTTTATTTCCAAATGTAGCATGCAGCCCTAAACATCTATTTAATACACTTTGTTGGCCCGAATCCGAGAAGTGCGCAAACTATACATTGTAATCTTGCATCCATGTTTTGTGTACTATTCTGCAGTTCCGGGGATACGCACCTGGAAATCTATGTCTCAAATATGTATATTATACAATTCCCCAAATACGTGCACGTGAACATTTTCCAAAGTTAACATAATGCATTGTGGGAATGTGCACTTGCACATTTTGCTCTTTTTTCTTTCATACTCAATTTGCACCCGGATGCCCTCGGTTTTTTAGCACCAAGATTCATGCGCGCCTTGAGTGTGAAAAGCCTGCGAATTTCCATTCCCCGAAAGTTATAACTGATAGGGCAGTGCTTAATTTGAGCCGGGGGGAGGAGGGGCACCGGCACTTATTTTTGGGAGCCAGATTTTTATTGCATTGGGCATTTACTGCGAGCAAAATACAATAATAGGAAATAAGGAGGAAGAGAAAGACAGGAAAGCGTCATAAAGGGAGAAAGCAGAAAGCTGCGAGAGTAATCTGAAGTGGGGTGGGGTGGAGTGACTGTAACTGGATTAAAGAGGCCCCAGATGGCTTTAGGATTTCCCCGTTTAGTATTCCGTGCTGCTCATTTAATTGCAGCAGCTTCGAGTTTCAGAGGATAGCTTTGAGCACTGGCACGTTTCTATTTACAAACTAACCACTAAATAGGGTCCTTATCGGGTGCCCATAACCATATCCATGATGCTCTTCTTAGAGCAAATACGTTAGTTTGGTAACTATTCCAATTCTAAATTTAGGACTGGGCATTTTCGTCGTTGTTTTATCCGTTTGCGAGCGTAAATGTTCCAAGATCATGATGGTACCAATTAGATCGTCGGTTGTGCTTGTAATTTATTCTTTGCAACTAAGGGGTACTTAAAATATATATGAAATAGCCCCTAAGTGAAACGGGAACGAGAAACGTCTGTGGTCGGAAAGATGGTTATCCAGATGCACTTAGAAAGGCTTGACGCATATTAAACCTTACATTCGAGCCCTGTTATAGTTAGCGCCTACTTATGTTTGTAAAAAACGTAGTTAAACATTCGCTAGTTTTTGCCATATGTTATAGCATTTATGATGTAACATTTGTAAAGTAAGTCTCTTAAAAAAAATGTGAACCTTTTTAGTTTTGCAAACGTTTAATCGGAAGATTTTAAGGCGGAACGTAAACTAACCGCCCAGAAGAAAATTGAGAAACGAAGCATAAACATTGTGGGTGAGCCATTGTTGGATATTAAGTGCTTTGATTTGTATGCAGATTGACGTTGTCTCCGTGCTTGGTAGTGCTGCATCACCTCTGCCAACACACACTGCAAGGAGGAGTGTTTGAATCTGAGGTTGCAAAACCCACAGACAGCTCAAGTGTCTGTTTTGTCTAGACATCCCTTGCCCAGCATTCTTGTGTAAAAATTTCAAGGTCTCAGTCTGGGGGCATTGGGTCAAAGCGTGTGTTTCTTTGAAGGGGTTCACGGGAGGTGTTTTATTGTAAAATGAAATGCTACTTAGTAAAATACATTAAAAATGATTTAGAGGGCGCTGAAGTGATAGCTTAACTCTGCTTAGAATTTTTTTTTTTTAAATCCCTTCCCTTATTTTTTGGTGTAATGAAGTTAGGGCGTGTAAATAATCCTTGTAAAAGTTACTTTAAACCGAACTATTCATGGCACGTTGGAAGGTTTCGTTGTCTGGATTCCTCTTCCTTAAACACCTTTACAATCGCTTTTTAGTTCAAGCCACATAATTCTTGCAGTACAGTGAGAAACCTCGACCGTCCCTTTCGTCTAATTACTGCAGAATTCCTTTTCAAATGCTTACTTGCCTGATGTCCTATTGCTGACATAATTGCTATCATGCCTAGTTCACTTTGGGTTTAGAGAAACATGTAATCGGTCTTATTTAGACGTCCATGCTTTTACCTGTTTTTAATTTTTAGCAGTTTTATGACAAATGACTGAGCACCTTACATCAGATCATTCAATTACTTGAGAGGAAGTTCGAAAAAAATATAAATTTTCTCGTCTTATATATGCAAATGTCTTCCTCTATGAACATGCAGAAGAACTGTACATCGACTTTTAAACCTTGCCCTGTGTGAGTTTAATACTTATCCTCTGCATGTGAGTGTTTGTATATATCATTTTTTGGGGACCAGAACTTACTTTTACGAACCAGACGTTTACCGAGACAAGAGGGTAAAACACACAAAGCAGAAAGACGAAGTAAGAGAAAGATGGAAAAAACGTCAAAAAGGGAGAAAGCAGAACACTGCAAGAACAAGATAACGGTGCAGGAGGTATCTGCTAGTGAATTAAAAGGCATGAAGTGTGTTTGACTGCTTCTGCAGGGGAACATTTATTTACGATATATATATAGCATCACGTTTGGGTGCTTTTACTGCACAAGATTCAGCAGTATTGAAACCCATTACAGTATTTCACAGGCAACCATGAAATATGGAACGTATTTCAGAGCTTTTCATAAAATATGGATTTCATCCTTTTAATGATAATTTCCAAACCACTCTGCAGAGTTTTGCGTTTATCAGGGCGACTAGGATTATGTGGTAGCGAGAAGCAAATTATGTGCAAGTTGTCTAAATTTATCAGCAAAAACTTCAAATTATTCAGCACAATTTTCCACCACTTCTTGAACCTGTGGCGAAATTGAGGTAATAAAATGATGAAGAGGTGGGATTTATGTTGTAATGGGGAGATCCAGAGTAGATGGCACCTGAGGTCTTCATCTTTTACTCGGCCAGTGAGAGAAGTATTCAGGAGTGCTTCGGGAGTCTGCAGCGACCATGGTGTAGGGGAGGAGATTTAAATAATGTGGCAGGTGAGGGAAGATGACCGTGAACGGATACAAATAGATGGCAGACACTGAACAAAGAGGCATTGGGCCCTTTTTTGCCTCCACGGACGAACCATGATATTCAATTAATTATAATTAGCCAGATGCTGGACTTCTCTGGTTTAACTTTGTATTTTGACCGGAACTTTAACCAGATAAATTTCAGTGAACAGCTTAAGAATGTGTAGTGAATCAGTTCACAGTAAGGAATGAGAAACAGGCACTTGAGTCCCTGGAAAGGGGAGAAGGTGGGAAAGGAGCAACAAGAGAGGGCTGCAGTATGCGAGTTTGCAAAAGTGAGAGACCTGGGAACAAGAGAATACAGGTGGAGTGGACATAGCAGTGCACTCAATGTCTAAACCTACACAAAATGTTTATTTTCAGAACTTGTATAAATTCATTTAGGTACAAAGAAGCTATGTGACATGCCTGCCTTCCGTTACTTACACTCTTAGCAGTCTAAAAAAAGTTTGATTTAGTTAATTCCTATTACCCAGGGTCTGTCAAAAAAGCAGTCCTCACATGCTAACATAAAGAATGCACCCTCCATAAACTGCACTGCAGCTCACCACCCCATCTCCCTTCCAACCTACCAGCAATCCAGTGTATCATCTAAACAATGATGGCAAACCAGTAGTATAATACAGCAGTGTCTTCTTTCTGTAAAGCACGTGATAAAAAACTCATTATTCATGCACAGACTAAGTCAAGCTTACTTTGTGAATAAATGTCAACTATGTTACTGATTCTTAACTTCACAACTTGCTAATAGTTGCTTACCTAATTATTTAACAACTATACCACATTGATTCAATATAGATCACTATTATTTTAAAAGCTTACAATTCGAACAGTATACAAGAAAGCCTTTTTTTCTCACACTGTAGAGTCCAGTTGCATTTCTTGTGACACTCTTATTCCTTACTCATATTCCTTGTGCAAGGCTTTCTCCAAATCCCAAGTAGTGGGTTCCCTACTACTGAAGGCCTGATGGGAAACTTTTTCTGAAAGCTGTTACTCAAAGCAGTGTGCATCTGCCACCGTTCATGTAGTGGTGTCCATGTTCCCCTTTCTCATGCTGTTGAACATACTCACTAATCCCCTAACAAAGCAGCCTATGGCTGTAGTATTCTCTCTGATGGCAGACAGGTTGGCTGGTTGTTGTTGGGAATTGGATAGGAGGCCAGAGTTGTAATTTAATTTGTCAGTTACTCTTGTTTCCAACAACTCAGTAGATCCTCTAGCAAGAGGAAGAAACACAAGTGAGAACGAGGAAATAGAGTATGTAACACCAAAAGACTTTTAGGTAAATTCATTGTTCAAGACTCATTTACCTTATCGCGTCGATGAACCAAGAGTGTAATGCCAACAGAATACATGTTGAGTAACTCATGTTGTAGTTAAGTAGTTATACAAGCCTATAGACTGCAAAATTCCAACAAAGTCGCCTCAGCTCTGATTCAGCTTTTACTGTTACTCGCAAGTGAATACTCCCTATGCAGCTGTTATCAAGGTTCCATTAAGGGGTTTATTCACATGGTGATAGTGACCTTCCTGACCAACATTCACACATCCAGACCACCATGTGTGAATAAGAGTTGGTTGAAATAGCCCATTGTTCTGACTCTATCAAGGGTGAACTGAAGAACAACCAATAGCATTGATATTGTGTGATTCCTTTTCAGCTGAAGAGGTATAAAACAGGAGGCACAAAAGTAAAATGTAAATTGCGTTCCTGGGTACACCAGTAGCCTGACATAGGGAACCACTCCTATGCAAAGAGCCTGGAGTCCCTGACTTTTCTGATACTTCCAGGGATTACTTATGTTTTGTGAGTGGAGGAGTTTCAGAATCTCCTGGATGTCTGATATCCTCTCATGAAGAAGGAAGATTCTTGAAAGACATTGTCCAGGATGCACCCGATTGTTTTGGATTGAGTCGGCGAGTAATAAGGAAAGTTCACTGAAAATTTAAGATGGGTGATAGGTTTCAGAATGAAGTTAGATGCTTCCAGATAACCATAAGATGACAGTCTCACCAGGCATTTGCTCAAGTATTGGTAGAAAATGATTTTCTCAAGAATGTGACTTGCAGTTTTGTGACTAGTCCATGTTGTATTGAGAGAAAAGGATGAATATATTATTGTATGTGCTAACTCCTTATTTGTGATAAAATATCAATATTTTCTTTTGTCTGGACACAAAGGCATGTGAAAATATACACTCTGACTGCAGCCAGCCCTTTGTTCTAACCATTGTTACCGTTTTAGCCAAAGTCCACAAATTGACTTTCTGCAGCAATATAAAGTGTTTCAAATTTAAACTCCCAGAATTGGCCAGAGTTCTGCCTCATTTATTGATGACCAGGAAGTAACAGAATGATATTGAATGAAAACTTTCCCCTGTTTGAATTATATAATTCGTTCTGTGGTCCACTTACATTCTCTGGGTATGCTAATCGAGAATTAATCGCTTCCAGAATTTTAGCTTTATCAGAAACAATGGCAGCAAATGAGTGATGTCCTGCCATTCCTTTTCCCACTAATGTGGTGTATGGTCTTGAGATTGAAATAGAAGTGACAGCCGACACACAGGGAAGATGTTCATACTTTATAGCACAGCTGAGGCATACTTACGCTTCCTTCTGAAATGCCTTTTGTCCTACAAGTTAGTGACAGAACTGCCTCTGAGTTGAAAAGGAGTTTCAGCCTTGAAGGACTGGAAAGCCTTTGCTGATTGACAAGTCATCTGTGATTTGTCCGGTACCATTTGGATGAGTCCCAGTGATGTCGATAGGTGAATACCTGCCTTGTAGTGCTACAATTTCCCATTTGTTGAGTACATAGAGAAGTTCTTGCCATTCAAGTAGGTCAGAACACCTTTGTGGCCTGTGTGTTAAAACTCATTAACCTATGCCTGCTACGTTGTGTACAGGCCTATATTAAATTGACAGGAGGTTATGTAAATCATTTCTCAAGATATTACCGGCCTCCACTATGATGTATCTGTGCCCAGATTAATCATATAACTGTAGATTTGCTGGAGACATTTGGGCCTCCCAGTGGCATATCAATCAAGCTTTGTGCCACAGGGGAACTGCAAAACAAACTGACCAAGAGGATGTGAGCCTTTGCTTGCGTTCTGAAAAGCCTTCTGCACTGTTAACTCTTATTCCGCTATTTGTCAAAGGATGTTGCCTTCTTACTCATGTGGGAAGCATATGTCTTGTCTTTCAAGGAGGCTGCCTTCACAAACACTAACTGTGCTAACATTGTTCAGCTACATATAGAGAACTGTGCTAAAATTCTTCAGCTACATATAGAGATGGGCTTCTTTTTATATTTGCTGGACTTAGTTTCAAGAATATCGGGCAATGCTAACTCTCACCTGAGTTCCCTACATAACTCATGATTGTCTTTAAGAATTGGTGATTTTGTGGAAAAATAATCATGTTGTTTGAATGGAAGAGTGTGGTTGCCTTCAGACTTTGATTTTGGTTCAAGAATATCTAAACTAAGAACTTAAGCACCTTGGATAGAACTGCATATTAATACATACTGGAGAAGGGGTGGGTGGAGATTGTTATTGAGTCCTGGGTTGGACTTGCGAACCTCCCCTCTTAGTTGGTGGATGACCCTCTGGTGAGTGTGCTAAAATGATATTGAGGAATGACATGTCCATGTTCTTAATATTGGCTCTTTGTACTGACCGAACAGTGTCCAAGTGTATTAGCAAGTATTACAGTTCTGCAAACCACTTCTGACCTAGTTGGATCAGCCACTGCCTGGCTATAAAGGTCCTTCACACGCTTACATCTTCCTGAAGGGAAAATCCCCTGTAGTGATTCCAGTACTGATGGACCTTGATTACCAACCCTTGGCTTGCATAATAAATATAAAAAGTAAGAAGAAAAAGAGAACCAGATCATTCTCCGTGGTTGCTCTATAGTCTCCCCTCTCTTTTTAACGTTAGCAGGGATCTCTTATTAACAATGGAAATATGAAGTCCCTTAGATAATTTTAAAGAGAAGCTGAGGGGACTGAAAACAAATAGTGAGAATTTGAAGGACGTTGTACATGCATCTGTTAAAGCTGTGTAACACTGGTTTGTGACATGCTAGTTTGCAGCAACTTTAATGGGAATAATTGCCTGGTTTGCAGACAGGGACAGATCTGGCAGAAGCTGCCCCCACCCAGGGCCTCAGTAAATTTTGGGAAGCAGCTTCAGATGGCAACATCACAATATCCAGGAAAGATCATTTTTCCATCTGAAGGTCTATCTTTGTTAGTTCACAGTGGCACAACAATTCTACAACACAGCAGGTAGATGATCCGAAAATGATTAGGATGTTCAATAAAGTGGATGGAGATCTCACTGACTGGAGATCACTTTTACAGGCACTGCTTTTCTTGCAACCTTTGTTCATGTCTTTAATTTAGTCAAACGATAATCTCCAGATGGTGTGATGATACAGTTGTTGTGGTGATGTTGGGTAGCAGAGGCACACAACAAATCTGCTAATGCCAGCAGAGGGCTAATGAAATGAGTTTTAATGATCACACCTAGTATGCATTATTGCCAGATTTAAATGCTGTTATTTAATACCACATTGCACTGTGTGAGTTTAACCACAACTGCTGATCAGATTTTCTAATATAGTTTGATGGCCTCGTGTTTTTTTTAAAAATTTATTTATTTTTATTTTTACTTGAAAATCAAAAAATAATTACGCTCGCTTCCTCGCATGTGGCTGTAACTTTTTCCCTGCACATATAACTATTTGGGAACCTCACATCAATAAAGTTGTTGCAGCAAATTATATCTCATATATTTGTTGATTCCTAGATTGGAAACGAGGTAAAACATGCCAATCAGATTTGCTTTATTTGTTTTAGTTTTGTTGATTGTACATGGACCTGAGTTTTAAGTCCGTTCAAGGACCGAGTGATCCAAACATAAATTATTTGAAGCCCGCTTACCCCCTCAGTAACATAAATATCCCAACAACTATTGTATATATAGCCTACCATTAATAAAACAGGCATTGGCAAAGCCAGAAGTTACGGCCTTTAAAAGCTGGTGGTATGGTTAGCATATCTTTTAATTTCACGCATATGGCAAAAATAAAAAAGGAAAGCATGCTATCAACGGAACATTGCCCCCATGTTTCCAATACATTTTTAATTTAAAAAAATCACTGATTGTTTTATTAGTGTTTTTAAATAACAAGCCTTACAGTTGTGACATTCACTATGTGGTGATTATTTGTGAAGAGCAGTAGAACACATGACCAATTTACCTAATACTGATATTGTAGATTACCATTTAACTCAGTATAATTGAAATCAACTTTAAAATTGAAGAGAAAGGAACAATTTGTAGGCGGGTGTGACCAGTGTGCACAGGCCAGTGACTACAGTGTGCTGACCTATTGCCCCATGCCGTATGCTGTTTTCGGCGGAAGGAAAATGTAAATAAGAATGTAACAGGCCAACGAATATTGTATGCATATATTATATATAAATGGTTTGGAAAGGCAGTAATCTGGGGAGACAACTGAAGTTCCCTGAAAGGCCAGACATAAAAATGAATCATTTTGATTGAAGTCTGTTTTTTTTCTCAAACTGAATGAAGTTCTTACTTCATGCCGAAACGTAGTGTCATTTCTTTCGGCAGTTTTTTTCTGATGTGGAGACCCGAAATGTCTGATTCTTAAAATGTGAATACTCCATTTGGATCGCCCCAAATAACATTTAAAAAGTAATGAATATGAGTTTTGGAAAAATGTTTAAACCATCCAAATGTTCTTTACCTGTGGAGTAACCACCTCAAACATAAACTGCACAGCCCATTTCCCAGACTCTATCACATATTGTAATCAATATAAAATTATGTTGGCACTACCTCGTATGATACCAATCACTCAGTTGTTTTTCCTAATGTTTAGATAAATCCGTTTTTTTGAGAATTTGAAAACTTCGGTTGTATATTTACCTCCGTGGTCTGCTACTTTTATGCCTTTCTTTAGCTTTTAATCATGGGTCAGTGCAAGTGAGTTGTAAATACACATAAAATGACATTAAAATCTAAACTGATTTTTAGAAATGGAAACTAGATTTACCTCGATAAACAGTCTGGAACTGATGTTCTTAATGAGCTTTCCAATTTTAACTTGTTTTAAAAGTATTTTTTTTGCCTTGGTGCAAAAGTATCACTTAGCCCTCCTGACAGATCTTCCAAAGAGGAAAAACAGTTTTTGTCTAATAGGAATTCGTTAGGTATCCTTTTCGTATGACATGACAGTGCTAACTGTTGAGGCTAATAAGGGGGCTAATCGCAACCGGTTGTCATTGCTAAATCCAGCAGCCTTTTGCGGTTTAATAAAGGTAAAAGCTAATTATTCAGTTTTTTATTTTCGCTTAGGTGGCATCGTGCCAAAAGGACGCAGCTGCTCTCCTTTCGAGTAATTTACCATAGACACAACTGTCACAGACACAACTTTTAAACTTGAAATACAGCCACAATATTATGAAACCTTTTGTTAAGAGTGCAGCCAGAAAACTCCTTTGTACAAATCAACTAGCTAATCATAGACAGTGACGAAAATCTGATGCTTTGAAGTACTAATGACCATTGAAATGTGTGAAATGTCCCTATTGAAAGTGGGCCAGACTGCTGGCTCCTCAATTCTGGGTGGCTAGGGAAAACCTGGTGGGAAGTTCATTTAGCATTTGCTCACCAACCTCACATTTTGTTTTTTCCGTTTCTTTTACTTCGGGAAAATGCACATGGCATGTCACACGTGAGCTCTTGCCCACAGAACAACTTAGCTTATCGTGTTTTTGTTGCTACTCAGTATTTATGTTTTGTATCCTCAGTATCGGATGCCTTGATTGTTTCCACCATGTTCATTTAATATATTTACAATTGCATCTATTGCTTTATTATGCTTCCACAAGGTATGCTGCTTGTCATTTAACCCCTAACTGCTGAGATCACAGCCCGGCACCACCCCCTTTTTTTAATGTTTGGGACACTTTGCATTTAAGCCTTCATAACTTTTTTTACTTAAAAAACGTTTGCTGCACTAAGATCGCCCACCTTTCCAACTTTCAGCAACAGGCAGAGTACTTCAAAAAATATTTTTACCCGTTTTTTTATTTTTTTTGTAAGTGCCATTGATTTTTTTTATTTTTTATATAGTTTACCTCAGGCTCTAGTGGGTATTCCACCCTCCCCAGGCAGTTTTTTTTTTATTTTGGGGGGAAACAGTTACTCATGCCCTCTTTCAGAGTCAACAATTCCTCGTAGCTAATGGGTTGAGCATGGATCCACTGGAGAGAGTTAGTGCTGTAGAAGGGTACATCGTCCTTTTTCCACTGGTACCCCTTCTGCATTGCTCGGTACTTGCACTGCAAGCTGCTCGTCATAAAATCCTTCTGGTGGAAGTTTAAAAAGTGTTTTCTGCCTCTGAATGTTGGACAAAACGTTCACATCCTCCACATTAAAGAGGTTAACCCTATCCTTAGCAGAAAAAAACAACATTCAGTGCCCCTTAAAAACAAGCATTAATTGATTTGGATGGTAAACACATTATCAAAGTCTTTGTGAATGACATAGATAACATGGGTTGTGTCTTGCTACACATGTGAGAAAAGTAGTTTCCCACGGATAATGTTTTGTCCTACACTGCACGCCACATAGGATATTTTCATAAGTTTGCCTCTTCAAAATCCTACTCCTATCCTTATCAACCTTCGGCATATTAAATCTGCTGTGTTCATTTGTGAATTGGTTTTGTATTTAGTAATCATTAATGATCATATTGGCAAACCGTTTTCCATATGTATCGTTTAGATGCACAAAAAGTGCTAGCTGCAAGCTTAAATGACGGATCATGCCTGATTCATAGATTGAAGATCTGCAACCATCTATGTCCATAGATGAGACTGATTCCCCACAGAAAATCTAGCGGCAGGGCCTGTTGTCTGCACAATGCTGTTTCTGTATGGATAATTGCTAAGATTCCCAAGCCTTTTGAACATCCCACTTGCGCACCTTTGCAGAATAAGTGAAAAACATGACTTCTCTCCTCCAAATTCTCAAGTTGGACCTGCTAAGGCATTTCTCCATCAGGGAACATGTTTCATGTCAAGAAAAACATGGCAAAGCTGGTTTATCTGGATTTGGCTGCCAGCCTTTTGGCTTTTACATAGAAGCCACAGCACTCAAAACAATGTTTGTAATAAACACTTCCTCCAGTTGAGTTGGTTGTAGTAAAGTCCTTTAATTAGTAGACATGCACATCAAAGTCATCGGATGAGCATTGTTCCAAAATCACAGCCAACACGTGTTTCGTAACGACAGGTGAATTTTTCAAGGCTCATTAATCAATACAGGCTTGGAGAAATGGTACGCACGTCTATGGGACGGAACGGTAAGTAGGAGGTAAATGAGGTCAATCACTAGTAAACGTAGCAGGGTGATAGGTAAACCCTGCTTAATAAGACCGTGGTAAGTCTTGTACCTGGTGTGAGGCAACAGCAACAGTGCAGGAAGTGAAGTCGTACCTGCAAGATGCCTCCTACTTGCTGTGCTGTCCCATAGACGTGCGTACTATTTTTCCAAGCCTGTGTTCATTTATGAACCTTAAAAAAGTCACCTGTCGTGATGAAACGTGTTGGCTGTGATTTTGGAACAATGCTCATCCGATGACTTTGATGTCCATGTCTACTAATTAAAGGACTTCACTACAACCAACTCGAGGACGTGTTTATTACGAACATTGTTTTGAGTGCTGCGGCTGCTATGTAAAATGTACTTGTATAGTGTTTCTCTGGAAGCACTACATCATTCTCTTGCGTAGCGGAGAATAATTTACCGCACAGCACCATATTTCACCCCATTCTTGCATGATCATTGACATGAACTACTATTGATTATTCTCTCCTAATGTGTGGAAAGTGCACCCCGTCTAACCACTACTACCCACCCCCTATTTTTGTATAGCCTTTTGGCGTTGTCAAAGTTTGTTTTGACGTGATTTTTGCAAAACATTATTGTAGGGTAAGCTTTTGGTCCCTCATCGTTCTAAAAAAAACATTGGGTAAAAGAGAAATGATATTTTGGTCTCAGAAAGCACACACACTCATAGTAGACTCTGGACGCATGAAAATCTAAAGTTTGCCTACATTTCTGTGTGGAGGTGTGACGAGTTTAATCAATTCCCTAAAATATGATTTTATATCTCAAGTCTCCACTAAACCCCCAAGCAACATGGTAGTGTTCCTTTCACTACCTATAAAGACAATTACATTCGCCTTTACAAGAATATTTTTGTGAGTTTACAGGGTAGGAAACTGTGCAACATGTGTGTGAAACCTTATTATGCTGTGTGTAGGACAGCTACAGAATGGGATATGGACACCAAACAAAGCAAGTTGTAGACTTTGTGATGCTCACATGGCAAACATATTTCATGTGTTAGTTTGGAGCAAAATGAGGACATTTGATACCATATAGCGGATGCCACTGTTTTCTCTTAAATGGTCCAAATATTACCACGTGACAGTGTTTACATTTCCTTTTTATGTGTAAAAACAAGGAACGACTTTTAAATGGAAATTTTACGGAAATCATTCATTTTAGGATGTATAATAGATTATTATGTTAGAAAGGTAGCGTTGATATGTTGTACGAAATCGGGCTACTTGTGAAGGATCTGGATCCTTCACAAGTAATGTCAGCAATCTTTCTCTACTGGGAACCAGGTACCCCTTTTTAGCACTAGCCTCTTTAAGCGTGAAGAGGCAGATCAATCCAAGGCTGACTCAAAAGTACTTTATTACGCACGCACATTGATTTACAAATATATAAATGATGGCAGGTGGAAATGTCTATGATGATACCCTCTTAACAATTCACACTTCTAGTGACTGAACCACAATACCCGTCTAAATATGTTACACACAATATAATGAATTGCAGTTGTGAAAATGTTGGTCTAAAGCTGTTACCACATTCTTTCATAAGAGCAGAAGTATGTCATAACCAATGCAACACCATTAACGCCACTAAGGATGGTACCATCTTGCCATGGTGTAAATTATTAAGTGCAATGTTTCATTGTTAACAGTATCATTGGTAACAAAGCATTTCAATTTTCAATAAATTGTTTGCATGAGTCTTTCTACTTTTACACATGCTGCAAAGCAGGTTTAGGACTCCCTCAACAGGGATCCCTGCACTCTAGAGCCACTGGGCAAAAAGCCACAGCTCTAAGTGTGCTTGAAATGAATACAGACATATATCCCCTAGGAGACTTTTTTTTGCTGGTGCAACAAAATGCCTTTTTATTTGAGTTTTTTAATTTATACTCTCAGGTGCAGTTTTTGCTCGAGGATGACCTGTTTACCAAGTGGGGTTTCCAACTGGACTTTGCGTAGTGCGAACCCCCAGAGCCTTTAAGGCACAAGATGCTCCCCTTACCGACAGAAATCTTGAAGAGCCTCTGCTGGAGCTGGCTTCGTTCTACTCTCTGGACAGAAGCTGGGGCTAGCTATGCTGGATGCCTCCCAGTCCCCTAGACAATGGCATGGGGAGCATGAGAGGGTACCTAGCAAATACTCAGAGTGCGGTAGGCGATCTCCTGTCCTATCTGTGCACCTGGACCGATTCCCCAACCCCACTCCCTTCAAGGATAATCAAGGATAATAGGATTTCAAGAGTGTGCCAGCACTTGTGTTTTTTTAGTGTGTGATGGTTCTTCATATCTGTTACTTATAGTAGGGGGGTCCCCAGGAACAAAATTAGTGGTGAGAGGGCTCCACACGCCCCCCCTGCCAACAGCAGGAGCCAGGCAGGACACTGTCATGAGGGTCTGTGCATTCCATGGGGATGTTCCAAGCCTTCAGGCAGCTCTCCCACAATAGGAGAAAACCAAAGCTGTTTTCGCTGGTGCAACTATTTTTGATTGGTAAAGTTGCATTTTGTTCCTGATGGCCAGCACTTGCCACTGGGAGCATGTATGACGGGCCTACTAGCCTCCAAATTGTTTCCAGTCTTATGAGAACTGATTTTATCACTATTCGCCCTATGATGATGGAGAGCCCAATGCCTGTCCTCTGGCGCTATTGCTCCTCACATAAGACTTGCCTTCTGTCTGGGTGGCTGGCACTTTTCTTAGGCACGGGGGTCTTCCTCAGCAGCATCCCCAGAGCCCACCTGCCGCCATACCCCTGAGGGCACCTGTACCAGTGGGAGGTCAGGGCAGCAATCCCACCTTTTGGAGACCACACTCCTTGAGAACCTTTCCAGAGAAGAGTTGGGGAACCTTGCAGGGTTCCCCAAGCAAGTGCATCCTTCAGAAGATGTAGGGGGCAAAGGCCACTGGCCAAGAGAAATAAATCCTGGTCCTTGGGTGCCAGCTGGAATCCAGAAGTCCTGATGTCCATTTCTGCAGAAGTTGGGGCACTTCTCAGTTTCAGCTGGATATTCCTCTGTAATTGTTTCATTCAGGTCTATACTGTTCTCAGAAGTCTTTCCTTTGTACAGGTAGGCACCATCGTTCTACCCCTGCCCTAATCCTCCTGCACAGCATTTTGATATTCTCCAATAGGGTGTCTTCATGTGGTCTATAAAAAAATAACTTATCTGACACGCAAACCCTGCCCCTAACTGCCACAGCTGCCTGGTCCATTCTGTCTAAAACTTCAAAGGGCAATCTCTCTTGTGACTGGCTTCGAAGATCTTTGGTTATCCTCCTGTGTGTTTGTGTGGTTAGACCTTCTCAGGCCAGGTGCAGTGTGAAAAGTATTTAACACATGCAGATTCCATCCCCACCCTTTCCTCTATAATCACTGGTAAATGGCTCTTTGTATGGGATGCCTTTTATCCTCTGGATGGCCAGCAGAGTGGTAACTTGGCCAAGCAGGGTTAATCAAATGCCATAATCTAATTAGGAGCTGAATTGGGAAAAAAAAATGAATTTGGAAGTGCCAGAAGTAGTAAAGATATGTGGAACTTAATGCCAGATGTGTATTCACATTCTTAATTTACCATCCTATTGGTGTGTCAAACTAGTCACGAGCCCTAACCATGGTAAAACTGTAGTTTGTTGTAGATTTCAACCATAGTGTGGAATACAGTGAAGCGCACACACTTTTCAGTAAATCATTGAAGGGGTACATACTCTATGAATGCTCATTCATATTAAAGGGCCTGCCAGGTCAGCATTGATCTATGAAGGATCCCCTCAGCAACAGACTGCCAATGCGCAGATACCAGGCTGATTTAGCCTGTAGCAGACTCAGCCCACACGTGTTCATGTGTAACTAGCCCAGAGCCTATTAGCTATGCAGCATTGGACCTTATCTTAAAAGGCAGACTCTGGTGGTTAGCATTTCCAGTCCAATACAACAGAGCTTACTGTGAGTGAGACTCACTCAAGGCAAAAGTCTAAAAAACAAATAGTCCAAAAAAGCAAATATCCAGGGAGATTAAGTGGCATGTAACCATTTCTCACTGCATTGTTATATTCAACTAAATATACTTTTATCAAAAAATGCTCTTTTTTATGCGATTTGTAGCTGCTCTCCTTTGTAACACTGTCTTTCTTGCCTCCAAATGTAAACCCAGGACGGCAAGAAATCAGAAGTGCAAATTTTGTATTTCTATGCATAAATATCTGCAGATGATAATGCCATGAATCAGGATAAGGAAATTTACATTTTCTGCACCTTCGTTCAACTTGGTTAAGAGAAAATATTTGTCAAATGTATTTCTCTGAGCCTTCCCATCTGTCTTCTGAAGGTTTTTCAACATCATTAAAACTTACCATGATTAGAATAAAATAAAAATCATATCTTAATATGTAATTTAAATCTCTATAACCATAATAGAACTGTCATTGCAAATATTAAGTCGCGTTATTGAAGTGAAATGTAAAAGTTATATTTCAACTTTTTCTGTGAATTAAATTACATAAAGCATATTCAAATTATGGCTAATCTGAATAAATAAGAATTATATTGTAAAATACTAGTTCAGCGTTTTAGAATTTTAGAGTCTTGATGTCAAATGCTCGAGGTAGATTCCCCTCTTAAATTGTGTGTACATCCCGCGACCTCAGTCTTTTCAGAGTGAAGGAGGGTCTGAGATGAGCTGCTTTAAAGGAAAGATGTTTCAAAATCGTTCAAGAGATGGAGACTAGTAGCACTCATTGAAGAAGAAGAGGATGATGTTTTTGCTCTGAAATTAAGCAAGGTGTGTATGTAACACTGCCTTGATGTGCCAATGAGAATTTCTCAAGTCTAGAAATGGATGTATTTCTAGTCAACTCTTTGGGCAGTAGAATCGCAGATCACAGTCTGGAAGACTGTCTCAGATGTACCTACGACTTCATTGCATCTGAAATAATTGATCACTGAAAAATGTCATTAACTAGACTTAATCTTGTATACAGAACCAACTAAAGCTATTACCTAAAATAACCAAAAAGGAACCACTAATGAGTTCTTGATGCCAGGAGTGCATCAGGAATTCACATTATTTTGTTTGACAAATACCAGGAACGGAACGCAGACTTCGGTAGTTGCAATTTAAAGGGTTGTTGGAACATCAATCATCAACTCGCCCAATGGTGTGTTTAAGTTGCAGTCCATCCTTTATGGGGTAGGTTTTCATCTGTGTTTAGCAGACATCCTCAGTGCTGTGTGGAAATGCACAAACTGTTCAGCCAGCACTCCCGCTGTTTCATCAGACAAACCAGCACAAGAGAAGACCAGAACCATGCACAGTACATACGGACATGGGTGCAGTGTCAGAATAGGTAGTGCTATTTCTAACCTGCTGAATATAAATGGACAGGAATCAAGACAAAACAGGCCAGATCTCCTTCCATTCCATTCTGAAGTCAATTGTCTTACATTATGGTAATAACTGTCTTGTGGTTACTTACATCAAAAGTTGCCAAGTGACAGCAGGACCAGAACGCAATTACCGCAAATATCATAAATACTGAAATAATCAAGATAAATAGGCTGTTGGTCTCTGCTGGAGACAGAGCGAAAACCAGAGTTGAAACTAGATTGGAGCGTTCATTGTGATGTGAAGAGTGGGCCATCCCGTCCGTATCCGTTAATAAGACGCCCACAGCTTATTCAAGGCAGTGTTAACGGAGAAAGGAAGGATTTGAACTGTGGATAACTGCGAGATTTTCACTGAGTGTGTACCAGTATTAAAATCAGTGGACGTTTTTCAACTTTTTCCTATGACTCAGTTTTGTTTTGTTATGGTGTAAGAGCAATCCTAAATGGATGTTTTGTAGAATGTCCACTTGGGACAAAAGGTAACTGTATATATAAAGTTTTGGTTTGGCAGTTTGTCAGTAAAGCAGTGGTTGGGGGGGCGGGAGAGTGAACTCCAACCGAGGAAATAATGGCATGATAAAGTTATGCTTGCTATCTTTAGCACAGTTATTTCCAAGCATTGTTTTAAATCAGTCTTGGGAAACCGCTTTAGACCACTGAATGCTGGTTTAGGGACACCTTCCACTGGTGCTTGTGGATGAAATAATCACAATATAGTGTGTAATGCGTGTAAACGTGTGATACAGTAGTGTGTCTAGACTGAAGGCGCACCCAGGGTCAAAAGGAATTTTAAAGCTGCTGTGTCCTTTGGGCGTCAAGTATGTGATAGATGCCAAGCCACTTTTATTCATTTTCTTTGGAGCTGCTCATCTAAGCTATAGCACCTTACATGCCGACACCAAGCAAATACATTGATGATGGCCTGAGGCGACTTGAGCTTCAAATCTCAGGAGTTGGCCGTCCTCCGTGTTTGCTCGTTTTATCGTTATGATAGCGTTTAAGATGCCAATCAACAGCTCAGTACATAAATGGAAAACGTTACCTGTACAAGTCTTCCTAAGCAAATCATGTAGATGCGTTTTCGATTGTTTGTATCTTTCTGTGAAATGTTTTTCCGGCAAGCTGGGAACAGTTTGTTAGATACGAAGGCAAACATATTATCTGGAATTCTATTTGTTTTTTTTAAAGATTCAGCAACAAAGTGTGGGATAAAAAAAAAGTCAAAATGTAAAATGATGCTGTAAATAATCTTAATGTTAAGTACAGCACGAAATTAAATCGACAGTATCACCTCCACTGATGTCCCTCATGAAGAGCACGATATTGTACCGTTTACTTCAGTTGAACATGCAACATTGGTGCACCTGTGTGCACATCACATCCATAATACACATAATACCACGATAAATGTATTGTTTGATCGTGAGTGAGCGTGTTGTGAATAGGGTGACCACCTGGCATCGAGGCAAATTCTGGACAGGACTGTAAAAAAATTCAGGATAAAGGGTCAACATTCAGGACAATAATTCAGGACGAAGGATAAAAAATCAACAACAAATATCGGCTTTACAGACACATCCAAAGGAGGCCATAACCTGTTACTTTATCAGTGCATTTTTTTACTCTTTTTTAACATAGCACCATTTATTCACTGTGGTCTTTTTGTGATTTTCTGCTGGTATGCTACATTCAGGTGTTACATTACGTCCTTGTTCAGTAGTAAATTAATGCCCTTCAGCACTGGGTCAGGCCAGCACCCCTACCCAAATGTACCCAGTCTTTCTTGGAGAGAAAGCAACAGCAAAGTGTTGATTATGTTTCTAAACATTTTAAAACCCATGGTAAACAATTTGGTAAACATTAAGGTAAGTAACCTTATGCTAGTTTAAATAGGTTGAACAAAACACCTGGTTCACCTCAACCTCTAAATTGACTTTCAACCTAAAAAAATGTAATGAGGGAGAGCAGATGGTGTAGGCGACAGTCTCCCACCTAATGTCAAGATGTGAGGTACCCACAACTTGCCTGTGGTCTCACAGCACTAGAGTGTATGTCCAGAACTCTACATTTATCTCAGAGCTGAGAGCCTGAACTACCACTCAGATAATAAAATAGGAAGATGGAATTGAGGTCAGATGGGAGATCTACAGCAACTGATTCAAAGGGTTGTTGCTAAATTCTGGATAAATCAGAAAGAGAAGAACAAGGTGGGACAATTCCTAAAATACGACGAAGTGGGTCCATCAAGAGTATCGGAAGGTATTGCATACATGGGGAGTTGTCTCTGCAGACAGGAGAGAAACAGAACAGGCACTGTCAAGTAGTTGAATAAGCATAACCAACCCACCTTGGCAAATTCTTCTGGTGCAATGGTCCGCTATTAGTGCTTGTGAAAGGTGAGCTGGTGCCAGACCTCTTGCAAGGTTGTGCAAGGCAATTGCACACTCTGTCCATGTTTTAAAATGGTTTTGCAATTGAGCAAAAGCCAAATCAGTGATCTAGCTTATCCCGGAGTGTCAGAGTACACATACAATCTTAAAAATATTTGGGATGTAAAGTGCACAAACAAAATGTGAGCAAATGAGAAAGATTTTAAAATGTAATTATTGTTTCTTTAAAATATGGTATTGATTTCCCCTTTATATACAATTAGACCTCCGATTTAACTGGGAACGAGTTACCTTTTGATATCTAGGGATTAATATCTACAATTTCCTCACTGATTTGCAGGATGGAAATTTCGACAGAGCAACATGGTCCCTCCGAGCCCAGTTAGCTTTTTGGTCTTCTCTTCTGTTTCTGTAGTGAGCCATGTAGCACTAATGAAGATGGTGTGCTACCCCGATTATTGTATTATTTTGCAAACCTTCCCCTGCTCATCCCTCATTCCGTCTTCAAACATGGCACACATCAGATTTAGTTGATGAGGGGCCGTTAGGTAGCTCTTTCCACACTAAAGCTACCGGTGACTGCGGGTGGATTAGGCCATTGGCTTTATAGTTTGTAACTCACATTTCATTGCTTTCAATTTGCTTGATTTACTTGTTTTAGGTTGTCCAACTTGAGTTTGTCCCTTTCGTTGCCCAAACCATATTAACAGTATCCTTCCAAGTGCTCCCTTTCTGTAAACAGGCCTGTAAACCTTGTTCTTATCTCATCACATTAACCACAGTTTGGTTTTAGTTTTCATGTAAATAGCACTGCAACACATACTAAAACATAATTCACTCACACTGCACCGTTATACAGGAGCACCTCGATTACTTTAAATTGTGGAATTTAAGTTTCTAATAAATGTGCTGTATTACTCACAAACTTCATTGGTACAAAAAGTTCTTTATGGTAGAACCACTGTTGTGGAGGTTAATTCATATCCTTCCCCCGAAGGGACCAAATAATTTTTCTGTTACATTATTCACTTACCCAGGTCCCAAGGTACTGGGTTGCCCCCATTTTTTCAAAATGAACATTTTTGGCAGAGGCACCCCATCTGGGCAGCCGCTTCAACCTCAGCAAGGTACTAAGCTGATTCATGGGCGTTTCCTTCAACGACCCCGCAGTCCGAGTCAACAAGCCAGTCAGACTACTATTTCCGTCCCTGCGACCCTCACCTCCCGAACCCTGTTAGCCTGTCCTTAGTAGAGCACTCCCACTTAGTTGGAGGCAGGGTCTAGTGATTCCTGGCAGACTGGCTGACCATCACATTGGACAGGTGGGTGCTACAGTTCATCCAGAAGGGGAATGCCCTACCCTTCCTGACTAAGCCGCCCCTTCCATCCTCCATAGAACGAATGACGAAAGACCATCTGTCCACTTCACAACAGGAAGTACAACCCGTTTTGGCCAAGGGAGCTATTGAGAGGTTATCTGTATCAGACTGGGTTGTGGTTGCTACTCCTGTGACTTCTCGGTGCCAAAGAAAGACTGAGGCCTCTATCCTACTTTAAATCTGTTCCCTCTAAATACCTTCCTTTGGAAAGACAAATTCAAGACTCAGGTCTTGTTTCGATCCTGGAGACTTGATAGTGACATTGGACCAGCAGGACACCTGCTTTACGTGTACCTGCATTGTAGGCCCACCAGCGCCACCTCTTGTTCATGGTAGGACAGAAGCATTATCAGTTTGCTGTGCTCACCTTTGGTCTTACTTGTGCCTCTTGACTGTTCACTGAAGTGATGCTGGTAGTGGCAACACTTCTTCAGAGATCGTGGGTCCCAGTCTCCCTTTACCTCCACGACTGACTGCTGGAATTTAGCTCTCCACAGGCAGTCGTCGACCACCTCCAGAGTACAGTGAACCTTCTGTCATCTTTGGGGTTCACTATCAACATGCTGAAGTCACACCTATCTTCTAAGATGCTTCTCTTAATTGGAGCCATTCTGGACACAGTTCATTTTCAAGCCTTTCCCCTGGAAAGGAGAGTCAAGGCCATTCAGGCTATGATCCTGATCTTTCAGCCTTTGTCCTGGATTTCAGTGCAGGCGACTCGAAGGCTGCTGGGACAGATGGCCTCCTTCATCCTGCTGGTCAAGCACAGCAAGTCCAATATGGGGGCTCTGCAGTGGGATCTGAGGTATCACAGTGACTTTCCAACCACATCCAGATTGTGGGAAAGGCTGTGAAAGTTCCGTAGTGATGGTTACTGAAAAATGATTGGGTCAGCAGCAGACAGTGGTGACTGATGTATTAGTTCTTGGTTGAGGTGGCCACCTGGGTGAGGTGGAGATAGAGGTCCCTGGTCTCCAGCGAAGGCCTGGCTCCATATCACCTTCTGGAGCTGCAGGCCGTCCTCTTGGTGTTGAAAGCTTTGCTTCCATCCATAAAGGGAGCCTGGTACAGGTGCTTATGAACAACACTGTTAGCATGTAGTACTACAACAAGCAGTTCAGAATGGGGTCCTGGGCCCTGTGGCAGGACTCTCTACATTTCTGGAAATGGCTGGACCGTCCAGGAATTTTCCTGGTAGTGAACCACGTGTCATGATCTTGGAATGTCAGGGCAGATGAGCGCAGCTGCGATGCCTGGCAGTTACATCCGGAAGTGGCACAAGGTCTCCTCAGATCAGGCTGCCCGTTTGAGAGGACTTGCTGTCACAACAACCGGGCATGGTTCTGCCCCGGAGCCTTCGTGATCTACACCTTTATGCATTAAGATTGAATGTCGACAGCTGAACACCTTTGACCTTCCAAATGGGTGAGTGATGTCATCTTGCCAACCAGACGTCTCTTGACAAAGACCATATATGCATGTTGTTGGGGTAGTTTTGTGGTTGGGTACCACACACGCCAGATTGCCCCCCTGTAGGGCAAGGCATCTGATGTTCTGTTTTGTTTCGTCTCTCACCCGGCAAGGCTTTGCTTTGGACATCGTTAAATTGTACCTTTAGACTCTTTTAGCCTTTTCATAGTTGCTGGGCCAGCCCTCATTATTTAAATCACAGGTTGTAATGCATTTTTGAAAGTCCTGGTTTCAACCTCTCCCTTGGTCATGCCACAGTGGGACCTTACATGGTTCTTACTTATTTGATGTACACCCTCTTAGGGTTGCTTCACAGCTGCCTCTTGCAGATTCTTACCCTCAAAGCAGCATTCCTCCTCACTCTAACAGTGGTGTGGCAAGTGATTGAGCTGAAGCTCTTTACTTCAGTCCATCATACACCACCATTGTATTCTCTGTCTCAGCTCTCTAAGGAGAAGGAGAGACTCCATCACTTGGACTCCAAAAGAGCCCTGAGCTTTTAGATTGATTGTGCCATAGAACACCAGGTAGATGATTAGCTCTTTGCGGGGTTCACTGAATTGAAAAAAGACAAGGCCATGCAGAAAAGGGTCATCTCCCACTGGATCGTACTCTGCCATCAAAACCTGCTATGAGTTGGCCAAAAAGCAGCCTCCAGGAGGACTGCAAGCTCACTGCACCAGGTCAAAAACTGCTACCACTGCATTGGCACACTGTTAGAAATTGGATCTCTAGTTGACAGTGGTATGCACCCTCGCCAAGTAGGGACCACAATCCTATCCTGGTAAGTTAAATACACAACCCATATTAACCTGTGCTCACCCTCAGGTAGCTTGGCTCATAGCAGGCAGGCTTAACCTAAAACTCAATGTGTAAAGTATTTGTGCAACACACACACAGTAACCACAGTGAAATCGCCACAAAAAGGGACTACGCAGATTTATGAAGAATAGAGATTCTTTATCTGAGTAGATCAAGACCAAAACAACAAAAATCCAATACAGTTATCAAGAGAAATCCACTTTAGAATTTGTCCAACCAAACGCTTTATACAGTTCCTGTTTTAGGATATTTACGGAGCTTTTGGAAGCACGCTTATGCCACTGCAAGAAGAGTTGTGAGGTTTGGTGGAGGCCATTCTGATCCCACCCAGGCTTTGAGGTACAATGTACAACTGTGCTATAATCTGTCCACGACCACTCTGATCTGATCTGCCTGTAAATGCACTGCTGCGGTCCATGAACGCGAGGGTAGTTGGGGCCAGCTTGTCGCAGAGAACAGAGTTATGCGGAAGTGCGACTCACCAGCTGAATAAGTGTGGATGCGAACAGTGCGTCACTGTTGCTTAGGCAACCAGTCGGGGCACCATAGACAGTAGTGCTGGAGAGAACAACAGAGGGGCATAGTACTAACAAATCCGACTTTCCAAGTGAAGAGGATTTATGATTACCATTCCAATGATACTAAACATGATGCAGATACCCCTGTCTGATCAGGAATTATAGCTTAAAAGTAGGTGCAACTCTCAAGGAGTTTTTCCTTACCAGAACATGTAAAACTTAGAAGTACATGTCCTGCTGTTTACTTATAAGGCACCCTGCTCTATGGGCTGCCTGGGGCCTAGTTTAGGGGTGACCTTTATGCAAGAAAAGGGGAGTTTAAGCCTTGGCAAGAGGAAGAGGTTTGGAATGCCAAGTAGAGGTGGCAGTGAGACTGCATACACAGGCTCTGCAGTGGAAGGCCTGAGACATGTTTACAAGCCTACATAAGTGGGTGGCACGATCAGTGCTGCAGGCCCACTAGTAGCATTTAATTTACAGGCCCCGGGTATTTGGCATGCCGCTTTACAAGGAACTTCAGAGTTGTGGAACTAAAAAAAAAATATCTATTTAGTCCATGAACAGGTTGCTTCTTAAATCTACTTGTCCTGTAAAATAAATCTACTTGTCACATTGGTGCCATGTTGTGCGGAGACAAGGTATGGCAGCAATCTCATTATGTAAGAGCCCTGAAATGGCTTCTCTGATTATGCCAGGGCTACTACAGTAGGGCATGAGTATTTGCAATTTCAATTCGTACAATAGCAGTTTCCTTATTTGCCAACTTTCCGCAGATCTACGTACTGGGGCTGGAGAAAGCAGTAAGCAAAATAGTTCCAGGGCTGGAATGCCTCTAAGTCTGCAAACCTACTAACTTGAATGTTTTGTGGATTTTCACAAGCTCTTCTCTAATTTTTTCCCATATTGAGAAAGGTTGGAAATTTACTCCTGACAGTGGCGGATGTAGAAGTTCTTTCAGGGTTGGGGAAAAAAGTGGTTGGAGGGAAAGTGAACTTGTAAATGCTCAGTAGATTTTCACATGAGAAAATCTACACATGCATATTTGTTCATGATAAAATACTGTTGACAAATATATTTTAGGAGTATGGTTTCCTGGTCTATTTTTGTAAGTTCTTGTGAATTCATGAAAGCCACTAATTCAAAGACATATACCATGAATGCACATTTGTGGCTTTAAGAATTGGGCCCCCAATTAGATCTGGCATTAACAAAGACATGTTGTTTTTATTAAACTTCTATTTCTTTCTCTATCGTCTGGCTTTACTGTGAGTGATCGCAAAGTAGTTTTATTCAGTACCAGGAACTACTATGGCAATCAGTGGTGTAACGAAACTGGAGCCACCCCCAACTCCCCCTGCAAAGAACATGGAGCATACCCCTCCCCAACACTCACTCAGGGCACTTATTGTGCTGAGGGGGCCCCCTGGAGGGCGACTATGGCTATTTGTTACACCACTGGTGGCAATGTGTGCCTTTTGAGACCAAAAACTTATTTTTCTTTTTGCCAGTGTTTGTTACAATGGTGAGGGCCTGGCAGTTTCCTTGCATTGACAAAACTAAAAGACTCACAAAAAATGTTGGAACTGTTGGCTTTGCCAGTGCTTATTTATTTTCAATCTTCCTACAGTCTTGTTGAAAATGGTTACGTTGATTTTCCATTAGGAATATTTTTTGGAAATACTAGCATGCATCAACACATGACGCTTCAAAGAAATAGCATCTAAACTTTCATAGTAGTGAAACATTTTTTTCCTAATTGCATTTATTTTTTACATTTTATTCTGAAAGCAAAGAATCGTCACTCTTGCTTACAAGCTTCTGCAAATATTTGCATCCAGTCAGAGAGCATTCTGGGAGCAATATACCTTGCCTCATATTATTAAACTTTTCAAATGTGTATTTGTTTATTATGTTTTTACTGGAACCAGTCAGTAGTGCAGTGTGACCTTAAAACATTTATTTACAGCGCTCACCCTAATAATGAAGGCTATTAATTAATAAACCATAAATTTAAGTTGGAACAGCATTAACATATGGACACACATATTACCTCAACTGCAGACAGTTTCCTTCTCTGTAAACTAGCAGCCAAAGGGTTTGTGCTGCAAGGGGTTTGGCCTACTTGTCCCAAGGACAAAATAAACATGAAAACTTGCTGCCCTTCACCCCAAACAAAATGTCCCGGGTGTGGAGATAGGAATTCCACATCCCTGAACTTGCATGTAAATTAAGTATGGCAATTTTGGATACACCATAGTCACCATGTTTAGGGGAGACACACATGCACTTTAGCACTGGTTAGCAGTGGTAAAGTGCTCAGAGTTCTAAGGCCAACAAAAAGAAATCGCAGCAAAACAGGAGGTAAAAGACTAAAGGTCTCGGGTAAGACCACCCTAAGGATGCCACGTTTAAGACACACAGAGCTAATACTATGGACATCTGGCAGGCAGTTACGTGGGCATCCCTTCATACATTCATGAAACACTATTGTCTGGGTAGCCAGGTTTGCTGAGAGGGTCATTGCCCCTGCTCAGTCTTAAAGGTCTTGAGCAAATTCACAGACTCATCTTCTAGTAGGTACTGCCTTGGTTTGTTTTCAAAAAGGTAAAATACTTACTGTTAACAGTCTTTATCAGAAGAACAAGTTAGTTTTCTTCCATATCACTCTTTCTTGGAGAGACTCTATCTAACCGCAGATTCCTTACGACCTTCCCTCCTTGCCACTGTCTGAATTGGTCTCAAGACTAGGAATGTGGACATGGTCAAAACAAATTTGCTGTTTGGAATATGCATCTGGGTGGTCAGACACCCTCGAAAGCAAGTGACTTAAGGGCAGGGAGGAGGTGCCAGTCTGCCCCCCCCAGAGAGGAGATATAGTTGCTCAAACTGATAAATGTGATTTAACTTGCGCAAAGCTTCACAGCACTCATTTCCCATCCTTAGGGGATTTACTTGTCTGCTGCACAATCAAACCCAAGCAGTTATTTTGCTGTTGTAGTGACCTAAACGCCATCTAGTATACAGGTTCTTGTTTTTAGATTAAGTTTGTGACTTGACTTTGCAGCTGCATACTCTGTGGCCTAGAAAATTATGATTGTAGGTTAATTCAACCTATGAAGATAGACCAGACAAGCACCCTTGAACAATGCAGTTGCCCTGGTTTAATCAAGCCATGTATGGCCTAATATATTTAATTGACCACACTCTGAATCTGGTGTTTATGCACAATTCGAGCACTTCCTATGTGATAGTGCAACTACAATTCTGGATACATCACTCTTTCATCTGCCTACACCTTTCTTTCAGCCAGTTACACCATCCTGTACCCCGTTAGAGCTAGACATGCCAACTGTTTTCCATCAAAAATAAAAATGCAGGTCGTGAGGAATTTGAAGTCACCTTAAAGCACTGTCAACTTAAACTCTTCAAACATATTGACCTTCAAACCTTGCTGGGAAATTTCAATCAAAACATATCAACCATGTAGGGCTACTTTGGGGGGGCTACTTTCAGAACGGTGAAACCTAAGCACAGCAGGGAGCTTGCTGATATGAAACGAACTAACCACAATCTCGAATATTAGTGCAAATCCATTATTAGGGCAGCCAAAGCACATTGCAATACATCCAGCAGGAACTGCCATGTAGCTATCAACAAAGAGCAAAAGATATGCCTCGCCAAAGCCATTGGTGGAGTCAGGAACAAAAACAGGCCTTTGGCAAAGCCAAGTTTGTCTAGCCTAACCACAGTCATAAAGGTGCATATATGTATCCTAGCGTATGCCAGTTAACGCATGATGAAGTATATGCACCCGTACATCTTAGCTTGGTGGTCGTTTATTAAAAATTATCTATCATTCCAAGGTAGCAGGGGCCCTGCAGAAGTAATTTTCTTGGACTTCAGTGCCACGTAAAACACCTTATTCCATCCTTTGATCGTGAGAGGACTTGAAGAATGTGTCATCCACGATAAGGCCTTCCTATGGTTACCTATTTTCTCGAAGAGTGCTCCTTCCAGGTAGCCTCAAAACCCCACTTTACATGCCTTAGCTTTTGGTGTTCCACAAGGCATCTATTTGAGCTCAATACTTTAATATCTATGCCGACCCCCTTGTGGACATTGTAGAAGCGTCGGGTCTCACCATATTCACACATGCAGATGATATTTAGATTATCCTTTCCTTAACTCCAGTCCCTGGTAATACCCCTTAGCATTTTAGATCCTGCCCTTTGGTAGTTTTGAAGTAGATGGATGCAATCTGCCTAAAACCTAAATACTAATCGTAGTGAATGAGTCTGTTCTCCAGGGAACTCAGTAGTGGCCCCAGGTACTGGGTCATCCTACGCTGTCCAAACAGGCAGTAAAAGATCTTGGTATCTGGATTGGACAGTGAGATAACTTTTGACCGATAGATCAGTGTCTGCCTGTTGCTTTGGTCTTCTCAGATAATAACGGAAAATCTTGTGGTCTCTCTTGCCTTCCATCCATAAGTCGACAGTCCCGGTGATTATACATTTTTACCTCGTTAATGGTGATGTGTGGTATTTAGGACTGACTTAGGCCTCATTGAAAAGACTCCAAACCATTCCGAATGCTGTAGCACGCTTGCTGGACTACATCCCAAGGCGTTCCTTTGTTTTATCCCCTCTTCAAGACCTTCACTGGCTTGCTGTAAAGAAAGACATAACATTTAAAACTTTGTTTAACCCTTTACAGCTGTGGCCTACACAGGTCCTCTCTACTTGAGACATTTCAACAGTAATGCCTGTCTAGGGGTGTGCATTCTTGCAGTCTCAGACTGGCACTGGTACCCTGGTTTAATTACGTTGGATGGGGAGCAGCTATTTGAGATGCCTGGCACCACAATTATGGCGCACTCTTCCTCTCTGCCTAGGTCTTTGTGCCTCGAAAGATAGTTTCCAGAAACAATTTAAGGTTTGGATGTTTTAACCTGCTCTCTGTGCGTGATTGCTCTGGAGTAATCTTTTTTTCTTTTAGCGCTAGGAAACCCAGTTTGAGCAGCATTGCCTCTACAAATAGCTTATGTAGAAAGTGGAGCCATCGTAAATCAGAGGGCAAAGATACATGCACTCCCATGTATTTCTAGAAGATAAAGAAAAAAGTAGTCTCTTGTGTGCAAGCAGTGGAAGGACATAAGTCGCCCAGTCAAAACACAGTACAGACAGAGTGCGCCAGAGGCTGGACAAAGAGAAACTAGGGGGAAAGCCATTCAGTAAGAAGTGGGGAAATGTGATAGATAAGAAAAACAGCCAATCAAGAGCAAAGGGCTAAACCAAAGCCCCGGGTATGCGCTGATCAATCTGTATTCTCTTCGATCGCTTTTGTGTTTCGCAATAGCGAGGTGAGGACCCTCTAGAATTTGTTGAGTCACAAATGATAAAAATGTTGATTTCCAGAAACTGGCTTCGTTCCACCATTGCTATCTATCACCTGTTCTCTAGCTTCCCCTTCCTTTGTTAAATCTTAGAAAACGAAATGACAACATCACTTCATGAATAAGTAAAAGTAAACCACTTTATTCATGACCAGTCTTCTAGTAGCTAAAGGATGAAGGAAGTGCTCTTCGCATCTGCACTCTGACATCACCAGCAGCCATGCTTGAGGACAAAACCAGACAAAATGCACTTTAGGAATCGTATCAAAACTGGACACTTCAGGCTCATCTGCAATCAAATTCGAATCACACACTGAGCTCCATTTGAAGAATATTAGATTGAGAACTTTTCGATGCTTGCCCTCGAAATTTCCTCCTTTGCTTCCATTAAATTTACTTCTCACCGTCCCCTTGTTCTGTGAAATAACCTAAGGTTTTACAACTCGAAATGTAAAACTCCTTATTAAATAATGTATCCTTTATATTACAGTAGTTCCAAGAGCAGCGGAGAGGTTTGAGTTTTCGCGAGATCATGTACAAATAGCTCAAGAGGTTGTGTACATTGCAAGAACGTGGGCAGTGTGTGTTATTTCAGTGGAGGAGTTGTAGCAATGGGAGTCGGGTATGTTAGGTTAGTGAGTGTTCTAGGAGCCAAGATGAAAATACACCTTAAAGAAGATCGTGGTTGGGATCAATAAAATAGGGCCTTTTTGTCTGCATTATTTGATCGTGACTTTGTACAGTATGTTACAAAACTCAAATTAGATATCTATATGTGCTCTTCAGTGTCGTCTGCGTGGTAAGTTATCACAGGACATGTGTGGGTGGTGCCGAGCCGGAATTCTTCCTTGTTAGACGCCAACCACAGATGTCAGTAGCAAATATCTGGTTTGAGTGGATGTGCATCATTTGCTGTTTCAAATAAAACACAAGTAAACCCATGCTCATGTATTTTGCCTGACCTTTACAGGTGAAGGGATCTATCCGTTGAAAACGCTTCAATGGGTGGTAGCACTCCTAGTGCTTCTTGCCAGTTTTTCAATCTCCCAGTTTTTAATAATCTAGTCTGGTCGACCTGATGTTACTAATAATTGAAAATGGTAATGCTGGTATAAAGACTCTGTCCCACGATCCTTTCCCTCCCTGTTGCATACATAGTTTCAGCACCGTCATTTCTCAGAGAATAAACATTCCAATATATTGCTGGTAATAAATAGGTCCGCGACTTTATGGCGAAGCAGTAATTGTTCACGTCTCATAATTCGCTACATTTTCAGACTTGTGTTTTTAATTTCTGTTAAAGGCTAGCTAGTACTTGTGAACCAATGAATACCACCAATTCAATAGCTGCACAATGCCATATTAGCCCATTAAACTAGACACGAATTGGCAGCCACTAAATTCTGTGAGGCTGTAGGTTTACATTCATAACGTTACTGCATATAGGCAAGAAATAGCTCTGAAGACTGATGCAGTTCCAAGAAAATGCCATACGCTATGTATTTTATCATCATAATCTGTTCATTAGTTTGACTCTGTTTTAATTTAATTTCACTACTAAGAGGTTTCGAGATGCCTATGATGACTTAAAATTTTAATTAGGGCCGTGCTAGTTCAATTAAGTTACCTTGGAATGAACGACGTTTTCTCATTTTCTCATCAATGTTGTTGGTTCCTGCCACTATTGGCATGTTTGCTTTATATATACATATATATATATATATATATATATATGTATATATATATATATATATATATTTTTATATATAAGTGTTATAACAACATACATCACGTCATATGTCATAAAAACAAAATTTGTTCATGTTGCATATCGAAGAATTTGCAATAGAGAGCATTTTGAATATAATTTACACCTGTTAGCCAGTACTCTGTTAAAACATCTTCTCCTTTCAGATTCCCAGTCTTTTTAAATGCCATCAGAGCTGGACATCATATATGCCGTGAATGGGACCCAGATATCGTTGGGCCTCAATGGTTTCGGGAGTTCTGCATACAATTTTAATTTAGTTTGGCAATGTGTCAGGTTATGCATACTGGTCTTCAAGTTTTGCAATTGCCCTTCCATAATTGTACAGTATTACTAAGTTCGGTTCTCTTTGGACCCATATCCCTAAAAATTTCACTGGGTGTCTGTCCCATTCTAATGGAAAATCTAACTGATATGGATGCGTGGATAGGATCGGCTGAAGGATCGCGGATTTCATCCAATTAATACTTAGGCTAGAGTTGTGTTCATATCTGATATACTCATGACCTGCAACAGGTGCTTGCGTGGTTCCCGAACATAAAGCACCCTGTCGTCAGCAATTAACGAGATAGCTAAGGAGCCCTGTCAAAAGCGCAAGGCCATGGCCTCATGCCTCTGGCGAATCAAACATGCCAATGGTTCTAACTCTAAGGTGAATAATATGGGCGATAATGGACACCCTTGATGTGTGCCTCTTTATATGTGTAGCGGTTCAGAGTTACACCCATTTACCCACACTCTAGATTTCGGGGCAATATACAGCAGCCGGATCCATCGAAGGGATGCCTGTGTCATCCCCATTCAGTGTAGGCTTGTAAACATGTACTTCCATTCAATCAAATCAAACGCCTTTGCAGCATCTTATAGCACTGACACAGCCTGTAGGTTGGGATCTAAGTGGTGTAGTAGTACAAAAAGCATGTGTAAGTTGTGTGTCGTCGATCTAGTGGGAACAAATCCTGATTGAGCTGGAAGGATCAGGTGGGGAAGTAGTGGTTTAATCTTTGTTGCCAATATTTTAGCAAGGATTTTGGTCTCTTTGTTACCAAGTGACAGAGGGTGATATGATTTGCATCTGCCTGGTGGCTTGTCTGGCTTTAGTAGGATTACTATGATGGCTTCACATAGTGACGTTGGCAAGGACTGTTTCATATGCTTCCAAATACATACAGAGAGCAACTGTGGGGCTAGCATGTCCACTAACTCTTTACTTAATTTGCTTGGCAAGCCATCCATCCCTTGAGATTTGCCATTTGGAAGTGCTCAGATTGCATCTTTCACCTCCTCTACTGTCAGAGGTTGTGTTAGATATTCTCTTTGCCCCAGTGAGAGCCAAGCCAGTGCTATATCTTTGAGATATGCAGCAGTGTCTGCTTCTGACGCCGTATCCTGAGTGTCATATAGTTGAGTGTAAAAATCTTTGAAAGCATTGATTATGTTCGGAGTGCCATAGCATGTAATCCTGAGTGGGTGATTTGAAGTCCATGATAGAGGGCCCCTTTTTATGTAGCTCTGACTAGAGACTGTAAGAGCTAATTTAACGTGTGTGGTCTGTGTGGCAAAAGTTCACCCCCATTTTGAGTGATTGTTTTATCATTCTTATATTGATCAGACCACGCTCTCGACCTAATGTATGATTGTGACTGCAGTTTTTGACATGTGGTTTTTCCACTACACTAATTTTTATAATCATGCAACCAAGTAATTGTTGCAGCTGTTACAGCCCGGATAGGGAAGGGAGTACTCTGTTGTGAAGACGGGAGCAGCACCCACCAGCCCATGATATAGCCCCTCCCCCAAAACACACTGACACTGTCTCTGCTAATGTGCTGGAGGAGTTGGAGAACCATTACAGTAAAAGGGCTCCTTTTCCTCCTCCCTTACTGTGCCACCGCTCACTTTCTCTTGGAGGGTTCTACTGCCTAGTTCCTGTGTCTCATCTCCCCAGTGTCTCTGTGCCTTTACCCTCCAGTCCCCTCTGTGTCACCGCCCTCCAGTGCCTGCTGTCCCCACCCTTCCCAGCTGCATGCCTCTCCATGTCCATGTCTTCTACCCTCAGTCCATTAAGCGCTCCCTTGCTCCCAGTCAGTCCTATACATTTACTCTTGAGTTGTGTGGTTTTGTTCTTCTTTCCTAATACCTACTCTACACATAGCCTCTACTAATAGTACCTCTACTCCCAGTCTCCCTGTGCTTCTACTTTCTAGTCCTTCTTTCTCTGTCACCCAAGCTTTAAATACCTAGCCACATCTGTATCTCTGTTCTTCTGGCCATTACTCCCCAGCCAACAATGCTGCCACTCCTTTACTTCTCATCTGGTCAAAAGGTGCCACCACACTCTGAACAGTGCACGTCATACCACTCTGTGCCGCCCTGAGTTTATAAGTGCATTATAGAGCAGCTGCCCATGATTTGCAGTCTACCTGTACCTTCATTTCAACTACCTAGAGGGGTTTACCACTAAACAGTGTCTGGAAACTGAACTAAATGTCAGTGTGCCCCATCCTTTCCGCTGTGCAAAACGGCAGTTCTTGGAATTTGTATCTACATATAAACATAGATGACACCTTCTATGCTATGATGTTTTCAGCCTTTTAGGGTCTACTTTTTACAAAGTAAAGAGGGTATGCCAGTCTCTTGGGGGATCCCTAAAGCATACTAGAACGCTTGCGCTAGTTAGACGTAGGATGATTTCCAGCAGTCCGTGTTTCAGAATACAGTAAAGGGCTCCTTTGTATTTTCTTTATTTTGGATCACTGGAGTATTTTTTATTTATTTTTCTTCCCACTATACTAATGAATATGATGATGTGTATCAAGATTATCCTTTATTTCACAATTATTAAAAGAATTGTGTACCTTGAATTATTACTGAAGGGTTTACATTTTACAGTGCTTAGATGCAACTGGCCTTATTGCCCTTAACATTATTGCTAATACCAGTGAAAGAGCATCAGTCAGATTTGTAGAGCGCTGCTTGTCACCCATGAACATGCACAAATAGCATATAGTAATTTCTTCATCTTTACGTGTTTTTCTTTAAATAGGATATTAGTTCTTTTAGCGGTGTCCCAGAAGAGCATATCAAGACCAGAAAAGTTCACATCTTTGTTCCAACTCGGAATGCCATGCAGTCTGGTGTGAATAACACCAAAAAATGGAAAATGGAGTTTGACACACGAGAACGCTGGGAGAATCCATTGATGGGCTGGGCATCAACGTAAGTTGCTTTTCATTTTTTAAATAAATATAATTGTTACATCTATGTATGTAAATATTAACTAACCATTCATTGTTTTACGTAAGGCTCTTTGCATTGCTGTACTTGAAAAATGTCTGTGTGAATATTCTTATCTGATCAGAGACTTCTAGATGCAGATTCCTTACTTTAGAATATTCTCCATGTGTCAGACTGGATCTAGTAAAATCTTGAGAAACTGTCTCTGCGTCCTGGTAGATGGCGTTGCTCGGTATTGTCTGCACCCAAAGTGGCGTGCATGGTGCCTATTTAGGCGTCCCATCAGCGCACTGACATAACAGTTTTTATTCCGCGCCATCAATGCAGATAAGGAGAGACCTACCTCTGTTCACTTTTTGGATGACTTTTTCATCATTTTGCCAAATTCTTTTTCGACATTGTCGTTCTGTGTGCTAGGGGTGTTTCCCAAAAACCTGTGGGGTTTTAAGCCTGTGGTTCCTGTCAGACAGATGCCTGTGACAGAACCCTTTCTGGTTTGAGTCTGGTACCTGGTGCCTGGAGCCAGGCCATGACTCCAAGGCTTGTGAAGATTGTTGTGCCATGAATTTCAAGGCCTTTCAGACACCAGTTAATTCCACAACACTCCAGGTCCTGGTCACTTGAAAGGTCTTGGGCTCGTTCACGCAGCTGTTCCTGTCGCTTTTCATTGCGCTCAGGTAGGTCACACAAGAAATCAAAAAGAAAATCTAAGAAGTTGTTGCCTGCTTCGACTTCCACATGCAGGTCCAAGCCACTGGACAAGGAGAGGGAGTGATGTTACCACTTTAGACTCTGCTTCCAGTCATCAGCCACAGAGCCTTTGTCTGAGTCCTTTCTGCGCCTCCCCAAATTTGCCCATGCGACCCTCGCCTACTTAAGGGAGTTTTATAAAGCCATTCATCTCCTTTTCGGGTGGGCCAACCCCTCTAGAGGAGTGCCTTTGAGCCCTGGAACTAATGCTAGACTGCGACCATCCATGGAGCCTGTTTTAGTGACGTCGTTCCTGGCACCACCAACAACCCCATTATCATACCCATTTTGATACGGAGCCGGATCTGCATCCCCCAACATCATCTCGGCCAGAACTTCGGATTTGGAGTTAGGGCCTCCTTTTTTTTTTTTTCTTCTCAACAGGCCCCTTGAGAGGTAAGATTGGGGAGGATCTGAGGTTTCATATGGCTACCATAAACACTTGGAAGAGCCTGAACACAACTGGTAGGTGAAACCTACGGGTACCCGTGGGCAGGACAGCTCCCCAGAAACTGCATTAGTCTCTCCTCTTAAAATGGCTATGGAGGAAGAAGGTTCCTTTGCAGTAGTGCTGGGAAGGGCGTCCAAGGTCCTGGACCTTAGACTGCCCTCAGTGGCATTCAAGTGGCAGTCAAGACAAATGTCTTGACAGAGCTACTTCAGCTGGGAGTTACTCCCACAGAGCCTCTCCTCCCTTCTAATGATTACCTCACAGATATCCTGCTCGGGGCATGGGGCAAGCTCTGCTCAGGGGCTCCGCTGCACAGGACCATTGCCTCCCGTATTCCCGTTTGCCCATGCCACCATCCTCAGACCAGCTGACGAAGGAGCACGTCTTCTCCCTGCTCTGTCAGGAATTGCAGGCTCTTTTGGTCGAAGGAGTCATCGAGAGGGTGCTTGCATCAGAAGTAGGTGGTGGTTGTTATTCCTTCTACTTTCTCGTGCCCAAGAAGGACTGAGCCCTTCACCCTATTTTAGGCCTGCACCCTCAACTTGTTCCTGAAGAAGGAGAAATTCAAAATGCTCCCACTGGCTCAGATCCTGTCTGCCCTGGTCTTTGGAGACAGAGTAGTAATGCCAGACTTGCAAGATGCCTACTTTCATATACCAGTCCTGCCTGCACACAGGCGCTACCTGCAGTTCACAGTGGGCCACAAGCACTTTCAGTTCTCTGAGCTCCACTTTGGCCTCACTAGCGTCCGTGTCCCCCGGGTGTTCATGAAGGTGATGACGGTGGTTGCAGCCCAACTGTGGAGGTCGGGTTCCAGTCTTTGCCTACCTCAATGACTGGCTGTTGAAGGCAGGCTCCCCCCAGGCAATTGCCTCCCACCTCTGGACTGTGACAGACCTGGATTCGCTGGGGTTATCCATCAGCATGCCAAAGTCACACCTGACTCTGTCTCAGAGGCTCCCTTTCATTGGAGCTGTTCTGAACAGTGCAGTTTCAGGTCTATCTGGAGTAGGAGAGTCCCAGATACTTAGATTATGATTATGATGTTTCAGGGTCTCTCCTTTATTTCAGTAAGGCTGACTGTGAGGCTATTGGGCCTTATGGCCTTCTGCATTAGCTGATAATAGATGCCTTTGTCCGGTCAACCCTCCAGGACTTTGTGGTCTACAACTGTTTGCAGCCCTACCTCTGGGAAGGTATTGCTTGGGTATCTATTCTAAGGAATCTGTGGGTAGAATTCGCTATCAGCTGAATAAGTTACTTAACTTCAGTAATGCCTCTTCTGGTAGAGACTCTATCAAGCCGCAGATTCCTTACCAACTCTCCCATCCTCATTGGTCTGCAGACTGATTTGCCTTCATAGAATGACCCTTGTATATCCTTAGTGTCTCACACTGGTTCATTAGCATTCTTTTGAGCCTGCATGCTTCTTGCATGGAAATGTCACAAAAAGAAATTGATGTCAGTGCAGTGAGCTGAGGCCATTCTAGGCTCCACACACATCACTTTCGGTGCTGCTGACGCAAAGCCGAAGAACAGCACTTACCACTATGCAGAAGTACTGGCCAATATTTTATGGATCTAGCCCGATGCCTGGGGAATATTCTAAGGTAAGAAATTCTAAAGTTCGATGGCATCTATCGCTGTAGATACACATGGTATGCATGAGCTCGCCATCTGGTGTTGGGTCGGAGTGTTACAAGTTGTTTTTCTTCGAAGAAGTGTTTTCGAGTCACGGGACCGAGTGACTCCTCCTTCTGTGCTCATTGCGCATGGGCGTCGACTCCATCTTCGATTGTTTTCTTTCCGCCATCGGGTTCGGACGTGTTCCTGTCGCTCCAAGTTTCGGAACGGAAAGATAGCTGAAACCAGAAGATTTTCGACGGTATCGTTGCGATCCGGTTCGAGATAGACACATACGACGACGCGTTGAACATCGAAGCGCTTCGGTGCCCTTCGGGGTAGATTTCGGCACCCCGTCGGGGCCTAGTCGGCCCGACCGCGTGGAGAACAACGCCGATGGAACGGACCCCGTTTCGATTCTGCCCCGAATGCCACAACAAATATCCTTATACGGACCTACACTCGGTCTGTAACCTGTGCCTGTCACCCGAGCACAGCGAAGAATCCTGTGAGGCCTGTCGGGCGTTCCGGTCCCGAAAAACTCTGCGCGACCGTCGAGCGAGAAGACTGCAGATGGCGTCCACGCCAAAGGAGCGTCGACAATTCGAGACAGAAGAGGAACAGGAGGAATCCTTTTCCATCCAGGATTCAGACTCCGACGAGCTAGACTCTACAAAAACTGTGAGTAAGACGTCGAGATCAGAACTTAAAAAAGGAAAGAAGGCCCAGGGGACGCCACTGCCAACCGGCCATGGCTCCACCCAAATTCTCGGTGACCAACAATCGGCACCGAAAAAGGCCCATTCAGTGTCGAGATCGTCCGACTTCGGTCGAGACACCGGCACGCAGCCTCCTCGGGACCGAGAGAGTGCTAAACAGAAGCATCGACACAGAGAGTTCGGTGTCGACACGGATCGACGCCGAGACAGTGGCGCCGAAGACCATAGAGGCCAAGAATTTTCGGCACAGAAAAAGAGGAAGGTTACCTCGGAGCCGAAAAAACAATCAACGGGGTTTTCGGAGCCGAAAAAAGCGACATCAGACCCTGTTTCAGGCTCCTATACTGAAGAGCATTCTATGTCTTCACAAATGAAGAAACATAGATTTGAACAAGAACTGCAATCCACTGACGTGGATCACACGCAAAAGCGTATCTTTATTCAGCAGGGGACTGGGAAGATCAGTACCCTTCCACCTGTCAAACGAAAGAGAACGCTTCAGTTTACTCCTCAGCAACAAACAGCACAAAAGGTAACACCTCCTCCCTCGCCTCCACCTGTAACTCCGGCTTCACCAACTTACACCCCGTCACATTCGCCAGCTCACACCGCCATGAGCCACGATGACCAAGATCAGGATGCGTGGGACTTGTACGACGCACCAGTGTCTGATAACAGCCCAGACACATACCCAACTAGGCCATCACCACCGGAAGACAGCACAGCCTACTCACAAGTGGTGGCTAGAGCAGCACTATTCCATAATGTGGAACTACACTCGGAACAAGTAGAGGATGATTTTTTATTTAACACCCTCTCTTCAACCCACAGCTCCTACCAATGCCTGCCGATGCTCCCAGGCATGCTACGCCATGCAAAGGACATTTTCAAGGAGCCAGTTAAAAGTAGGGCAGTGACGCCTAGGGTGGACAAAAAGTATAAGGCGCCTCCTACGGACCCTGTATTCATCACCTCTCAGCTGCCACCAGATTCTGTGGTGGTAGGGGCTGCCAGAAAACGGGCAAATTCACACACTTCTGGGGATGCACCTCCCCCAGATAAAGAAAGCAGGAAGTTCGATGCAGCCGGGAAGAGGGTTGCTGTCCAAGCAGCAAACCAGTGGCACATCGCAAATTCACAAGCGCTGCTAGCGCGATACGACAGAGCCCACTGGGATGAGATGCAGCATCTCATTGAACATCTCCCAAAAGATCTGCAAAAAAGAGCAAAACAGGTTGTTGAGGAGGGTCAAAACATTTCCAACAATCAAATACGCTCCTCCATGGATGCAGCAGACACGGCCGCAAGGACCATTAATACGTCGGTTACCATCCGTAGGCACGCATGGCTCAGAACGTCTGGATTCAAGCCAGAAATTCAGCAGGCAGTGCTTAACATGCCAGTAAACGAAAAACTTCTGTTCGGTCCGGAGGTCGACACAGCCATAGAAAAGCTCAAGAAGGACACTGACACTGCCAAGGCCATGGGCGCACTCTACTCCCCGCAGAGCAGAGGATCTTATAACACCTTCCGCAAAACACCTTTTAGAGGAGGGTTTCGGGGTCAGGCCACACAAGCTAGCACCTCACAGTCCGCACCGCCCACCTACCAGGGACAGTACAGGGGAGGTTTTCGGGGCCAGTATAGAGGGGGGCAATTCCCTAGGAATAGAGGAAGATTTCAAAGCCCCAAAACCACTACCAACAAGCAGTGACTCACACATCACTCACCCCTCCCACACAACACCAGTGGGGGGGAGGATACGTCAATATTACGAAGCATGGGACAAAATAACTACAGACACATGGGTCCTAGCAATTATCCAACATGGTTATTGCATAGAATTCATGCAATTCCCTCCAGACATACCACCAAAATCACAAAATTTATCAAAATACCATTCACAGCTTCTAGAGATAGAAGTTCAAGCACTACTGCAAAAAAATGCAATAGAATTAGTACCAAGCACACAAATAAACACAGGAGTTTATTCACTGTACTTCTTGATACCAAAAAAGGACGAAACACTGAGACCAATTCTAGACCTCAGGGTAGTAAACACATTCATCAAATCAGACCACTTTCACATGGTCACACTACAAGAAGTGTTACCATTGCTCAAAAAACACGACTACATGACAACCCTAGACCTCAAGGACGCATATTTCCATATACCAATACATCAATCACACAGGAAATATCTAAGGTTTGTATTCAAAGGAATACATTACCAATTCAAAGTATTGCCTTTTGGTTTAACAACCGCTCCAAGAGTATTCACAAAATGCCTAGCAGTAGTCACTGCACACATCAGAAGGCAGCAAATACATGTGTTCCCGTATCTAGACGACTGGCTAATCAAAACCAGTTCGCTCACACGATGCTCAAACCACACAAATCAAGTCATACAAACCCTCTACAAACTAGGGTTCACCGTCAACTTTGCAAAATCAAACATTCTGCCAAGCAAAGTACAGCAATATCTAGGAGCCATAATAGACACGACAAAAGGAGTAGCAACGCCAACTCCACAAAGGATCCACAATTTCAACAGGGTCATTCAACACATGTCTCCAAACCAAACAATACAAGCAAGAACAATACTACAGCTCCTAGGCATGATGTCCTCATGCATAGCCATTGTCCCAAACGCAAGACTGCACATGAGGCCCTTACAACAGTGCCTAGCCTCACAGTGGTCTCAAGCACAGGGTCACCTTCTAGATCTGGTGTTGCTAGACCGCCAAACTTACCTCTCGCTTCTATGGTGGAACAGTATAAATTTAAACATAGGGCGGCCTTTCCAAGACCCAGTGCCACAGTACGTAATAACAGATGCTTCCATGACAGGGTGGGGAGCACATCTCAATCAACACAACATAAGAGGACAATGGAACATACATCAAACAAAACTGCATATAAATCATCTAGAATTATTAGCAGTTTTTCAAGCACTAAAAGCTTTCCAACCAATCATAACCCACAAATACATCCTTGTCAAAACAGACAACATGACAACGATGTATTATCTAAACAAACAAGGAGGAACACATTCAACGCAGTTAAGCTTGTTAGCTCAAAAAATATGGAAGTGGGCAATCCACCATCAAATTGGTCTAATAGCACAGTTTATTCCAGGGATCCAGAATCAGCTGGCAGACAATCTCTCTCGAGATCACCAGCAAGTCCACGAATGGGAAATCCACCCACAGATTCTGAACACCTACTTCACACTCTGGGGAACACCACAAATAGACTTATTTGCAACAAAAGAGAACGCAAAATGCCAAAACTTCGCGTCCAGATACCCACACAAGCAATCCCAAGGCAATGCCCTATGGATGAACTGGTCAGGAATATTTGCTTACGCTTTTCCTCCTCTCCCTCTCCTTCCTTACCTAGTAAACAAATTGAGTCAAAACAAACTCAAACTCATTTTAATGCACCAACGTGGGCAAGACAACCCTGGTACACAACACTGCTAGATCTGTCTGTAGTACCACACATCAAACTGCCCAACAAACCAGATCTGTTAACGCAACACAACCAACAGATCAGACACCCGGACCCAGCATCGCTGAATCTAGCAATCTGGCTCCTGAAATCCTAGAATTCGGACACTTACAACTTAGCCAAGAGTGTATGGAAGTCATAAAGCAGGCCAGAAGGCCATCCACTAGACACTGCTACGCAAGTAAGTGGAAAAGATTTGTTTGGTACTGCCATCATAATCAGATACAACCACTAGACGCAACTCCAAAACATATAGTAAATTACTTGCTCCATTTACAAAAAGCAAAGCTAGCCTTCTCTTCTATTAAAATACACCTTGCAGCAATATCTGCATACCTGCAAACTACATATTCAACTTCCTTGTATAGGATACCAGTTATCAAAGCATTCATAGAAGGGCTTAAAAGAATTATACCACCAAGAACACCACCTGTTCCTTCATGGAACCTAAACGTGGTTCTAACAAGACTCATGGGCCCACCTTTCGAACCCATGCACTCTTGCGGAATACAATTCCTAACCTGGAAAGTTGCCTTTCTCATCGCCATTACATCTCTAAGAAGAGTAAGTGAAATTCAAGCGTTCACAACACAAGAGCCTTTTATACAAATACATAAAAATAAGGTCGTCCTACGACCTAATCCAAAATTTTACCCAAAGTTATTTCACCATTCCATCTAAATCAAACGGTAGAACTACCAGTTTTTTTCCCACAGCCAGATTCTGTGGCTGAAAGAGCACTACATACATTAGATGTCAAAAGAGCATTAATGTACTACATTGACAGAACAAAAAACATCAGAAAAACTAAACAGCTATTTATTGCATTCCAAAAACCTCATGCAGGTAACCCAATATCAAAACAAGGTATAGCCAGATGGATAGTTAAATGCATCCAAATCTGCTACCTTAAAGCAAAAAGACAACTGCCCATTACTCCCAGGGCACATTCAACAAGGAAAAAAGGTGCTTCAATGGCCTTTTTAGGAAACATCCCAATGCAGGAAATATGTAAGGCAGCCACTTGGTCTACGCCTCACACATTCACCAAACACTACTGTATAGATGTGCTATCCGCACAACAAGCTACAGTAGGTCAAGCTGTATTAAGAACTCTATTTCAGACAACTTCTACTCCTACAGGCTAAACCACCGCTTATGGGGAACTAACTGCTTACTAGTCTATGCATACCATGTGTATCTACAGCGACAGATGCCATCGAACTGAAAATGTCACTTACCCAGTGTACATCTGTTCGTGGCATCAGTCGCTGAGATTCACATGGACCCACCCACCCACCTCCCCGGAAGCCTGTAGCAGTTCAGAAGTTACCTTCAATTTTGTACATTTGTATATATATTATTTAATCCTTTAATAGGTACATACTTACATTTTTCATTGCGCGGGCACTATTACTATAGTACAACTCCTACCTCACCCTCTGCGGGGAAAACAATCGAAGATGGAGTCGACGCCCATGCGCAATGAGCACAGAAGGAGGAGTCACTCGGTCCCGTGACTCGAAAACACTTCTTCGAAGAAAAACAACTTGTAACACTCCGACCCAACACCAGATGGCGAGCTCATGCATACCATGTGAATCTCAGCGACTGATGCCACGAACAGATGTACACTGGGTAAGTGACATTTTCATTCTCTATCAGATAAGATGTTACTGAAGGTAAGTAACTTGATCGTTAACATTGGTGATACCTTGGCCCAGTGTCATGCTGGAAATGTAATCAATATATATGAAACATACAGTAGGGTACACATCCTGACCAGGCAATGTCAGATTGCTGCAATTTATCATTTTGCTATGTGTGCTGTGTAAGTATGTGTTGACATGATCCAAGTATATATACAGTTTATAAAATGGTCAATTTAAAGATATTGCTTCCTTTAGCAGCTGCAAGAAATGTTGATTGACTTATGATAACAACTAGTTTCTCCAAATCAAAACTGAATTGAATTTCATTTAATAGAAACAATACCTATTTTTCCAAAAATAATATTGGAATGAAACAGTTCTGTTTTAGGCATGAAGACAAGTGTCATGCTTACCACTTGCTCAATTTTCGACGGTAGCAAGTATCTAAAGGAAAATCATATTTTTTATGGTCAACCAGTAGAGTGAAAAATGTCACATATATTCATGCGACTTTCCTCCATTTTATGATTTTTGTTGCAAACTGAGGCTGCCTGGCTGTGGACTTACAAGCGTAGATCCAGGTGATCCGGATCCATATTCCAAGTGACTAACTTCAGTAAATGTGGAAAAACGTACGGTTTCCTTACAGAAGCATTTCAGTTGATTTACCTCTGCAGTAATGTACCCATAAGCGGCTTATTTGCTAACTTTAGTTTCTGAAGGGCAGAAGAGCAGCCTATTCAAGGCTGGTTATAGCCCATATTTGATGAATCCCTTGATGGTCAATCAGCAGCTGCTTTGTGGTGATCATGTGACTGTATTACGTTTAGGAAGAAGTCCTGGTTTATGTTGATGTATGTTGTGGGTGTTTCTTGTTACAGTTCTTAGACAACCCTATTTCAACTAGATTTTACAGGGGGTTTGAAGTTGAGTCAATTTTGAATTTGATGAGTCATCGGGCTATGAGAGGTGTTGGTTGAGAAAAACAAATCTATATGAGGGTTAAAATAGAATATCAGGTAGAGCTTTTGCTTCTCTAAGTGTGTAGGCATTTCACTGAGTTGTGTGAATGTTAGTTTTGTTTATAACTAAAGGATATTTAGAACATAAGCATTGGAGAGGGCGTCACTGAAGTATTTGTGTTCGGGTGAATTTTTTTTATAGATCCTTAGAATAAAAGAATACTGGTCCAGTAGGAGTAAATCAGAATGGTCTATTCTGTCATGTAGAGAACCACAGTAGATAAGTACAACTCTTCTGTTCAGTGCCTGTCTTAATTTGACAAAGATTCATCTGGGTGACTGGAAGGAGGATGGAAGGGATCGGTGTGAATATTGCTGTTAAGTATCTGGATACATGAAGGCCCCTTGCAGAAGTACATCTCACCTCAAGAAGAAGTGGTAAAGAACCCTAAATCCACATTTGTGTTACATGTAGACAAACTGTACATGATGGAGACTTCCAGCTGCAGATTCCTTATTTTAGAATTATCCCCCAGGTGTCAGACTGGATCCGGAAATATTTTGTGAACAGTGCCCCTGTGGGCAGGTAGATGGTGTAGTTTGGCTGCGCATGGCGTTGTCCAGCTATGCTTAGCATCGTCTACATCGTCCATGCTGGAAGTGGCAATCTCGATGCCGACAATAGGCTCCACCCCAACACAATGATGTCAATTATTTTCATTCCACGCCAGTCAGTGCAGATCTGAAGAACAGCTACCCACAGTCACATTTTGACTGACCTTTTCAAAGAATTTTGATACCGTCTCCGGGTGTAGCAAGGATGGCCACAAGGAAGGCTAGTTTTAATCCCTGTGGCACCTGTCCCCCAGACTGGGAATCAAGAGACTGGATACCTTGAGGAAGATGATGTTCTCTTTGCCAGCCTGGCATGCCAGTCTGTGAAAACCACATACCCTTTGCAAAGTTACTCAGTGCTGCCTGTGGTCTCAGGATGGCCGAGCCATACTCTCTCAAGCTGTTGCTTAGGGAAGCTGTTCTGGACACAGTGCAGTTTGGAGCTTATCCTCCCGAGCTCGCTGGGTGGCACCTGTATAGGCACCTCGCATGTCACTTCCAGTGCAGACGATGCAGCCAATGTAACCGGGAGCCTAACGTCGCCACCTACCATCATGCGGAGGTACTGTTCACAAAAAATTTCCATTTCCAGTCTGACTCCTGAGGATAATTCTAAGATAAGGAATCTGCAGCTAGGTAGCCTCTACCATATAAGCAGTTACTGAAGGTAAGCAACTTATTCTTTAGTGCTCATTCCTTTGATGTGAAGTGCTAGTGCACTCTTCCTTAAGCAAATGTCAGGTCTGCATATTGTAAATGTTTTGTAACCTGTTGAAAGGTCTTGTTTTATCAACATATAAATGGTGTGATTTATTCAAGTCTCTATTGCTCACCTGTGACTGTTCGGAAGCAATTAATTTTTGTGTGTTATATAAACAGACTCTACAACCACTTAAATCCTCAGTCTTTTTTATTGAATTTAGAAACACCTCGTCTGTTTCTTTTATTTCTGATTTCATCCTTTGACTAAATCTCTTTTGATCATTCCCCTCTTATAGAATTTATTCCACCTACTGTGGGGTAAGTGCTACATTCCCTGTATTTTACATGTTGCAGTGTTATACAGTTTCCATTAAAAGGTAGGTCTGCGTATTAGGACAGCATAACTTCATGATGTGATGGCTAAGTCCTTCTACACCATCAGGAGCTGTCAGTCCTATACCTAACTAGTTCACAGTGCCTCACCTGAACCCCAAGCCCCTAACAGAAGATTTCGAACTGCAAACTTGACTCTGACTCCCAAGGAGGTCGTGGAAATGGATCTCACCCTTTAATTTGTTTTCTCATGCATGCCTAGGGTAATCACAAGTAACATGTTAATAAAGATTTTCAAACATTTATTGAATCGTATTCTTGCATAGCGAGAATGAGCTGTGATTATTAGGCAGATGAAACAAAGCAATGTAACCAGCAGTGCCAACATGGTGAAAAGAATAAATAGTCCAACCATGATTAGATCTGTATCTTCCGACCTTTTACTACCTACACTCAGAGCATAGCGGGTTTAGTCTCTGCCCGATCTAGGAGGTTAGCCTGAGACCTCCCATACTTTGAGCTGGTCCAGGGAGCCTGTCTAAAGTGTAGTTGGCAAACCTTTTCTGCAAGATGGGAGATCAGTGTCAGCAGAGCTCCATATTAAATACAGGATTAGTTCCAGCACAGTCACTGCGGGACTGCTCCTCTGACCCCTTTAGAGCAGTGCACCATTTATATAATCAAAACCACTCTGTGTAAGATGTGCAAGTCTTGGTTTCCAGAGCAGTCTCCAGCAGACAAAGCAAGCATCAGGATATCTTGTTCCATGTTACTAGCCTTGAACAGATTATACAGATTGCATGTTGAGAAAGGCTTATAAAAAACAAGCAGCATGTACAGCGGATTCGCAGAATAATATTGTGCAAGCATAAAGTGTGGAAAATGTCATTGCTAAAAGAGATGTCAGCCTACAACATGTGAAATGTAAACCAAAGCTAAGATGGCGAAGTAAACTGGGCCCAAGAAGACCTCACCACAGCAGGAAACAACTGCAGAAAGGATCAAATGTAGAAAGGATTAATCTTTCATTAATACCTTTTCTGTTTTGAGCATTGAAAACACAGTGGTCGATTCCCGTTTTATTAGACCCAAAACTTTGCACACCCTTAAATTGTCTTAAATTAAACTTATCCAAAACAGAAGTGATTTTATTCGGCAACAACCTATCCTTTTGGTCCTTGTCTTGGTGGCCGCCAGAATTAGGGTCACTTCCTGTTCCTACTAAAAAGCTAAAAATCTGGATGCCACTTTGGATGACAAACTTACTTACAAAACTCAGATCAACATGGTCATCTCCTCCTCTTTTTTATGTCTTGAAGACCATAAAGAAAATTACTCAACTTATTCCATTTAACTCGCTAAAGACTGTGGTCACAGCTTTAGTTCTCTCAAAATTGGACTATTGCAATGGACTCTATATAAACTTGCAAAAGTGTTCTGTGAATAAACTACAAATCAATCAGAACACTGCTGCCAGAATCCTAATGAACATCCCCAAATTTCATTCTGCAACTTAGGCCTTAATTTAACTCCTCTGGCTTCCCATCAAAAAACAGTCATCTTTAAAGCACTATGTATTACAATTCAAAGCCCTCAATGTCACAGATTCAGGCTATCTAAAGAAAAACCTTAACTGGTATTCTCCAGCCAGATCACTACGCTCGAGCTCCGGCAGATATCTGGTTGTTCCCCTTCATGAGCGAGTCTCCTGGAGTGGCAGAAGTTTTATCAGATGTACAGCGCAACATTGGAATTGTCACCCTTATTCTGTAAAGTCTGCCTCAATCCTTCCGGGCTTTATAAAGTCCTTAACATCCTGGCTTTACTGCAACTAACTTGGCCTCTATTCTTGGATCACAAGAATTGCCAAGACACCTCTGGGCGTATGAGCGCTTTATAAAACCTTTCATCATCACCCTGGAGTCCCAGATTGAAGCCAAACCAAACTACGCCTATTCAGCACTACTTAGAACTGAACTCTTCAAGGAACCATTTGCTCAAATCCATTGTTAGAATCACATTAAAACAATGTGGTTTGATTGTCTTCCCCCTTTGCATACCACTGGGTTTTAACATCCATTTAACCATATACTATTACTTTACATTGCTATCTTTACATTAGCCTTACAACGTTTTTGCAAGTTAATAAATAGTGCTGTATGAAACACCGAAAAGAAAATATGTTCCCATTGAGTGATTGTTATTAGAAGTGAAGCGTAGTACTTCTTGACGTTGGTCAATTCACTGAAGCCTTTCAAAGACCGAGCATTCAGATACTTATGCATTCTCTTCTTTCTCTTTTCTTCTGTTGGAGATTCTCGAACTGTTTAGAAGAACTTAGAAGGATTTCTTATGTGAGAGAGCATTAATGACTAACTTTGAGTGCTTGAAATAGTCTTCTCCTTCGGATTACTGTTATATTTCTGTCCTTCTCAGAGCCCACCATAAGCCACGTTTCAAATGTGGCCTCTTGTATTCTTTCATCAAGAATGGTCCCACCAGATGAGGTTGATAAATTAACCTAGTTTTGTATTGGGTGCTTATAATTCCCCAAAATAGTGGTTTGGTTGGATGTGGGTCAGTACTTTTCATTGTTTGTATGACAACGATAAGGCAAATTGGCTAAAACAGCATTCTGCCTTCAAAGTACATGGCAAAGGAAGTTGAGGTCGTAAGTTTGTTTGTGGTATTTCTGTAGTAGACACCTAGTCAAAAGGCAGCAGAGTGCTGTACAGGGCCAAAGCCCCACATATAGTCAACACGTGATGTGAGAGGTTACTAGTTTGTGAACTGTTAGTGCACTGTGATGTAGTGTTCTTTAAAGAGGTGCCTTGTCTTTTGTGTGTTATTTTTATTTTTTTATTTTTTACATTTGCTAGTCTGGAGTCTGATGATGCTCTGGTTGTGGTGTGCGAGAAAGACCAGAAATAGTCTGCAAGATGCACAAGGGTTCTGGTCATGATGGGGTTGTAAATGTAGCTGGTTTTGAAGGTGGTGTGGCTGGCAAGGGGTACCAATGGAGTTCGTTCAGGATGAGGGTAAGGTGATCATATTTTTTCAGGTCTTGGATGAGCGATGCCGTGGTGCCACTATGGAGTCTAGGAGTCCATAGAGCAAGGACAAAAGTTTGAACAGCACTTCTGAAATCAGTTTCTAGTAGAAACATTTCCACTTTTTTTTAAGAAGGGAGAGCTGGGTCTATTTGCTTTTTGGCAATGTGTTACGCGATGGAAAGGTTGGTGTTCAAGGTGAATCCAAGCGACTTGGCATTCATGAAAGTTGGGGTTTAAAGCTGTCAAGTTTCCGGTTATTGAGCCAGGTTTGTACTTTATCTTGTTTATTGTTCTTGGCAAATAATAATCGTGTCTTAGCTGGGGTAATCCTCAGTTAGGTGCTTGATTTCCAGGTCTGCATCATATGCAGGGAGTGTTTGAGGCATTTGATACCTAAAGCAGAGGAGACATTAAAGAAGAGTTGTGCATCATAGACATATTTGTGAATGTTGATGCTGTTTTCTGTGAGTAGTGCTTCTCCATAACTTACCAGTCTATAAAGGTTTTCTGAGCCTACAAATGCACAGAACCTCTGAATGGGGTCTAATAATCCATTAGCTATGGCCTGCTTTGGCACAGTGGGAAGGGTATGCCCAGACGTGGGTCCCGTGCTCACTGCGCCACTGGATTCAAGCTAGCCTTGCTGATGAATGGTGGTGCCCTGAAACCGGTCCTAGGATGTGTGTTTCCGGTACAGGGAGGACCTGGCTTGGCAATTCGGTTTGGACTGTTCCTATTAGGAACTGGGTCAAGACTGATTTGCATATGGCTGGGTGCAAACTGGGGTGCCGTGGTGAGCAAAAAATGATGGATTAAACCCAGATCTTTGTGACTGGGGGTGAATTTATGCATTGTTCAGCATTCCGTCCATCATCTGTTCTTTTTGGATTTGCTTTGACATAGAGCATTGTGATCCTCAAACACAGTGTAAACAGGGTCATTAAAAGCTAGCAGTTTTTTTTCTTAATAATAACTGAAGAGAAACTGTTGTTTTTAATTTAAAAAAAAATGTTGATTTATATATTGATATGGCCTGGTCAGGACTAGATATCTGATTTGGCCAAAGTAAAACCAAAGCTTCATAAGACTGTCACTTTAATATTACTGTAAATCATGTTTATCCTCCCCTATTTAGCCATGATTGTGACATTATCTCCTTCTCTGCCTTCTTATACCATCTATATGTTTATAGTGCACCATTTTGCACCTTCTCACCATTCCTCGCACTGGTTCACTTCTATTTCAAACTGAATGTCTTTTCACTTTCATGCTTAGTTCCTCCAAAATAGAAAGCATCTTCATTCCAGGTTTAATTGCCTCTGAAGCCCTCTCAGGGCAGCAGGGCTCACTGGTGCAGAGCCTGAGGTGCCTGGGGCGAAGAAGATGCCCACCCTCCTAGGTGAGTGGGCACAGGCAACTCACTGAGGGGCTACTCGGAGGGCGGTGCTGGTATGGGGGTGGTGGCTGTACCTGCAGCGAGGGTGGTCACAGAGGTGTCCGCCACTACCAGGGAGCTCCCATTGGAGGAGTTATCCGAGTCTGTGCTGTGCCCTCCAGTCTCCGCCATGGTGTTCCCCTTGCCCTCCGTCCCTCTGATGCCCTCAGCGTCAGTGGACTCTGCCTCCAGGGTCCTGTGGTATGCAGCTCCCTTTGTGACCAGTGCCTCTGCTCCTCCGCCAGATGATGCTAATGCACATAAGGGCAGGATGACAAAACAAGAAAGGGGAGTAGAGAGACAAAGGATACACAGGGTCAGTGACTGCACCAACACCACCATTGGCGTATCCAGCACCCTCACACTCAGGGAACAGGCCTACGCACAATACATGGCACTACTAGTGAAATGGCTAGTCACCAAGGAATGAGGAGGGGCACACACCGCCAACTTCAGCACACCGGGGATCCACGCAGCCCTGCCCAGGAGTGAATATTAACAAGCTAGGCAAGCTGTATTTTACATTCAAAGCCTTAGCCACCAGAGGACCTATGCTGCTATGTCTGTCCTGGCCTAGGGGCACCCAAGAACACACAACCACCACCCAGATACCACCCCACCAGCCGTAACTTGTAATGATAGCCACTGTACTTACCCCCTTGTGGCTGCTGTGATGCCCTCAAGTGCCCATCCAGCTCAGGGTAGGCCACCACCAGTATGAGGGCCATCAGGGGGGTCAGGGTCCGACAGGCACCCCTTCCTTGTTGGGAGGCCCTCCCCAACTGGGCCTCCACAGTCTTCCGTGCCCAGCGTCTCAGGTCCTCCCACCGTTTGTGACAGTGGGTGCTCCACCTGGCATGGACCCCAGGGTCCACACCCCCTTGGCAATGGCACACAATATTCCCTTATTTTGATGTGAGCTTACCTGCAGAGGCAATACAGACAGGAGAACATCATTAGACAAACAGTCCAGCCTGTCACACAAATGGCCCACCATACCCGTTTGCATCACCATTGGCACACGCATAGCCCAGTCCACAACATGTACACTGCCAAGAGGACATCCACTCACCCCCTTACACGAGACCTTCACAGACAACTCCATGCATTCATGCCACATGCATCGTGCACAAGGTGTACTTAGCTGTTGGTCTGGAGTACCATACAGCAGTCCGTACTGGGGTAGGACCCAATCCACTAGTCGCTCTAACTACTCAGAAGTGAAGGCTGGGGCCATTTCCCCGGTCACACGTGCCATGGTAGGTTCCAGACACAGGTCACAGCAACACATGCAGTGTAGGTCCTCTCCTATCGAAGGTCAGGAAACCAGTGAGGAATCAGATAGAAAATGGCGGTCACGTCTGTGGCTGTGCATACCATCACCGCCAGTGTAGATCACCATTGGCTAGTATACCCCCATAGGGCCCAATATTAACCAATGAGGAATTGCACGACGGTTCACGACCGCCTACTGCCATGGCACACAACGTCAGCGGCTTTACCTCACGTCCACCTGTCCCTACACACAGGACAGGCGGTCGACAATTCAGGCGTGGTAAACAGGCCTATCGGTTATTGCTGGATCACAAGATAAATAGGCACATACTTCACTAATTACACTGTCCCATAACATGTTTGCACATTGCAGACTGCTGTTGTGGCTCAATTTTTCAGTTTGTGACAGCCTACTCACTCTTGTGTACCTTAGGTACCTACCCTGCGGATGAATAGGAGATGGAGACATGCCCCCGTTTACAGACCCCTGGTGGACTTGGCTACACTGGAGGACAGGCACATAATACTCACCTATAGACTGGACAGGGTCACAATCACAGAGCTGTGTGACCAGTTGGAGCCTGACCTGATATCAGCTATCCGTCACCCCACTGGGACCCTCTCTTGTGCAAGTGCTATCAGTGCTCCATTTCCTGGCAACTGGTTCTTTACAAGTGACAGTGGGCTTGACAGCAGGAATGTCACAGCCAGTGTTCTCAACCGTGCTAACAAGAGTGTTGTCTGCCTTGATAAACCACATGTGCAGCTAGATTGCTTTCCCCCAGGTTGAGGATTTGGCCACTCTTAAGGCAGGATTCTATGCAATGGGACATATACCCAATATAATTGGTGTGATTGATGGAACACATATTGCATTTGTACCCCCTGCCAGAATGAACAGGTGTTCAGGAACCGTAAGAGTTTCCACTCCATGAATATGCAGATGGTGTGCTTGGCGGACCAGTACAGCTCCCATGTCAATGGCAAGTATCCTGGGTCGGTGCATGATGCCTTTGTCCTGAGGAATAGCAGCATCCCAAATGTGATGGCCCAACATCAGAGGCACAGGGTGTGACCACTAGGTGAGCCCTGGTTCCCATCCAGTATATGTTGGTGTATGCCTATGGTGGTGGCCATATAGGGTAGTGTGTGGCTAAATGTTGTCCCTCAATATTTGCAGGTGCCTCTGGCTACCCAAACCTATCATGGCTGCTGACCACTGTGAAGAATTCCAGGACAGGGGCAGAAGAACCTTATATTGAGGCACATGGGTGAACCAGAAGGATCATTGAAAGGACCTTTGGCCCCCTGAAGGCCAGGTTCAGGTGCCTCCACCCGACAGGTGGATCTCTGTGCTACTCACCCAAGAAGGTCTGCCAGATAGTAGTGGCATGCTGCATGTTGCACTACCTGGCCCTCAGACGCCATGTACCTTTTCTGCAGGAGGAGGAGACTGGAGATGCCCCTGTGGCAGTGAGGATGAGGAGGCAGAGGATGAGCATGGGGACAACAGAACATTGGTGATACATCAGTACTTTCAATGACACACCGGTGAGACAGTGCTGCTTCACATTTTTATGGCTATTGGTGTATTCTGTGTGGCATTGCCATGCTGGCAGTACCCACTTGTTTCCCCTACTTACTGTTACCTCTGGATATTCATTTTGTAGATGTTGGTGATATGACTCATTCTCCTGGTGTGATCACCACAGCCAGCTACAGGCCATTAATTCTATGCTCATTCTATGTATATTTCATTTGCAATGGTTATAGATGTTTCAATAAATACAAATTTGCAATACATGTAATACTAGTAGTTGAGTTTTATCCAATGGTGTTTATTGTAGTGCTAAAATATAGAGGGGAAAGTGCAATGGAATGGGGTGATGATGGAGCAAAGCACAGTGTATTGTTCCAGTCTGTTTGTAGCACAGGTGCAGTGTTGTAGGAGGCTGGCTTGGTTTGTAGTGGGTACTTTGGGTACTTACACCAGGTCCAGTTATCCCTTGTTAGTGAATGTAGCAGTGTTCTAGCAGCTTAGGCTGATAGAGGTAGCTATAGCATAGCAGCTTAGGCTGAACTGGGAGACATGCCGAGCTCATGCAATACCACTTATAGTTACACAGTACTTCTACACAAGTAAAGACAATACTCAGTGTTACCAAAAATAAACGTATTTATTTGGGTGACACAGTACCAAAAATATCTTAGAGACAATACTCCTTCTGGAGGTAAGTATTATACACTATACACCAAAATTAGACAAGTAAATAGTCACAGAACAATGCAAACAGTAGGAAATCCTGTAGAATGCAATGGGAGAAAATAGGTCTAGACGCAACACAAACCATATACTAAAAAAGGGGAATGTGAATTACAAATTCCCCCCTAGACAAGTGTAGTGTGTGCAGAATCGCTGGGAGAGTAAGAATACAATAAAGGTAAGTAAATTACCCCACCCCAGAGCCCATAAAAGCAGGAGTAAAGTACTGAAAGTTTCCTCAGGACACACTACACCTCGTTTTTGGGAGTTTGCAGCAGCCAACCAAGTCTGCAAAGAACAACTGCTGGATTATTGGACCTGAAGACCTGCAATGAAAGAGGACCAAGTCCAGAAGTCGAAAGAAGTTCCAGGAAGGACAGGAGCCCCTGCCAACCCAGAAGAGGGTGCAAAAGAAGAGTCCCCGGTTAGTTGAAGACTGCAGAAACGCACCCTAGGAAGATGCCAATGGGTTTCTGCGTGATGCAAAAGATGTCCCACGGCGTGAAGATCGTTGCAGATGAGATTTCGTGTTGGAAGGCGCCAACAAGCCTTGGCTATGGCAAAAGTGCGTTTTTCATCAAAATGGCGCTGGATGGACCCAGGAGGAACCTTGGGGCCTCAACTCTGTGTGAGGCAGAAGAGGAGGCACTCAGCACTTCCCTCAGGATGCCAGCCACCACCCCCAGAAGCCCGCAGAATCCGGGTTCATAGGAGGTGCAAAACGCGGTTGATGCAGCAGAACAAAAGAAGGTCCCACACCGCCGGAGAACAACTCAGCGAGTTGAGGGAAGCAGGGTTGAGTGCTGGGGACCTGGGCCAGGCTGTGTACAAAGGAGTTTTGCAAAGAGTGCACAGAGGGCTCAGGAGGCGAGGAAGACACATAACACAGGGGTACCGTCGTTCTTGGGGAAGGCAAGGTCTTACCTCCTCCAAGTTGCGTCAGCAGGACCTCAGGACAGTCTATGTCGATGATGTCCACCCTCTGTGTCCTTAGGAGCACGCTCGTCGCCCTGAGAGAAGTCCCAGTGTACCGGTTGTCGCCTTGGAAGGTGCCTGCTTGGTGCAGGGGAGTGACTCCGTCACTCCACTGGAGATTTCTTCGGTCCTTCTGGTGCAGGATGAAGACAGGGAATCCCCAGAGCATGCACACCCTGGAAACTGTTGCTGACTTGGAGCTGAGGTTACTGAAGAAAAGTGTCTCCTGTAGACTTTTTGTTGCAGTTACAGTGTTTCTTCGAGCGTGCTGCAGTTGATCAGAGGTCAGAGGATGCTGATGTTGTTGCAGAGGATTCCTGAAGGAAACCTGCAAGCAGAATCTGAAGAGAACCCACAGGAGAGACCCTAAATAGCCCTGAGAGGGGGATTGACCACCTTATTAGGTATGGACCTATCAGGAGGGGTCTCTGACTTCACCTGCTGGCACTGACCACTCAGAGCTCTCCAGAGTGCCCCCACACCTTGCAAAGCAAGATGGCTGAAGTCTGGGACACACTGGAGGAGCTCTGGGCACCACCCCTGGGGTGGTGATGGACAGTGGAGTGGTCACTCCCCTTTCCTGTGTCCAGTTTCCTGCCAGAGCAGGGGAGAAAGGGTCCCTGAACTGGTGTAGACTGGTTTATGCAAGGGGGGCACCATCTGTGCCCTTCAAAGCATTTCCACAGGCTGAGGGAGGCTACACCTCCCCAGCCTGTAACACCTATTTCCAAAGGGAGAGGGTGTAACAACCTGCTCTCAGAGGAAATGCTTTGTTCTGCTTTCCGGGGACTGGGCTGCCCAGACCCCAGGAGGGCAGAACCCTGTCTGTGAGATGGCAGCATCTGTAGCTGCAGTGCAAGCCTCAGAGAGCTGGTTTGGCAGTACTGGGGATCCATGGTAGAGCCCCCAGGATGCATGGTATGGGCTCCCCAATACCAGATTTGGAATGGGGGACAATTCCATGATCTTAGACATGTTACATGGTCATATTCGGAGTTACCATTGTGAAGCTACATATAGGTATTGACCTACTGTAATGGCGTCCCCGCACTCACAAAGTCTGGGGAAATGGCCCTGAACTATGTGGGGGCACCTTTGCTACTGCAAGGGTGCCCACACACTTAGTAACTTTGCACCTAACCTTCAGCAAGTGAAGGTTAGACATTTAGGTGACTTATAAGTTACTTAAGTGCAGTGAAAATGGCTGTGAAATAGTGTGTGCACTATTTCACGCAGGCTGCAATGGCAGTCCTGTGTAAGGGTTTGTCTGAGCTCCCTATTGGTGGCAAAAGAAAGCTGCAGCCCATATGGATCTCCTGCAACCCCAATGCCCTGGGTACCTAGGTACCATATACTAGGGACATATAGAGGGGGGTCCAGTATGCCAATTGAAATTGGTAAATGTAGTCACTGGCCTACGTTTTTACTTGCCGCTATGGCATTTCCGACTCGGCGTGCATCGTAGCAGATGCATTGATACGAAGGTTGGCCCCCATCCGGTTTAGTCCACACCAACTACACTGACTCTGATATTCAATCTTTGATGACAAACATGGAAACTATACATACACAAGCCCTTAAGAAGTCCTGTGTTGAGGACGAAACCTGTTGGCTGATGTTTTTATGAATTTGGTCCAAAGAGAAGTTGAATAAAAAGATAATTGAATGAACAAAAGTGACACTGTATGGTTTCTGGACTTTTATGATACATTGTAGCTCGTGGTGCACTATCAAAATATTTTACTGGCCTACATTGACACAAATAAAAGCACTGAGGTTCTGGTTACCAGAGCTTCAATGACACAGTTAGGCACTGCACAGGCATACACATTTGGCAACAAACTATGAGCACTGGGGTCCCTGCTAGCAGGATCCCAGTGAGGCAGGCAAAACACACTGACATATAGGATTTTATCTATGAGCACTGGGGTCCTGGCTAGCAGGATCCAAGTCACACAGTAAAAACACACTGACACACACACTCACAAACAGCCCAGAAGTGGGGATATCCATGCAGGAAAGAGGCTACTTTCCTACACTCCCCCTAAACAAAGGACAGTAAGGCTAACCTTGTCCAGTTGAGACTTTATTGTGCAAGTAGTGATAAGTGGAGAGTAGATCAGCAATAGAGTGGTTACTCCCTTTATCATCCACTATATGGTTACTTCCCTGTGGGGATGTAAACCACCCTGTTTGGAGATTTTTACCTAACCAACAGTGTGAGTGTAAATTCTCAGAGTTTCTATTTGTATGTTATAAAGTTGGGCAGCGGGATTGGTCCACTGGGCCTATGTCAAATGCAGTAAATGCGAAACAGGGATGCTGTCTCAATAAAGCCATAGCTGAGCAAAAGGTTTGTCCATATGGCAGTAAGAGAGAACAGGGTTGCTGTTTCTCTTGAGTTGGAGCAGGGCAGGGCTGCTGTCCTATACGCTCCACACCAGGACAGGGATGCTGTCCTAAGTGTTTAGAGGCAGTGCAGGGACTGCTGCACTAAAGTTTCTCTGGGAGGGCTGGAGGGATGCTCCATATTTCCTAAAATGGTGCAATTTTGCACATCTGCTTTAGTAGTTCCACAGAGAGGTACTTTTACCTCTGGGAGTCCAGCTGTGGTAGCTAAGGGCTCCTTTGGTACAGGTTCCACCCCAGGAGAGGTTTCTCCCACCACAGGAATGGTATCCTTAGTTGCAGGGTAGGGAAGGGATACTTTGATACCACTCTTACCTGTTGGTGGAGAGCGATCCTGAGATTTCAGGCCTTTTTCCTCTCCTTTGCTTTTTCATTCCACCAGAAATGAGAGAAGCAATTCCTCAGGGATACCCAGCATGGATGCATGGGTGCTAAACCCTACCTCAGCCCAACCTGAGGCCTCTAGGTCATTCCCTAAGAGACAATCTACAGGTAAGCTAGGTGATACCACCACCTGCTTAAGGCCCGTAACTCCACCCCAACTAAGTTGAACTATAGCTAAGGGGAGAGACTGAGTGGAGTTATTGACATCAGTAACTTGGTACTTCTGTCCAAGGAGGTGTTGTGCAGGTGACATCAGGTTTTCAGTCACCAAAGTGATACTGGCACCTGTGTCCCTGTAGGCCTGGGCCTCAACACCATTTATTAAGACTGACTGCCTGTGCTGATCCATGTTAAGGGGACAAGCAGCCAAGGTGGCAAGGCCAGTGCCACCAGGTGTGACAGAAACTGTCTTGGGGCTGTCAGTTTCTGTTATGGTCCCAAAAGTGAACCCAACTACACCTTTAGTTTGACTTTTGCCAGTAGTCCCACCACTATTACAACTACTGCTAGGAGCACTAGAGTCTGATGTCTTAGTGGTGGTAGACTCTGGGGCTTTACCTGTGCAGGACATATCCCCTGGCCAATGGCCTTTATTTCTACACACATAGCACCAAGGATTATTCTGATTGTGTGAAGAGTTTGAAGAAGGTGAAGTTTTATCCTCACCCCCAGAAGAGTGTTTTGGACCTGAAGAAGGTTCTTTGTGTTTACTTTTATCCCCATGCTTGTCCTGAGATTTTTCACCATCTTTCTTCTTGCCATCCTTGTCACCCCCTGTATGAGCTTTTCTGCTCACCCTTGCCCTGACCCATTTGTCGGCCTTCTTTCCCAATTCTTGGGAAGAGGTCAGATCTGAATCCTCAAGATACTGATGTAACAAGTCAGACACACAATTATTCAAGATATGCTCTCTCAGAATCAAGTCATATAGGCTTTCATAATCAGTCACCTTACTGCCATGTAACCAACCTTCTAAGGCCTTCGCAGAACAGTCTACAGAGTCTGTCCAGTCCGGTGATGACTCCTTTCTGGTCTCTCTGAACTTAAGTCTATACTGTTCAGTGGTTAACCCCAGACCATCCAAGAGTGCATTCTTAAGAATTTGGTAATTAACTGCATAATCCTCTCTGACAATAAGAAGTCTGTCTCTCCCTTTGCCAGAGAAGGATAACCAAAGGATAGTAACCCACTATACATGAGGGACCCTCTGAACTTTACAGGCCCTCTCAAGTGCAGCAAACCACTTGTTGATGTCATCACCATCCTTGTAAGGAGGGACAACTTTGTGCAGATTTCTAGAATCAAATGAAGGTTCCCTAACATTTATATTTCTAAAACTGCTGCTGCCACCATTGGGGAAGTAACCCCAAACCCTACCTCTCTTTCTCCAAAGCCAGGGATTCCCTGTCTAAGGCCAACTGCTGCTGCATTAGCTTCAGTCTGGCCTCCTCTAACCTCAGCTTACTGAGTTCCCTATCTAGCGACTGTTCCTCATGGTTAGAATTATGTCAAGCCTCTGAAACAGAGGTAAGATGAGAGTGTTCAGAGGCAGACCTATCTCTAACAGGGACCACTCAAGTGACCTGGCCTCTAGGGGTGAAGGGAGCCCTACTTGAATGTGAACCCTTCCCACTAGCAGTTATACTAGTGGGCTTGTTGACAGATAGGTCTGTTGAAGGACCCTCCCCAGGATTGGAATCTTTCTCCTCTGAGCACTCCTTGTTGGAGTCATCCTCTACCTCGTTCCCTGTCTGATCTGGACCAGTGGTGAGTCCCTGGTCATCTTGGAGGAGAAGACTTAAGAGGAACTCCTTATTGGGGTTCTTCCCAATCCCTAAACTTATTTCAGTACAGAGACCGCTCAAACCTTTAAAGTTTAGATTCCCATATGTTGTTTTCACAACTCAAGGGGTAGCATCTACAGAAGACATATTGAAAGAAAAAAGTCTTTGGAAAGTGAGTAAAAAGTTAGTAGAATAACAGAGCTAACTTTTTAGAGAAAAGAAGAAAACTTTTCAGAACTTTGAAAAACTTTTGCAAAGTTAAACAGAACTTTTAAGAAAGTTAGAAAATTGTTTCTAGGTATATATTATATATGCTCTAAGTATTGGAGCACGCTTTTCTTGTGAAAAGCACAGGTAACAAAGTGGTAAAGCAATTGCAAGTACTTATCCCACCGCTGCACCACCAATGTAGGAGGCTGGCCTGGTTTGTAGTGGGTAGCTTGGGTACTTAAACCTTACACCAGATCCAGTTATCCCTTGTTAGTGAAGGTAGTAGTGCTCTAGCAGCTTAGGCTGATAGAGGTAGCTATATCAGAGCAGCTTAGGCTGAACTAGGAGACATGCAAAGCTCATGCAATACCACTTATAGTTACACAGTACCTATACACAAGTAAAGACCATACTCAGTGTTACCAAAAATAAAGTAATTTATTTGGGTGACATAGTACCAAGTATTATACACAATATATATGCTAGACACCAAAATTAGACATGTAAGTAGTCACAGAACAATGCAATGGGAGAAAATAGGTCTGGGGCAACACAAACCATGTACTAAAAAACTGGAAAGTGAATCACAAATTCCCCCCCTAGACAAGTTTAGTGTGTGCAGAATCGCTGGGAGAGTAAGAATACAATAAAGGTAAGTACATTACCCTGCCCCAGAGCCCAGAAAAGCAGGAGTAAAGTACTGCAAGTTTCCTTAAGACACACTACACCTCGTTTTGGGGATTTTGCACCAGCCAACCAAGTCTGCAAAGAACAACTGCTGGATTATTGGACCTGAAGACCTGCAAAGGAAGGGGGCCAAGTCCAGCAGTCGAAAGAAGTTCCTGGAAGGACAGGAGCCGCTGCCAACCCAGAAGAGGGTGCAAAAGAAGAGTCCCCAGTTAGTTGAAGGCTGCAGAAATGCACCCTAGGAAGATGCAAGCGGGTTCCTGCGTGATGCAAAGGATGTCACTTGTACTTTCCTACAAGTGTCCATGGGGACATAGGAAGGGAAGCAATGGCAGTTCAAATTGACAAGTTGACTGACTGGGACGCAAGGGGGGACATTCAGGAGAGTCTCTTTTCCTGGCGGTGGTCTTGGCAAGTGTCTCTAGCTTCTGTCTGGTTCGCAGGGAACGTTTGCGAGGTGGTTCACCTTCTGCAGGGGAGGGGTCCTGGTGGCCTGTTGGTCCTGTGGGAGGCATCCTGGCCACTAGCAGCAGCGGATTTGGAGGGCTGTTCAGATGACTGGCTAGTGGTAGGGGGCCACTGGTGTGACATTGCCTCTGTCTTGATGTTGGCCATGTCTGCCAACACCCCTGCTATGGAGACCAGGGTGTTTTTAATGGCCTGCAAGTCCTCCCTGGTCCCCTGATACTGTCCATCCTGCAGCTGCCTGTTCTCCTGCACATTGTCTAGGATCTGGCCCATTGTGTCCTGGGAATGTTGGTAGGCTCCCAGGATCTTGGAGAATGCCTCCTGGAGAGTCAGTTCCCTGGTCGTGTCCTCCCCCTGGCGCACAACAGTCCTCCCAGTGTGCCTGTTGGGCTGTGCCTCTGTCCCCTGAACGGTGTGCCCACTGCCACTGACCCCAGGTCCCTCATTGTGTTGGGAGCAAGGTGTGGCCTGGGGTCCCTGTACAGGTGGGCACACTGCTGATTGACGTGTTCTGGAGACAGAGGTGTGGGTATGCTGGGTGGGTGCTGTGGTGTTTAATCCTGATGGGGGAGGCTCTGTGGTGGTCTGTGACAGGGCTTGGGTGACCGGCTGTCCAGTGGTCTCTGATGGGCCAGGTTGGCATCCAGATCCAGAAGACCAGAGTTACTGTTATCACTGTGGGCCTCTTCTGTTGGGGGACTGGATAGTGGTGGCACCTCCTCTCCAGTGATATTGGCTGGGGTACCTCTGGGGATGTAAGTGATGTATTATGCTTCAGGTGTCTGACATTTGTACTTCTGTAGCTTCCCCTCTATGGTTGTTGTTCCCCTGCTAGCTTTAGCTTGTGTGTACTGGTGTGTAGTGGTTATGATAGTTTCCCTTCTGTGCATGCTTTGGTGATGAGTGTCCATGCAGGGCTTAGAGGAGTGTCCATGCATTGGTACAACATGGAGGGCTTGGCATTGGGATTAGTGTGATATGATGGTGGAGTGTGGGATGGAGTGGAGTGATGGGAGTGAGGGTTAGGGTGTGTGATGGCATGCAGGTATGGGGGTGATAATTGTTAAAAGTTGACTTGCCAGTGTCCAGTCCTCCTCCAACTCCGGCCAGGCTCTCAGTATGCAGTATTGCCAGTACCTGCTCCTCCCATGCTGTGAGTTGTGGGGGAGGAGGTAGGGGTCCACCACCAGTCCTCTGTATAGCGAGCTGGTGTCTTGCTGCAATGGAACGTACCTTCCCCCATAGGTTGTTCCACCTCTTCCTGATGTTGTCCCTTGTTCTTGGGTGCTGTCCCACGCCGTTGACCCTGTCCACGATTCTCTGCCATAGTTCCATCTTCCTTACTATTGATATCTGCTGCACCTGTGTTCCAAAGAGCTGTGGCTCTACCCTGACGATTTCCTCCACCGTGACCCTTAACTCCTCAGTGAAACAGGGGTGCGTTTGTGGTGCCATGGGTGTTTTGTGATGTGTATTGGTGAGGGTGTGTTGGGTTGTGTGATGTGGAGTGCGTGAGGGGTGTATGGGTGTGAGTGGTGTGTGTGTCTAGTTGTCTCTGTGCTCTTCTTCCAGTCTCGTGGTGGCAATAGTTGTTGGTAAAGGGTTGTGGGTAATGTGGGTGTGTGTGTTCTAGTGGTATGGGTGTGGTTTGTGTATGGGTGTCAGGTGTGTGTTGTTTGAATTGGCCATTGTGGTGGTGGTTTGTCTATGGGTGTCCATTGTGAGCGCGGCAGTATGTACCACTAATTGTTTACCGCCGTTAAATGTCCACCGTGGTGATTCGTGGGTAATGTGATGGGTGTTGTTCTGTTGCCGTAACAGTGTGGGTTTTGGGACCGCCAGTTTATCACTGACCTTTGGACTGGCGGATTTGTGTATGTGGCTGTATTCTGTCGGATTGGTGTGTTAATGTCATAATATGGTGAACGGATATTCGCCAGCGTGGCGGTAAGTTGGCGGCCGTCAGCACGGTGGTAAGCGGCATTTACCGCCAATGTCATAATGAGGGCCTATGTGCCTTTTGGACTGCTAAATTCATGCCCTGATGGATTCTGCCAGTAGTTCCAAAGCTGCCTGAGGCTGTTCAGTGACACTTTGCAGAACTCAGCAAGACAAGTCATCCAGTTGGGCCTGGATTCTGCTGATTAATTAACTCAGTCACTACGAGAAGGTACGCCTGGTTGAGAGGATCTGCATTCTCGCCTTATGTGCAAGCCACTCTAGTAAGTATGCCGTTTGATGATGCAAGACTGATTCTGCCTTGGAGAAATTCAAGGACAGCAAGGCAACAGCGAGGAATATAGGCCTTCAATCCCAGCCTAAGAACTACCGGCAGTCTTGTGAGTTCTGGTGGTTTGGTCCGAGCTATCCCTTTTGTGGCAGGCAACGGTTCCAGCAGCAACAGTCAGCCATTCATTTTTACAAGTCCTACAGAGGGTGTGGCAAAGGAAGACAATGAGGAGCCACAAATCAGCCTTCCTCTTCTTCTTCCTCCCCGGCTAACATCGCAGGAAAGCAGCCCTAGTTCCACAATCTTGGAGCATCTTTAACAGTGGGAGGATGGTTAATCCATTTTCTACCTCTGTGGAGGTCCATAACATCAGACCTGTGGGTTTTGAGTATTGTAAAAAATGGATACACCCTACCCTTCCAGGAGTTCCCCCTCCTTTCCCTCCTCAACAAAGTTTTTGTTCCAAGGGACATCTTCTACAGGAGGTCCAAACACTACTTTTAAAAGGCTCAGTTGTTCCCGAGCAGGAACGTGGTCAGGGATGTTACTCCCAATATTTCCTGATCCCTAAAAAGGATGGTCGTTTGCATCTGATCCTAGAACTCAGAACTTTGAATCAGTTCATCAAGCAGGAAAAATTCAAAATGCTGACCCTGGCACAGATGCTTCCTGTGCTGGGCAAGGAAGACTGGATGGTTTCAATCAATTTCAAGGATCCATATTTTCACATCCCCATTTTGCAATCGCACAGAAAGTATCTCCGTTTCACGGTGGGATCACAACATTACCAGTTTGCAGTCCTTCTGTTTGGTCTTACGTGCGCACTTCGAGTCTTTACTAAGGTACTGGCAGTGGTTTCAGCACATCTCAGAAGGTGGGGAACACCAGTATTCCCTTACCTGGAGGATTGGCTGATCAAAGCCAAGTCTCCAGAGTTGGTTTTGCATGACTTGCAGTTGACAACTCAGTTGTTGTACAACCTTAACTTTTTTCATGAATGTGCCAAAATCTTACCTAGCGCACCCTGTTCATAGGGGCAGTACTGGACACCACAGTGGATCATGCCTACCCTCCTCCTCAGAGGATTCAAGACATTCAAGTTATGATTGTGATGTTTCAGGATGGAGTGATGGTTCCAGTCCTGAAGGTGTTACGCCGGCTCGGTCTGATGGCTTCTTATATGCTGTTGGTCACCCATGCAAGCTGGCACATGCGGGCCCTTCAGTGGTGCTTCCGCAAGCAGTGGTTTCAACACATCGGAGTACTCCGAGAGTCGGTCAGAATCTCCAGAGACTCTGCAGTGGATCTTTAATAGTGAGGTGTGGATGGCAATCTATCACAACTGAAGCCATTTTGTCCTCCACCTTCAGTGGCTACGATGATAATGGATGCCTCCACTCTAGGGTAGGGAGCACATTTGGGGAATCTAAAGATCAAAGGACTTTGGTCTCCACATGAACAGTTGTTGCACATCAATCTTTTGGAATTGTGGGCGATACGACTGGCTCTCAAAGCCTTCCTTCCTTCCATTTGCGGTCAGTTGGTACAGGTCTTGATGGACAAGACTGTGGTACTTCAAACAGGGAAGAGTAGGGTCGTACCTTCTCTGCATAGCATCTCTACGACGCTGTCCTGGGCTCAGGACCATCTGAATTGCATCATCGCGAATCACTTGCCGGAGTTCTGTACGTATGTGCGGACAGTCTCAGTCAGCAGTTTTCGGCCAATCACGATTGCCGTCTCCATCTGGAGGTGGTACTACACTTCTTCTGGCTATGGGGGACCCCTGAGATAGACCTATTTGCCACTCACGAGAGCACGCACCACCTGTTGTTTTGCAGCTGCCAGTATCTAATGAGGGGAGCATTGGGGGACGCATTTCAATTGACTGGTGCTCCCAGCTGCTTTACGTGTTTCCCCCATACCCCTCATTCCTCAGGTTCTGAGGAAGACTGGGCCCAGGTCATATTAATAGCCCTGGATTGGACAAGAAGGGTGTGGAACACATACCTCCTTCAACTCTCACTGTGCCCTCTGCTCTAGCTCCCTCATAGGGACGACCTCCTCATGCAGTCGCAGGGGCCGGTTCTACACCCCCACCTCCAGAGCCTGCACTTACATGCCTGGAGATTGAACGGGGCAACCTGAGTTCTTTCCCCCCTCCACCCCCTGACGTAGTGGATGTTATCATATCGGCCGAGGGATACTCCACTAAAACAGTCTATGCTGACAGATGTGCTAGAGTTGTTAAGTGGTGTGAAGAAAGTTCTGTTGACCGCTTAAAAGCCCATTTGTCTGACCTTTTGCATTTTGCACTTTCCTTAGTGCAACAAGGTTGTGCAGTGGCAACAGTTAAAAGATATTTGGCTGCACTTTCGGCGTTCTTTTCTTTGCCCGACCAGCATTCCCTTTTTAAGTCCTGTATAGTGTTAAGGTTCTTTAAGGGACTTACTAATAGATATCCTCCCTCTCTGTTTATAATGCCTCAGAGGGATCTTAATTTATTTCTTACTTTTTTTTAATTGGTTCCCCTTTTGAAGACATAGTTGTCCTTTGAGGTTACTTAGTTTTGAGACAGTTTTCCCAGTGTCAATAATGTCTGCTAGGGGGGTCAGTGATTTGCAGGCCCTTAGTGTTAAACCTTCTTTCACCGCTTTCTTTGCAGATAAGTTGGTGTTGAGAACTAGGGTGGCATTCCTGCCACTTGGGCCAGTTTATCACTCTTCCTACTTTCTATCGTCCTCCCCATCCTTCTACAGAGGAGGAAAGGCTTCATCGCATAGACACTAAAAGGTCTGTAAGCTTCTGTATTGACAGGACACATGATCTCTGGCTGGACGATCAGCTGTTTGTTGGATATATAGGCAAAATGAAAGGCAAGACTATACACAAGATGACATTGTCCAGGTGGATCATCCGATGCATAAAGGTCTGCTATGCCATGGCTAACAAGGAGCTGCCTGAAGGTATTAGAGCTCGTTCCACTCGAGCTAAGTCGTCCACTTCTGCCTTTGCTAGGGGTATTCCACTGGTTGATATTTGTAAAGCAGCAACTGGGCCTCCCTCCATACCATTTCGGTAGCACTTCTACTTAAACTCCGGGGTGAGGAGGGATAGTCACTTTGCTCATTCTGTTTTGCAATATTTTTTTGGTATACACAAACTGGCACCCACCTTGGAATACAGGACTACTGGGGATTCTTTTAAAAGACGAGGAATCCACAGGTTGATGTATCCATCTGAAGAACAAGTTACTTACCTTCGGTGATGCATTTTCTGGTGGATACAGTAGCTACCTGTGGATAATTCACTGACCCCCCTGCCTTCCCGTTGCTTGTCTGCATATATCGAAAATGAAATTTGTATTCATTGCATATTGAATGTGTGTGTGTGTGTGTGTGTGTGTGTGTATATATATATATATATATATATATATATATATATATATATATATATATATATATATATACACACACACATATATATTTGAATCTGTTTTGCAACATGTTGGTTTTGTGATGTTGGTTTCACCCGTTCGCCTCAAAGGCATGAAAAAAGTGGGCTCCTGTGATGTCAGGCGGTGTTGCGTGCAGAGCCATGGCATTGTGACGTTCTTGTCCATGTGGGAGATCTATGGAGAAAAGTTTCTGTGGAATACTGGCGCATTGAGGTATATAAAAGGTGCGGAATCCACAGGTAGATACTATATCCACCAGAAAAAGCATTACGGAAGGTAATTAACTTGTTCTTTAGGACCATTGAATTATTATGCGCAGTCTTGGTCGTTGCTACAAAAAAGGAAAATGCATTTTTTTTGTTCGCAGAAGACATGATAAAAGAAATATTATTATATCATTTGGAGCTTGATACCAAAAGGAATGTGTGATTTTCGTTTGAAGAAGACCAGACAGAAAAATATATTTAGTCACTATCAAGTAGCCGATTTTCCACTCGGTGGAAAGCAAAAAGCCGAGAACAATAGATATTGTCTTGTACATATTTATTGATGAGGAAAGAAGACAAAAAAGCGACTAAACAAATATTGCACTTGCAGCTTTGCCTGTCTAACACGAAGATCTATTCCATGAGCTGGTAAGCAGCCAATAAGCAACGTAGCTCTGGAATTGTGAGAACAGCTGTGCTTAATGTTTTTTAAGTTTGGTTTGGCTGTTGTGTGTTTTTTATTTCTGTAGATAATAAACACTTTCTCACCAATTTATATTTTGACAGTAGAAGTAGAAGAGACGTGTTTTTTCCACAGTGAGCTTCTATTTTGAAAAACTCAAGGTCACCCAGTCCCCTTCCAAATCTTTGTAGCTTGTGTTGACAGCTGCACGGGTGAGTGATGCTTTCACTAACGAGACAATTTATAGATGTTTAGTCGACTGCATTTAACTGTTATGAGTTAGTTGACCTTCCCATACCTGAAGGTTCACCATGCGGACTGGGAGCCAGGTTAGGGGCTTTTGCCTAGCCCTAGGAATTAGCAGAATTTTTTTAAAGATGCTGCTGGTTTTACTGCATCACAGTGTCGTACCCTGTGTATAAAGGAGGGTGTTTGGAGAGTCACATTACCTAAAGGTTTTCTCCTTTTAAGCCACACTAAGAATGCAGATGATGCCTTAAGAGTAAACGGAATATTTGTCTTAACATAACCCTCAAATTGTCCTTTATAATGCCTTTATACAATGCCTGCAGCACAGCATCAACCTCACATTTCAACAAAGCATATTCAGTGTATTTGTTATCACTGCTCAGTGCTTAATTTGAGTCAGTGGTTTTTAGTGCTGGGCACCAGCATTTATTTGTCAACACCGTCGTTTACGTCAGTCTGACCCATGCTTGCGCTCTTTGTGTAAAACAACTGTTGTTTATTAATTCAATATACACTTAAAATGACTAGTACCTGCCGCCCAAGCCTTCCTTTCAGCTTTGGGGAGCTGAAATAGTCTAAATTGTCACACTTTTAGTTTTGTTAGTGCTGTCATTGGTAGCGCTGGCAGGGGCATAGAGTGATGCAAGCAGCAGTGGCCTCTTGACGAGGGCCCTGGCGCTTCCTTTAAAAAAAAAAAAAAAAAATTAAGCACTGTTGCTGCTATTTCAAAGATAAATTCATAAACATTATTGTCATGTGTCACCAGTAATATTACAGGATGCTAGCAGTACTGAGCTCCCAGCTTCACTTAAACACCAGAAAAAAGTGATGGAACTGCACTCCAGATGGGAAAAAGAAGAAACGCTTGGTCAACCGTGCAGACGAGCACCATTTTCTATAGAAGAAACCAATAGAGTGGTGGTGTTGTACCTGGTGTTTGTGCATAGAAACACAAACACCAGGGACAACGCCACCGCACTTAGAAACATACATCTTATCACCCCGGTTCGTCAGCACTTCAAGAAAAATTACTAGACACCCCTGACATATCCAAAACTAAATTGTGCTCTGAGAAAGGTCTCACCAGACACTTGGCTCTAATAAGATCAAGACGCGTAGCCTACAATGAGGAGCATCCAGGTGCTGTTTTGAACGTTAAGGTTGCCCACAACAAATATAAAACCTGGACACCTGTTTATCACTTGGATACGATTATAGTACTTTCCTTTGGGACCGCATTGACTGAAATTTTCACCTGATCGATATAGGTGTCAAATGTTCACTGAAGGGCACCAAACCTTTGCCAGATAAGAGTCAGGAAGTACTATTTGTAGTGCCCTTTGTGTAAAAATAAATCTGCTTGCATTATTTACTCATGTTCTTCTCCACTCCCCCTTTTAATGTGAGAATCTCATTTGAATGGTTTCATTCTATGTATGGAATGTTGATAACTTTTTTTCTCCTAAAAATAGGCGAGTTTAAATGCATGAATCAGTTTGTGTTTAAAAAAAATCTCACAATACGATCATGATGAATAAAGTCTGCATGGTGAGTGTATATGGAAAACTGTAAAGAATGTATGGTTAGTGAAGTCCCTTTACATTCTGATTAATCCCAGATCCTCACTCCCATTATTCTTAATAGGATCCACCCCCATAATAGGATCCATCCCTAGCCCACTGGACTTTAATATTACATAAATCTTTAGTTCCTTATTATTACTGCCATCGGAAAGATTCATAGTAAACTCTTGATTCAAAGTAATCAGAAAGATTCTTAGTAAACTCCTAATTCAAATTTATGTTTGAAAAAGTCAAGCTAACATCCTTTTCTGCACAACAGACTGTACTAGTGAGAGAGATCGTGTACACCTCTTTATCAGGAGTAAAATCGAGCAATATCCAAAGGGAGACCACACTTACCGATAGGTCAAACTACTAAAACCCAGTTAGCTGTGTTTTCAGCATTTTTAAAGAACGACACAATGTAAAATTTCCTAGTTCCTATGAAGGAAACTTAAGAGTTAACTAAAGACACCGAAGCGAAGATTATGCAGTCTATTTTGTATTCACTGCACAGCAACCTTAAAGCAGGAACACATTGAAAACTACATTTTCAATGAACCTGTGGGAATATGACACGCGTTCAATCAATCAACTTCCTAAAAAGTCCAAAGTAAACGTGAAACCTGAACACTTCCAAATAAAAAAACAGATTTCTTAATATTCTTTTCACCAGGAGACTGTTCTGTGGCTCATAAACATGTTCATAACAATATATATATATATATATATATATATATATATATTTTTTTTTATTTTTTTTTAAAAAGATTTATTTATTGGTTTTCAAGTGGTATCCGAGACATGACATAATATCACTTCTTCTGACAATCACCGCCACAAGCGGCGCCAATCTGTATACATCAAAGCAGTGTATAATTGATATTCTTTCAAAGGCAGTCTCAAGCAACCAGTGTGCAGTCATAATTGTGAAACAATTAACAGTTATGCATAAATCAAAAAGCTCATGGAACTAGTGTGTTGTGGATGGATGGATCGTCCATGATCGAAGGTTAATGAATGTGTCTGGGCTGGGGATTTCGAGGAGGATGAGGGTTGGGCTGAAGCAGAGTGCCCATAGACAAGTGCTAATCTCTCATTGAGTAAAGTGAATCAGTTAGCCTGGAGTGTCCCCTGTGTCTTAGAGGGTAGACATCGTTTGTGGCGTTGATATTTAATACCAGGTGCGCCTAGCAGTCTTCATCTTGACGGATATTTCCGCATGTCCGCAGCCATTGAACGAAGTGTGCTTCCACCCATGCCCAAGTTAGCAGGCTACATAGCCACTGCTGAATAGCTGGGGACGCCCGAGACTTCTATGTCATGGCTATCCTATGTTTGAAGAAGACGAAAGCCAGATCAATAAATCTATGTAGATATTTGTCGCCTTTTTTATGAGGGCAAAGACACTGGAGGCTGGTGTGAGGGGAAGAGAGGGTGTAGTCAATTCTGTTACAATCTTAGTAACATTGTTCAGTGTAATTTGTAATACTAGGCACTCCCATATCATATGATAAAAACCAGCTGAGGGCATGGTGCATCTTGAACATCCAGGGGTCAGTACAGGAAAATTGCGTTGAATGCGATGAGGATCCAGATATCCCTGATGTATATAGTTGAATTGTATGAATCTAAATCTAGAGTTTTGGGATGTCCCTTTTACTATCTGTAAAGCTCTGGCCCATTCTGTGTTAGACAGTGGCTGCGGCAAAACTGCAACCCGTTTAGCACGTGCCGTCACCATGAGAGCTGTCCCTAGTGTATGGAGCACTGTAGATAAGGTAGTGATGGTGTGTTGTGTGCCCTCAGACAGAAGTATGGTGTGTAATATCACAGGTGAGGTATGTGGTTCCCTTTCCCCTGTGCCACAGGTACCAAGCATGGACTGCATCAATGTGTAATAGGTGAGAAATTGCACTGGCGCAATAGCATATGTTTCGGTGACGCCCTAGAATGTCATAAGTGTGTATAGATCTCCTGCTAGGATGACCTCTGCCTCCATTCACCTGTCACGATCAATAGCTCATGTCTTTTCCTTTATCTTGGGTACATCCCATATGGCTATTTCAGTATGGAATGTGTGGGCCTTTAGAATGTATAAAGCGGTGCCAGCACTCGTGAGCCACTCATGTGTTGTGACATTTGTCTGTAAGGACCGAGGGAGTCCAATAGCCAAGGGTACACCTTAACTCTCCCTAGCCTCACCTAGACAGAGGGCAGTCCCGGACAGCCAGTCGAAGATAACCAGGCCAACTGCCATTGCAATTGTGCTGCCACATAGTACAATTCAAAATTTGGAGCACCCAGCCCGCCCTCTGTCATCGGTCTCTGAAGCTTGGGCAGGCCCACCCTGCGGCGTCCGTCATCCCCCAAACAAGTTCGAGAAGCAGGCCGTTGAGCATCCAAAAGAAGGCTCGTGGCACCACTATGGGTAGCGCCACAAAAAAGTAAAGCAATCTGAAAAGAATCAACATCTTAGATGTCACCACCCAACCGATAGAGGCAACAACTGCCAAAATGTAAGGGAGCTATGGATACTCCAGTGCTATAGTAGGACACGTTTTCCCCATAGCACCTCAGGAGAGGGAGAATGATGGCAACCTTGCGGCGTAAACCTCAGCGTCACGTAGATCAGGGACCGTCACATGGAGATCCCACACCCCTGGTCTGTAATGTAGTTGAAGGGGTCCCGCCCAGCACAGGGGCTTAGCTCTAGCTAGATGCCCCCCGTCGACAGGCAAGTGTAGCAGCGCCATTGGTTATCTGGCAGTTCACCCCAGCTTCACGGGGTCTGAACGCAGCTGCACCCAACAGGTTGCCAACGCTCGGGCCACGAGACCCAGGATTGCAATGAGAACAGGACCACTGCCTGTGCCGCACCTCCCAGTCTTGTATCAGAAGGAAAACTACCTTGGAACAGGTCACCAGTGCCCCACCCGAGCAGTCCGGCAACCAAATATACTCAGGGGCATATGCACAAGCCTCCCTCCCTCCATCGTACCACAGCTCCATCAATGCCTGCTGTGCACGGGGGACCCCCCGATCAGGACTCCAGCGCCCACACTGGACCCAGCAATGTCTCACTTTAGGCACTGCTCCTCTGTTCAGTTCCCGTGGGCTCGCCGGACTCACCCCTGAATTCCGCAGTCATACCTCGTGTTTAATTGCCGCTGCGATAGGGCATCCCCAGCGGCGCTCCCATCTGCTCACCACGCTTTCTGGTTGCCTCGACGAGCTGCAGCAGCTGGGGCCCTCCAATGTGTCCCACCTCGACGTGTGCATCGCCACTGCTTCCAGGCACCACTAGGCCCCATCAGCGGCTCCAGCAGCGCCGTCCTCAACAGTCCGCTCACCAGCTGCCCATCGGAGTCGTAAGCGACTATAACCGTTCACTGGCGACCTTTGAGCTGTTGGGTCTCGCCGTATAGCGACTCCCACCTACGACACAGGCGGGATCTCACTCCTTGGGCAACGTCGCCCTCCTTACTAGGCTCACTGGTCACCCATCTGGGCCGGGGTCCTCTCGACTGACTCCTCGGATGCTCCCTCCCTCTCTGTTGGGGTACGGGAGCACAACACGCCGCCGTCAGTGAGGGCGGGTGACGTCCGCCTGCGCCGCAGGGCCCACGTTCGACCAGGTCCTGCTGCTCAGCTGTTCCTGCCTCTGGTTCAGGCAAAATTTGGCGTGTGCCTTCTTGGGCGCACCAGGACCGTTGTGCGCCGGTTAGTCCTTGGTAGCGGGTCCTGCTTGCTCCTGTAGTCAGGATAATTGCTGGGACCAGCGCGGAGCTCTTTAGCTAGCATCCAACATGGTCTCCATTTTGGCCACGCCCCCCTCATAACACTATATTTATAGAAGAAATCATTGTTACGTAACATAGTCCAGTCCAGATCATAAAACATCTTTTACTGGTTCTATGTCATGTCCTTGGTGGTAAGTTAACCCCTTCACTGCCAGGCCATTTCCCCCTCCTGGGCCAAGCCTTTTTTTGGCTATTTGGTGCAGTTCGCACTTAGGCCCTCATAACTTATTGTCCACGTAAACTACCCACGCCAAATTTGCGTCCTTTTTTTCCAACATTCCAGGGATTCTAGAGGTACCCAGAGTTTGTGGATTCCCCTGGAGGAGACCAAGAAATTAGCCAAAATACAGCTAAAATGTCCTTTCTTAAAAAAAATAAATGGGGAAAAGGGCTGCAGTAAAAAGCTTGTGGTATTTTCATTGAAAATGGTATCAACAAACGGTTTGCAATGCTAAAATCACCATCTTCCCAGCTTTCAGGATCAGGCCGACTTAAATCAGAAAACTACATTTTTCAACATACTTTTGGCATTTTACGGTGACATACCCATTTTTACTATTTTTTGTGCTTTCAGTCTCTTTCCAGTTAGTTCAAGAAATGGGTGTGACACCAACGCTGGGTCCCGTACAGCTAACAATTTCTGAAATGTCTACAAAATTCTGAATTCAGCAAGGGGTAATTTGTGTATATCCTTCAAGGTTTTCCTACGGAAAGTAACAGCTAAAATAAAAACAATATTGAAATTGAGGTGAAAAAAGAGCCATTTCTGTCCACGTTTACTTCTGTAACTTCTTCCAGCTATGGCAGATTTTCGAAAGCAATATACCATTACATCTGCTGGACTCTTCAGGTTGCGTTGTATACCGTGTATACAGCAATTTATTTGGTGAAATATAAAGGGTGAAAAATAGTTATCAAGAAAACCTTTGTATTCCCAAAATGGGCACAAGACAAGGTGTTGAGAAGCAGTGGTTATTTGCACATTTCTGAATTCCGGAGTCCCCATACTAGCATGTGAATTACAGAGCATTTCATAAATAGACGTCTTTTTTACACACTGTATTATATTTGGAAGGAAATAATGTAGAGAAAGACCAGAGACAATAACACTTGTTCTTCTATTCTATGTTCCCTCAAGTCTCCTGATAAAAATGGCACCTTACTTGTGTAGGCCTAATGGCCACGACAGGAAATGCAACATGGACACATCACATTTTTACATTGAAATCTGACATGTTTTTTGGAAAGTGCCTAGCTGTGGATTTTGGCCTCTAGCTCAGTCGGCACCTAGGGAAACCCACCAAACCTGTGCATTATTTAAAACTAGACACCTAGGGGAATCTAGGAGAGGGTGACTTGTAGGGCTCTCACCAGGTTCTATTACATAGAATTCTTTGCAAAAATCAAAATTTGGCCAAAAAAAAAAACACTTTTTCCTAACATTTCAGTGATAGAAAGTTCAGGAATCTGAGAGGAGCCACAAATTACCTTCCACCTAGCATTCCCACAAGTCTCCCAATAAAAATGGGACCTCACTTTTGTGGATAGGCCTAGTGCCCGCAACAGGAAATGCCCCAAAACATAACATGAACACATCACATTTTTCCAAAGAAAACTGACCTGTTTTTTGCAAAGTGCCTAGCTGTGGATTTTGGCCTCTAGCTCAGCCGCACCTAGGGAACCCTAGCAAACCTATACATTTTTGATAACTAGACAACTAGGGGAATTCAGAATGGGGTGACTTGTGGGGCTCTCACCAGGTTCTGTTACCCAAAATCCTTTGCACACCTCAAAATGTGGCCAAAAAAACACTTTTTCCTTACATTTCGGTGATAGAAAGTTCTGGAATCTGAGAGGAGCCACAAAATTTCTCCAAGTCTCCAGATAATGACAGTTCCTCACTTGTTGTGGGTAGGCTTAGTGCTCGTGACAGGAATCGCCCCAAAATGCAAATTGACACACCACATTTTTACATTGACAACTGACGTGTTTTTTGGAAAGTACCTCGTTGTGGATTTTGGCCTCTAGCCCATCCAGGGCCTAGGAAAACCTAGCAAACCTGGACATTTTAGAAAACTAGACACCTAGGGGAACCCAGGATGGGGTAACTTGTGGCACTTTCACCAGCTTCTTTTACCGAGAATCCTTAGCAAAGCTCAAAATTTGTGGGGAAAAAACAAAACACTTTTTCCTTCAATTTGGTTGCTGCAAAGTTCTGGAATCTGAGGGGAGCCACAAACTTCCTTCTACCCAGCCTTCCCCCCACATCTCCTGATAAAAATGGTATGTCACTTGTGTGGGTAGGCCTAGTGCCCGCGACAAGAAATGCCCCAACACACTACGTGGACACATCAAAATTATCAAATACAAAACTACTGGGTTTTTTGGGGGTGGGGGGGTAGGGCGGCACCTGCATTTTTGATCCTGGGCTCAGCAGCCATCTAGGGAAACCTACCAAACCCAGACATGTCTGAAAACTAGACACCCGAGGGAATCCAGGGAGGTGTGACTTGCGTGGATCCCCCAGTGTTTTCTTACCCAGAATCCTCAGCAAACCTCAAATTTAGCTAAATAAATCACATTTTTCTCACATTTCTGTGTGGTAGCACCCCACCGACACAAATTTCTTACCACCCACCCTTCCCCTCAGTCTCCTGATAAAAATTATACCTCACTTGTGTAGGTGGGCCTAGTGCCTGTGACAGGGTAGAGCCAAAAACATGTCGAAATTAAGGGGGAACCAAAGCAGGTCCAAAAGGGCAGTTTGAAAAAAAAAATGTTTAGGCTGACAAGCGGGGCAGACTTTTTATCGGTATAGATGCGACAATGCTGGGTGGTAGGATTTTTGTGGATTGCTGCAGGTTCTGGAAGGTTTCCTTACAAAAATGTGGGGACAATTTGTGGCTTCAAGTAAATTTGGAGGTTTGCAGGGCATTGTGGGTAAGAAAATGGTGTGGGTGCAAGTGAAGCACACCACCCAGGACTCACCCAGATATTTAGTTTTCAGATGTATCTAGGTCTCGTAGATTTTTCTACATGGCAGCGTCCCAAAGTCCAAAAATTGCAGCCCTCACCATTCCAAGTGGGACGATGTTGAGAGTTAGACATGTTCTCATGGCCCAGTTATAAAACCAAAACCCAAAATAATCAAATGTCCTCTTGCTTGCTGTTGGGGTAAGATCTTTTAGTGTGCGGGGGTAGAGCTAAAACAGTCTTACCCCCTTTATTTGGGGTGGCCATACTGGTTGGTAGCCTCCACCCCACTATTTTCTTTTTTAATTCCCTGGCACTAGTAGGCTTTCTGCCCCCCTTCCCTCCCCACCCCACCGGGGAGTGGATCGGGGATAATTGCCCCATCTGCCTACCGGTGGGTAGAACAACTTTGTCCCCATTTATTTGGGTTGGTGGCATGGCCATACCCGCACCCTCTTTTAAAAAGAAAAAAAAAAATCTTCCCTGGTCTCTGCTGGGCTCTCTGCTCCCCTTGGGGGTAGATGGGCCTTACAAAAATAGGCCAGTCTGCCTTCAAGGCGGGGGCAGAAATGTTCGCCCATGGGGAGCGATCCTTGCCCAAGGGGATACCCCTCCTCAAACAAAAAACACACACACACACCAATCCCTGGTGCCTAAGTGGTTTCTTCCCCCCTGGGGGCAGATAGGATTAATAGAAATTGGCCGATCTGCCTTAAGGGGGCAGAAATGGCCTAAAATACATTCCCCCCCCCCCTCCCCAGAGAGCGACCCTTGCCTAAGGGGTCACTCCCCATCTGTAAAAATGTTTTAAAAAAATAAAAAAATCCCTGGTTCCTATTGGTTTCTGCCCCTTTTGGGGGCAGATTGGCCTAAGAAAAATAGGATGATCTGCCCCCAAGCTGGGCAGAAATGGCCTAAAATGAAATTACCCCCCAGGGGAGCGACCCTTGACTAGAGGATCGCTCCCCACTGTAAGTAAGTGGGGAAAAAAAATATATATATATATATATTCCTGGTGTCTAGTGGCTTCTGTCCCCCCTCGGGGGTGTTGGGTGTTGAAGGGGAAGCGATTCCCCTTCCATCCCTCCGCTGGGGGGCTGGGTAGCGCTCCCCCCATGGGCCTGATGCAGGACATAACAATTACGTCCTTGGCACCTGAGTGGTGCTGCCGAGGACGTAACCGTTACATCCCAAGCACCAAAGGGGTTAAGGCAGTGCTTGGAGCAAACACTTGTTATGAAACCAGGTTTTTGAAGGTGATAAGAAGAGAAGAAATTGTTTGTGCCCATTTCTTGGAGGTGTTTTGTTGTGATAGTGATGTTTTCTTTTTACTGTGTTGCTGGATTTGTGTGCTGCATTATTGCCATGTGGTATTGTGTTCTACTGGGGTTGTTGTGTTGCATTGTTATTACTATTTTGTTGTGCCTTAAGTTTTAAATGTCACATTGCTTAGTGTATGTTGTGTATGTTGTGTTATGTTCTGTTTACTTTTGAGATATCAATGCCAACAAATGCTGCTACATTTCGAGCCAAGTCAGCACATGCCATTGAAGTTCAAGTGGCAGGCAGGCATTTACCACATTCTAAGTTGTCAAAATCGTGCTACTTCCGCTCTTCAGCAGTCAGGGCAAAATTGTAGTAGAGACTGTCTTAAATTATAACTTGCATTACTCACTTTGTGAGACAGTCCTGAAGTATGAAATTGTATTAATTGTCTATCCAGTAGACAGGATGCTTCATAAACCTACTTGCCCTTTTATTGTCCTGCAGTTTGGTGCCAAATTATGGCTGTGCTCTGCTACTGGCTTCTCATTATGCCTGAGCTCAGATTACATAGGCCTTTGGATTCTAGCAAGCCTTTGATTTTGCTACCTTTCAGGATATCTCTAGGGAGCTGAACGCACGTAGTAGTTCCATGGGTGGAATGCCCCTTTTCTGTGCACATCATAACAAGCTTACATATTTAAGTGTGCACGAACTCCTCGCCAGTCACCTGCCACATTAGAAAAGATTGACAATTTACTTTTGACAAGGGAAGCAATAAAACTTTTTCTCCTGTGGTAAAATGGGGCATAGGGAAAGTGAATTTGCAATCGCTCAGCTGATTTTTGAATGAGTAAATAAAATATCTAGCTCCTCTTGAACTATAAGACTTACTCATGCACATATAAAAGTCACATAGGTTTGTTAGGGATATAGTTCATGGTCTGTGTCTGTAAACGCTTGTGAATTTCTGGAAGACATAAATGTGCATCAGAGCAAGGACATATACCTTTGGTTGTAATTTCGAAGCTTTCTTTAGGAATTGCACTCCTAATTAATTTTTGTATGTTGCTCATAATGAATTTACACTGATTCTCCATTATTCATCTTTTTAAATATTGGTATGCATCGGACATAGCCTTTTATAGCAATGGTACTAAAGGTGCACAATTTTAAACAGAACGTTTTTTGTAGTAAGTATACAACTAGCTTGCTTTCAGACTTCTGCATGTATTTGCATATAATCGTAGAACACTGTAAGAACAAGCCTCAAATTGCAAACAGGTACACATTTTGTACTAGAACCACTGTCAGTAGCGCAAGCGTTCACTGTGTTGCTTTAGAGCACTTGCTATAATAGTAACGACTTGGCACTAATTATTGAATTTGAATATATATATATATATATATATATATATATGTATATGTTTTTTAGGTCTGCTTTTCCATAGATAGAGCATTTTTAAAATGTTGCTGATAACTTTGGCCCTGTTTGACGAATCTTCACAAAATGTTCCAGAAAAAAAGATCATCCAGCTTGGCTCCTTCCTGAAAGTTTCGGGGTGATCCGTCAACCGGGGGCCAACAAAAATGAGGCTGGCCTAAAATGCAAAATCCCCATGTATTTTCTATAATCATCTTTAAGATGCCCTACAGCAAAAACTGTGGACCGGAATTGCACCAAATTCAGCAGGAAGCTAGATCCTGGTCCGCAGATTGTACCCTTTGTGATTTGGTGTAAATTCGTTCAGTATTTGTTGAGAAATTCACAGACAAAAATAATTGTCTTAATGGTTGGGCTTGCGAGAGTCTCAAGAGACTCTAGCGAGAGCTCCATTTTAAAAAAGGAGCATTCTGATTGGGCCAGGGAGCTTTATTTTCCTAGGTCCATCTCGCTTCCACTGCAGTCAGACTTCAGCGAACGTTCCGATTGGCTGCCAGAAAAATTAGATAAATGTTGCTGGAGCCCTGGAACTTAACCCACTGTCCAGAAATAAGAAAAAAAATAGTATAACAGGACAGGTTAGGAAAACCATGACCCCATGGGCTCCGTGGGGCAAAAAAAAAGAAACAGAATCTGCAAAAAATGCTGGTGTGCAAAACAAATGGGTTGGCAAGTGTAGCGCTCAGGGAGGAGGTTGTCCCAGTTAGTTTTGGGGAGCAGATAGAGGTAACCCTAGTGGGAGGATGCAGATATAGTGCCAAAAGCCCACATGCCTGCCAATTCTTCCACGTATTGGCAGTGGGTCACCACTAATGGGAAACTGGTGGAGGCTCTGCGTGACACAGAAGCTAGCATGACTACTGTCAAGGGTCAGCTGGTGTCCCAGAGCAGGTCCTGCTGAACACATTCCCCCAGTCATAGTCACTGACAATCAAAAGAGCAATCTACTGGTGCCTCTGGCTCCCTTTGAATTGGGTGGGGTGGGGGGGATCTCAGGAACTCTGAAAGTCCTGCCATGCCTGTAGATTGTCTGTTAGGCAATGACTTAGAGCACACTACCTGGAGGGAGGTAGAGCTCAGGTCTCACTTTGACGTGATCGGATTGCTTGAATGGGTCTGCATGACCACATTGTCCATGGCTGTGCTGAAGGGAAGTCAATTGTGTCCAGAACCTAGATGGATGGCCCAGACAGCTGCCATGGAAAAGTTCCCACGGTGAACATTGATGGTGTTTCTGAGTAGGAGGCCCCTGAGACAACCGGGGCGGACATTGCTTTTCTAGGTGACCTACCTGAGCCGGACTGGCAAGTTGAGGGTGGGCCCCCACCCGGGAGGAAATCTGCAGAGCGCAGGAGTGTCCCAGTCTTGAGGGCTTGAGGCAGCAGGCCTCAGCCCATGCAGCAGGTGAAGCCTCTGAGGATCACCTAATTTACTGAGAGAATTATCTATGTAGTGAGCCTAAGGCTCCGGAGACTGGGGCAGCACGTGTGCTGGTGGTCCCTCAGTGTTACCAGGCCTTCCCACTCGTTTGGCTCCTGACATACCCCTGGCAGGACATTTAGAGCAAGACAAGACCTTTGCCAGGCGTGTCACCTACTTTTATTGGCCCCTAATGAAGACAGCCTCAGATACATTCTGCAAGTCCTGTCCCAACTTCCAGGCCAGTGGGAAGGCAGGGAAAAAGCTGAAGGCTCCCCTGATCCCACTTCCCGATGTTGGCACCCCCTTTGAAAGGGTAGGCATCAACATCATTGCACCCCAAGACAGCCCTAGGCAACAGGATTATCCTAGTCTTGGTGGACCATGCCACCCTCTACCCAGAGGCAATCCCTCTGAGGATGGTGACTGCACCGGTGGTGATCAGAACCTTGATGGGGATCTTTACCCGGGTGGGATTTCCCAAAAAGATAGTGTCTGACAGAGGTGCTAATTTCATGTCTGCGTAAATGAAGTCCATGTGGGATGCACACATGAAGTCCACGTGGAATGTTTGTGGTGTAACCTAAAGGTTCTCCGCACCCTGTCTTCCTCAATCCAGAGGTTCAACAAGGCCTTGAAGTGCATGATTGCAGGCCTACCCGAGGCCTTGAGGCATAAGTGGGACGCCCTCTTGCCATGCCTTCTCTTTGCTTATTGAGAGGTGCCCCAGAAGGGGGTAGGGTTCAGTCCCTTTGAGCATCTCTTTGGCTACCTTGTCAGGGGGTCCTTGAGCATTGTCGAGGAGAGGTGGGAGAAAGCTGCAGGGAAAGCCCCCAAGATGTGGTCAGCTACATGTTGGCCCTTCGTAACCAGATGCGCTGCTCATGGAAGAAGGCCAGAAGCAACCTTGAGGCCAGTCAAGAGATACTGAAATGCTCGCCCGACCAGAAGGCCACTCTGGTGGAGTTTCAACTTGGAGACAAAGCATGGGTCATGGAACCAGTAGAGCCTATATGAGATAAAGGAGCGTAAGGGGGAGGCCACTTACTTGATGGACCTCCAGACCCCTTGGACCCCCCTCTGGGTGCTCCATGTAAACAGACTGAAGTCTCACTGTGAGAGGTCTGAAGTCTGCATGCTCTTAGTGACAGATGAGGGTGTGGAGGAGAGTGAACCTCTCTCTGACCTCCTTTCTGCCCAGGAAAGTGATGGGTCAGTGGAGGTGTCAGCCTATCGGACTCCCTGACCCTAGATCAATGAGGTGACTTACCAGTCACTGGAGAAGGTTTCTTCCCTGTTTTCCTTCACACCTGGACTCACACATGATATTCACATGGGAGTCAATCACCCTGCAAAGGACAAAATCTACAGGTTGTCAGACAGGGTGAAAGCCAGCGTCAAGGATGAAGTTCCCAAGATGCTAGCTTTAGGGGTGATCGAAATATCTAGCAGTCCCTGGGCCAGCCCTGTGGTATTCGTACCAAAGGCTGCCCCACCGGGTGCCAAACCAGAAATTTGGTTCTGTGTAGATCATGGAGTTCTCAGTTCCGTCACAAACACTGATGCATGCCCCATCCCCAGAGCTGATGAGCTCATTGACAAACTAGGTGCTGCCACATTCCTCAGTACCTTCAATTTAACATCAGGGTACTGGCAGATCGCCTTGGCTGAGGGGGCAAGAGAGAGATCTGCAGTCTCAACCCCTGAGGGACAATACCAGTTCCTGGTGATGCCCTTTGGCTTGAAGAGTGCCCCTGCTATCTTCCAACGATTGCTTAACAGGATCCTGACTGGTAAAGAGGCATTTTGTGCTGCCTACTTAGACGACATTGCAGTCTCCAGTGCCAGCTGGGAGGAACACCAACTCCACCTCCAAGAGGTGCTCCAGGCCCTGCAACAGGCAGGACTGACAATCAAGGCCAGTAAGTGCCAGATTGGGCAGGGTTCCATGATGTACTTGGGACACCAAGTAGGTGGTGGCAAGGTGCAGTCCCTCCAGGCCACGATTGAAACAATCATGGCTTGGCAACCACATAGAACCCAAACTGAAGTGAGAGCCTTCCTAGGCCTCAATGGTTACTACTGCAGATTTCTTAAGGGATATGGCACCATGGTGGCCCCCTTAACTGAGCTGACTTCCAAAAAGCAGCCCAGGTTGGTGATCTGGGCAGAGGCTTTTCAGAAAGCCTTTGATTCTGTCAAGGAAGCCTTATGCGCAGCACCTAGGCTCAGGGCCCCTGATTACACCAAGGAATTCATAGAGCAGACGGGCGCTTCAGAGCATGGCATGGGGCAGTTCTGGCACAGCTAAATCAGGAGGGCCTAGACCAACCAGTAGCCTTCATTAGCAGGAGGTTTCTTCCACAGAAACTGGAGTGCCACTGAAAGGGAACCATTTGCTGTGGTCTGGACACTGAAGAAGCTGGGACCATACCTCTTTGGGGCTCACTTCTGAGTTCAGGCAGACCATAGGCCCCTCAGATGGCTCATGCAGATTAGGGGTGAAAATCCTAAACTCTTGAGGTGGTCCATCTCCCTTCACGGAATGGATTTTACAGTGGAGCATCGTCCGTGGATGGACCCCGCCAATGCTGATGGTCTCTCCAGATTCTTCTGCTTTAGAAATGAGAGCTCACAAGGGGTTGGGTAGCTCTCCCTACATTCAGCTGGTGGGGGGGGGGACACTTGTTAGACCTGTCAGCCTTAGGGTGGTCATCTCCCAACTTTTTGCATGCCTCCCTCCATTTTCCTGACACTGTTTTTGCTAGTTTTAGCACTCTGCACACCTTACCACTGCTGTCCAGTGCTAAAGTGCATATGCTCACTCCCCTTAATATGGTAACATTGGTTCCTACCTAATTGGCATATTTAATTTACCTGTAAGTCCTTAGCAAAGTGCACTACATGTGCCCAGGGCCTGTAAATTAAATGCTACTAGTGGGCCTGCAGCACTGATTGTGCCACCCACATAAGTAGCCCCTTACCTATGTCTCAGGTCTGCCAATGCAAGGTCTGTGCGTGCAGTTTCACTGCCACTTCAGCGTGGCATTTTAAAACTGCTTGCCAAGCCTTAAACTCCTCTTTTTCTGCATATCAGTCACCCCTAAGGTAGGCCCTATGTAACTCATAGGGCAGGGTGCTATGTAGGTAAAAGGCAGGACATGTACTTGTATGTTTTACATGTCCTGGAAGTGAAAAACTCATAAATGTGTTTTCCACTAATTTGAGGCCTGCTTCTCTCATAGACTAGCATTAGGACTGCCCTCACATACATTTGAGTGGTAGGTTCTGATCTGGAAGGAGTGGCCCTGCTACTGGTAAAGTTGGACTTAATATTTTAGAATGTTACTTTTAGAAAGTAGGCATTTTTCTGCACATCTGTGCCTTACAGCCCGTATCCAATCCATGTCTGGTCTTTGCTGGTTGATGGCTCACCTTGTGCATTCCACCTAGACAACCACAAACACAGGATACTTAGTTACATCTGCATTCATCTGCATACGGAATCGGTCTTCCTGGGCAGGAAGAGTGGAGAGGCTGAAACTTACATTTCAAAGGCCTGTGGCCTGCCCTCACGCGAAGGACAGACAACCCCCCAAAGGGGATCCTGGCGGACTGGACTTGACTGGGCTGAAATGGGAACTTGTGCACTTCAGAACCACCTCTTCAAGACCATTCTTTGAACCTGAGACCTTCAAGTGGAACTAGTGCATATGCTTGCTCAAAGTGTGCTCACGATTGGCAGGAAAGTTGATTTCTAAGCACAAAGGTAGACACCTGATTAACAAATAGAACAAAGGGAGTACTGCAGGCAGATGGGCAAACAGTACAATAATAGACAAACTAACTGCTTTGCCTGATGTACAAGCCACTTTGATAATCTGTTGTAAAGCCACCCGTAAAAAGAGCATGGGAAGTGGCGACATAACACTGGAAACGCATATGTGCTTTACTGCCATAAAGTAAATCTAGAGATTTTTGAGGTTATGTTAACACCCTGATTAAATTAATTACTAGCAAGGAGAGTGTTGTACCAGCCATTGAATGGAAGCACCACGTGCAGAAACTATATGTGGACTCAAACAGCGCAGCAGTTTGCAATATGATAATGCTCCTCAAGGCATTAGATGGCCTGGCAACAGCCTACTGATGGTCACCACAGAGGCCATAAGTAGCATTCTCAAAAGCATTTGGAAAGATGGGGCCCCAGACCAAATGGCCTTCTAGGGATTATCTTCAAGGAAGACTGGGGCTTTTGGGTGCACCACTCGACCACCTTATTTGATGAATGCCTCAATTTTTCTGTGGTTCTGTGGTAAGGCTCGATCTTTCATCAAATCCACAAAAAGGGGGATGCCTCTCGCCCTGAAAATTACAGGCTAATATCCTTGCGGGATGTTGACAGCAATGCGTTCGCCAAAGTAATCTTACAAGAGCACGAATCGTGGATAATGGTGAATAATGTAATACCAGTGTATCAAACCGGGTTCACCATGGACTCCTGTACCATGGACAATGTAATTGCCCTGGCTTACCTGAGTGCGAAGGCATGGAAAACCACTTTGCCACCAAAATATACTCCTTCATTGGCGATAGTGTGGTGTTCGGAGGACTCAACAGCAACATTCTCTGGAAAAACTGGCATATTGGGGCATATGTTGGCATCGATAACAGCCTTGTACATGGACACTTGCATATGGATTAAGATACAACAATTGTATGCCACAGGAAAAATTTGCACTGACAGAGGTCTAAAGCAAGACTGTGTCATCACGCCTCCTTTATTCAACTTATGCACAGCTCACCTGGGCATGGAACTGCTCAAGGGGCACACACTCCCGCCCAAAGTGGACCAAATCAGCCTTCCCATTTACAGTACGCTGACGACCTGGTACTGCTTGCTCAAACACAGATTGGGCCTTAGAAATTCTGCGCTTGCACAACTAAAAGAACACTTTGCAGGCAAATGCTGCTAAAACGAAAGTCCTGATTTTTGGTCATAGAAACAAAATAACTTCAACTGGAATGGAATCTAGGTCCTTTAAACATAAAGTAAGCAAATTACTACAGTTACCTTAGGGTCTGGGTATCGGACATGAACAAATACATGTATCATGTCTCGTCGCTGGTAGATAAAGAGGGGGAGAACGACCTTCGCGCTCTCTAAATTATACCCTGGGCTAAAATCCACCACTGCTGAGGCTATCCAGAGAGTTATCAAGGCAAAGTTAGTTATTGCCTATGGCCATCTTGCCTATCCTGGAAGGCTAACTGGAACACTGGAGCGATGCCACCTAAATGCCTACAAGAAAATATTCCAGATCCTCAGAATTACTTAACGCAGTATGGTCCACCTAGAGCTTGACTTGGTGAGGATGAATATAGAGTGTGAAAAGGATATAATCAAGTACCACCATCAAGTGACTAGGGCGGAACCAGAGTCCCTAATTGGGACTCTGAAAGCCAACCTTCATAGACAATACCAGCAACCTGGCAAATTATCTAAGGAGCTCACAGGCCAGCCTAAATCTGGTTCCATCCTAATTGGAAGATCCCCTTATGACAACAGCCCTGCTGAAAAGGTTCTTAAAAGTACAAAGGAGGAGCGTCTTAAGGGATGCTGATATTTCGTGGATTAGGAACATTAGAGGAGCAGAGGGCCTTGCGGACTCACACAAGGCCACACTGTGCCAACCATAACTTAGAAGCGGCTATTGGAACCTGTGCATTCAGGAGCATACTGCTGATGCAACTTTTAACTCTTCTGTATGGGAATACAGATCCCATTGGAAGTTGTCAACCGGCATCCAGAAACAATGCAGGCTGTGTCAATACCACACGGAATCATTAGTTCACATCATATATGTCTGTCCTGGCCTATTACAACAGAGGGGCACACTCCTAGGGCCCTTATTCCATCAGCACAGACTGAGAACATGTAAAAAGGCGCTGACATACTTGCACACAGCAGAGGTGCTGATGGAACTATCCTGTTATGGCAACTTCTTACCAGAAGCAGGTAGAGCCCTACGTGATGCACAGGGTCCACAGGGGGTAGCCTTTGTCGGCAAATAGGATCCTAACCAGTGAGTACAAAGGGCAGGGGAGGCTGCGTAGACTAACCGCATGCTCAGAGAACAACTATTATGATTCCAGTCCTAATAGCAAATGTTCGTACTAAACGGCTTGGTTTTGCACATTACACTTCAGACTCCATGTATTTTGTATTATCCTGCAGAATATAAGATTGAACTAAACGCGGCAGCCGAACTGCTTCTTCAAGGTTCTTGTTATTTTTACATTAAACTGTTTTTATAGAATAACATAGTCCCTGAGACTGCAGGCCGGGTCTATTTACAGTCCATTTTTCTCCTAAACTCAATACGCCATGTAACAGTGTTACCGCAGCTTGGTTCATTAACTGCTTAATAACTTTAGTTGGCGTTGTGCACATTAAATCAGGCCTGTCTGTGGCTGTTGTATCTAAAATGCTTCAGTGGCCACATACTTGTCAGGGTGGATATCTTTTCACTGACTCTTTACCTGAAAGTACTAATTTTATCTATTTTATGTATTTTGCAATGATTTTAAGTAATTGTGCAATAAAGTGATTCATTTGTCAAAAAAGGATAAGATGCAGTGTGATTCTGACTGATTTGGGGACAATACATCCCCCCGTTCGATGGCCAAGTGAGGCAGAGGTTAAGTTCCATAGGAAAGCACACCTAGGACCTGGAGGGGTTTTTAAACTGATCCTGAACTGGGTAACCGTGTTCTACTTGGTGACTTGCTGAAATCGCCAGTTTAAATGATTTAATTATTTGGGATCCATACCCTGCGCCAAACAATAACTTCTCTAATTATTTCTGACTAAATAGTACTGGTTATTCATGCCCTCAGACTGAGCTTGCTGGATCAATTCATCATCTTCGTCTGAAATGCCTGGGATCATTCAACGTCTCCTTAAATCCTTTACAGCCATGGAATGGCATTAATCTAGATTAGTGGTTCTTACCTGGGGACCCCTGGGGCTCGCGAAGCTGACTCACAGGGTATCCCACCACTTAGAAAATCAAATAATTTTTACAGAATAAAAAATTTTATATAAATGAATCAAAATGTAAGGTGAAAAGTTTAATACATCTTGTTGATATGAAGGAATTTGAAACTGGAGGCTAAAAAGTAAGTTAGTATCCTCCGATTGTGTCATAGTAGCAGTGCAAGTAAATAAAACAGAATACAGTATAGACGATGGGTGCCCAAAATTGATTTTAGAAAAGGTATGGCCTTGTCATTAAAAGTAAAATTCAGATTTGTTTATATCAGTTTGTGAATTAAATAAAATCTTTCATCATATATACATTTGTTTGATGAATGCTTCTTTCTGTGTTTTTTATGTATTGTTTGCCATTTCAGTCATCAAAAATGCTTATGCTGGGTTCCCAGCTTACAGTAATGACTTGGTGGGACTGGGGTTTTCAGATTCCAATAATGATTCAATGGTGTGCCTGCGTTCCAGTAAAGATTACGTGGGGGTCACCAAAAGTCAAAATGTTAAGAGTGACTGATCTAGATCATTCATCAGTAGCATAGGAAAGACGGAGAGAGGGTTCGGAAAATTTACAGCATGGTCATAAACATGCTTGGGCCCTCCAGAAGTACATCAGCACAACCAGGTTCACTCTCTGTCTCCACATGTGGCTGCCACCCTGCTGACCATTGTGAAGTGTAGGAAGGTGTAATTGATTTCTCAATCCCAGTGTTGGAGGAAGCCATTCACTGCTGCCAACTCTGGGTTGCACCTTCAGGGGAAGATCCTGGGCAGTTGGAAGTTGTGCCTTGACGTAAAGACGTTCATACTACATGGGCCACAGCAATTTGTCACTCACTGAAATACCATGTCATTCATTTTCAATGAATTTCCAAGAAGATTGGATCTACAATCCACTGCTAGCGTCTCTTTTCCCAGGAGATGCCCTGCTTTTAACTCAGATCTTCTTTGTTAGACAAAGTCCAAAACTCCTTGGCCAGTTCATCCAGCATGCTGGAACTTGGTCCTTCCATGTGGTTGGTACAGCATATGGCAGAAATGTTGTCCATTTGCAAGAGAACATAGCTGAGTACCCAATTTTTTTGTCATAGATTTGATGGTGAAAGAACATGATAATTGTTCCAGGCAATTTATGTGCAGCCTTAGCTCTGTCTGACCATTGTTCACCTGTGACAATATTACTACATCAGGCCTCCTAGCTTAGATGACTGGTGACTGTATCGCCAAATCTGATGAAGTGCTGGAAATGGCCCTGTCATTGTAGGCTTCCGTTAGCCCGAACTGCCATAGTTTGTGCTTCCTATGAAAGTTGGACAAATTTGTAATAAGCAATGATCTTTCACAGGTGTGCAGCTTCCGTGGTTGAGTGGTCCTGTTAAAATTGCCAGACTCAACAAAGCCAATCAGCCTACAAATACTAGCTAAATTTCTGAGTGAGATTCTGCCCTTCAGCATAACTCCCATAGTTCCCTCTTAATGTCCCTTACTTTCTTCAGAAGTAATCTCAACATTGGTGCTGCGGAATCCCCTATAAACTCCTGGAAACCCTTTGTACAAAGGAATGAAAGGACGGGCTTGTTGTCACTGATTTCAAAGCCTAGGCTCCCGAACAGATCCCCTTCCGCCGAAGGAGATACAGCAAACAATTTGCATCCTAGCCCATGACTTGGTGGTCATTGAGAACAATTTTCCATACTCTTCTGGACCTGAGAAATTCTACGACTAATTTCATGAGCTTGGTAAAACGTGAGAAATTCAGAACTGTGAACTTGAAGGCTTGACCTTTATACAGAAACTGGAGGAATTTCCTATTGCATTGATCAGTTCCATCGATTACACTTCCTTGGTGGTAGAGCTTGGCCATCCATTTGTTTTTTAAAACGATATTTCACATTAGGAGAATGCCTTCCTTGTTGAAGTGTAGGTAGAACAACCACTTGTAGAATTCGTGTAGTTGATCACCAGCCTGAAACCTCTATCTTTGTTTTCTTCTAGGAAAAGAATACCGGTGACCTCCTGGTGTGGACACCTGTCCTGACTGCCCTTTCTGTTCTAGTTTGGTCACTTTCTCGTCAATCAGAATGCTCGTCTGAAAAGAAGATTAGAATTCTGCTCAGTAGCCTTGCACTGGGTGAAGAATATAGCCGTTGTTTGTAAAAAAAAAAAATCCTCTGATGAAGCAGTAAAGCTAACCATGCTCCCAGTTTTGAATATAAAGAATGGATAAGGCTCATTTTCAGTATTGCCATTGTTAGTTTTCCTAAATTCCCTCTCTCTTACCGCATCCTCCTATTGTTCCCCAAGATTGGTAGAGCCCCTCAACATTGTGAAAACCAGCCACCAGAAACTTCATCTGAAGTTCTGTGACTTCTGACATCCTAGGTATCCTGCCTATCTGGATGAGCATCCACTGCCTCGTTTACCAAAAATCTTTATGCCGATTATCTGGTGTCAAGTGAATTAAATATGGCCACAAACTATAACAGTTCTTTACCAAATGGCTGTCTAAAATGGAAGCCATGGCTGTTGGGCTTCTTCTTGTGAGGTTTCGCAACTTAGATCCACTTTAGTGAGAAGCAAGCACATCTTTCCTGTTGGTATAGTTCAGTTTACATTTCCAAGAAAACGGAGCTTGCTCTGCCCTGTCCGACCCCTGTGCCTAAGTACACCGAGCTTGCACAGCACGGCCTTTGCCTTCTTATTTCACTGGTGGACTGCAACTAAAGCCTCTGTGGGTACAGCGTTAGATGTAGGAATTCCTGCACCAGCCTAGCTGAAAAGCACGGTGCTACCCAACACTACCTATCTGAAGAAGATTAGCTGCAGGAATCCGCAGTGTTGTAGACACTTTAGAATGAAAGGTAAAACCTAGTAATAATGTATTACCTTCAAGTTAATGAAAATGTTCCCAAGTTTAACACACTCCCAAGTTACATGAGGATAACAAGTATTTAATCTGGCTGCAGAGGAACAAAGACATAGAAAGTGCTCAGGTTTGACACCTGCTTATATTTTCCTATGTTTAGTATCGTGATTGGTTGAATTTGAGTCTCATTCCCAAGGGTTCATAGAAACTATGGCTTTTAATTTGTTTCTGGTTTAGGCTGCTGTTTATTGAATAAAAGGGAGTGGACAAACTGAGCATCCATGTCTTGACAGAATCATGGTTCACACCAGTGACACTGTGAAGACTTTCAATGTGAAGTCTGGCAGTAAGGCTATTTGGCCTCATGCTACAGTATTGATCATGTTTCCAACAAATGTCTCTTGAAAGAATCCACCTTAGCACCACCCACAAATGTAGCTAATCAATGAGGCCTGCAGAATTCAGTGACTGCCTACAAGACAAAGTGACATCTTAAGTGTTTTGTCATTTACAGAATTAGGCATTACTACAATTGTGAATGGATTTACTTGAAAACAATCTCTTTGCACCCATCTTCATTATACATCGGTAATTCCTGGAAACTGAAACATTAAACAAATAAGTCGTCAAATATACATGTGAACTAGTATCACTCCCTATGCTTCGTACATCTAACATATAGCTACCTCGAGCCCTTCACAATCTCTTGCAGAAAACGAGTTATACTTTCTACTTGACTTCTGTACCAATGCAAGATATCCGGTTGTTTTCTAATCTAACAGTTGTATACGTTTGCTAAACTCTTACTACCTTATACATGACATTAGCAAACACGTATGCCATAATCTGCTTTGTATTCTCCCTGTTTCTTTACTGGGTGGTCTTAATATAATGTAACCCTAGTCTTAGCATTTCAGATTAATGTTCAAGAGAATATTTAAAATGTTATTTTAATCAACATAGTAACTTCAGGATACTTGTGTACTCCAGTTGCTCAGTGAAAAGAATCCTGTGGGAAGCAATGGGTCTTTGCAAGAAAGCTTGGAATCTGTGCCCTGGTCCTGGCTGCTGCAAGAATGTTGTGCAGTTGCCTAGCAAAGGACGTGAATCACACTCAAGATGACCGCCGTTTGTTGTGGCAAGCTGGGAATGTAGTTAATCGCCAGCATGTGTCTTCTACGTGTGCACAGCTTCAGTCCAAATGGCAGTAGCAATCTGTGGTGACTGCTTTATGGTCTTAGCTTAGTACATACTGTACTGGCCTTTTTAGGAACGGTTGAGTCCCCATTTTAAGTGTAGGAAAACACTAGTACAAATGGAGCCATCCAAGACCCTTGTAAAGGCTGCCCACACATATGTCCATGAGACCAAAGCCGCCAAGCCGTTAATTGCCCAGCCCTCCCAAACTACAGTAGGACTGGTCATATGAAATTCCTGAAAGCCTACAAGGGTGGCACAAGAGGAGCTAGGACAATGCACATCTTTGGACACAACCAGCAAATGACATATCTGAGCATGATCAGCATCAATCAAGTAAGTGTTGTTGGCTGCCTCAGTGTGCCCCGGCTTTCCGTACCAAGTTTGTAGTAAAAAGAACAGGAAATTCCAAGAAACATCCGTACCATGGACAGACTTGTTTTACAGGAAAACAAAGATTACCCACAAACCACAGTTTTGACCCTCTGAGAATAAACCCAGCAATAGGCAGCTCAGCATCTTAGAATACGTCACTAACACTTTCTTGTAAGGGTGCCTTTCATGGTGTGTATTGCCATATAGGCCTGAGTTAATAGAAGAAGATGGTACCATCACCATTTTGTTGTGTTGGGTAAATTTTCCATGATTTTGTATATAAAAACCACACTCGCAGTAAAATTGGACTACTGCTGAGCTGTCACTGTTAATGGTTTTGTAGATCTATGAAGAGTCTTGCCCAAAGTACAGTTAAAATTCCATGGCCGCTAAAAGGGTTAAGCACACCTTTAATATAGCTAACATCCACATTGAGCGCATACCTGGTATTCACAATGCAGTACATTCATATATACATTAAGTACATGCCTACACCCTTGGCATCATCTTTTAGCAAACCATACTGCCACCACCCTTGATGAAGCATGGCAGTATAGAGGACTAAATGTATTCCTGCTGCAGGGCTAATGGTATATGGAAACTTTGCATATTCTTTCAGAAGTGAACCAGTACTTTCAAAGTAATCTTTTTTTTTTTTTACTGGCCCACCCATCTATGTCCATAGTAACTCAGAAAGTTTCTTGCTATTCACCTAACCACTAATGTTTCCTCATCCCACCCCATTTATACCACAGTGCTCCAGATACTAATCAGTTCAATTTCTCTCTTCTCCTCTGTACTTAACAACCCATTCACCCTTATCCTCTATCACAGGGCCTTTCAACTTCGCTTAGTGTGAAACAAAAGGGGTATTTAAACCCACTTGTCCAATGTGTTGTTTGCCTAATCAGATCACTTCAAAGGGGACATTAGTTGCTCGTGGCAGAACAACTTAGGCAAATGTAATCACAGAAAAGCCATAGCCAAATCCCCATGCAATAACAAGGCTGTTGAGAGTGTAGAAATATTTTGAGATATATTTAAATGAATAGTATAGAGCTTGTTAAAGAGTGTTTATATATCTTGCAGCTTCAAAGGAAATGTATCTGAAAGGCCTTTTCAAATTAGAGTTGTTCGAGTGGAAGAGGAAGGTGCGAGTTCTCTGGGGTCCAAAATCTCATTAAGATATTAGGGTACCAGTCATACAGCCAAAGGCATGAAAAATAAACATTACAGTGTGCGTGGGAGATTTCTGGAAGGCTGGCATTTGACAACAGGCGTACACCAATCAATAAGGCAAAAATAAATATTGTATACACATTTCCGGTTACACAGCGAGATTAGATAACCCTAGTGTAGTAACAAAGCAGGATACAGTGATGATCATACTGTTTTATATGGTGCGTGAATAAACTCTGCTCACCTGAGAATTGGATCTTTGGTTAGGGAGTAGGGCGGATGCTCATAACTCCTGCCTGTGGTGCTTCAGGCCCTAACAAGTGTAGAGAATCCCTCTGTACTTCAGATGCCTTTAACTATGGGACATATGAACAAGGATGACTCAAGCAATTTGACAATACACCTTCAAGTCTGTCAAACGAACTAGCCACATGGGTCCTTCTGATGATCTACACAGAGCAACAGTTACTTTTGAATTACAGCAAAAATACCATAATTTTCTTAAGGTTCTGTAGTAGAGTGTGTGCTGGGAAAGCACGTAGTCCACTGGAAAGGGAGCAGAAGGAGCACACATCGTAGTTTCTAAACATTTATTTAGTATGTTGTATGTATCAGTTGGGGTGATTGTTTTCACTGTACATAATGTATGAAGGAAGGTATAGTATTCTTAACATATTATACATTTCTCTATTGAGATGTATGTTACTTTGAAGATATATTTGTCCCTGAGAGGGCAATTATTTCTTTCTTGCTCCCTGTTTACAGAAGTAAACCGTTAAATGATTTAACAGTGTTGTAACTGTTAGAGTATGACATTAAACACGCACAACAATAACACTAAATATGATAAATATTTTTGTTTATTACAGTGCGGATCCACTGTCAAACATGCTTTTGTCATTCACTAGTAAAGAAGATGCTATTGCATTTGCAGAAAAAAATGGTAAGCACCTTTATTTTACCACAATGGTTTTTGTGCTTTGATGTGTTTAAAAATGTTTGCTATATTGACTTTTCCTATTCACACACACTTGGTAATGATTTTGAACAAAAATAAGATTCCATTTTTATGTTTTGTGGATATATTGACCAATATATAAATGTTGGGAATTCAAGAAAAAGATAGGCATTGGCTCCATATTAATGAGGAAATATGATATAGTGGCCACCAAATGTTGTAGACCACCCTGGAAGATGTATGGCTCTTATACTGTTATAACCTTCATAAAATCTAAAATAGAGAAGCTTATTTGTAAGCATTGCATGTGCCTCTACTCTACTTACTCAAATGTATCCTCGACCCCAACAATCTTTACTGCTTAATTAGGTGAAAAGCCACTGAAATTCACCATTAATAGTTAACTTGGGTACTAACTGTGTCCTAACATAACTATAATTTTCTCACCGCCATGCACAGTATTGTTATCAATTATGTATTTTCAGATCTCATTAGGATGTTACTGAGGCAGACTTTGAGCATGTCATGAGTGATGTAATCAGTGGCAGCTCCTCCGCTATGGTGGAGAAGCGTCGCCCCCTAGCCAGCAGCAGCGCTGCAAATGCTTTAACAATGAAAGGATAATAAACCAGGTTTATTATCCTTTCATTGTTAAAGGGACGGGCCCATGGGGGTGACTAGCACTGAGGGGAGTGCACTGTGCACTCGGGCCAACCAAACACACATGCGCACTGTGCTCTCTCCAGATCGGTACTATGTTGCTGGGCTGGGGAGAGCACGCACAGGCTTCCAGTCTGCCTGGGTGCTCCCAGCCAATCTTAACGCTGCTCTGAGCAGTGTCAGGATTGGCGGCAGGGCAGGCTGGGAGCCTGTGCCTGCTGCTGAGACGACGAGGATCGGTGGTAAGTTTTTTATTTTTTTTTTATTTTTTATTTTTATTAACTTATTTAATTTTATTGATTTCCAAGGTAATATTTTACTTTGCATACATTTTTTTTATAATTCTTAACTATACCAACACTTTAACCTTTGTTTTCTTCAGTGAATTTCTATGTTTTTGTAAATGAAAAGTAAGATGCCCGTCGCAGTTTGTGGTGTGGGATTGGACACAGGGCCTGTCCAGTGGCCTGGCCCTCTGCTGACACCTCGGCGGGGATGGAACTGGGCAGCCAATCTCCCCATCCCTTCCCCCATGGTTGTTCAACCCTCCACCACGCACAGCTGAAGTGCACAGCAGTGGATTGATCGCAGTGCCTTGCCTGTGGCCAGGCTACTGGTGCGTACTTAACCCCCAACCCTGTACTTGTAGCTAAGGTTGTGTGCAGTGGGGGGGTCGGGCACATCCACCCACTTTTCTGTGAATGTTAGACCTTTTTTTTCTTAAACAGAAAGTAACAATATAAAGGGGGTCATTTTTCAATCTAAGCAAACCTGTTTGCTTTGTCAGAGGGCCAGAACACCAAAATAAAAAAAGCAGACCTGTTGGCTTTATCAGAGGACCAAACAGCTCATGGCCATATACAAAGCAGACCTATTAGGTCTGTCAAAAAGTCTCCACAATAATTTATTTATAAGCATAATTTAATTTGTTTTAATAGGACACACATGGCAATGCTTATTAACAATAATTGTCTCAGAAATCTTTAAATGAAGAATTTATTTTTCAAAACAACCCTGAAGATGTGTGGGTCTTTTTTTTATACATGTCAGTTCACAAAATGCAGTCATAGACCCAACCACAGAGTGTTCTTGCACTGCAGCTGAAGAGCTTTATAAATTACAGTATGTTCTCCTGTGGGCTATATATTCAATAGCCCATGAGGCGTACTGTGGCTTTTATAAAAAAAAAAAAATCCTACAGGGCTCATAGCTCCCTTCAGCCTCCACAACATTAAAAACAAAAATGGTAGCAACACCAAAAAATTGTAGCTGGTGCCCTTGCCCCTTCTTGGGGTACTGGGAGGTACTAAGAAAATATATAGAAAGCTCTCACATGGCATTATGGGGCACTCTCCTCTCCCCCTTCCTGCCCCAGTAGAAGTAGTAAATAAGAAATAAGCGGCAGCTCTGCTCATTTCATATTCCTGTTACCAGTTTCTATTTTTTCATTTTTTTTTATGGCATGTCCAAGGCTCCGGAGCCCTGCCAGCTTCCAAGCTAGCAGCCCATCTTCGGTGCCGGAAGGAGCCAGCCCTTTTTTTTGTTGGCTGCAAACAAATAAGGGGTTGCATGGTTCCTATTCTCAACAGGGCCATTTTTAATTCAGTTGTGGTTACTTTTCACTTAGGTACTGAAATATCCTGATATTTACAGGATTGCTTGGACACAATTTTAGGGTAAGATGATTTCAACTCCTGACATTGTTCCTGTTCATCCATTGAGTCCGTTTGTAACTGGGTTTCTCTGATTTTGTTTGCCATAAGTTGCTACCACTGTTCTTTGTGCTATAGAAGACCCTATAGCAGTAATTGTTAGGGAATGAAACATCAACAAACTACACTGTTGCCTGCTCTTAATGTGTTCTTTTGTGCAGTAAACTTCATGTGTATGAGTTCTGTGCTAATAGAAATATACAATTAGTATTATCATTTGTAAATATCTTTTGCGCACAAATATTCACCTCTACCACAAACCACTTGCACTGAGCTGTTTTCTTTGAAACACCTATATGGATGTTTGTTTTTGTACTGTAGTAAAGAAATACAGAATTAAACGTACAGCTGATTGTGCATGTGATATCTTTTTGATTTTTTTTTTTTTTTAAATACCACGTGAGCAGAGGGTGTCTCGGAGGGAGCCATTTGTTTATCTTTATTTGTTGGCAGTGCGTGGAGCCCACTCCTTTCTGTTGTTGAGTGCCCTGATCCCTCCCAGGGCACCCACAGCATTGTCCTAAGTTAGGTGTTGTGGGGAGAGACTCCTGTGCCCCACTGGATCCCCTGCCAGCACTCATCCTTGGGTGCCAACAGGATCTGCATTTCTTCTTTGCTCCCCTAGCAGGAGCAGCTTTTCTCTGTCCTCCATTCTCTTCCTGCCAGAGCACAGCCAGGAAGATTAATTTCAGTTCCTTCCCAGCAGGAGAGTTCCTGCTCCTACTGGGTGGGAGCAATGAAATCTTTCCTGCCCGCTCTCTGGCAGGCACAGACTTCCAGTTTCCCAGGCGATGAGATTCTTGTACACTGTTATGAGTCAGGACCCAGGGACTGAGTCCCCAGGGCTAAAATCATCTCAGAGAGATGGGCCCCATGTGCTCCTCTGCATTCAAAAAGGAGGCAGGCCATAGTGCATGCGGTCCCCAGTGCCAAAACCAGGGTGGGGGTTGTACACACCCTCCTCTTTATTTCATGATGCAACCCTGGAGAAGGGGTCCTTGGGGCCATGTAATGGCTTGTAAAGGGTATTTACATGCACCCACTTTCCAAAAACAAAAACAGGTCACCTCCCCTTACACCTGGCCCACCCACAGGGGGATTCAAATTGAAATGGGGGTAGCCCACCCTCCTTATCTTTTTTAATTTTTTTCCCTCTGAGGATCCATGGTACCGTCAAGCAAAAAAAAATGGTTTTGACCCCACCAGCCCACGGGGTAAAGACATCCCTAGCTTGCCCCGTTATATGTTTATTTTTATTACCTTTTTTCAGGACAAGGGACTGAGTCCTAAAATGGCTGCCACAGCATCGATGTTGTGGGAGCCAATAAGATCTTAACTTTTGATCTGTTGGGTCTGTGGATCCCCCACTGTGTGAAATATCAATTAATTTTTAACCTTAATTTCTCATAAAATACTGGATGTATTTGCACCAAATCACAAAAGGCAGCTCTCTGGATCAAGATCAATTTTTCTGCCAAATTTGATGTTATTCCATTTGATGTAATTCCAATCAGCCATTTGAATCAGCTGTTCAATTTTCCCATGGACATTTGCATGGGACAAACACTTTTTTCAACCCACTTTCCCCCATTTTCCACCCCCCTTGCTTAATGTCTCACCCTGCAATTTTCGTGGAAAGAGCTGAGATGGAGGAGCCTTTTTTTTTTTTTTTTTTTTTTTTTTTTGGAAAGTGTTGTGACGATTCTTGAAATGGTGCCAAAGTAATTAGCAAACAAAAACAATCTATTCCCTAACGATCTGTGGTCCTAACTATATCTACCCAGTGGCGACTGCTACTTGGTAGCTATATATATATATATATATATATATATATATATATATATATATATATATTTATTCACTTAAGAAACAGAAGTTACAGGGACGTTATAGCTAGGCTCACATTTTAACCGAACAAAATCATAGAAAAACCATAGAACTTAGCCTTTTATAGTTAGTTACTTCAAGTATCTATAACTCTTGCCCTCGCTCCCCTGCCGTGCATAGTTATCTGACCAATAATTGTACTGCAGATGTTAGAGACATCATCAGTGATGTTACCAGAGATGTCATGAGTGCTGTAATTTGTGGGGTAATTAGCAGTGCATGACAAGGGCGTGAGTTATAACAAGTGAATTTCTTGGTTGTATAGTTTTAAAATGTGAGCCTAACTATAAAGTCCCTGTAACCTTTGTTTTTTTCAGTAAATTTCTATGTTTTGTTAAAGTAATCTTCATTACTATACTTAAATCCAACCGCCCCTAAAACAACCAAACCCTGCACTGCGCACAGCCTTCAGCCCTTCACAGCAGGGGTTGGCCGAAGGGCCTAGCCTCTGGCTAGGCGCTAGGCCCTAAGCCCAACCCTTATCACCACACAACCCTTTCGGCCATTATCAGCGGGGGTTAGCAGCAGGGCCTGGCCTCGGCCAACCCCTAGAACCACCCAAACCCTCACCACAGATGGCCTTTGGCCGTGCCTGGCCGCAGGACATGGCCTGCAGCCAGATGCTGCGACCAACCCCCTTAACCACCGAACCCCATGCTGCCCACAGCCTTTCACTGTGTCTGGCGGGAGTTGGCCTCGGACTGTCTCTCTGGGTGTGAGAATAGGTGTGACAGAAGGTATCTGGGTGTGAGAATGGCTGTGATCGTGTCTAGGTGTGAGAGTGGGTGTGTCAGTAGGTGCATCAGTGCCTGTGTGGGTCTGTGAGTTGGTGTGTGAGGGTGTCACTGGGACTCTGGATGGGTGCATGAGGGTCTGAGTAGACTTTTGAATGGGTGCATGAGGGTATGACTAGGTCTGCGGATAACTGCATGAGGGTGTAAATGGGTCTGAATAGGTGAGGGAGGGTGTGACTGGATCTCAGACTGAGTGCATAGGGGTGTGACTGGCTCTGTGAATGAGTGCATGACACTGAGTGGTTCTGTGAAGGGGTATGTGAGGGGCTGAGTGGGTTTGTAAAAGGACGTATGGCTGTCTCATTGGTTCTCTCAATGTGGGCATGAGATTCCACTGTAAGTGAATTAATGTATGAATGCCTGTAAATCTTTTTTTTCTGTTGTTGCTGACATTCACAAATTAGTTGTGACAATACACAGGGAGCCACAATGAGTGTCGCCAGGTATTTGCAAATATCGCATAGTGTAAAAAAAAATTATATGATCATAAATTAACCTACAAACACTACTATATCACTGCCCTGGGTTCAGAGTTACCCCATCCTGACACCTTATGCCACTTTTCATGTCAGTTTTCAACCCTGGGGACTGTCCTGTTATCTAAAATGGCAGCTGCAAATTCTAGTCAGGTTGCAGCCAGCCAGTCCAGTTGTTGCGTGCAATCGCAAATATGCTGCGAAAATGTCACAATGGATCAGCGACCCTAGATATATACATTTGTGTTCCCTTTAATATCTCCAAAACTACTGCTCAGCTTACCACCAAATAAGCGAAAGGCTTTAGTCGTATTCAAGGGTCCTATGTGAACTAACATGGGAAACACACATGCCCACCCCTTTTTTTTCTCAGCCCCCATTTGATGGATCACCCCGAAACTTTCTGTGCGCAACAAGAATCACCAGGCCCCTTTTTTTGGGCAAGTTTCGTGAAGTTTCGTAAAACAGTGCCAAAGATATAGGCAAGTCAAAAAATGATTTTTCTATAGATACATGGTCCTAACTATAACTATGTATTACCTAGTGGCAAGCGCCACTAGGTAATACATAAATATATATATATATACATCGGTATTAATGCAAAAAAGAAGAGAGAACTCTGGGTAGTTCCTATGTTTAGGTGGAGATCAGCTCCAGTAAGAAGCACCCTGCAACACCAGCAGCACTGTAGATTTGATCACCTCAAATGTCTGTTTTTCTAGCAATGTTTTTAAGCATATGATTAGCACAGTGCCATCCGCTCAGAGCTATGAAGGGAAAATATTTTGCCATTTGTACAGCAAAGTCTTTAAGCGTAGGATTGGCACAGTGCCATCCTCGCCGAGCTGTAAAATGAGAAAAGCCTTTCACTACTCCAGGTACAGTATTACAGCTTTGGATTGGTGAAATACCATCCAAGCCAACTTGGAATGAGGAAAAGCAACCCCTGACTTGTGTTTCACTATCATTATAGTCCATCAGAGAGGTTTAGCTTTGTCCAGACACGAGAGCACCCAGAGTTAAAACAAAACCCTTTTAGGATTAAAGTGATGCACACACACTCCAACCTTGAAAAGGATATATATGTATAATATATATATATTTTTTTTTCACTCGGCACACAAGATGCAAAGCTGCCCGTGGCCAGCCTGTGGACCGGGGCTATTGCGGCAGGAATCACCGCCGATTTAAAAAAATAAATAATAATAATAATAAATAATAATAATAATCCACTGACAAGCCACACCGGAGATTGTGGAAAAATCGTTTTTGCTTAATGTCGAAAAATAAAGTGTTTCGACCATAACAGGTCTTGACCAGGTGAGGTGATTCATTGTTCATTTCAAAACTCATTGAAGGGACTACAGTCACAATAAAAGAAAGGCTTGCAAAACCCATATCAACATTGTCGTGCTTGGTGAAAAAATACAATCACTAGTCTTTAATGCACCGACAAAAAATAAAAAAACTAATATATGAAATAATCCTAATCCCACAAACACAGGAAAGAAAATCAGTATTTTCAGTAAATATAGTGTAAAAAAATCACGTTTGTAATTGTTTGCCATTGTAAATATCATTTCATATCATACACACGTGGAAATATTACCTGATTAATAATGAACAGCTTATAAAAATCCAATATCTCATTCATGATTATTTGCCATTGCTGGTATGAAATCTCCATAGACATAAATTCGAGATGATATATAATTAGGCTACAGTAGCAAAATAGAACGTTCTAATCAGTTGTTGACGGTCATAATTTATAACCATAAATAGTTTGCCAAACATCCACAGCTACAATTAAGTTATAGTAGCATACACTTTATCCATTAAATCTGATCCAAATCATACTATGAATATAATCTTCGCTCATAAATCAGCTACTCCTCTAAAGTGGCCTGACTCCAGTCATCATTTTCCCTTCCTGTATAATTGCTCATAAATCGTAGTCATTATTAATTTAAGATCTAAAACAGAAGAGGATAAAAAACTAAAGAAACAGTGCATAAGGAGAAATTGCAATCCAACCCATAAAAATACAAAAAAAAAACCTCAAAACATATAAATCAATCAACATAAAAGCGACCATACAAATCACTACCCTTGTTTGCATATTAAAAGAGCAGGAAGACATCTCTAACATAGGACCAAAACAGTAGAATTCATTATCAAGTCATACTATAAGTGGACCGAATGCTCTTCATCATTATGCATGACTCTATGGATAGTACAACTAGTGTCCAGGATTAAATGTGATTCTAACTTCCTCGCAGCAGACAATCTAATACCCCCTGTGGTTTATTTGGCACTAAATCTAAGGCCAACAATTTTGCCAATGATAAACAGGTGTCAGGGTACTCATGAATCGAAACTCAGTCCTTCATGTATGTTTTTAGTCCAAGCTTATTGTTTAGTGCAAATAGCATCAAAATATCAATCGCACTGGGATTCGTGAGCAAAAAAACTCAATTTAATCTTGAAATAGGAAGTCCATCAGAGCAACAATAGCCGTCCTTGGAACCAATATCCATAATGCAACAACAGCCAACACGTGTTTCGTCCTATGAGATAATTACTCTCAAAGACTTTCCAAATCATCAGACTTACTCTGGGTATCCTTATTTTGCGATATCAAACGTATGCTGAATGCTCAAAAACCGTAGCGTGTAAAGCAACTATCAATTAAGAAATAACATCCTCAGAGGACCGCGTTCAATTCATCACGCATCGCTTCTGTATCGAGTTTCTCAAAGCGAAAACATTTGCCAACTTTCAGTCTCTCTGACGTTCTTCTTTAAAATGTTTAGCTGTGCTGTAGGATCCATTGTTAGCCCACCAATGCCCCAGAATTCCATTTTTGACAGTGAACATAGTGAATCTAATATACCATTTCTCACAAGGACACACAATGACTTATACTTCAAAGTCTATAGTGCATGTAAAGAATTTGGTAATATTCAATTTTTTCTATGTACCCTCCAAAAGGACACTGTCCCATTATTACTATATTTAGAGTCCTTATAATGTTCACATACTTTAAAGACTTGCAATTTTGTTAACCACATCCCATTTTTAGGAAGCTATGGAGCAACATGTCTTTCAAAGAAGTATTCCTTCTGTATGTTTCTGCAGATTTGATGCCCATCTTATTCTTTAATATAGGATCCTGGGCCAAAATATCCCACCTACGTTTCAAAATCTTCTGAAGTTTCTCAGCCCCCTGTGAGTATTTTGTGATGAATTGGATGGGATTCTGCTGCCCCTCCAATTTCTTGAGTGTTTGAAGTAAAATCTCCTCCCTACACACAAGGTCCGCACGATCATTCACCATTTTAAGCTGTTTCCTAGAGGAACCTCTCAACTTCAGCCTGCTCATCGTAGCACAACTTGCCATGATGCAGTCCTCTTCAGAACTACAATTATGTTTAGCCTAGAGGAATTCTCAGTACAGAATATTCCATCTGAAATTATCTGCTATGGGAGGGTTTTATAATTATAGTGTCATCACTTTGTAGATCCCTGAGGAGTTCCATACAGATGAATGAGGCCAAAGGCAGAGTTCTCTATAAGGTAATGGAACTCTAAGGTGTCTTGCAATATCCTTACCATAGACACATCACACCATAACCTTTTCCACAAACTACTTAAACCTGGGTGTGTAGATCTTTCAAATGAAATTTAAGCACATCAAAAACCTGTTAGATATTTATTGCAGACCGATATTAGACACAGTTAAAGTTTTTTTTGTTTTGTTTTTTGTTTTATGTAAAAATGCTGCAGTAGCTCCGAACATGTAGAAACATGCAGTAAGATACTAGCTTTTATCTATCAAGGGAGTGCAAACCATAAATATATTCTATCTGGTTGTCATTGTAAGCTATTAAAATAGAGCAAAAGAGAGAAAAAACAATAATTTTGTTTGCTCCTTTAAACAGCTGCTTTAATTATGTTCCATGACCTGCCTCTTACCTCAGCTGTCGGCTCCGGAAGCAAGCATTGTGATGTCAGAGCTCGGCTGTAATAACCTTATAATAGTCGAGTTCTGATGTCTTTTCTTTATGATCATTGACTTGGTGCATCATAAGTCACCGATTATAAATAAATACAATAAAATAAATAAAGTAAAAAAAGAAATTAGTGACTGCCGTTTATACAGGGATTACATGATCCAATCTAACATATATATATATGTTCGATGGCATGTGTAGCTGCAGATACACATGCTGTGCACATCCCGCCATCTGGTGTTGGGCTCGGAGTGTTACAAGTTGTTTTTCTTCGAAGAAGTCTTTTCGAGTCACGAGACCGAGGCACTCCTCCCATTTCGACTCCATTGCGCATGGGCGTCGACTCCATCTTAGATTGTTTTTTTTCCGCCATCAGGTTCGGACGTGTTCCTTTTCGCTCCGTGTTTCGGGTCGGAAAGTTAGTTAGAATCTCAGAAAAATCTTCGGTATTGTTTGCGTTCGGTATCAGGTTAGTTACAACAGATCGACACCGAATTAAGAAGAGCTCCGGTGGCCCTTCGGGGTTTTTTCGATCCCCGTCGGGGCCTGGTCGGCCTGCCTCGTGTCTCTTCAAGGCTGATGGAACGGACCCCATTCCGCTTCTGTCCAAAATGCCATAACAAGTATCCATATACAGATCAACACCTGGTCTGTAACTTGTGTTTATCCCCAGAACACAAGGAGGATACTTGTGAGGCCTGTCGAGTGTTTCGGTCCAGGAAGACACTCAGGGTCCGAAGAGCAAGAAGACTGCAAATGGCGTCGGCACCGACAGGACAAGGGCGTTTCGAGGAGGAGGAAGAAACATTCTCCACCCAAGATTCAGACTCGGAGGAGATCGATCCCGAAGAAACGCCGAAAACCGTGAGTAAGACGTCGAAACAAAAAACTCACGAGAAGACCGCTAAAGCCTAGGGGACGCCACCGCCAACAGGCCATGGCTTAACCCGAAAAATAGGTGACCGTCCATTGGCACCGGAAAAGGGCGAGCTGGTGTCGAAGTCATCCGACTCCGGTCGAGATACCGGCACACAGCAATCTCGGGCCCGAGAGAGTGGCTCCGAGAAGATTCGGCATCGAGACAGCGGCACCGTAATGGATCGGCACCGAGAGGGCACGACGCCGAAAGTAAAGAAGGTTTCGTCGGAGGCGAAAAAGGCAGCCGAAAAGGTTTCGGTACCGAAACATCCGGCCTCCGATCCGAAAATAAGTTCCTATTCAGAGGAACAAGGACTGTCCTCACAAATGAAGACACACAGATTTGGACAAGAATTAGAGACAATAGAGCCAGATCACACACCAAGACGGCTCTTTATTCAAAAAGATACAGGGAAGATCAGCACTCTTCCTACAATCAAAATGAAACGTAAACTTGCCTTCCAAGACAAGGATAAACAACCGCACGCAAAGGTGGCTAAACAAGTAACACCACCACCATCCCCACATCACTCTCCGCAACCATCACCGGTAGCCACTCCACCAATGATGCAATCCCCAACTCATACAGGAATGAGTCAAGATGACCCTGACACATGGGACCTTTATGACGCACCAGTGTCTGATAATAGTCCTGAATGCTATCCAGCGAGACCATCGCCACCAGAGGATAGTACAGGCTACGCTCAGGTGGTGTCGAGAGCAGCGGCATTTCACAATGTCAGCCTTCATTCAGAACCCATTGAAGACGACTTTCTTTTTAATACACTGTCGTCCACACACAGTCAATATCAAAGTCTTCTGATGTTACCTGGAATGCTAAAACACTCCAAACAAGTGTTTGAGGAGCCTGTCAAAGGGAGAGCCATTACTCCAAGAGTAGATAAAAAATATAAACCACCACCAACAGACCCAGTGTACATCACACAACAGCTAACACCAGACTCTGTTGTAGTGGGAGCAGCGCGTAAAAGAGCCAACTCTCATACTTCAGGAGATGCACCACCTCCAGATAAAGAAAGTAGAAAATTCGATGCTGCAGGCAAAAGGGTGGCGGCACAGGCAGCAAACCAGTGGCGTATTGCAAATTCGCAAGCTTTGTTAGCCAGATATGATAGGGCCCATTGGGATGAGATGCAACACTTTATTGAACATTTACCAAGAGAGTTCCAAAAAAGAGCGCAGCAAGTGGTAGAAGAGGGACAAGTATCTCCAATAATCAGATACGGTCAGCAATGCATGCTGCAGACACAGCTGCTAGAACTGTCAACACAGCAGTAACAATAAGGAGACATGCATGGCTGCGTACATCAGGATTTAAACCAGAGATACAGCAAGCTGTGCTAAATATGCCATTCAATGGACAGCAGTTGTTTGGGCCGGAGGTGGACACTGCTATAGAAAAACTTAAGAAAGACACTGACACAGCCAAAGCCATGGGCGCACTCTACTCCCCGCAGAGCAGAGGCACATTTCGAAAGACACAATTTCGAGGGGGGTTTCGAGGGCAAACCGCAGAAGCTACAACCTCACAAACAAAGCCCACTTACCAGAGCCAGTATCAGCGGGGAGGTTTTCGGGGACAATATAGAGGAGGACAATTTCAAAGAAATAGAGTAAAGTTCCAAAGTCCCAAAACTCCTCCATACAACCAGTGACTTCAAGGTCACAAATCCCCAACACATAACACCTGTGGGGGGGGGAGACTAACCAAGTTTTACACACATTGGGAGGGAATAACAACAGACACTTGGGTCTTAGCAATTATCCAGCATGGTTATTGCATAGAATTCCTCAAATTCCCTCCAAACGTCCCTCCGAAAACACACAGTATGTCAAAACAACATATAGATCTTCTAGGACTAGAAGTTCAGGCATTGCTACAGAAAGAAGCAATAGAATTAGTACCAAGACAACAAATAAACACAGGAGTTTACTCACTGTACTTTCTGATACCCAAAAAAGACAAGAGTCTGAGACCTATACTAGATCTCAGAACATTAAATACCTACATCAAATCAGACCACTTTCACATGGTTACATTACAAGACGTAATCCCACTGCTCAAACAACAAGACTACATGACAACACTAGACCTAAAGGATGCATATTTCCATATACCAATACATCCTTCACACAGAAAGTATCTAAGGTTTGTATTCCAAGGGATACATTACCAATTCAAAGTGTTGCCATTCGGAATAACAACTGTGCCAAGAGTTTTTACAAAATGCCTGGCAGTAGTAGCTGCACATATCAGAAGGCAACAAATACATGTGTTCCCGTACCTGGACGATTGGTTAATCAAAACCAACACGCTAAGACGGTGTTCACAACACACAAGCTATGTCATAGAAATCCTACACAAACTAGGTTTATCAATCAACTACGCAAAGTCACACCTTCTGCCATGTCAAACACAACAATACTTAGGGGCGACAATCAACACAGCAAAAGGGATTGCCCCTACAAGTCCACAAAGAATTCAAACATTTCACAATGTAATACAGACCATGTATCCAAAACAAAGGATACAAGTCAAAATCGTAATGAAACTACTAGGCATGATGTCTTCATGCATAGCCATTGTCCCAAATGCAAGGTTGCACATGCGGCCCTTACAACAGTGCCTAGCATCACAATGGTCACAAGCACAGGGTCAGCTTCTAGATCTGGTGTTGATAGACCGCCAAACATACATCTTGCTTCAATGGTGGTACAGTATAAATTTAAACCAAGGGCGGCCTTTCCAAGACCCAGTGCCACAATACGTAATAACGACAGATGCTTCCATGACAGGGTGGGGAGCACACCTCAATCAACACAGCATCCAAGGACAATGGGACATACAACAAAGACAGTTTCACATAAATCACTTAGAACTGTTAGCGGTATTTCTAGCGCTGAAAGCATTTCAACCCATAATAACCCACAAATACATTCTTGTCAAAACAGACAACATGACAACAATGTATTACCTAAACAAACAGGGAGGGACACACTCGACACAGTTGTGTATCCTGACACAGAAAATATGGCATTGGGCGATTCACAACCACATTCGCCTAATAGCACAATTTATTCCAGGAATTCAGAACCAGTTAGCAGACAATCTCTCTCGGGATCACCAACAGATCCACGAATGGGAGATTCACCCCCAAATACTAAACACTTACTTCCAAATTTGGGGAACACCACAAATCGATCTATTTGCAACAAAGGAAAACTCAAAATGCCAAAACTTCGCATCCAGGTACCCACAAGATCAGTCTCAGGGCAATGCGTTATGGATGAACTGGTCAGGAATATTTGCTTACGCTTTTCCCCCTCTCCCACTCCTTCCAGATCTAGTAAACAAGTTGAGTCAAAACAAACTCAAACTCATACTAATAGCACCAACATGGGCAAGACGACCTTGGTACACAACACTACTAGACCTTTCAGTAGTACCTCATGTCAAACTACCAAACAAACCAGATCTGTTAACACAACACAAACAACAGATCAGACATCCAAATCCAGCATCGCTGAATCTAGGAATTTGGCTCCTGAAATCCTAGAATTCGGACACTTAGACCTCACACAAGAATGTATGGAAGTCATAAGACCAGCTAGGAAACCTACCACTAGACACTGCTATGCAAATAAGTGGAAAAGATTTGTTTATTACTGCCATAATAATCAAATTCAACCCTTACACGCATCTGCAAAACATATAGTAGGATACTTACTACATTTGCAAAAGTCAAAACTAGCTTTCTCTTCTATAAAGATACATCTTACCGCAATTTCAGCTTACCTGCAAATTACGCACTCAACTTCATTATTTAGGATACCTGTCATAAAAGCGTTTATGGAAGGCCTAAAGAGAATTATACCACCAAAAACACCACCAGTTCCTTCATGGAACCTCAACATTGTCTTAACACGACTCATGGGTCTGCCTTTTGAGCCCATGCACTCTTGTGAAATGCAATACTTAACGTGGAAAGTTGCATTCTTGATTGCCATCACATCTCTAAGAAGAGTGAGTGAAATTCAAGCATTTACCATACAAGAACCATTTATTCAAATACACAAGAATAAAGTAGTTCTACGGACAAATCCAAAAATTTTACCAAAAGTTATCTCACCGTTCCACTTGAATCAAACAGTAGAATTACCAGTGTTCTTCCCACAGCCAGATTCTGTAGCTGAAAGAGCACTACATACATTAGACATCAAAAGAGCGCTAATGTACTACATTGACAGAACAAAACTAATTTGAAAAACAAAACAACTATTTATTGCCTTTCAAAAACCTCATACAGGAAATCCAATTTCAAAACAAGGCATTGCTAGATGGATAGTTAAGTGTATTCAAACCTGCTATCTTAAAGCAAAGAGAGAGCTGCCTATTACACCAAAGGCACACTCAACCAGAAAGAAAGGTGCTACCATGGCCTTTCTAGGAAATATTCCAATGAACGAAATATGTAAGGCAGCAACATGGTCTACGCCTCATACATTTACCAAACACTACTGTGTAGATGTGTTAACTTCACAACAAGCCACAGTAGCTCAGGCTATAGTAAGAACATTGTTTCAAGCAACTTCAGCTCCTACAGGCTGAACCACCGCTTTTGGGGAGATAACTGCTTACTAGTCGATGCACAGCATGTGTATCTGCAGCTACACATGCCATCGAACGGAAAATGTCACTTACCCAGTGTACATCTGTTCGTGGCATTAGTCGCTGCAGATTCACATGCGCCCACCCGCCTCCCCGGGAGCCTGTAGCCGTTTATAAGTTGATCTTGAACATTTATAAATTTGTAAATATATTACTTTAAACTTCATTATGTACATACGTATTCATTCCATTGCATGGGCACTATTACTAGCATACACAACTCCTACCTCACCCTCTGCGGGGAAAACAATCTAAGATGGAGTCGACGCCCATGCGCAATGGAGTCGAAATGGGAGGAGTCCCTCGGTCTCGTGACTCGAAAAGACTTCTTCGAAGAAAAACAACTTGTAACACTCCGAGTCCAACACCAGATGGCGGGATGTGCACAGCATGTGAATCTGCAGCGACTAATGCCACGAACAGATGTACACTGGGTAAGTGACATTTTCCATATATGTATTTTATATATATATATAAATATATCCATATATATATGTATGTGTGTGTGTGTGTGTGTATATATATATATATATATATATATATATATATATATATATATATATATATATATATATATATATATATATATATATATATGAAAAACAAAGCGGTTCAGTATACACGGCGCCGCGCTCAAAAGTACCGGTGCAACCGCTCTGGGTGAACCAGCCCATAAACAAAATATTACATCAAAAATTAGCAGTGCATTCCAACAAAGTACGAGTAATTCTTAGTTTAATGTGAAACAAAAAGAGCAGAACTTTGGTAGGAAATAAATCGTAGGTAACGTTGGATTCTCTTTTTTCAAGTAAATATACTCCTCACGATCAAGTAACAATTGTTGATGCCAAATACCTAGTTTTGTATGTAACATACAAATCATGTTTTTTATAGGATTTTTTGTCAATTTCTTGTATTCAGCTGGATTCCTCAATTGTCTATAGGCTTCCGTCATATAATCAGATGTATTTAGGATAACGACATTACCTCCTTTATCCGCTGCTTTTATTATGATTTTATTATTAGCCTTTAGACTTTTCAGTGCCAGCCGCTCTTTCTTAGTAAAATTTTCTGAATTTCTACTTGATCTTTTATTTTGAAGACGTTCCAGATCTTCTAAAACTAGTTCAGAGTATAAATCTATCTTGTTGCCTGGTGAAAGTATCGGACAAAACTTAGATTTTTCTTTTAACCCAGATGGCTTATGACATTTTGTATTGATGTCTAGTTGCTGTAAAACTTCCATCTCTGTGTAATCTTCATCTTGTAAATTATGAGTTAAATCAAACAAAGTTTTGAGATCTATTGCTTGATCAATCTTTAGTGGGGTTTCCTCCAATTCCTCCGTAGTGTCCTTTTCAGGAGTAAATACTGGCTTTTTCTTTTGCTGTGTATGATATTTTAGCAATTTTAATTTTCTTGCAAATTTATAAATATCAATGCGAGTGTCCACAAAGTTGTGATGAATTTCAGGGCAAAATGAGAGGCCTTTATTCAGGGTTTGTAATTCAAACTTCATTAATTCATAGTCCGAGAGATTGACTACTAAATTTAATGATTTTGTTGTTTCCTCAAGCTTCTGATAGGATATTGTCTTTTGCCTATTTCTTTTTGCTCCTCTTGTTTTTCTCTTGTTGACCCTACCTGATTTTGTTTGTTTCCATAACCACGCCCTCTGATTCTGCCTCTTCCTCTTGATAATTTCTGATTCATGTAAAGTACTTGCATTTCCTCTAACAAAGTACTGCTAGTATCAGTATTTTCCCCTTCACTAAGTTCCACTTCTGATTCAGTCGAGGTCTCTTCTCCACTGTGATTCGATTGTCCTCTATTAATCCTGGATTCCTGTTTCAATTGATCAAACCGTTTTGCAAATGTATATACTCTCCAGGGAATCCAGGATTAATAGAGGACAGTCGAATCACAGTGGAGAAGAGACCTCGACTGAATCAGATTCACACAAAAAGTTCAAGACAGCAGCTGAAAAGACTAAAGTATGAGTTTTGAAACTGTCATAAAGATTTGTCAATTGGCATTAAAGTTATAAGTTATTGGCACAACAAAAAGTGCTCTTCCTATGGAAACTAGGTCCTAACTATAACTACCTATTGGAAACCGCCAGTAGGTTAAAATATATATATATATATATATATATATATATAGATATATAGATATACACACACACACACACCCCTCTCTACCTTGTTCTTTTTTCAAAAGACGCATGTCCAGTTCCATGAACAAGCCATCAGCAGTTATAGGGGGGGGGGTAATTTTAAGTTCTTCCTAATTTGGAGCTTCAGCGTCATGTTCCGGGAGAATGCCTTTCTGAGCCAGGAAGTGATGTCAATCACCCATCTCTTTCTTAAATCACACCTATCGAAATAAAGGCCAACATTTTATTGCAACAAAACATTACAAAAATGTAGAATATATGAGCTCAGTGTTGCGTGCCCTAGAATTTAACACCAAGCAAGATCGATACCTACATTCATTACATGTTGGTCCATTTGCTAATTGCACAATTTTAACTAATGCCGTAGTCTTAGTAGATATTCTGAAGGGGGTAAGATCCATTGTTTAATTTGTACATTCACCCTAGTGGGTATGTCTGTTCAATATCACAAGCAAACTGCCTTTTTATCGTAATTAAATTAAATCCATCTTGCCTTCTTAAGATCATAAAAAGTGGAGAAGTGAATTTGCTGTGTTGGCGTTTTTTAATATGGCGGCCCAAAATTGCATGCACTGAGCACAGGTGCCGGTTATGGTGGCGCCCCAGTCATTTGTGGCAGACTGATCATGCGCAAGGAAGCCAGCCTAAAGTATTTCAGTCAGACTAGGGCTTGTTTACACAGCAGGCGTGCCAAAGGCGAGCCTCTCTGCACCCATCTGTGCCAGTTCAGCACGCAGCACTAGCCCAGTATGAGATGTCAAGAGTGTTCAAAATATGTACTTATATACAGCACTACAAGCTGTGATCAGATTGTTTTGAGTAAGTAACTTTTTCCTTATCTGAATGCAGAACATATTACCAATGAATATAATGGCAAAATAGATATGTGGAATACTGCGGCATTGGACATTTTGAAATGAAACTGAATGTCACAAACACAAGAACGCCACATGCACACTCAACCATGTTTCCTACAGGAAAGAGACTTAATGGGACCAGGTTCAACCCCTCTTCATTTTGCAGGGCAGCCCTTTCATTTATTTCAATGGACATATATATTATCAAATAACATGCAAACAATATGATTAACACATTTCTGGACATTTAAGTTCAACGTGTGTGTTCTAGAAATTATTTGTGCGTTTCTGATTCACAGAAGTGAAAATAATAGACTTTTACTCTTGCGAATCAGACTAGCCAATATTGTAATTTTGCCCCTGCATTTTTATCTTAATTGGAAAATGCAGAGACGGTGTGGGCATCAATCTGTGAATCCCCTTAGAAAAAGGGAGGGAGGTCACCGGCGGTCACTGCGGCTGGGAAGCTGCTGCCTCAGAACTGCCGACTGCCCGATCCTCGTTGCTTGCCATTGGTTGCCACCCCCACCTCACCATGAATGCCCCCCTGCTGATGACCAGAGTGGATCGGTAGGCTGTCTGGTGGGGGGGGGGGTGTAGCTGCCAGGAGGCTGCTGCCCCTGGAAGACGTGTCAGGGAAGCTGCTGCTGTACTGCCGGTTGCCAATTCCCCGTTGCTTGCCACCTCCCTGCTAACAGCCCGAGTGGATCATCATGCCATCTGGGGGCCAGGAGTACGGGCCGGCCGGCAGGCAGGAAGGAAGGCAGCAAGTAGGCAAACAGCTGCCACCATGTGCCGCAGCTCTCAGGGTCGTGGAGTCCTGGAGCCCTTGTGCAGGCATGGAGCAGCGAGGATCGGTGATTCCAGCGACCACCAACTTTGTTGTGGCCCGGTCAGGCATAGACCTTGTTTATGTCACTGTCTATGACATAGACACTATCCGGCCTCGCTTAGCCACTCTGAAAGCCTACTCCAGTAAGTACTTAAAACTGCAATTGCATGTCCTTGTGCTTCTGACCCCCCTCCATGACCTGCTTTTTGAACTGTGATTAAGCCCGGGAGATTTAAGGAGACAAGGAGGTCCGGTAACCCCTGTTGGCAGGCAGTGTTTTTGGTAGGGGTGTGGTGGTGTTGGGACCAGATGGCAGGTCCAGGCAGCAGATGTCCCTAGGACATAAGGACATGACCCGGAAAAAGACAAGAACACTTTAGTAAGGGCCATAGCGAAAAATTGACAAGGTTCAAAGCAAAGAGTGTCCAGGAGTGAGATCTGAGTAGGTCTTGGAGTAGTGTGTGTGTGTGCTACGTGGGCATTAGGCTGCAGCTCTCCATTGAATCATGGAAGCGGTCTGTGTTAGGCCGGTGCAGCTTGTGCATCAGTGGAGGACTGCTCCAGCATGGCTGCACCGAATGATCGCCTTGCCCACAGCGTAATTACCGCTAGCACTTCAGGAACCGAATTGGAAACCATAAGAATAGGAAGAGCTCAGTAACAACTTAACCAACTGCCTAGTCTGCTTACGAAGGCTCACAAAGCCTTAGAGGCTCACCTGCTCACTTGGCAAGAAGTGTAGTACTAACGAAGAAGAATGGCATAAATCCCTAGTTAGGGTGGAGGTCAACCTCAGGGGGTTCTTGTGCCTGACTGTCTAAGTCAAATTATCATTCATCAGGGGTGTTAATTAATGCCGTTAGGGTAAGGTGCCCCAAAGTAGGTCCTCACAAACCAGTACCCAAAGACGGGCAATTTCTGCAACATTAAACAGTATCAGCCGGGCGGTAAAGAAGGTGCAGAAATCTGTGCAGAATTGTGGCAGTGTTGTGGCAAGCAGCACAGAGAATCGCTCAAACCTACTCATCACCTCAAACCATAAAAATACAGTTGACTAACTGGGAAAACTTCCTCTCATCTTATAAGTTACTGATCTGCTGAGTTAAGGGAGCAATAATGTGGTCTGGGAAAGTAAGGATGGCGCTGACTCTGGGGAAAAGCAAGGCAACAAAGAGATAGAGGCACAGATCTCCGGGATCTTTAGAGTAGGACTTAGTTGCATGTCAGGGTAAAACTGAAGGCCTAAAAACTCCCACAAAAACAGCTGCATCCAAGAAAGCAAAAGTAGCAGCTACCATCAAGAAAGAGGGACATAAAATTACCAACTTTTTATCAATAAAACCCTTAGGTAACTTGTCCGCCGTTTTGAGCGGTCGTCCGCAGCCCTTGTTGGCAGACTCCAAAATTACACCTGCAGATAGCAATGAGGCCCTCATGGGGAATGGAGGTCGTCAAGACGGGTCAGAAGCCAGCCAAGTACCAAAGCCACATTTTAGGAACCCCAAATAAACAATTCAGGTGGACATTCATAATTGCAATCTGCCTGACTCCTCATCTTTAGAACTCAGTAACTGGGATAATCTATGTCCGAGTTCTCCCTTAACAAATCAGCAGTGGCGGTCAGTTGGTGTAGGGCCACAAAATCAACTGCTAATAGACCTTTCAGAAATAGTACTATGCAAGCAGGATGCCAGTGCAGAGCCGGCCAACTCGCCATGGCACAGCCTCCTATCACCCTGCAAGGGGAAGTGAGAAACACAGAAAGCACAAGAGTCATCTTAAGCCTGTTTTCAATTAGCAGCAATAGCTCCCCAGTTAAGACAACATTTTCCTTCAAACTCAGGAGCTCAAGGAGTTTGAACAAGCAGGATAAAAAAATGGACATTGCAAAAGTTCAAGAGTAATCTGACAACCCTCTGCTGCTTCTTCACATTTAGCTAATGTCAATAAGGGAATTCCTAAACCTTCTATAATGGGAGAGCCGGCAGCTACGTGGCAGGCCCTCTTGTCGACCATGGACGCAGTGTCTGCAACAATTCACCATCAAGCTGGCAAACAGGATCTTCAGGTGGATCTTCTCAATATTCTGGCAGTGCACATAGTGGGTATTGACAAGAAGCTACAAGCGCTCAACGATATGATAAGGAGAGCTCAAAACCACTCTCATGCCCAGCAAGTCTCGTATCAGGGTGCACTTTCAGGGGAAAAACCCCAAGTGATGTCAGCAATCCTTAATGACATCTTGACAGAAGTAATGGACCAAACATTTAGATCCTTTGCTAGGCACAGTGTTGTAGAATATGAGGCTAGTGAAAATTTAGTTGTTAATGACACTCTTACACATGCTATTTATACCCCCTCCAAGCAACGGGTCAGATCTCAAATAAAAACAAACAGGCTCCTGCCCACAAGATGTCCCGGGAGAGAGAATTGCATTGAAGTGACCATGGAAACAGCTGAGAATGGGACAGGAAAAGGCAAAGGAAAGCATGTAAAAAAAAAAGGCAAGGTGGCACAACAAAACAGTCTATGGAATCAGTTTTCTAAACCTAAAACCTTACAGGCAACTTACTCGAGGGGGAAAACAAGGTAAAAAGTGAAATAAGACCCTCTCGACAGGAGAACTTACACAGGAGTCCAAGTGGATTACAGTAGTGGCAAGCCCCCACACTACGCCAAATAGTGTGCAGGAAAAAAACTCAGGCCAGTTAACAATTGATCCAGCACAGTCATCAAGAGCGATCTAGAAATGCAGGAAAAACTTGAAACCGACCCAGGCCAGCGGGAAACAGCATGGTTACATTTATGTGACTCTACTGACAGTTTCCCACACACAAACAACCCTTAACGTCACTAAATGGGGCAAATAAAAATGGAGGTCATGGAAGACAACCATGGTGCAACAGAGAGCTGTGTACCCTTAAAGCTCAAGTCACACAAGACTTGTTAAGAAGCCAGACAAATCCAGGCTCCATAAATTTAAATTGCAATACAGGAACAATTGCTGGTCTGGAAAACGGCACTACCAAAAGGATTTGTTGACTAAGCTCTCCATGTCCAGTAAACTGCAGAATTATAAAATGTTCTGGTAGCTGGTGAACGGGCTGTCATTGGGAAAACTAGACAACCTAATGCAGGGATTGATGCAGCCGCTTGGGAAGCGCATGTGCTTATGATGCAATCAGTGCCAGCTTGAGGTTAAGGGTGAAGTCCTGTTGATCACGTTGAAGCAGGGCAAGCCTGGCTTCAGCCAACTTTGGTTTTGAAATTGTCAGAAATGTGCATGCCTCAAATAATCACAAGCATGCTCCCATTGTCGTGGAGCTGAAGGGAATTATAAAGAAACTAAAATTGGAAGGGTCAGCCGGTTCAAACAGTATTCCGAACTACATATTTAAAGGCGATGTAACATATTGGGCTTGTTACTTAGCACAAGTTTTTAATGATCTTTACCGTACTAAGTGACTGTCAGACTCATGCAAAGGAAACATCTTTCATCCAAGTGGAAATCCTGCCTCTCCTCTAAACCACAGGCTTATAGCTTTAATTGACATTGAAGCGAAGCTCTACGCATCCTGTCTACTCCATCATTTGATAGCTTGGGTAAATGATAAAGAGCTTATACCTCTAAGTCAGATAGGATTCAGAGCTGGTATGGGTGGTGACATTAACAAACTTAACAGCATTATCCCTTCTAGCTGAGAAGGCCAAATATAGGAAATGTCAGCTATTTGCATGTTTCATTGATCTCAAGTCGGCCTTCAGTTGTGTTCCCCGAGCACGATTGTGGCGAAAACTGGAAGACTGGGGTCTCCCCACCAGCCTATTGAGAGCAATCATTGAATTACATTCAGGAACCTGGGTGCTAGTCAAAATGGGTGCAGGTGGTCAAGTTAATGAACAAAGTTAAAACAACAAACGTCCGCAAACAAAGATATGTCTTAGCTACATTGCTGTACATTTATATCTAGCTTACTTGGTTGGCACCCTTCCACTGGAAAATAGCCATCCTCCCTCTCTGGCCTTTGAAGCAATAACTTGTGTACAATATGCAGATGATATCACCTTAGTGAGTCAAACTCCAGTTGGCTTGCAGCTCAGTATTATTCCCTTAACCAGATATATGGACGAGCAAGATTTTGAACTAAACTTGAATAAAACCAAGGTGGTGTGGCTGGTTGATTCGAAAGATCAGTCATCTACGTGGTTTGTTAAAAGAAAACAGGTGTAGGTAGCCCCTTCTTATAAGTATCTGGGATTTATAGTTGATCAGCAAATGACTTTTAAACCTCATCTTGTCGCCTCTTAGGCACAAGCACAGTCGCTTACCTACGGATTTAAACTACTAAAACAGAAACTGAGTTGTCCTTCATTTAGTCATTTGCTCTCGATAATATCAGCTCGCCTAATACCAACACTTACCTATGAAGCAAAAATCACGTGGGGCAAGGAAATAGCCTCCTTCATCCAAATTCATACGAAGGTCTACAAGTCAGTGTTTCATATCCCCCAAATCAGCTTCACTAGCTCTGGTAGTCTTAGAATTTGGGTTGAAAATCCAAGCATTCCAGTGCAAGTGTACTTTGATCAAACTATTTTGGAGACTTTGTGCTGCTGATGGTGGCTCTATCAGTAATCTATGCTGGAGGGAAATTGAGGAGCAACAGCATAGTAACCTAAGAGGTTCATGGGGTCACCATTCAAATCAGGCAATTAAGCAACTAGGCTCGCAAGACAAATGGGCTCTGAGCTTGGGGAAATCAGGGTTCAACTGCATAGTAAATTCTTCAACCCGTTCTTTGTCTTTTCTAACAGATAAAAACGTGTTTGCTCAAGCATTCCACGCTTGGACAGTAATATCTTCATATAAAATTTTGCGACCCCAGGAATACCTGACTACATTTCTCTGAACATCTGAAGCACCAGTACATGCTATTTCGCTTTGATATGATAGAGACTAATGATGTTGTTCCTTCCTGGAAACTTCAGCTGCAAACTCAATTTTGTCATCTGTGTGGGTATAAGCAAGAGTGACTAGAACACGTTTGCTGTGTATGTTCAGATCCTGCTGCACAAAGAAAAAAGTACTTGAAACTAATTTTTAGGACATTGGACATTCACTTGTATAGTCAAGCAGTAATCACATGGTGAAGTGGCACCTCAATTCCTCTGGCTTGCAGCTTGCAGGGGACGTAAAGTTTTTAATGCTGCTTCTTAAAGAAATGTCTACAAAGACTGAGTCTTGAGGGGGGAGATAATATGCCTTTCGCGTCCTATCGAACCGAGTATGCGTTTAGCAAGACACAGTTCCTCTACTGTGCGCGTTTGCAGCACGCATGGAAAGCTGAGGGCCTTCTGGGAGAGGATCCCGCTGGAAGGTAGATTATTGATGGAGAACCTAGACACAAAAGCTATGTTCATGACTTATAGGGCTATTAACAATAACATGCCTGACACACTTCTCAGGCTACAAAGTAGTTGGGAGACTGACTTAGGGGAATTGGATGATGTAGATTGGAATGCAGCATTGTTGTTCCCACAAGAAGTAGCTAACAGGTAGTGACTGAAACAAATCCAATTTAAGATCCTTCATTGGATCTACTATGATAGACAACGTTTGCATACTATGGGAAGGGCACAGCACCGAACTGTCTTAGATGTCACTAGAACATTGACACCTTTCTGCACACAATCTGGGTATTCCCTGTGCTTCAAGAATATTGGACAAGGATTGTGGGGGAATTAAACGGGGTGGTATCGGAACAGAGCCCACTTGATCCCAAATGTATTCTCCTGGGAATCCCTAATGACGTGGATTCGCCCTTTGCTAAGCTTCTATTTTGTGGCCTTGGGCTGGTGGTGGCCAAGAGAGATATTGCCTGTCTTTGGGGCTCGGAGATATGTCCAACTGTGGATACGTCGAGAAGAGGGATGGATAGATTTATGATGGCAGAGAAGGTAACATACACCAATAGAGACTGTCCTGGGACGTTTGGGAGGGTCTGGGGGGCCTGGATGGCATATTACTCTTTAGATGCATAGATACCCACCGAATATTGGCCCACCAGGTCATGCTTCTGAATATAAACTGATGAAAACTGAGAGAGGCATATGGCTTGTGAAGTTTACAGATGGGGAGAGATACCAATTGAGGTAATGACTACCTATATGTTCATGTGTCTGTGGGCTGTTTTTTTTTTGGGGGGGTGGATTGCAGCTTATTTTTTGCTAGTTTTTGGTGCTATGATGATTTACCAATATTTAATGCTTATTTGGGCATGTTATGCACCTGTTGAAAATCAAATAAAAAGATTTAAAAAACAACTTAGTTTTAGTTTAGGGTTAGGCCAGGAGCTCCTTTTGAGTCCAATCACGCTAGTGGGTAGCCATTAACAGATACTCTAAAAAGTGGGCTGTGGCATTTTTTAAGAAAATTGATCATTTGAACGGTCTCTATTAGGCCCTTCTCAGTAGGACCAGCTAGAGAGCCCTGTGTTTAAATTATCCTCTCAGACAACATTCCCCCACTTTAGTACTAATATGGATTGCTCTTCACATGATGCTTAATGTTTTACATTGCACCGGCACTTCAAACAGATTAGGTGATTCAGCCTGGTCTTAAGGATCAGCCTTTAGTGGGGAAAGGATTTAGGAGGCTTGTACCATAGCTCATTTAAGGCATTTCTTTGTACAAAGTAAGCATTGGTGCCTTACAAGCTGAAACAGTGTGTCTTGCTCACAAGTTCCAGTGCACATTTATAGGTTAATCTTATGAATGTTTTTAGGTTAATATTTTTAGGATTGGATTTCTCCTATGTTTTTGGAGCACTTTTATGTTAAACAATGAAAAGGATTTTCTGTGTGTTTATATTGTCTGGATGTATGTGAAGTGAATTTTTTAGTTGGCACTAGTTTTAATTAATTATGCCAGTAAATTTGACTTTGACCAGCAATTTCTGTTTAGTTTTTCACACTGGAACATCAAGAGATGTACTCCTCGCGCAGGCAAGAGAAAATACGTCCCCACTGTGAGAAGCAGGGGAGGCAAGATCACACCCAACAAATTGTAAGAGAAGGTCCTTCTAAATGGGCAAATATTTTCATTGGAGAGACAAAAAAAGTGTAACATGCATATGCACATTTTTATTCCATTTACCTATGTGGAACTAGACTCCTGGTACAATTCCATGTGCTGTACTATTTACACTTTTTAATACTCAGTAAAACTTGTAATTCTTGGAGAAGCCAAAAAAATCTAATTTGCTCTGAATCGAGAATTAAAAGACCATGTTTTCAACTTTTTGTGGAGCGTACTCAAGATTCCCATGGTTTCCTTTAAAGTAGTGGACTGCATCCATCTTTTAACGCTTTTTGAGTGTTTGAATTAATGAGTACAAGAAACCATTTCATGGTATGTTAAATTAATTTTTTCGGCTTATATATACATTGATAAAGTATTTTTATTTTACAGCAGTACCAATTTAAACAAATTTTAGCACCTTTAGCTATTACACTCGTCAAAAATGTACTACCCCTCTGTATCAAGAAATACATGTATTACAGATTTCACACTGTTAGAAATGGGGTCTCTAGATGGCAGAGATATACACCCCTGTCCAAGTATTGACCACAATCCTAGTCAGGGTAAGTCACACACACAGTCCAAATTATCCTGTGGCCACCCTCTGGTAGCTTGGCACTGAGCAGTCAGGCTTAACCTAGAAGGCAATGTGTAAAGTATTTGTGCAATAAAGCATGCAATAACACAGAGAAAATGCCACTAAAATACACTGCACAGGTTTAGAAAAATATAAGATATTTATCTGAGTAAATTAAGGTCACTTGTTTGGGGTCAAGGGCAACAACTTTTCATGTTTACTTTGTCCTTGGGACAAGTAGGCCCACCCCTCTGCATCACAAACCCTTTGGCTGTCAGTTTACAGAGAGTGGAACTCTCTGCAGTTGAGGTAATGTGTTTTCCAAAAGATAATGCTGTTCGAACTTGTATTTATGGTTCATTATTTGAACGCCTTCATTAATAGGGTGAGTGCTGTAAATAAATGTTTTAAGATCATACTTCACTACTGACGTTGGTTCCAGTACAAAAAAAAAAAAAACGTATACACACATCTTTGAAAGGTTTATGCTATGAGGCTAAGTATAATGCTCCCAGAATGCTCCCTGATTAGATGCAAATGTTTGCAGAAGCTTGTAAGCAAGAGAGAAGAGTCTTTGCTTTTAAAATAAAATGTTCAGAAAAAATGCAAGTAGGGAAAAAGTTTCGCTACCATGAAATTTTAGGTGCTATTTCTTTGAAGTGTCATTTAGTAAAATGTGTTGATGCATGCTAGTATTTCCCAAAATTATTTCTAATGGAAAATCAGTGTAACCATTTTCAACACGATTATGAAAAGCATGAAAATAAACAAACACTGAAAAAAGTCAACTGATCCGACATATTTACAAATAAACAAACACTGAAAAAAGTCAACTGATCCGACATATTTTTATAAGTCTTTTAGTTTCATCAATGCGTGTCTTGTTTTGACATGGCTTTTGTAACAATTTATTGTTGTGGGAGCTACCAGGCCCTCAACATTGTAACAAACACTGGCAAAAACCCCCCCAAACGTTTTTGAACTCTAAAAGCACACGTTGACACCAGTTGCATATCAAAGGCCCCGCAGCCGCCCTCCAGGGGACCCCTTCAGCACAGCACCTGCCCTGAGTGAGTCTGAAAAGGGGGCTTCTTCATGTTCTTTGCAAAGGGGCACCCTCCAGTTTCGTTACGTCACTGATTGCCGCTGTAGTTCCTGACACTGAACAAAACTACTTTGTGTGCCAATATGCTCCTTGTGGAAGAGCAGAATGTGATCACTCACAGTAAAGCCAGCCGATAGAGAATGAAATAGAAGTTTAATAAAAACAAAATGTCTTTGTTAACACCAGACCTAATTAGGGACCAAGACCCACATGTAGGTAGCTTTTTGCATGACGCAAACAGCGAATTTCACTGTTTGTGACGTACAAAAAGCACATCGCGATGCACAAACCCAGTTTTGCGATTCGGTAACCTGGTTACCGAATCGCAAAACGGGTTTGCGACTAGCAATTAGGAAGGGGTGTTCCCTTCCTAATTGCGACTCGCAGTGCAATGTAGGATTGTTGTGTGACCGCGGGCGCAAACCAATCGCAGTTTGCACCCATTTCAAACCGGTGCTAACCCATTCGCAAAAGGGAAGGGGTCCCCAGTGAATGTCACTGTAAACATTTTTTCAGAGCAGGCAGTGGTCCGAAAAAATTAAACAAAAACATTTAATTTTTCGTTTTTGTAATGCATCTCGTTTTCCTTTAAGGAAAACGGGCTGCATTTTAAAAAAAAAAAAAAAATGCTTTATTGAAAAGCAGTCACAGACATGGTGGTCTGCTGTGTCCAGCAGGCCACCATCCCTGTGAGGGCCGCCATTCACAAGGGGGTTGCAAATTGCAACCCACCTCATGATTATTCATGAGGTGGGCATTTGCGACCCCCTTGCGAATCGCAGATCGCAAATCTGAACCTACCTACATGTGGCCCCAAATTCTTAAAGAAAGTCACAAAAGTGCACCCATGGTATATGTCTTTGAATTAGTGGCTTTCAAGAGAAGTAAACCAGGAAATCGTAACCCAATAAAATATTTGTGAACTGTATTTTAGCATTGGTAAATACGCATGTGTAGATTTGCTCATGTGAAAATCTATTGAGCATTTGCAAGTTCATTTTCCCTCCAGCCACTTTCTTCCCAACCGTGGAAGAAGTTCTAATTCTGCCATGGTCAGGAGTAAATTTCCAACCTTTCTTATTATGGGAAAATATTAGAGAGAAGCTGGTGAAAATCTTTAAAACATTCAGGTTAGTAGGTTTGCAGACCCAAAGGCATTCCAGCCCTGGAACTATTGCTTACTGCTTCCCCCAGCCCCAGTATGCAGATCTGCAGAGAGGTGGCAAAATAAGGAAACTGCTACAGTAGGGATTGAAACTGCAAGTATTCAAGCCCTACTATGGTAGTAGCCCAGGCATAATCAGAGAGGCTATTATCAGAGCTCTTACATAATGAGATTGCTGCCATAATTTGTCGCCACACTATATGGCACCAGAGGGACAAGTAGATCTTTTTACAGGACAAGTAGATTTGAGAAGCAACCTGTCCCCTGGACAAGTAGATATTTTAATAAATTCCACACCCCTGGATAAGCACAAGTTATATCACTTTTGCAATGATAAGAAGAGTCTTAAGTCTTTAAAAACCAACAAATGTCTCTTGTGTGCACAAAGTACCTGGTATGCGTCAAAATTACATGCACGGAGACCGCAGAGTAGGAGATGCATGGAAAAAGGAAGGTGTGCATTGGATTTCTGGACACGTACAGATGATGCGACGATTCTTCCCATGCTGCAAGGGCTTTGCATCGATTTCCAGTGTGCATTCTTGGATCCTTACTGCGAGCGCCATTCTTTTGATGCCCGGGACGATGCGTGGGAATTCTGGTCGTGCAGGATGAAGTCACAGGTGCTGCGTCGATCTGTTGGGCGATGCTTTACAGTTTCTGTTGCACTGCAGTTGCGTCGATTCCTCACGGATGAAGTCAGGCTGTGTCGTACGGGCTCAGCGGTGCGTCGATCTAGTGGCTGTAAGTCAAAGTTACGGTCGAAACGCTGGTGCTGCGTCGATCTCCACTCGGGGAGCTGGGCTGCATCGTTCCGGGTCGGCGATGTGGTCATTCTTTCACCTCTAGCAGGCTGTGCGTCGTTTCCAGCAGGCTGTGTCTATTTTCGCCACACAAGGAGTTACATTGAAGAGGAGAACTCTTTTTGGCCCTGAGACTTCAGGAACAGGAGGCAAGCTCAATCCAAGCCGTTGGAGATCACTTCTCAGCAGAACCAGAGGCGAGCAAGGCAGCAGGGCAACCACAAGGTATCAGTCCTTCACAGCAAACCGGTCCAGGTGAGTCCTTTGGGCAGCCAGGCAGCTCCTTTTGGCAGGTTGCAGGATCTGGTTCAGAGTGTCTGTCCTGGATGTGTCTAAGTTGGTAGGGTCAGGGACCCAGTTTATATCCTAAATTGCCTTTGAAGTGGGGGAAACTTCAAAGAGTGGTTTTGAAGTGCACAAGGTCCTCTTTCAGTACAGGTCTGACTGCCAGGGTCCCAGTAGGAGGTTTAGCAGTCATTTGAGTAAGGGCAGTCCACTAGCCTTTGAAAAGTGTCAAGCCCCTCCACTCTTCCAGCCCAGGAAGACCCATTCAGTATGCAGATGTGTGCAAGTGTGACTGAGCATCCTGTGTTTGGGGTTGTCTGGGTGAAATGCACAAGTTAGCTGTCAACCAGCCCAGCGCAGACGTGGATTGGAGACAGGCTGTAAGGCGCAGATGAAATTTAATTGCAGAGAAATACTCACTTTCTAAAAGTGGCATTTCTAAAATAGTAATATAAAATACAACCTCACCAGTAAGCAGGCTTTTGTATTACCATTTTGGCCTTACTAAATATGACCTGTTTACCCCTTTCTGATCAGAATCTACCATTCAAACAGTATATGAGGGTAGCCCTAATGTTAGCCTATGAAAGGGGCAGACATCGCAGCAGTGGAAAACGAATTTAGGAGTTTTCCACTACCAGGACATATAAAACACACAGGTATATGTCCTTCCTTCTACCTAAACAGCACCCTGCCCTTTAAGTTACCTAGGACCTATCCCCATGGTGACTTATATGTAGGAAAAGGGGAGTTTAAGGCTTGACAAGTACTTTTAAATGCCAAGTCAAAGTGGCAGTGAAACTACACACACAGGCCTTGAAATGGAAGGCCTGAGACATGGTTAAGGGGCTACTTATGTGGGCAGCACAACCAGTGCTGCAGGCCCACTAGTAGCATTCAATCTAAAGGCACTGGGCACATGAATTGGATATGAACCAATGTTACCATGTTTTAAGGGAGAGAGCATATGCACTTTAGCGCTGTTTAGCAATGGTAAAAAGTGCAGAGTCCTAACACCAGCAAAAACAGTGTCAAAAAAGTGGAGGGAGGCAGGCAAAAAGTTGGGGGTGACCACCCTAAGGCTGTCAGGTCTAACACACATCTATAGCAAATTCACTACTCTGATTTACACAGTTAGCACACAAAATTGTTTCAGTATGAGTAAACGTCAGACCTAGTGAATGTGTTAATTTCAGTCCTGTTGTGGCCATCTCCCTTTCCATATATCTTTACTTATTCCAAGGTTGTGTCCCATGGCTGGTAAATGTCCCTGAAATTGATTCATTAATATCTGCAGGTCTTCTAGGAAGAGGAGTCAGACTGACTAACACATGTTTTTAAGACCATTTAAGCTTTCAAAACCCCATACATTTTTGCATGAGGATTTTTGAATCTATGCATGAATGTTGGTTCTGTTGTTTATTAATTTGACCTCCCCAAGTAATTGATCTTTTTTGGAGAAACATTTACAGCTCTGAGAGACGATGGCAGCTTACCTCCAGGCCCACAGCTCAGTGAAGCATTTTATTTTTAAAAAACAGTGATCGCAAACCTAGTAGTATCACCTTGGCCTGTAGCATAAAGGCTGCAGACTGTTCTTTTTTTCATATCAGCACAAACATTTGTTGATTAGCATCTGTATAGCGCACAATTTGTCATTTCCATGGCATTTCAATGCCTTTCAGTCATCCACAGTCTTTACAAACTGGCCGTTCACAGATTATAGACTGATTCGTGTTTTTTTAATGTGTGTAGTCATTCTGTTGAGCATGTCAGACTTAATGAGTTAGATATTTTGGGAGGGTAAGCAATGTGACTCATTGGCCAGCAAATGTTTGTGTTGGTAGGAGGCGATATTGGGGTGTGTGTTGAGAGTTCTACCGAAATGTGTGTGTAGGAAGTTGTCTCTGTATATGCTATTTCAAAGTAAGAAATAGTGTGCACAGAGTCCAAGGGTTCCCCTTAGAGGTAAGATAGTGGCAGAAAGAGATAATTCTAATGCTCTATTTTGTGGTAGTGTGGTCGAGCAGTAGGCTTATTAGAGGGTAGTGTTAAGCATTTGTTGTACACACACAGGCAATAAATGAGGAACACACACTCAAAGACTGATTCCAGGCCAATAGGTTTTTATATAGAAAAATATATTTTCTTAGTTTATTTTAAGAACTGCAGGTTCAGGATTTACAAGTAATACTTCAAATGAAAGGTATTTCACTCAGGTATTCTAGGAACCTTGAATAATCAAAATAGCATGTACAGTTGCAATAAGCTATTTTAAAAGTGGACACAGTGCAAAAGTCAACAGTTCCTGGGGGAGGTAAGTAAATGTTAAGTTCACAGGTAAGTAAAACACTTACAGGGTTCAAAGTTGGGTCCAAGGTAGCCCACCATTGGGGGTTCAAGGCAACCCCACAGTTACCACACCAGCAGCTCAGGGCCAGTCAGGTGCAGAGGTCAAAGTGGTGCCCAAAACACGTAGGCTTCAATGGAAATAGGGGTGCCCCGGTTCCAGTCTGCCAGCACGTAAGTATCCGTGTCTTTGGAGGGCAGACCATCGGGGTTTTGTAGGGCACCAGGGGGGACACAAGCAGGCACAGAAAGTACACCCTCAGCGGCACAGGGGCGGCCGGGTGCAGAGTGCAAACAGGTGTTGAGTTTCTAATAGAAGTCAATGGGGAGACCCGGGGGTCTCTTCAACGATGCAGACAGGCACAGGGGAGCTCCTCAGGGTAGCCACCACGTGGGCTAGGTATAGGGTCGCCTAGGGGTCGCTCCTTCACTGGAGTTCGGTTCCTTCAAGTCCTGGGGGCTGCGGGTGCAGTGCTGGTTCCAGGCGTCAAGTTCCTTGAAGCAGGCAGTCGCGGTCAGGGGGAGCCTCTGCATTTCCTCTGCAGGCGTCGTCGTGGGGGATCAGAGGGGTCAACTCTGGCTACTCACAGGCTCGCAGTCGCTGGGGACTCCTCCCTGTAGTGTTAGTTTTCCGCAGGTCGAGCCGGGGGCGTCGGGTGCAGAGTGGAAAGTCTCACGCTTGCGGCGGGAAACGTGTGGTCTTTTAAATGTTGCTTCTTTGTTGCAGAAAGTTGCAGTTTCTTGAACAGGGCCACTGTTCTTGGGAGCTTCTTGGTCCTTTAGATGCAGGGCAGTCCTCTGAGGTTTCAGAGGTCGCTGGACCCTATTGGATGTGTTGCTGTTGCAGTTTTCTTCTAAGTAGGGAGACAGGTCGGTGGATCTGTGGCCAAATCAGTTGTCGTCTCCGTCTTCACTGCATGGCTTCGGGTCAGCAGTCCTTCTTCTTTAGGTTGCAGGAATCTCATTTCCTTGGTTCTGGGGAGCCCCTAAATACTGACTTTAGGGGTGTGTGTTTAGGTCTGGGAGGGCAGTAGCCAATGGCTACTGTCCTGGAGGGTGGCTACACCCTCTTTGTGCCTCCTCCCTGTGGGGAGGGGGCACATCCCTATTCCTATTGGGGGAATCCTCCAAAATCAAGATGGAGGATTTCTAAAGGCAGGGTTCACCTCCGCTCAGGGCACCTTAGGGGCTGTCCTGACTGGTGGGTGACTCCTCCTTGTTTTTCTCACTACCTCCCCTGGACTTGCCGCCAGAAGTGGGGGCTGTGTCCAGGGGGCGGTCATCTCCACTGGCTGGAGTGCCCTGGGGCATTGTAACATGAAGCCTGAGCCTTTGAGGCTCACTGCTAGGTGTTACAGTTCCTGCAGGGGGGAGGTGTGAAGCACCTCCACCCAGAGCAGGCTTTGTTTCTGTCCTCAGAGAGCACAAAGGCTCTCACCCCAGGGGGTCAGAAGCTCGTCTCTCAGCAGCAGGCTGGCACAGACCAGTCAGTCCTGCACTGAAGGATTGGGTAAAATACAGGGGGCATCTCTAAGATGCCCTCTGTGTGCATTTTTTTTATAAATCCAACACTGGCATCAGTGTGGGTTTATTATTCTGAGAAGTTTGATACCAAACTTCCCAGTATTCAGTGTAGCCATTATGGAGCTGTGGAGTTCGTTTTTGACAAACTCCCAGACCATATACTTAATATGGCCACAACTGTACTTACAATGTCTAGGAATAGACTTAGACACTGTAGGGGCATATTGCTCATGCAGCTATGCCCTCACCTGTGGTATAGTGCACCCTGTAAGGCCTGCTTGAGGGGTGACTTAACTATGCCACAGGCAGCATTTTGTGTGCATGGTATCCTGAGGGGGATGCCATGTCGACTTTGCCTTTTTCTCCCCACCAACACACACAATCTGAAATGGCAGTGTGCTTGTGTTACGTGAGGGGTCCCTTAGGGTGGCACAGCATATGCTGCAGCCCTTGGTGACCTTCGCTGGTCACATGGCCTTTGGTACGACTGGTACCTTTTACAAGGGACTTATCTGTGTGCCAGGGGTGTGCCAATTGTGGAAACAATGGTACAGTTTAGGTGAAAGAACACTGGTGCTGGGGCCTGGTTAGCAGGGTCCCAGCACACTTCTCAGTCAAGTCAGCATCAGTATCAGGCAAAAAGTGGGGGGTAACTGCAACAGGGAGCCATTTCCTTACAGTGTGTTGTTGCAAAGTGATGTGTGGTTGGTGGGTATCGTTGTTCTGAGCATGTTGACATCCAACTAAGTATATGGCATGTTTGTGCTGTGTTTGTAAATACAGAGTTGTGGTTAATGTTCAGTTGAATGTTATCTGTAGTCACTCTAAAACCTGTGCTTGAGACAGGTCGCTTAATAAAGTGCTTTCTACTTCAGATGTGCTGTAAGAAAATAAAAATTGAAAAGTTCGAGTCAAAATGCTGTATATATTAAAATAGTGAAAAATGTATGGATTTGGATTTGCAATAGTTATAGAAAATTTAAAGGCTATGTTCAAGTTATGCTTAAGTTGGCTTTAATGCTTATTTATATATTGAAAACAGACACAAATGGTGGGTACAATGTCCTACATTAACATAGTCATAGGAACAACTTTGCCATAAAGAATCCCAAATACAATGTTTTGCACCATAGCACAAAGGTAAGGCAGTATCACTATACCGTTGAGCTGAGCAGAGGGTGATGTTGACAGTTCAAGATGGCTCAGTATCCGTGAGCGAACCACTGTGAGAACGTAGAGGTCCATAGCTTTGGAGACAGCAGTTGTGACTATTAAATTAGGGTGCATCCCAAACTAGGGCTTCCCCTGGAGGGGGAGGATCAGTCACCAACAGTCTCGGAATAGTAGACTGCGGAGGGGACAGACATGTCTGCTATTAGCCAGATTGTCATGCCCGGGAGTGTGCTTCAGTTCGGAGGAGATAACGGTGTAGTGGATCCCGGATATTTTTTGGTCTGCTCATAGGAGGTATCAAGAGATAGTATGTGTTCAGTTGTTCTTGACAATAGGCTAAGTCATGCAACCAGTCAGTCACCATTGGTGGACTGGCTTTCTCCGAGTTGCAAGCCACCTGCCACTTTGCCAGCAATAAGGCTGGAGATGTATACCTATGCTCCTCCTGCGTTATGTTTTGAGTACAACCCAGTAGGGCCAGTTTAGGTGATGGTGAGCGTTGAATATCAATAATTTCAGATAAGGCTTGAAACGTTTGAGACCAGTTTGCGGCTGTAGGGGGCAGACCCATGTGCCTTGGATGAAGTTGGCCTCAGAGATACCACAGCGGACATAATCAGAGGCTGGGTGCAGTCCCCATGCATAGAGCTGGCTTTGGGGTATGTTAAACACGGTGAAGGAACTTAAAATGAATTAGAAGCAGGTGGCCGTTAGGGGTCAGAGCTGTAGTCTGCGCGCGGCATTAGACCCATTCGTTGGGGATAATAGTGTCACCCAAATCTCTCTCCAAAGTTCCCTTGTTAAATTTGGTGCTGTGGTTTGCGTTGTGGTGGGTAAGCTCATGACCATGTGTTGGCAGGACTCTGCCGCGAGTAGAACTGATAGTGTTTTAAATTTACAGGGTCTTTGCAGAAACTCAGACTAGTGCTTTTTACATTTTGCCCAGATGGCAAAGAAACAAGCCGAAACCATAGGTGTCTGCCATCTCCAGTGCGGTATAGGCCGGGATGAACTCGCTGTTTAGAAACAAGTCACCTATGCTCTTCATACACCAAAAGGCAAGCCTGGACATCGTGTTCAAGCCAAACCTACTTAACAATAGGGGAAAATGGGTGAGGGCCTGATGGGGCAAGAACAACCTGTCTTTCTTGTAACATTCGCGTAGACCATCCAACACTAATTGCGTGCCACCGTGTGGACTTCTCCACATCAGCGTGTTGGCAGCTGACCCATCAGTGTAGGAAGCAGGGGCGGTGAGGCCACATCATGTTTGATAGCAAAGTGTGCTATATAGGTTGGTGGGTGTAGCCAACAGTATTCATATTGCGCTTGTGCACATAGATAGTATAGCTCAAAATTAGGTTCAGCCCAACCACCTTGTTCATATGGTAGCGTTAGAATTTCACACTAGACGCAGAGCTATTCATCATCCCAGATGAGTTTGATCATGAGGGATTTAGATTTCAATGTGTTAAAGAATTCCCAGGTCAGAGGAATCGGTATGTTATTGAAAAGGTATAAAAGTTTTGGGATGAGGATCATTTTTATTAAAGCAATTCTGCCATGCAGAGACAGAGGAAGTCTGATCCAGTGGGCCACCTGGTCATCTGTTCTGGCAGCAGTAATGCCAGAGCTCTCGGTAACAATGGTCTCTCGATTGTGGCTCATCCAGTTGCTGAGGTACTTCAAGGAGGTTGTGCACCAAGGAATAAGGTAAGCAAGCTGTCGCCATGTCGTTGCACCTGTGGAAGGGAAGATGGCAAATTTATTCCAATTTATCACAATACAGATACGATGCTGAACAGTGTGAATTCCTGTATTCCAGGTGTGAGGTTCTGGCATGGGTTGCTAGGGTACATTGTAATTTTGTCTGCATATAAGGATATGATTAAATAACATGATGCAATTGCAATGCCTTTGTGCCCATGGTGTTGTCTAATAACACATTTCAGATTCTCGATCACTAGAGCAAAAAGCAGAGGAGCATCTTGACTCGTGCCTCACTGTATTGTGGATGGGTCTGAGGTCAAACCGTTCATCCACACCCTAGCCCTTGGGGTAGTATAAAGCAGCTGGATTAGGCATATAAAACATGCTGGATTTCCCATACGTTTCAGTTATGCAAAGAGGTAACCCCACTTCACAGAATCAATTTGATGAAGCAGCTCAAATGAGGTGCAAAGGTTATGTGAAGTGGACCTGCTGGGTATAAACTCCATCTCATCCAAAAAGATCACGTTGGGGATTAGGAGCAGAAGTCTATGGGCTAGTATTCTGGCAAAGATCTTTGTGTCAATGTTTATAAAGCCAGCAGATGGGAAGCTTATTGGTGGGACAAAGTAAATACAACATGTCTCGAAAAGAGAGACCTAAAAATACTTGTTTCACAAAGAAAACCAAATCTACTATTGTGAAACAACCTTTGCTCCATAGCCCATATCCACTATCCTCGAAGGGGATAAGTGATAGGGCAATAACAGTGAGGGTCTCATAATTCTCTGCAGCCCCTTCTGTGTTGTATCCTGTCTGAAAAAGCAGTGCCATGGAGGCCTAAGGGAATAACTTATGGCTCATCCTGGACCTTCCACTTTTCTGCAAAGGTCAGTGACTGACACTTTATAGTTGAGTTACAAACTTTATTAAAAAAAAGTGTATTTTGGTTTCTTTCATTTTAGCACCTTAGATTATATCCCTACCTTGAGCATCCTCATTAAAATTTGTGAACAGCACCATTTCTGCTCTGACAATTTTATTAGTTACTCGAGGCAAGTCAGTTGTCTTGTTCCCTAGTATATAAGCCTTTTGATTTTTATAAATGTAACAACATTATATTCTATTACCCATACACAAGAGGTTGTTGTACAGTGTGCATTCTGAACAATTTCATAGTCTTCTCAAATGTGTCGATCACAGAAAAGGATGCACAGTGACGAAAAATAATTGCCTAGTGTCGCACTGTTTGGTCAAGTTTGGGAGTTGGTGTTGAAACCAGGTTTTCTTATTAGACATTGCGAAATTTAGACCCTGAATCGATATCGCATGTTTTTGCCATTCCGCCATGATGCTAATTTTATCAGTGACCCAAGAGTCAAGTTGGTTGTCTTTTGTCTCCTATATAAGGCCAGCTCCGGAGATGGAGCTTCATTTCCTGGAGAAAGATGAGAGATAAGAAGCTGGCAGTGCTCAGTGTGTCTGCAGCATTTCCTAAAAATGATTTTTTTCATGTTAAGAGCGGTCTCCTTTCCTCTAATCCATAACAAGTAGTCCTCACTACCTCTTAAATTTGACTCCTTCCCTTTTTTCCCCAGATTCGAAAGCTCATGCATTATACAATATACAAATTGCTATGTATTTTATCTAACTCTGAATGAAGCAGCTAAATATACAGTAGCACGAATCGCGGCCATTGATCTGCTTGACCGTATATACGGCTGTGTATGTGTGCCTTCATGTTTGCCTGTGCGGTGAAGTTTGAGTTCTTATACGATATGAGCGGTAGGAGTATGCACTAGCTTAATGCTATGAGAAAGCTGAACGGCTTTAGTTAGTTCTTTGCGTTTATGCGTCTTGGATGTGAACAAGTACGAATACCAGAGAGATTCTATGTGAAAATATAATAATAAACGTGTGCCAACAACAACCTAATCGTCTATAATTTGATAAACCACTGTTTAAGAAAAAATTAAACATTCACTTTCAGGACCGCACCCTTCTAGTCTTCCAGTAGGTTTTGATTACGAGAAACACTTAAATTGAGGCATTATTATATCATGTAATCAAATCTGTTTTCTCATTATCGAATCTTTCTACTTTGATCCTATCATCCTCTTTTTGCCGTATACAGAGTTGCCCTTTACCGAGGGCCACCATTTCTCCTTCAACGACTCATCAACCTCTCTGGTACAATTGTGATGTCATTTTCCTATTATATCCCTGACTCTAAAATACCAATAATGATGCCATTCTTGTAGACGATCGTCCCATGAGATCCATACACTCTATACTAATTGTTCCTGAGTTGTTTAGGGGGATGCACCTTTAGGAGTCATAGCCCATTGATATAACTATTTATTATATCTTATCAGGTCCTCCCTATTTTTATTCAATGTTTTCTTTGGATATTTCGTGTGAAGTTCTTCCTGTTTGTCTTTGAATATTTTGATTGGTAATTAACTTTGTTCATGTTTCTAAACCAACCGCAATGAACATTTTTGTGACGATTTTTGGAACTATTTTACAACTCACTATAGAACTTTTAGCTTATGCTTTCATTTATTTTTCTTCTTTCGCTGTGTGTTTCTTTTCAGGTTGGAGTTACGAAGTTGAAGAAAGGAGGACTCCAAAACCTAAATCAAAGTCTTACGGAGCAAACTTTTCATGGAACAAAAGAACGAGGGTGTCCACAAAATAAATCGGCAGAGGCTATATGTATGTCTGACTGTGAATAAAGTCAGCTGTGTCGTATTTATAGACCCTGTATAATACAACTCTTAATCTCCTAATAAATATGACCTTTAAACTACAAATGCATCTTGTGATGTCTATTTAAAATGTTTTTGAAGTTGTGCATTGAACCTCTGACAGCCCTAGCTATTTATAGAGAAGATTTGGGGTGTTCATTCCTCTAGGAAATTGCTGAGCTTAGAATCCAGTAACAGGAATGTGTGAAATCATCTGTAGCATGAAAGATTGTGGCATTGCAGATTGTGGCATTGCCTGACAGTAATTCCATGTCTTGTTCAGTTTGACAATCCTGGTTGTAGTGTTAAAATATATACAAAGACAATGTAAGCAAATACTGACTGCTTAGCATTTCATTTTTCTGTACTGAATAACTTTCCTTAAGCGCTTGTGGTCTCATATAACCGCTTACTGAAAGTGTGAATGGGAACATGTTTCGGTTGTGTGGTCTTGCTAAATACCAAACTGGACCTGATTCAAGAAACATTAATCAATGTCTTAAACGATGAATGATTGTTACGCCTTTCTGGGCACTCCTTAAAGGTGCAACCTGATTTACTGAAGAGGAGTTCAAGAGCATTTGATTTGTACTAATTGTATAATTTATACCACACCTCTAAAAGTTCCAATTGCAAATATCCCACAGGAAGCTTTCCCTTCGTCTTGGTATGTTGCATACCGCAGTAAATGGTCCTTAATACCAAGTCTATCACTGGTTCAATCGTTGTTGCACCAGTTAATAGTAGAACTGCAGTCCCATATTAAAGATGTGCATGCTGGTTTTAATAGCGACCAGTGCTAGTTACTCACATTTTGTGAGTAAATAGCACTGGTCGCTATTCCGAACAGGTTGATAGAAAGTAAGTAAACAAGATAAGTTCGAGCACCCCTGTAATACATGTAAAGATGGTGCGTTAGTAAGGAAGTTTATTATTACACAAAATAGGCAGCCAGTGTAAAGGTAATGAGTAATGTGAGCAGAGCTGGAAAGATCGATATGTATACTGATAGAAGAAAGAATAATTAATGGAAATGGAAGCACAGACAACAAGTGAACAGGATGGATTTTTTGGATGTATTTCATTTGAAAACAACAAGCTTGAGAAGCCAGTGAAGTTTGTTTTGAGAGGTAAGAATAAAATCAAAAGTAATTCAGAGAAAAGGGGGCCCAGTAAAGAAGAGGGCAATGTGGAAGGAAAGATGTGGATTCAGAGACACGAAATAACATTATTTCAGATTTTTAAACTATTTAGATGAACAAAATTTGAAGTTATCCACATTTCATTATAAAGGAGACAAGAATAGAGATGCTCATGTAGACAGTAAACTTTGGAAAAGAAAAGACATACAAAAGGCCATTGAGAGATTTCGGAGAAGTGAAGAGATGCAATTAGAATATAATAGAACAACACGTTTATCTACGATTATGACTTTCAATATGCATAGGAATTGAGGTCAGAAGTATATGAGCAAAACGGTGCAAAAAATAAACCATTGAATTATTCCTGTCACAATGAATATAACAACCAAACAGACCTCTGTGTCCCCCCCACAGCCCGACCATGTCCAGAGAGGTAGTGTCCTTTCGCATCGCCAGTTGAGAGTTTGCTCTGGAAAGTGCACTCACACAGGAATCTGGTTAAGAATGAGAAGAGGGGGGCAGCAATAATCTGTGCTAATGTGAGCGTGGATAATTTAAACAGTAGGCATGAGAGGATTGAACTCTGGGAAACACTGCAGTGTAGAAGGGCGTCCTAGAACCTCCACGTCGGGGGGGCACGGCTTCTGGGAAGGCCGCTATAGCACTTCAAGTGTATACACTGTTCTCATGTCAGCCTGTGGCCCCAGATGGAAACAGGCACAAGGATGCTGAAGCCAGGCACGTAGAGCCAAGAAAAACGTAGAGGAAGAGGAGCAAACTAGCAGGAGCACCAGTGATGAGAGATCTAGGTAGGTGATGCCTCAGATAAACAAAGTATAACAGCTGCAACATGGAAGCTGTGTTACACCTGGCACAAAACTAGCCAGAGGTGATAGCGTGGTCATTCAGCCTCTCATCCAGAGAGGGTAAAGACAGACCAACCTTTGTCCTCGTTCTCAGCACACAGTATGGATTCGGCTCCCAAACGACCCTTCCAGCGTCTGCATTGCTACAGCAGCCTTGAAGTTTGTTGTATGCGCTTTGCAGCCTTTCAGACTGAGGAGTAGTCTTGTAAATTGTGGAAACATGGAGGAATGGAAGGATGTCAAAGGTGGAACTCATGTTAAACACAAATACACAAAAGGCGATGGCAGTGATGCATTCAATAAGTCAGACCACTGGCAATTGCTTTGATAAGCATTCCAACCCATTGTTCATTTTCCCACCATGCCACTTCAGTTTGGACCCAGCCATATGTAAATCAGTCTTGACCCTGTTCCAATCAAAACAGTCTGAACTGCCAGGCCAGGCCCTCCCTGAACAGGAGTACAAGCAACCCAAGTCCAGTTTCGCCCTGATTGGGTCTCTTCAGTCATGGCCACATCTGGGCATACCCTTGGCCACTGAGGTTGTTACATCTAACACACAAAAGGTGATGGGAGGAATGCTTGCAATATGTCTAACCACTGTCAATCACTTGGGTAGAATTCCTATCCATAGGTCCTTTGCCCACCATGCTACTTGCAAAACAGTCTTAACCCTACCCCAATAGGAACAGTTCAGCCCAAACTGCCAGGCCGGGTTCGCCCTGAATAGGAATGCTGTTGGGCTGGAATGTAACCTCAAAGAATTGGCGGTAGTTAATCTTATTGCAAGTACCCACCCATCACATTTTCTGTGTTTGCTGAATTGCCATAAGTGGTATGTCCCCATGTAGGTCCCTTGCTCACTGTGCCACTGGAACCAAACTACATCCGATTGGAGAGACCCAATCAAGACGAAATCTGTCTCAGGCTCCTTGTGTCCCAGTTCAGGAAGGATCTGACTTGTCATTTCGGGCTGGACTGTTTCTTTTGGAGCAGCATCAAGTCTATTTTCCATACGTCTGGGTCCAATCAGAGGTGGCTTGGTGGACTTGGAATGCTATCCCAAGCGATTGCCCGTGGTTAGGCTTATTGCAAGCATCCTCCCATCAACGTTTGTGTGTTTGAACTAATTTATAAGCATTACTGGGAAACACCATTTTCCTGAAAATGTAGGTCGATTTCTATCTAAAATGATTGCCTTTCTATGTTTGTTGTCTGTTTCCGAGTCCAGGATGATACCTGCCTTTCTTCCTGCCATGCCATTTCCTGCTTAGACCACATATAAGCAGGCCTTAGGCATATAATAATGTGTTGCAATGCTTTCATATTGCTATTTTGTTCTTAATCACCCACTTAAATGCTTTTTTTCCACTGGTTTACGCTCTCTTGTTTTGCAGTGTTATTACCTACTGCATTCTCTGAACTGGAAGACTGAATTTCGGGCTGTTTGTCAATCCTATCCCTGGATAGTGTTTGTGGTGCTTTGCCTATCAACTCCTGTGCCATTTATCTATAATAAAGAATAAGGCTCCCAGTTGTAAGTTACTTTTACAGATAAAAACAGACAAACAGTGCTTTTTCTGTCTGTATTTATTTTAAAAGTGGAAAAATACTGAAAATGTTGCTTTTGTGGAAGACTATCCTTGCTGTCTTTCCTTTCTGAATTCCATGCAAATGCTGAGCAGATAGGCAGCTACGGAGTTACAAAACAAGATCCAATTTCCTTAAATACAGACTTTGGTTCACACATATTTGTAGTATAAAGCTAATATGCATCTATGGGTGTAATGTTTTGTTATATGCGGCTGTTTAATTTGCTAAAACGGGACAGGCTTCCACGTATAAGTGCACATATTTAAGAGTTGAATAAATATGGAAATATACCATTGTGCGACCCCATTAGTTCTCAAAACAAACTATATGTGGATAAATTCCAATAAGCTGGCCAAAAAATACATTTTGATAAATGCAGACGGAATTGTTAATCCCTCCCTAATCAAGAAATACCAGCATTGCCAAGGAGGTTTTTTCCTAACCTTTGTGGCTTTTTCCTCCTAACTGGACATTCAAGTTACCCAGACGAGACCTCCATAGTTTCCAGTCATTGACACTGTCTCAGCCTGTGTTAATGGTTGCTCTTGTGTAAATGACAAAAGCAAAAAGAACAGACGATGGACAGAATGCTGAACAATGCAAACATTCACCCCCAGTCACAAAGGTCTGGGTTTAATCCATTGTTTTGTTTCCCCAACGCGCCACCCCAGTTTGGGCCCTGCCATATGCAAATCAGTCTTGACCTTGCACCCCCATAGAAACAGTCCAGCCTAAACTTCCAGGCCAGGTCCTCCCTGGACCGGGAACAAGCATTCTGGGGCTAATTTTGGGGAATCACCCCTCATCAGCCAGGCTAGCTTGAATCTAGTGGTACAGTGAGCACGGGACCCAAGTCTGGGCATACCCTTCCCACTTATGGCAACAAAAGCAAACAGAGCAGATGATGGACGGAATGCTGAACAATGCAAACATTCACCCCCTTCACAAAGATCTGGATTTAATCCATTATTTCTTTGCCCACCGTGCCATCCCAGTTTGGACCCAGCCATATGCAAATCGGTCTTGACCCTGCCCCCCCCCTCCATGGGAACAGTCCAGCCCGAACTGCCAGGCTAGGTCCTCCCTGGACTGGAAACAAGCATCCTTGGACCATTTTCAGGGAATCACCCCTCATCATCCAGGCTAGCCTGAATCCAGTGGCTAGCTTTTCCCATGGCAAAAACAACAGGGTGATGGATGGAATGCTTGAATTAATCTCTGCCACTGGCAATCGCTTAATCTGCATCCTAGTTGATAGTTTTTTTGCCCACTGTGCTAACCAGCCATATGCATGTCAGTATTGACCATGCTGTACCCGGCGGAAGAGCCCACAATAAGGGCAACATTTTTCCTGGGTTTCTTGTGTTCTGGTTCAGGGAGGACCTGGCCTAGCAATTCAGGCTGCACTGTTCCCAGGAGGAACAGGATGAAGACTGATTTGCACATGGCTGTCACCAAACTGAGGTGTCATGTTGGGCTAAAAGCAATGGATTGGGATAGGGCCCTGAGCGGTAGCCAGTGGCTGAGATCATTTCAACATTCCATCCATCACCGTTTGTTTTTGCATTTGATGCCCTGAGTGCACCGGGTAGGCCTAGAAGTGGGTCCTGGGCTCACTGTGCCACTTGTACCAAGCTATACCAGAGTGAAGAGTTCATAGCAAGGGTGAAACCGGTCCTGGGTTGCTTGTGTTCCGGTTCAGGGAGGATCTGGTATGGCAATTCTGGCTGGACTGTTCCCAAGAGGAACAGCGTCAAGACTAATTTGCATATGCCTGAGTCCAAACTGAGGTGGTATGGTGGGTAAAAAATTATGAATTGGGATGTGGCCCGAGCGATTGCCAGTGGCTGGGATTATTTCAAGCATTCCATCCGTCACCTTGTTGTTTTTTGTATTTATTAAGCTGCTAGCAGCTCGTCTGCACAGTTGAAACACTAGCGTCCGCATCCGATTAGCAACCAGCACCAGCCATGCTGCTTGTATTTAGGTCTCGTCACATGCGCCATCTCTTCGAGTCAGTTTGTGTTCACATAGTGGGCTTACAGCCCGCCCATAGCTTTATGATTGTTTACTTCGGCGTCGCTTTAATTTTCTTTGTTCCGTTTTGTGAAGGCATGACTTCATTATGTTCTCTCCTTGTGTATGGCCCTCCCCTGGAGCGTGGACCAAGTATTTGTGTCCATGTGCAGCTCTCTTTTTTTGTAGCTACTGTTTTTTGTGTGTTGCAGCTCTCCATATGAGTGCTTGTGTTGTCAAGCCGTTTCCCACAGTCCTATCCAACTTACTCCTTTCAACTTCCACCTGCCCCCTATTGCTTCTTTTTCCTTCCATCCCTCAGCCCTAGTCCATTTCTTCTCTATCCCCGCCCTCCCTGTTTCTTCTCCATCCTCGCCCTCCCTCTTTCATAAACTTACCCCCCACCTGCCCTCTTTTGTGTTGCGTGAGTGAATCTGGAAGCAGTTTTTAGGGGAAGAGCATCGAACTCCTACAACACTCTTGCCGGGAGCTGTTCGGCCTTGTTTTGATTTCTGTTTTTCATTTTATTTATTTCTGTTGGGGCATTCGGCACAGCTTCTCAGGCAGTGGGGAGAGTTTCTCAAGAGCACTTCTTCTAAGCAATAGCAAATTAACAATACTATAGATGTGTTTTCTTTATCCAGCAGTAGATGACGGTTCTCTTCCAGGAGACATCTCTTGCATTACTTCAGCTACAACAAGGTAACTATTTGCTTTTAGCTTTGTATGCTTTGATTGGAACTGGAGAACTAGATTAGAGTTTGGTGTGGGTTCAACCTTCTGTGATTCTGGGTACATCACTTATTCTCCCCTTGCCTATAAACAATAAATGTGATCTTTTGTAATGTAACTAGTGCTCATGTAAATCTCTCGGCCTTCCGTCTAGTTTGCAGAAAAATAATTTAACAGATAAAACAAAGCATTAACCTGTTTCCTGGCATATTTGTACTGAGTGAAACCAGAAAATCTTAATAAATATCTGCTTCCTCGCTTAAATTGTGTGCTCTTGAGCAAATATTTTATTTCACCAAAACATTTTTTTCAATATCACATATGAAAGTGCTTTCAGATATGTTAAGTTCACAATACCAGTTGGAGGAAACTATCACTTTTAATAAGTACTTCTTAGTGCAGTACTATAATAATGTCTTTTTGATGTCAAAGGTTTTTGAATTTTGAAGAAATCTTTCTTATTTTGTGTGTTGTGTGCTGTATGATTTACATGGCAAATATTTTCAGTGCTCAGCTTCTGCACAGGCTTTAAGATCCAAGCCAGACCTTTGGCTTGGCTCTCCTCTCCCTGTTAATTTGTTGGTATGTGTATATGTCTAAAATGTCAGTGTGGTCACTGTTCCACATTGAACATTTGGGTATTGATATACTAGGATTATGGTGGTTAGATCGGAACAGTGCTTCTATTTCTCCTGTGTCAGTCTACACCCTCACTCCCTCCTTTTGTCGTGTTGGCCTCCCACCTACCGAACAAAACAAAGGTTTATGACATGAACACCATTAGCTGAGTCAGCACTTTCTTTTTTTTACTTTTTCCCCAACTGCCCTCTAACCCCTCCCATGTTGTGTTGCTTGAGGCGCACCACCTTGTGCTGCTTGGCCCGCCCCACCAGTCAGTCAAAAAATCACTGATGCAGACAGTGCTGACAGCATCATAGCCCTTTTTTCCATGACTTTGTCCTCCTGGGCAGCAGCCGTGCTGGTATACAACATGGCTAAGACATTGATTAAGCCAATAACTCTTGCATTGTCGAGACCTATTGGCTGTTCCAAAGCTTGATTCTTACACCAGCTACCCCCAGCCTATACAAGCACAAAGTTTAAGAGCTTAATTTGGTTTTCACTGTACTCTTATGCACACCATGTGTACCGATGAACAGATGTCTGTGACATCCCTTGACTTTGAAGGTTGTGTTCTTGGTCTCTGTAACTTCAAGACTCTCAGTGGAGGTGACTATTGCCACCTTTTTCCCAGATAAACTTGTGTTAGGGACCAGGGTGGCCTTTTTTTAATTTTTTTTTACTTTTAGCAAAGGCACTGTCTATTTTTCATACTGAGCAATCCACCACTCTCCCAGTGTTCTTTGCCCCACCTCGTCCCTCAAACGAGGAGGAGAAATTACATTGTCTGGATCTCAAATGAGCCTTAAGCTTTTATATCAATTGTACCAAAGTCTATTACATAGATGATCAGCTCTTTATGGGGTTCTGTGGGGCAAAGAAAGCCAAGGCAGTGCAAAAATGGACTCTGTCGAGGTGGCTAGTCCTCTGCATCAAGATCCTCTAGACACTGGCCAAGAAGCAGCCTCTAGAAGGATTCAGAACGTATTCCACCATGGCCAAGGCTGATGATATTGTGCTGGTGCTTGTCTTTCGCATCTGTCAGGCTGGACCTTTTGCTCTGAGCCATTCCACAAGCACTCCACCTCAGAAGGTACTGCTTTGGTACTTATTCTAAATGTGAGGAATCTGGGGTTAGAAATTGCTATCAGAAAAACAAGTTACTTACTTTTGATAACTCTCTTCCTGGTGGATACTCTATTAACTGAAAATTCCAAGTTAGAAACCTTCACACTTGTAAATCTGGTTTTGCAGGGTAATTCTTTTCTGTTCTGGAGTCACATTCTGTGCATCATTCCGCCATCTACTGGTTGTGTCTGAACTTTCTACTATTCCTTCAAAACATTTAGTCCGTCTTCTCTCATTTATTTGTTTGTAGGTGTTGATGGACCCACCATTTGGTGTCCTTTGTGACATCGTTGCACTTCCTCCGGATGTCTCTGCCTCTGTTCACCATCTTCAGATTTTTTTTTTTCCGCCGTTGGGTCTGGATGTTTTTGGGGGGCATCTTCAGCGGGATAAGGAATTTCAAAGAATTGCAAATGATTATGGAGAAGAGTTGGACAGAGTAGAAAAATACTGAAAGAAAACAGTCCAGCAAAATGGATGAAGTGAAGCGCCAGTAAGCTTGTTACATTTCCTTTGATGGATCGATGAGAATGCCCGGACGGTGGGCTCACCAAGTGGTACAATGGAGAACACCCATTTCAGTTTTGTTAAAATTGCCACCATAAATACACCCAGAAGGACAATCATCCAGTGTGCAACCTTGCCTTCCCGTCCACCACCAGAATGAAGATTGCCTTGCCTGCTCGGTATTTGAACCAAAAACACTAAGGGTGAGACAGAGACAGGGGCTGGCACACTCCACACTTCAGGGAGAAAAATCAACACCATCTTTTAAAGATCTTGGATTATCCAGCGATGATGTGGACAATATCGCAGAGGATGCCGAAGGAGAGGATTCCAAGGGCAACCAAGAAATTGTGGAGATCAGAGAGGAGGCGCCAAAGAAGGGCCATAAAGTGGTAAGAGAGCCTCACACTACAGTGAGTCAAAACAATGACTCAACACCAAAAGGAGGCCTCTACATCAAAACTCTCGCCAACAACAGACAGATTCCAAGACACACCATCTCACGGGACCCAAGAACGGGTTTCTTGTGGAGATTAGAGCTTGAAAAAGCAGATGCCATCAAAAGAAGGGAAGGCTAAAGACGTCAAAACCCCACAAAAATCAGTAGACACACACACTAGTTTTCGAAGCTCACAGTCGGAGCAGGCAGCGAAATAGGCTTTGATGACAATGAAGCACTACTAGCCCTGAAGACCAGGCACTCGAAATGGAAAACAAGAGGAAGAGACTCAAGGCTGGGATGGCCCGCTCATCCAAAATAAAAAAGGATTTGAAAGTCTAAATGCTTTCCGGATACCTCAAAATGTTTCGACATTGAAAGAAGTTTCAGAACCTGAAGTGGAGGAATTTTGACCCCCTCACACACACACAGCCTTGGGAGAAAGGGGAAATGTTTTTATGACGAAGAGAAAGACCAAAGTTACTATCAACCTTCAGAAGAAGGAGAATACAGAGAGAGTCATTGGGAGGGCCTAGAGGACTACACTGAAGAAGAGGTTGATTACTGTCCATCAAAACCATCCCCACCAGATGCTATACAGATGTACAATCTAGCAATTAAAAATGCAGTGGACAGATTTAATGTACAATTAGAGGAGGACCAGCCACAGTCTTGTTTCATCTTAGAAACACTGCTGCCTACACAAACAAAAAATCAATATCTACCCATGCTACTAGGTGTACTTGACCAGGGCAGAGACGCTTTCAAGGAGCCAGCAACTTGTAGAGCAGTAACTCCTAGAAAGGAGAACAAATATACATTTTCTTTCACAGATTCTCCCTACATAAAAGTAACAGTCTCCACAGATTCAATAATCACAGCAACTGCGAGGAAAAGAGCAAATGCCCCCCCCTCCCGACAGGGCCACCCCCAGATAAAGAGAGCAAGAAGATGGACCTTATGGGGAGAAGAATAGAATGCAGCGCAGTAAATCAGTGGTGCATTTCTAATTCTAATGCTCTTTTAAATTATTATACCCACCAACATTGGGAAGAAATGGGTGAATTATTAAAACATATTCCATAACAATACAAAACAAGCATTTGCAATGCAATGGGTCTCGCGTTTGCTCATGTTATAGCTGATCGCGTTGTAAACTCCTAACCTGACTTTTCATCTATCGGCAAAAATGCTTTTATGTCTGTAACCCGAAAAAGTGAAATTAACTGTGTAAAGCGCTTGACTTCTGCCAAGCGAAATCGCGCTAGGAAAATAGAGAAAAAGTAGTCTGCGATCCGACAGAAAACAGTGAGCCTCGCATGTTTTCTGTACTTGGTCGCTGCGCTCGAGGAGGGCTAATCACCGGAAAAGGCATGACATGTGCATGCCTTCCACTAATGAAAGCAAGCAGATTTTACTAGGCAAGCCCATGAACCAATGAAACACACTGACGTGACGTCGACAGGGCTTTGAGCCCTTTTCTAATAACTAAAGCGTCTCGCTGCGATACGCATGCGTGAGCGCATGCAAAGCAGGCTCGACCCTAAAGAGGAGCTACGCATCTTGTAGAGAGTGGAAAAAACATTGCTAACACCTTTCTTAAATCTACCTTGGATGAGGCAGACACCTCAAGCCCACAGCTCATGATGGATATTACACTGAGACAACACTCCTGGTTAAGAATTTCGGTCATCAAACCAGTGGTCCAATCAAATAATATAAACACCCCCTTTAATGGCCAATAATTATTTGGAAATCAGGTGGATTTCTAAATCAGTTAAAAAATAAAATAAAACGGCTAATTCATTGGGGGCATTGCAGTTTCAGGGGTGGGGTGGTTAGAAGGGGCTCCTTTCCATCAAGAAGACCAGCACCCAGAGGTACGTTTCAGTTGGGTAGTACCCACCAGATCTTCCAGGGGAGCTCACAATCGGTACCCTTGCAACAAAATTGACAGTACCAGCAACAAGGGAGGAGTATCATTATCGGCAGAGCAAGAGGCCAACCAGCCAGAGGAAGCTAAACTGCAACAAATAAGTGACTGCAATGCAGCACACGTCAAAATAATCAAAAAACAAAATAGCTACACCAAATACTTACATCGCAGTTCAAAAGTAGGAGGGAGATATCTATTTTATTTCAGGAGTGGAGGAAAATACATTCTGACAAATAGGTCCTAAATACAAAAAGGCACGAATATTGCATAAAATTAGTCAAATATCTTCCAACAACAGGACCAAAAAAGAGAATTCATACAAAGGAAGAAACAAGTTACCACTTGAAAGAAGTAGAAGAGTTGTTACACAAGCAAGCCATAGAAACTGAGTCCACAAAAGATGTCAACAAAGGAATTTCCCAACATACTTCCTTATTCCTAAGATGCGCGGTACACTTCATCCAATTCTAGACCTCAGATACATCAACAAATTCATAAAAACTCCAGAATTTAAAAGGACATTACAGGAAGTCATTCCTCAACTCCAACAAAAGGGACCACATGGCGACTATAAAGGATGCTTACTTGCACATCCCAATGAACACAAAACAAAAACAAATATCTATGGTTTGTTGTAAACAGAAGACATTACCAATTCAAAGTCTTAGCTTTCGGGATCAAATCAGCACCAAGAGTGTTAAAACAATGCTTGGCGGTGGTGGCTGCACACCTCAGGCGAAATGGGATTCACATGTATCCTTACTTAGACGACAGATTAGTAAGAGCACATTTTTATCAAAAATGTAAAAAAAAAAGACATTTTAGAAGTGATGGAAACTCAACACTCTTCGGGTTTCTCCCTAAACATTGAAAAGTCATAACCAGACCTTCAGCATAAGAAGGTGTAGCTGGGGGCAGAATTAAACTCCATGCCGGCAAAAGCATTCCCCCAGTGAGAAGAGGACACAGTCTCTATTGGAGGGAACTCTTCATTACCAAAAGAGGCAAGCTCTGACAGCGACGACTGTGGGGAAATTACTAGGAAAGATGGCTTCATGTGTTCCTTTAATTTCCTATGTGAGATTACATATGAGGCCAATCTAGGAATGACTTCAGAATCAATGGTCTCAAACGAAAGAAAGTTGGGAAGATCTAGTGGATGTCACACAAAAAGTCCAGGAAGAAATAGCATGGTTCAGCAAGGAGAATATTACTCAAGATGTTTTTCAGCAACCAACTCCCACAGTGACCATAACCACAGATGCCTCACATATGGGATGGGGAGCTTATATGACCTCTCTAAAGATAAGAGAAATATGGAACAACCAGGATGCAGTTCAATACTTGAATTGGCTGGAGTCAAAGACTGTTTGGCTAGCTATGAAAGCAAAAAGAACAAGTGATGGATGGAATGCTGAACAATGTCAAACATTCACCCTCAGTACAGAGATCTGGGCCTAAATCCATCGTTTTTGTGCTACCCTTGCCATTCAACTTTGGACCCAGCCATATGCAAATCAGTCTTGACCATGTTCTCCATGGGAACAGTCCAACCTGAACTGCCAAGCCAGGTCCTTCCTGGACTAGAAACAAGCATCCTAGGACCGGTTTCAGAGTATCACCCTTCATCAGCCAGGCTAGCTTGATTTCAGTGGCATGGGGATCATGGGTCCCACGTCTGGGAATACCCTTCCCACTTGGGGCAACAAATGCAAAAAGAACAAGTGATGGACGGAATGCTGAACAATGTCAAACATTCACCCCCAGTACAGAGATCTGGGTCTAAATCCATCATTTTTTTTGCTACCCATGCCATTCCAGCTATGAAAGCATTCCAAAAACATATTCAGGGAAAAACTGTCCTAGTCAGGGCCGATAACATAACAACAATGTTTCACATCACCAAACAGGGAGGAACCCAATCTCCCCCTCTCTCAATGTTAGCCCAACAAACCTGGAAGTGGACAATTCCAAGACACTTAGGGCCTGATTCTAACTTTGGAGGACGGTGTTAAACCGTCCCAAAAGTGGCGGATATACCACCTACCGTATTACGAGTCCATTATATCCTATGGAACTCGTAATACGGTAGGTGGTATATCCGCCACTTTTGGGACGGTTTAACACCGTCCTCCAAAGTTAGAATCAGGCCCTTAGACATTCAAGCAATTTATTTACTGGGGAAGGAGAATTGCAAAGCAGACAAATTGAGCAGGTGGATATCAAGCACACAGAAATGGGAACTAAATCAGATAGTGGTAAACAAGATTTTCACATCAGGGGGGACATCAACAATAGACTTGTTTGCATCCCCATGGAATGCAAAATGCCACAACTTCGCGCCCTACCACATCCTCAATCTCTAGGGAATGCCCTCTTGATAGACTGGTCAGGGACATTTGCTTAAGCTTTTCCACCAATTCCACTTCTATATACAATAATCAACAGCTGCAAAAGGAGCCATATGACACCAATTTTAGTAGCACCACAATGGGTGGGACAAACATGGTACTCTGAGTTGATTCAATTAGCTCAGATTAAGCTATTATGCCTACCAAAAGATAAGTTTTGTTATTTATGGAAAAAGGAAAGGTTCTGCACCCAGAGGCAGAATATTTCAAGTTAACGGCGTGGTTCCTGAAGACATAGAATTTGGTCACTTAAGGTTACCAAAGGACACATTAGCTGTGTTAAAAGAACATAGGAAACCAGTAACTATAAAGTAATACATGGCAAAATGGAGGAGATCTACACAATGGTGTAAAAAGAAGAATATAGTTAAAAAGGTTACAAAAAAGAGAAGAGTTTTAAAATACTTAACTCATTTATTACAAGAATGTGTTGAGCACTAACCTGTTTGTCCCACGGAGAGACAATGCTGACCAAGTTGCTTATTCCCAATTCCTCCTAAACATTAAGTGCCTCCCACTTAAAAGCACATGATCGGCATCGGAACACCCGGGGGGAAGCGGATGAATGAAAGAGAGAGACACTGGAGCCACAGGTCTGGATCCGAATGACTGGTGATCGTCCTTGAAGAGAAGCGATTTCCTATGACAAATTACATATCAATCAAACAGCTCATAACTCAGAACCATGTGTATACTAGCCTCTGACTACTATGTGCAAGCTACATGTACCTTTTGGGTTTCCTTTTCCACTTTAGATGGCTCTCCCTCTATCTAGGAATTTTAGGGAAACGATGTGGATTACCTGTAATTAAATAAGAACCTTGAACCTCTCATATTACCCATTACTACTCCCACTCTGACCCCAGATTGATCCCACGTCGCCTTAATTAATGCCTACCTGAGTGTACATGAAGTTCAGTGGATATCTTGTTTCATGACCTTGCTGAGATTTCCCAAGATGCTGACTCACTCGACTCCATAGACATTTAAATAGGTAACAAATAATGACCACACGTTCTCAGGTAATTAGGTTTACAGACATTCATGGGTTACTTTACGCACTGTACTCAATTCCATGGAACACACATTCAGTGTCTTTTGATCACTCTGAAAACATAGGGTTAATATCAAAAGACTACTGTGCTAAGTTTGCATCACTCTGGAAACGTAGGGTTAATACCAAAAGATCACAGTGCAATGTTTGCATCACTCTGAGAACATAGGGTTAATATCAAAAGATCACAGTACATTGTAACTCTCTGGGAACATAGGGTTAACATCAGAAGATCACAGTGCAATATTTGTAACACTCTGGAAACATATTGTTAATATCAATAACACAACCAATCGGTTAATCCCTGTGACAGCATAAGTTGAACATAGCAATGAAACTTTCAGGCCATTCACAAAATGTTCTCTATCACCAGCACCAATTATGCAAATGTCATATAAAACTTAGTGATAACAAACGTATTCACAATACATAGTTTTAATGATAATTGCATGAAATAATTTCCTTTCTGCGATATATAGCAAGCCACAATGATAAGCGTTGTTGCGTGACTAGCTGCAAGCGTCCCAATGACCTTAAATGCCAATAATGTACCTGCTTAGGAGCATCGCGCTCTAAAACTTCTGACAGCCCTTTATGACTACAAATAATTGCCACCAGAGAGAGACAGCAAGAGCACTCACACAACCAGGGCCACATACCACTCACACCTATACACCACTTACACACCCCACATCACACACCCCAACACATTACCCTATACACCCTCACCCTACACAGCCTTACCTACACACCTTACACAACAACCATGTCACCATAAAGACACCCCGATTCTCAGAGGAGGAGCTAAGGGTCATGGTGGAGGAAATCATCAGGGTAGAGCCTCAGCTATTTGGAGCACAGGTGCAGCAGGTATCTATAGCTAGGAAGATGGAGCTATGGTGAAGAATCGTGGACAGGGTCAATGCTGTGGAACAGCACCCAAGAACCAGGGATGACAATAGGAAGAGGTGGAATGACTTTCAGGGGAAGGTACGTTCCATTGCAGCAAGACACCAACTCGCTGTACAGAGGACTGGCGGTGGACCCACACCTCCACCCCCACAACTAACAACGTGGGAGGAGCAAATCTTGGCAATTATGCATACTGAGGGCCTGGCCGGAGTAGGAGGAGGACTGGACTATGGTAACTCAACTCCGCCCCTTCCCACACACCCCACCATCAAATCTCACTCATCCCAATGCCAAGCCCTGCATGCTCTACCAATGCATGGACATCACTCACAGCCCTGCATGGAAACATATCACTAAAGCATGCACACTAGAGAGAATCAGCTAGCCCACCATATACCAACTTACACAAGTGAAAGCTGCCAGGGCAAATACAACAAAATAGGGCAACCCACCAATGTATAATATGCCACACACAGTAACAATAACACTTAATTTATATCCCCACAGGTATCCCAGCCAATGTCAGCAGAGAAGAGGTGTCAGCACTATCCAGTCCCCCAACTGAAGAGGCCCACAGTGATGACAGCAACTCTGGTCGCCTGGATCTGGATGACAAACCTGGCCCATCACTCTGGACAATCGGTTACCCAGGCCCGGTCACACACCACCACAGAGCCTCCCCTATCTGGAAACAGTACCACAGTACCCACCCAATGTACCCACACCTCTGTCCCCATGACACATCAATCAGTAGTGTGTCCACTTCTACAGGGACCCCAGGGCACACCTCATACCCAAGACAGTCAGGGACCTGGGGTCAGTGGCAATGGGCACACCGTTCAGGGAACAGAGGCACAGAACAACAGGGAAAATGGGAGCAGTGCTCTGTGCCAGGGGGAGGACAGGCCCAAGGAACCGACTCTCCAGGAGGTACTCACCAAGATCCTGGGAGCATATCAACATTCCCAGGACACGATGGACCAGATCCTGGACAACGTGCAGGAGAACAGGCAGCTGCAGGAGGGACAGTACCAGGGGATCAGGGAGGACTTGCAGGCCATCAACACCACCCTGGTCTCCAGTCTCCATTGCAGGGGTGCTGGCATACATGGCCAACATTATAAGGGAGGCAGTCTCACAACAGCGGGCCCCTGTCACTAGCCAGACATCTGAACTGCCTTCCACTTCCGCTGCGCCTAGTGGACAGGAGGCCCCGCACAGGACTCACAGGCCACCAGCACCCCTCCCCTCGCAGAAGGTGAACCATCCCACAAACGTTCCCTGCGATCCAGGCGGAAGCCAGAGACTATTGCCAAGACCCCGACAGGAAATGAGTCTGCTGATTGTCACCCTTGTGTCCCACTCTGTCACCCTGTCCACCTTGAACTGCCATTGCTCCCCTTCCTATGTCCCTTTGGGCAATGCGCCAGTGCTACAGATAGACTGGAACAATACCCTGGACTTTCCTCCATCATCACCCCATCCCATTGCACTTGCCCCCCTATATATTAGCACTTCAATAAACAACCTTTGAAGAAAATCCATTCGGAGTATATCATGTATATCAAATATATGTATTGATTGAAACAGGTACACACATTGCAATTTAACTGTACATAGAATGAGCATAGATTAATGACCTGTAGCTGGCTGTAGTGATCACACCATGAGTATATGTCAATTCAGCAACATCTGCAAAATGAATTGGCAGAGGGAACAGTAGGTGGGCATTGAAGTAGGAAGTAACAGCATGCCAGTGCCAAAGATATACAAAATATTGACAATGTAATGTGAAGTAACACTGTCTTACCTGTGTGTCATTGGAAGTATTGTCGTATCACTGCTGTTCTGTTGTCCTCATCCTCTGCCTCCTCATCCTCACTGTCCACAGGGTCCACTGCTGCCACACAGCCATCTCCAGTCTCCTCCTCCTGCAGAAAAGGCACATGGCGTCTCAAGGCAAGGTTGTGCAGCATGCCATCATTATCTGGCAGACCTTCTTGGGTGAGTAGCACAGGGATCCACCTATTAGATGGAGGCACCTGAACCTGGCCTTCAGGAGGCCAAAGGTTCTTTCCATTATCCTTCTTGTTCGCCCATGTGCCTCATTGTAACGCTCTTCTGCCCTTGTCCTGGCATTCCTCACAGGAGTCAGTAGCCATGATAGGTTGGGGTAACCAGAGTTACCTGCAAATATTGAGGGACAACACTTATCCACACACTATCCCATATGGCCCACACCATACCCATGCACCAACACCTACTGGGTGGGAACCAGGGCTCACCTATGAGCCATTAGCCGCACCCTGTGCCTCTGTAGTAGGGCCATCATATTTGGGATGCTGCTATTCCTCAGGATAAAGCCACCATGCACCGACCCAGGATACTTAGCATTGACATGGGAGATGTATTGGTCCTAACACATACAGAGTGCCAGGGAGACTTAAATCAAACAAATCTAAAGGAATCAACCCATACCATCTCCCTGTATATAAGACCAAAAACTCAAAGTATGGGGTTCACTTATAATGAGGAGCTACACCCAGGGGAAATTTTCCTGGTGCTCCTTAACCTCACTAAGTGAGTGAATGGGTGCTGTGAAGGGTCGTAAAGTGATGATGGGGGGGGATTTCCTTTACGGACTAGGTGGTTTCACACACTGTATAGTGTCATGCTTCATCATTTTACCACCTAGCCCCACCCAGGTAGGACAGTGCCACCTGGGTGGACTCTACCTCACTGTTAAAAGAACAGGAGGGAGTGCGTACATTTTTACTTTCTGGAAATTATGGGATCCAGCTGAACTAGGGAAAATATAAAAACACCTAGGCAGTTACTGTGTGAATACACTTTTAATAATGGTGTCTGCTGGTGTATTAAAAACTAGGATGGGACACCTCTTTTTTGTGTTTTTAGATGTACTGGTTCCCCAAGCACACAATCTGCACATTCATGGCGTGGAAACTCTTACAATTTATGGACACCTGTTCATTGTGATGGGGGGACAAATGCAATATGAGTTCCATAAATCTCCCCAGTTATGTTGGGGATATGTCCCATTGCATAGAAGTCGGCCTTCACTGTGGCCAAATCCTCCACCTGGGGAAAAACAATGTAGCTGCATATGTGTTTAATCAGGACAGACAACACTCTTGTCAGCACTATTGAGAACATTGGCTGTGACATTCCTTCTGCCAAGCCCAGTGTCACTTGGAAAGAACCAGTTGCCAGGAAATGGAGCACAGACAGAACTTGCACAAGAGGGGAGATCCCAGTGGGGTGATGGATCGCAGATATCAGGTCAGGCTCCAATTGGGCACACAGCTCTGTGATTGTGGCCCTGTCAAGTCTATAGGTGAGGATGATGTGCCTGTCCTCCAGTGTTGCCAAGTCCACCAGGGTCTGTACACAGGGGTATGTCTCCATCTCCTATTTATCCGCAGTGGTAGCAATCTATGGGACAATGGTGTGAGGAGCCGGTCACAAACTGAACATTGGAGCCACAACAGTACAATGCATGATGTCAACTTTGTAACGGGTAAGTGGGTTTTGTCCTGTATGTCCAAATATTAATTGTGATGCAGTTATTTTCCATGGTCTGCCCCTTCCTCCCTGCAATGGCGTCCGCCTGTCCTGTGTGGAAGGACAGGTGGAAGTGAGGGAATTCCGCTGACGTTGTGTGCAGTTATTCGAGGTGGTCAGGAACCGCCGTGCAACTCCTCATTAGTTAACATTGGGCCCTATGGGGTACATTGGCCAATGGTGATCTACTCCTGGGGTGACGGTATGCACCGCTGCGGACACGACTGACATTTTCTATCTGATCACTCACTTGCTACGTGACCTTCAACAGGAGAGAACCTACACTGCATGTGCTGCTGTGACCTGTGTCTGGAACCTACCATGGCCCTTGTGACTGGGGAAAGGGCCCCTGCCTTCACCTCAACGGAGTTGGAGAGACTGGTGGATGGGGTCCTACCCCAGTACGGAGTGCTGTATGGGCCTCCAGACCAACAGGTGAGTACACTGTGAGCACGATGCATGTGGCATGAATGCATGGAGTGGTGTGTTTGAAGGCCTTGTGTAAGGGGGGTGGGTGGATATCCTCTGGGTGGGGTATTGGTTGTGTGCTGGGCCATGTGTGTGCAAATGGTGATGTGAAGAGGTATGGTGGGCTATGAGTGTAACAGGCAGGGCTGTCTGATTGATGGTATGTTCCTATGTGTGTTCCGACTGCAGGTCAGCGTCCATCAAATGAAGGGTATATAGCATGCCATCGCCAAGGAAGGGCGGATCCTGGGGGTCTATGGCAGGCGGAGCACCCACTGTCTGGAACGGTGGGAGGGCCTGAGACGCTGGGCACGGGACACAACAGAGGCCCAGCTGGGGGTGGCCTCCCAACGAGGAATGGGTGCCCTTCGAACCCTTACCCCCCTGATGGCCCACATACTGGTGGTGACCTATCTGGAGTTGGGTGGGCGCTTTAGGGCATCACATCAGGCATAAGGGGGTGAGTACAGTGCCCATCATTACAACCTACGGATGGTAGGGTGGTATCGGGGTGGGGGATGTGTGTCAGTGGGTGCCCCTAGCCCAGGCCTGATATTGCAGAGTAGGTCCCCTGAAGGCCAGTGTCCTGAAGGGATAATCATGCGACCTAGCTCATAGGCATCCACATCTGGTCAGGGCTGTGTGGGTCCCAGGTTTCCTGCATTTGGCAGTGTGTGCCCATCCCCATGCCGTGGTGGCTAGCAAAATAACTGGTAGTGCAATGCATAACGCATAGGGCTGTTCCCTATGTGTGAGAGTAGTGTGTACGCCAACGTGGGTGCAGCCATTGACCCGGTGTATCCTTTGTCTCTTCCCCACCCTGGCAGAGGAGCAGATGCACCGGCGACGGACGAAGCTGCTTCCCACAGGACCCAGGAGGCAGAGTCCACCGATGGTGAGGGCACCAGTGGGATGGAGAGTGAAGGGAGCACCATGACAGAGACAGGAGAGGACAGTTCAGAATCTGATACCTCCTCTGATGGAAGCTCCCTGGTGTGGTGGACACCTCTGTGACCACCCCAGGTACAGCTGCCACCCCCTGTACCAGCACCACCCTCCCAGCAGCCCCTCATTGAGTTGTCTGTGCCCGCTCACCCAGGAGGGTGGGCATCTCCTTCGCCCCAGGCATCTCAGGCCCTGCCCCAGTTAGCCCTGCTGCCCTGAGTGAGGAGGCTATTGACCTCCTCAGATCCATCTCTGTAAGGCAGTCAACCATTGTGAATGCCATCCAGGGGCTGGCAGCCCAAATGCAACAAACTAATGCATTTTTGGAGGGTATTCACACTGGCTTGGTGGCCCAACAGAGATCGATCCAGGCTCTGGCCTCCGCTCTGATGGCAGCAATTGTCCCTGTTTTCACCCTCCAACTTCCTCTTCCCAATCCCATTCCCCTCAACCCCAACCTATCCCAAGCACACAGGCAGACGAGCATGCACACAAGACAACACACAAGAGTGGCACTGGCAAACACAAGCACCACACATCATCCCACAGGCACGCTCCCAAATACCATCCAGATGCAGACATACCAACATCCACAATTTACAGTGTCTCCCCCTCCTCCACCTCCATCCCAGTTGCGTCTACACTCACACCTGCATTCACTACATCCTCATCTACTACCAGCATCACAACCACACCTAGCAGAACACACACCTCACTGGCAGACACCTCCACAACAGCCATGCACACATACCCTGTGCCCTCTCCCACTGTGTCTGTCCCCCCCCTAAACTACACAAACACAAGCACTCAGACACCCAACAGCCATCCACCTCACAACAGCATCTAGCCCATGCACCTGCACCCAAAATCAGCAGACAGACACCTCCTACAACCACTCCATCTTCCTCCTCTCCCAAACTTTCTCCCTCTTCCTGCCCCAATGCCCCTAAAAAGCTTTTCCTCTCCACCATTGACCTCTTCCCTCCCCCTCCCCCCGTCCTTCACATCTGGCCAGGGTGGCAAAAACCCAGGCAAGCACCTCTCTACCCAGTCCACGGGCCCAGTAGTCTCCACACCCACTCGTGGTGGGAAGGGATCCCGGGCACTTATGCAGGGGGTGAAGGAGCCTGCACCAGACAGCCTCAAGGAAAGGGTGCCTGCCCCAGCTGCTGCCAGGAAGGGCAAGGAGCCAGCCCCAGCTGCTGCCAGGAAGAGCAAGGAACCAGCCCCAGCTGCTGTCAGGAAGGGCAAGGAGCCAGCACCAGCAGGCAAGAAGGACAAGGGGCCTGGGGCAGGGACTCTGACTGAGCCCCCACCACCAACCATGGTTATGCAGCCGTCTGAGGCTGCAGGGGATAGGCTGGAGCTTCCCCCCACCAGCAGCAGCACCACCATTACCACCAGCACCACTATTACCACCAGTGGGTAGCTGTCCGAGGCTGCAGAGGATGGGCAGGAGCTTCTCCTCAACAGCAGCAGCACCACCACCACCAGTGGGCAGACGTCCGAGGCTGCAGGGGATGGGCAGGAGCATCCCCCACCAGCAGCTGCAACAGCACCACTTCCACCACTGAGCAGCCATTACCACCGGCAGACGGTATGTAATCCTGCCTCCATGGGCTGCTGCGCGGCCTGGCCCCTGCTAATCCAGTGGGTGTGACACCCACCTGAGAGACTGTGACCTTGCACTCCTCAGAGTCCAGAGCACAGCACCTGGATGCCCCCTCCAGAACCAGTGAGTAAGACACCCAACAACCTCAGCCTTCCCAGGACCAAGAGAACAGGGTACGATGCCCCATCCAGAACCAGTGGGTAAGACACCCACCAACCCCAGCCTCCCCAGGATCAAGAGCACAGGGCACGATGCCCTCTTGAGAGCATGTGGGCAAGTCACCCCCTTGAGAGACTGTGACCCTGCACTGTCCAGGGCAGAGCACAGGGCATGTTGGCAAGTCACCCACTTGAGAGACTGTGACCTTGCTCTCCCCAGGACCAAGCACGGGGCTTGTTGCCCCCTCCAGAACCAGTGGTCTTGTTCCATTTGCCGGCTGAGGTGCCCTCCATTCCCTGTCCCCCTTATGTGCCTGCCTATTTTCCAACTGACGCCCCTGCAGTGTTCTCTCCGTTTTGGTGCAGGTGACAAGTGGGACCTTGGACTTTGGCCTGTGGGCCTCTGGCCCACGCACACAGAGGACTGAGCAATGTCCCTTGAACTGTACATTTGTATATACAAGTTACATTGCATATTTCTTATTTCTACTGTGTTGATCTTCTTACACTCACTTTGATAAATTCATGTTGTACTTGCATTATTCATATGAGGTATGGGATATATATGTTTTATTACTGCAGCTGATTGTGTGTATGGTATTGGGGGTGGAGGTATGTGTTGTACGTGTGTGTCACTCTTTTTCCTCCCCTGTCCCTTTTGTGCTAGCCGGCTGTACTCACGTCGTAGTCTTCGCCATCGTTGGTGTTCGTGGCGGAGCAGCACGTAGAAGAGCATGGGGAAGACATGCAGCTCGGGCTCCATGGCGGCGTGGTTGTTCCCTGTGTCTCCAATGGTGAGTCCTTTCACTTCTGAGCTCTGTTTCCGCCAGGCTTTTGATGTTGTCTTCCACCTGGCCGTAGGCAGCTACGTAGGGCTGTGGTGACTGTTGTTTCCGCCCTGGCCGTCGGTGTTGTAAAGTGGTTGTCTATCTGAGTTCTCACCACCATTGTCATAATTTGGTGGTAATTACCGCCAGCCTGTTGGTGGTATTCCCTCCACTTTATCACCGACCGCAAGGGTTGTAATGAGGGCCTTAATGTTTTAAAACAATAGTAGAAAATCTGGACCCAACCACTAGATGCCAGAATGATGCACATCATGTCAATCCAGAAAATCTTCAAGCTGCAAAACTACACCTGCAGGTAGGAAACTTTTTGTTACTACTGGGCTCCTCGTCCCAGGTGCTGAGTCAAGAAAGGAACTGATGTTAATGTGTATAGGGGTGGTGCTTATATGTTGCGGTATCATCACTACCAAGGGCGGAATAGAGTCAATGAAGGGCCACACACCACCACGTACCTGTGTGCCGCAGCATTGTTAAAAAGTCTTTTGGATCCAGTTTGGTGCCAGGAGATATTCTATAAGTGAAGAATCTGCAGTTAGATTATCCTCAAGAAGGAACATTACTGAAGGTAAGTAACTTGTAATTTCGGTTGACTTTCCATCCCTTCCTGACTCCGTTAGCTTCTTAGTGAATTGTGAAGTGTTCGGTCCTTCTCAGATAGCTTCAGGTCCCAACCACAACAAGCACCACATCCAAGGCTTGATTTGTCCATTTTGTCCTAATATTGAGCAGGTAAAATGCACCACACTTCCCTGGCCAGAGCACTGCTTAATAAAGTTTGTTTCGAAGTTGGGTAAGCCTCTGAAATTATAATACAGTAACAAGGCTTTTGTGACCAGTATTGGCGGAAAGTCACACCTGAGGTGTTGGCAGGTGTTCTGAACTCTGCTGTATCAGGTTCTGAAATGGATCTTTTGGATGTCAATACCAACAGCAATACCATTTGAAAGTGGCTTTATAATGCCTGGGAAGAAATAGCTCAAGTGAAAACAATGTATTCTCCATGTACAAAATCATCTGAAACATGGTATTCAGCAACTTGAAAATACATAGCACTGTAAATATAATTCACATTCACAAACTAAATTCGAGTATCTAGTAGCTCTTTACCACAGCAACAGAGAACAGTGATTAAACTCTCTAAATACACCTATCTTACAGACAAAATACAACCCACTTCCAAGCCCTCTAAATAGCTGTTCAACATTGCAGATAATTATGTTACACCTAGCTCTGTTACAGGTGAGGATCCACACCCTCAGATGATGTGCTATATATCATCATACTATTTTCTTAAGCAAACAGAAAAAAAGCTTTCAGACTTTCATGGAACCAGATCTTTCCCTTAGGAGAAACCATGAGTGCCTTAAGAACTGCAAACCTCGGTCTTGTTGGCTTGTTCTTTAACTGAGATTAATCCTTTGTTTTTAGATTTATTTTTTTAGAAATTGGGTTTCTGGTTGGCAGAGGTATGCTTTCTGTCCAAACAGGAACCACAATCCTAGTCAGGGTAAGTCAGTTGCACACCATAAATTAGGATGTGCTCACCCTTGGGTAACTTGGCACAGAGCAGACAGGCGTAATTGAGGAGACAATGTGTAAAGTATTTCTGCAGCACTTAAAAAAGTGAAAACACCACATAAAAGGGATCCACACCAGGTCAAAAACACTGAGCTTCATTTAATGAACAAAACAAGTCCAAAATGACAAATATCCAATCAATAGAAGTTGAGAAATTCCTTTTTAAAGATTATCTGCAAATATAGTGCAAAGAAACTGAATTCACGAATCAGGGCTCTCTGGTTGTGCTAGACCAGGGTAAATCCAAAAGTTCAGGTCGACCGTGATGGAATATGGGCTGGCTACAGGTACCAACATTGCCCCGTTGAAACAGTACCTTGTGTGGAGGGTTGCGTTGATGTCGAAGGTCCAATGCGGGGAAATTTGTGTCCGGAGTGCTCTAAAATTGATGGCGTCCTACCTATAAGATGGGTCATAAGTAGTTAAAATTGCCTTGTCTTTTTCCTAGGTCAAAAGGTTAAGCAAGGAGTACTCCAATGCTCTTCCCTGAGTCCCACACTAACATACATATATATATATATATATATATATATAGTCAGTGGCACAGTTGTTCCATTCCTTTGACAACTTGTTTTTGATATATGCCGATGACACGCAGTGTATTATTCTAATCCATGGAAAACTCTAACACAAACCAAGTTGCCTCTAAAGAATTTCTGTCAATGGGGGCAAAAAGATGGATCAGAGCGTGTTAACATTGAACACTGACAAGACAGAAGTACTGATCCTAGTAATTCTCCCAGCATCTGCTCTAATAATTGATGGCTCTGAGACATGGGTACCCCTCTGATTTTGAAAAGATCACTTAAGAGCCTGGGTTTTCATTTTGCCTCACCCAAACCACTCAAGTATATAAAACATCCGCAGCCTGTTTTGAATGTAGAAATTTAGCTTTTCATGCTCAGATCAACTCTTGGAAAGATTATTACATTAGCCTTGAATTGGGCTTGCCAAAAAATCTGACTTCCAATCTACAAATAATTCAGAACACATTTATCTAATATTCAAACTTGATCAGTGGGTACAGATTGCCCCTATAGAACAGCAACTTCACGGGCTTCCAGTAGAGAAAAGAATCCCATTTAAATCAATTTGCTTTTCACATTGTGCAAGCATAAATATCAGTCCCCTTTATCTGTAGGAAAAGTTCCAATAATGTAGGATGGCTAGATGCCTTCGCTCTGCATTAAAGGATAACAGGCTTTTCCCTCATTTAAAGAAATCTATCCGATGGATACGTATAACTTCAGCTCCCTCACCTTGTGAATACCTCAAGGTGCCAGAACCAATGTGGCCATTCCCTTGTGCACCAGTAGGTGGCGTTGTGCAGCTCTGTGTCCAACACGGAAAGGATGTTGGGGCCACCGTGTAACTGGCATATCCACGAGTCAGCGTTAGGTCCTTTCTTTCTGTGCATTTCAACACAAATCCAGAGCTCACTCCCTCAATTTCTGTCATCTGACAGTTTTTTTTTGTCAAACTTTCACTAACTTTTACAGTGTGCCAGGTACCCACTTCCTCCAAAACAACAGGTTTTGGTACTCCCCAGATGTCAGGTGTTATCACTTGGGTGGATTGCCACAGACAGATGTCAATGACAGACTCCCACAAGGTCTGTCTTATGTGTATGGGCTACTTTCATGACTCAAAATCATGCGGTGACTGCTTGGATTAACCCAAAGGCAAAGCTCTACATCGCTGAGCACTGCAGAAAGGCTCACTAGACCCAGTTCCAATCGAAGTAGTGAACGTGGGCACATTCTCATTCCCAAGGCTGCTCTCAAAAGAGGTCCTCATCACGCTCCAAGTCATCAGGTTAGGGAGGTTACCACCGGCTGATTCATCAAAGACACTGACTATACCTCTTGACCTCACCCCAGGGGCTGACCCCTGCTCTTACTCCCTATAAATTGCCAAGACATGCATCTGAGCCCCATGTGTTGACATCTTTTCGGACTCCAAAGCAGAACCGACGCAACCTTGTTCCTATTTGCATCCACTTTGACCTCTGAGTCAACCTGAATCTGATTCTGAAATGTCTGCTCTACATTATAGGTTTTCAGATCCAGATCCACAAGATGACTACAGTGAAGACACCTCTCAATTATGTGATGACTAAAATCTATTTTGTGACCTGCAAGAGGCTAGTGGCCTCAATACCTCACCTGGCACTGTCCTAAATTCTCCTCCTGGCCCCTCTAGAGAGTAATCAGGCTCATTGCTATAGTAATAAAATGAGCAACAGAATTATATGACCTCCAGCTTCTCTCAGTCAAAGTAAAGACTTAGGCCCTCATTTTAACCTTGGCGGTAAAATCCACCTACCGCTGCAGCGACGGCCTCCAAAAGACCGTCGCCGCAGCTACCATCCATCCGCCGTATTATGACCACAGCCAGATTTCCACCACAAGAAGGGCGGGAATCCGGCTGTTGCAATGCCGGCAGATGGCGTTAAGGTGGGGCTGCTACCACCAACACAGCTGCGCCAGTAGACCGCCTCCAGCCATATAATGAGAATTAATATGGTCTGGCGGTGTTCTGCTGGTGGGCGCTGCTGGTCGTAGCAGTGCCCCATCCTGTCCCCTACCGGAGGATCACCTGACTACAGGTAAGTCGGGTCTCCAACAGGGGAGTGGAGTGGGGGTGTTGTGTGTGTGTTTGCGTGGATGTGTTGCATGATGAATGCGTGTGTGCATGTATGGAGGTGTGAGAGCGTGTCTTGTTGTTTTATGTAACTGCATGTCTGCGTGTATGTGTGAAAGTGTGTGTGGATGTGTGTGTGAATGGATGTATGCATGGGTGGATGTGTGTGTGTTAAGGGGGTCGTGAATGTAGGGGTGGTGGTGGGGGGTCTGGAGAGGTGGGGGGGTAACTGGAGTGGAACGGGGGCAGGCCCCTATCAGTGACAGGGAATGTATTCCCTGTCACTAATATGGCGTTACGAACAACACAAAAACTATGGCGGTACCTGCAGCACCCAACATCCAAGGGTCTTGTAGTTCAGGCTTCCACCAGCAAGCTGAACCCAAATGCATCACTGAACAAAGTTGAAAAAGTCTAAGCAGATGGAAACATTTGGAAAGTGCTTGTTCTCATCTGTCCGTCTTGCTCCTGTTTCTGTAAATTGAAGTTGCCTCCTGAGGTGATATTCACATGCATTGTGGGACATGGTGGCTGACATCTTGCCAACAGTCCTAGATTACCTTTGTGCCAACCTTTAATATATCATTCAGAATGGACAAGAACAATACATTATTAGGTTGGGCCTGAACAATATAAGTTGCTCCCTTCCTTGTGCTTCAGCACCACTCCTGGATATGTTCTACATGATTCTTGACTGATATACATTCAACAATCGCTCACGGACATTTCCTTTGATGGCACCTGTCCCTTTTGAGACAAGATAGACCGTCCTGGAGTGCTCCAAAGAAAGCAAAACACCGACACATTCCCTCAGCCTAGGACTGCTTGTACTGCAGTTCTCCAGTGCACAGTTTGACACTTTAGAAGAGGTTTACAGCAGAAGCCACATCAAACCTTGATTCAGCACCTTGAAGGGAAACCTTGCTCTCAAGCCTTTTGATGCAGAGGTTGGGGATCTGTCTGACAGCATCCAGGCTCACAGGAGCTACCCAATTCCCCCCCACCACTGCAACACCCTTTTAGTTTACCCTCTGTGGTGCACTGTTGTCTACTTAGAGGCTAGAATAAGTTATTATGTACATGAGCAGCAGCGCACCCCGTGAGACAGGTGGGTGCTACAGTTTTTTCAACATGGTTATACCCTACCCTTTCAATCCACCTCTTCAAACATGTCATTTTGGCTCAAGTTCTGTTTGCCCTTGAGCCAGGCAACTGGATGATGGCATAAAATGTGGAAATTAAGCAATCAGACAATAAGTTTGTGATGGGTGAATTTCTTAAAATGCTGAGGTAGGAAATAACTTTTGACCCGAAAGGAACAAAAAGTAAAGTGAGAAGTCAGTCATGGTGAATGAAGTCATTGGAGTAGATGCCAAACCATTTGATGTCCAAAGTCCAGAGTACTCCTCCCACTGGAACTGGTAGGTGGTTGAGGATCAGGAAACAGAGTGAATATGTGGCACATAGAGAAAGTCCTTTAGGAAGAGGTCACTTGCTGGCAGGAGTAGGTGTCTTGCCATCTGCACCTTCTGGATTATTTGCTGGATGTCTCTGCTTGCGTAGGTGGGATCTGCTGCTACAGAGACAGAGGTATCTGGGGTGGCTTCTTCCTCTGGCAGATCCTCCCTTCCAGTGGCTGGCACCAATGTTGATGTGCCTGGTGTTGATGAGCCAAAAGAAGGGGAAGATTGGTTTTAAAAGCCCTGCTCAGGACTGTGTGTATGCCCCTCATCATGCCTGTTAGGGAGGCCATGTTGGTATTGTGGGCCTCCATCTGTTCTTGCATGTCTCTGTGCGTGCCCCTCTGTAGCTGCTTGATTTCCCGTAGTTTGGTTAAGACCTGGCCCATCACGCCTTGGGGCTCCTGATAGACCCCCAAGATGTGGCTGATGGTGTCCTGCCCAGCAGAAGCCAAGTAACCTTGCCCCGCTGGCCCACAGCATCCCTCCCACTCACCCTAGCCCCACGGCCTTGTACCCTTCCCACAGAGTGCCCTGTCTCACTGGGTCCTGGAAACTCATTGTCTAAAGTGTAGCACTGCAACTCAGGATCCAGGAATGGGGGCACAAGATGGTAGACACTATGCTTGCTACACAAGTTTGGGGGTGAATGGTTGTCTGTCTTGAGGCAACCGGGCTGGGAGGTGTGTATGCGGCCACAGTGAGACTCGCAGTTGGTGAATTACCAGGTTGTTCAGATGTGCCAGAAATGTCCTCCACGTTCAGACGTCTAGGAATGTCTTCTTCCCTGAGGGTTGATCCAGGGGCCTAGTAGCAGTCTCTTCCGTGGTTTATGTGTGCCCCGTGGCAGTTCGACCTGTAGATGCAAAAGATACAATGTTATTGGTCGTATTGTGATATCTACCTCCAAAAGTGTAGTGTTACTGTAAGCAGACACTTTCTACAAAGTTAAGTTGCAGGTAGTCCAATGGTATTGGTTGTATCGACATGACATTTGTGCAGCATGCCATATCTGTTTGACTGAAGAAGCTGCTGAAATGTGCAGATCATTATCCCTTGTGAGGATGGCCTGAGAATGCCATCTTGCCATCAGTGAGGCCTTCGGGATAATTGTTTTCCACACTAGGTAAGCTGTTCTTTCTGTCCTCAATAGTTTCATCTTGGGTTAGCAGGTCAAGATAGAGATAGGTAGCCAGGCACATCTCAGTGTTGAGTATGATCTGTGTTTTGGCCACTCCCAGGTGAACAAACTTCAATTGAGAGTTTGCAAGCAACGATATTTGGACAAGTGACCACTGATCTGGTCTTTGGAATTATAGAAACAGTGCCTTCTGGGAGTTGCAGTGATGTCACTCGCTATACTACATACACTTTACAAATGTTCTCCTCCAAGGTGAGTAAAGTTCCTTTGAGAGTTCACAAGTACATGGATTTGGGCAAGTGAACACTGGGTCTGTGGTTAGTCTTAGCAAACATGTCACTCCCTCAACTACACACACTATATAAATAGGATCTTCACAGCTGAGTAAACTAACATTTAGAGTTGCCCAATAGGGGTCTTTAGACAAATGAACATTGTTCTGGTGTTTGCAGTCGGAGAAACTGTGCCTCCTAGGAGTTGCTGTCAGGTTATTCCATGTACTTCCCACACTTGACCAATGCTATCCTCCCAGGTAAGTAAACTTCATTTGGGAGTTGACACAATGGTCTTTGGACAAGAGAATACTGGGCTGCTTGGGGTTATATAAACAGTGCCTGCTGGGAGTTGCAATTATGTCACCCGCTCTACTACGTACCCTTGAGTACTCTGAAATTGATAACAGTGAAACAGATGTTTTGGGGCATGTGACTACTGTGTTGGTGGTTGGAGTCAGAGGAACAGTGCCCCATGTGAGCTGCCGTCAGGTCACTCTCTCTACTAAACACGTTATACAAATGGTATGCTCCCAGCCGAGTAAACTGACATTGAGAGTTGCCAAACATGGGTCTTTGGATGAATGAACACTGTTGTGGTGTTTGTAGTCAGAGAAACTGTGTCTCCTGTGAGTTGCAGTCAGATTATTCCATCTATTTTACACACTTGACCAATGTTCTCCCCCTCAGGTGAGTACACTGCAATTGGGAGTTCACTAACAAATGTATTGTAGCATGTTACCATTGTGCAGTTGTTTGTGATTACAGGAATATTGCCTGCTGGGAGTTGTAGTCATGTCAGTGCCTATACTATACACACTTGACTAATGTTACTTCCCTAGGTATGTATCCTTAAATTAATATTTAACAAAAAGGGTTTTGTATTTTAGACAAGTGAACACTGGTCTGGTGTTTGAAGGTATAGGTACAGTGCCTGTTGGGAGTTGGTCCCTGTACTACACACACTATACAAATGTCATCTGCACAGGTGAGCACACTTCAATTGTGAGTTGCCCAGTAGAGGTCTTTGGACAGGTGAACACTAGGATGGTGAGTAGAGTAAGAGCATGACATAGCATTTTTGTGACATGTTTTGTGTTGTGACTTATAAGACTCCACTCCTCCAGGAATTTCAGTCAAGCCCTCAGGGTGCAGGATGGCCAAGACCTTTTCTTCCCAGGGAAAGAGATGTAATGGGGTACCTTGCCACTGAGGTCGTTCCACCTCTTACTGATGTCCTCTCGTGTGCAGGAGGCTGGCCTGGTTTGTTGTGGGTACCAAAGGTACTTACACCTTATACCAGGTCTAGTAATCCCTTATTAGTAAAATGTAGTCAGTGTCTAGAAGCCAGGCAGTCTAGGAGTAGCTGTAGCTGAGCAGCCAAGTCTTGTCTAGGAGATCTAGGCGACATGCAAAGCTCTTGCAATACCACTGTAGTCACAAAGTACTCACACACATGTAAGAAAATACTCAGTGTTACAAAAGTAAAGATACTTTATTTTTAGCAACACAATGCCAAAAATACCTTAGAGACTATACTCCTTTAGGAGGTAAGTAATATACACATTATGTACACTAGAATGCGGAAATAGATGTAAAACAGTTAGAAACCTTTGCAAATAGTGAAAATCACAATAGGTTGCAATGGGCCTAGGGGGAACACAAACCATATACTAAAATAGTGAAATGCGAAAGTCGTTCTCCCACCTAGGCCAGTTGAGTGTGTAGATGGGCGCTGAGAGTGTCAGAAAACACCAAATGTAAGTAATAGAACCCACCCCAGAGCCCAGGAAAACAGGAGTAAATCACAGCAAGTTTCCTAGAACACACAAGAAGTTGTGGTAGAAGATTATGCAAGATCCAGAAGAGACTGCAAGACACCAACGATGGATCCCTGGACCTAAAGACCTGTAGAAGAAGGGGACCAAGACCAAGAAGCACTGAAGAGTCCAGGAAGAACACAAACCCCTGCTAACCCGGATGAAGGTACAAAGGAAGAACCACCAGTGAAAAGACAAAGTCAGTTATGCACCCAAGAAGACAGATGTGGGTTCGTGGTTGGTGCAGATTATGTCCAACGCTGGATCGATGATTGCAGTCTGGTTTGCATCGCTGGATTCCGACACCAAGCCTTGGCACATGCAAAGCTCATGGTTAGCAGAAAATGGCACTGCCCGGAACCAGGAGGGACCTAGTGGCCTCTACCCAGGAGAGGGAGTACAGGGGGGCCTCTCAGAAACTCAGAGAGCCCTCAGAAGACCAGGCAGTGTGCACAGAAGTCCCACAGCACGGGGACAAAGAAGGTGCAAATGGAGGCCCACACAGCACAACACAAAGGGATTCCATGCTGCCGGAGAACCACTCAGGAAGCTGTGTGTCGCAGGATGGAGTGCTGGGGGCCTAAGCTGTGCTGTGCATGAAGAACGTCTTGAAAGGTCGCACACAAGCCTTGGCAACTGCAAGTCACGCTATACTGTCTTGCGTGGGAAGGCCAGCTCTTCCCTCCACCAAAGTTGGACAGCAGGACCTTGGGACTGTTGGGGTCACTTTAGTCCACCACCTCTGTTGCTTGATCCACACTCGTTGTCTGGAAAGGGGACCCACGCCACCCGTCGTCGCTGCAGTGAGGTGCCTGCTGAAGAAGGAAAGTGACGCCGTCAATCCACAGGAGATTCCCTTGGTTCTTCTGGTGCAGGCTGAAGACAGGCAGTCCTCTGAGGATGTACGACCGGGAAACAGTTGCAATTGCTGGCAGGAGCTGAAGATACAATGTTGCAGAAGTCGTCTTTGCTTTTTTGTTGCAGTTTGTTGAGTTCCTGGAGGGTTCAGCTGCAGTTCCGTCGGTAGAAGATGAAGTAAAGGATGCAGAGGATTCCTGCTGGTGTCTTGCAATCCAAATCTGAAGAAACACCCACAGGAGAGTCCCTAAATAGCCCTCAAAGGAGGATTGGTCACCTAACCAGGTATGGACCTATCAGGGGGGCCCTCTGACCACCTGCTGGCAGTATGTCGAGACACATTTGAGAGAAGAGAGAGCATAAGCACTGAGGACCTGAACTTAATTCACCACTCATCTTAAAAAAAACAGGGATTTTTTTTAACATGACATGGTGGAACAAAAAAAAGGGTGACAGTGACTTACTACACAGGGGAAGTGCAATAGGGTGTGAATGGACAAAAGTGTGTGCAAGGTGTTTAATGGGATGGTGTCTAATCTATGTATTCTACAAAAAGAAGGTACTCCGTCTTTGATGTCTTGCTGTGTAAATGTAAATGATTGTGGTGTGTGAAGGGGTGTGCTTTATAGTGTCCTTTTCAGTGTGGCAATGTGTGCTAGCAGTGTTGTTTTCAAATTCATCCAATATGTTATTGTGTGTTACTTTGCTGACCGCATACCGCCGTGGTTTGGACCGCCATTGGCTGAGCACCGTGTTGGTCCGCCATGGCAACTGCTTGCTTGTAAGTAATAAGGTCAGTGGTTGGTCACTGTGCTGTTGGCCTATTTCCAGGCCGCCGCCAGCGGTCTGCCTTTTTTGGTTGGCGGTCGGCAGTCCTGCCTGTATAAATCATAATAGGGTAGTCTGAAAGACTGGCAACATGGCAGTCTTTTCAGGACCATCAACATGGCGGTCTGGTGGTCCAACTGCCAAACTCGTAATGAGGCCCTGATCTTCTATAGGAAAAAAAAAAGGAGCCCAAAAAGTTATACTAATTTTGATCAATAAACTTGAAATGAACTAAAAGATATATTGACAGATTGTACTTACCAACACGCCAGGCCCTCTCATGTTCAAGTTGTGACATTTACAGGGGCATGGTGCTGTTCAGTAGTACAAGGGATTGTGAAAAAGAAGCACATATGATTGTGATGTACAAATCTGGTAAGCAGACAGCGTCCACATTGCTTGAACAGAAGTTTTTCCCATTGCAGTAGACTTGTTCTCTGTTGAGTGGTGGCACTAAGGCAATATGTGTGCAATCAATTGCTCCAACCACTTGTGGTATGTGACCCAAAGCATAAAAATCTCCCTTTATGTTGGCAAAATCCTAATTTTTTGGAAACTGCATAAAGCCATTGATGTGTCTCATCACTGAAGAAAGGGCGTCCTGTAGCAAACCACTTAGTTGATTGTGACATTCCTCTAGATACTGAAACATTGCCATCACTTTCACTATTGGTGTTATTAATGTGCGATTCCTATTGTGAGGCAGATGATTTGGCACCAGCTGATGACATACATCAATAATAGTTTTCCTATTTGATCTGAATTTTTTTAACATATCATGTTCTTCCATAGTGGCAGGTCTTCAAATGGTCTCATAATTTGAGCCCATCTTCTCACTCTCCCTGGGTTCATATATCTGTATTTTAAATTTTCAAATTTAAGAAATGGTTGTAAATCTTATAAAACACAAAACTTCATACATATGTGTGTGTGTATATATATATATGTGTATATATATATATATATATATATATATATATATAAAATAAATGTTACACAACAAAAAAATTATAGGCCTCATAATGGGGTTGGAGGGCCATCCATTGGCCTGGCAGCCGGTGGAGAGGACCACCCCCCCCCCCGGCCCATTTCGAGATTTCTACTGGGCTAACCAGAGGAAACCTCTGAAATGAGAGGTTTCTGCCGGTCAGCCAGTTGAAACTGTGCTGCGGCATTGGCCTCGGCTACTCATGGAGCTGAGGCCAATGTCTTTACACAGAGAGTGCTCCCAGCAATGTGGCGTGCGCATTCCAAGGGGGCTGGGCGGGGGGGGGCTATGCACCGCTCATGACACGGTTAATGAAATAAAGGCATAACAATAGATAAGGTTACTCTACAGGTTACTACAAAATCATTTGTTTTTTTTATCATTAAAAAAAGCTATGCAGTTTCACTTTTTTAAAATGCTTGTTGTTGATTTCTCAAAATTGTGGTACATCAAAACAAAAAAAAAGTAGTCACAAACATGTTTAAAAAAAAAAAAAAAAGGTTTTGTATCCATACAGGTCAGTTCCCATCATCAGGAGGACATTTGGAAGGCCATCACCGAGAAGGTGTGGTCCCTGGGTGGTCTACAAGCGGCACAGCATCCACTGCCACAAGAGATGGGAGAACCTATGATGCTGGACCAAGAAGTCATCAGAAAACCAGCTTGGCTAGTACTCCCAACATTCAAAGCATGTGCGCCACATCCTGACACCCCCATTGGCCCGCATACTTGCTGGCCTATACCTAGCTTGATGGGCAGTTGAAAGCAAGACAGGAGCATGAAGGTGGTAAGTGCTTTTTTGTTTTTCTTTTTAAATAACTATTTTTTACAACAGATTTTGGCATCAGCATAGAGGTTGACACATGCCCAACGCACAAGAAGAGTTCTTGAAGGTGTAAGTTGTGCATCATGATGTTTCTTTTATAAAAAAACTTGTTAAACATTACACCAATTTATTTTTGATCACTCACAAAGAACTGTTTTGAGCAGGCACATGCCTGTGTAAAATAATATAAATTAAACATGATTGTGTTAGATTGCATAAGGGACAGTTGTACCAAACAGGCCAAAAGTTTTATTTTTGTCAGGTGTGATACTCACAATTATGAAGGATGTTACATTTCCCCTATTTCAAGTGGCATAGCTTAAAATGCACTTATGATACAGTGGATGTTCCAAACCTCAGATTTGTGAGGTAGTACTATAAACAAAGAATATTAAAGATTTGAGCCAAAATTACTAAAACATGACATTAAATGGGTAAATTTAAAAAAAAAACATTAAAGGTATGTCCTTTGCTATGTCCACATAAAAAATCGATCATGAACAAAAATAGAATACTTAAAGGATTTGCAGATGCAATGTTCAGTCACAACTGAAACAGATATCGTGTCCAACCTATTGCAAGGGTAATATTTTAAAATACACTTGAAATTTGACAGATACAAATTTGCTAATGACTCATTTAGAAATATTTGGAATGCTTTAAAGTTATTTTGTTAATTGTAAATTGCATTTTGATTTGTAATTTGAAAAATAAATATATGTTTAAAAATGTACTGTAATGTTGTACCAAATTTTGACTAAAGTGAACAATCTCATATAAGTCTACTAAATGAAGCCCTTTGTATTTACGTATGCTGTAGAGGTAATTTAAAACAAAAAAAAATATTTTTGGATATCTTCAACAACATAAGTAAATATGTAGGGCACAATAAAATAATAAGCACATTTTGTACTGCATCAAACATTTTAATTTTAACATTTAAAAAATACTTTAAATCAAGTACGTTTTACCGCTGTGAAATGCCCAATAAAACAGGCTTTCAGTTTATAAAAATATTGGTACAACTTTACAGTAAATATTAACACACATTGATTCATATTTGGACTTTTAAACATACAAAAAAACAGCTTTTTTGCCTTGTACACACAATGTAAAAAAAAATATATATATTAAATTTTTGTAACATAAGGATACTATTGAACCAACAAATCAGAACCATTCAGAAGTGTAAAACAATTCCTGGAGAGGATTAAAAATAGTTAATAAAATGATACACAATATATTAGGAACAATAATAGGAAATTACAATGCTGTGACCTAATGGTTTCTAAAGATGTTCCCTACATGCAGGACATAAAGATAGATCCAAACCAAAGTTTAAAACCTTGGAGCAAGTGAAATATAAAAGTTTAGAAAATGTTGCAGACAAAACTTCATGATCAGTTATATTCACACAGATACAATAAAACTATTGTATATGTATATACAGCACCTTTAAGAACAGGTGAAGGAGATAGTGGCCAAGACCTTCACAAGTGACTAGTCCCTAGTGGTGGTAGACCATACCAGAACTGTACCAACCTTTTCATTCTGCTTCACCAAGAAATACATATTCACCGTCCCTCTTACTCCTTCCCCAGTTGGCCAAACCCCAACCCCAAAAAAGGTGTGGGATCTTCTTTCTCACAAGCACCTGACCCCCTGCCCCTGTCACCACAGCTGTGCTGGCTGAGAAGGCTATTGAAATATCACGCTGCACCTCTGTAGGCCAGGCCGCAATTGTAAATGGCACCAAGGGACTAATCTGCCAAATGCAACAAATGGTTGCATTTCTGGATGTGATTCACAGTTCAGTGTCTGGCAGGCAGAGAATGCTTGCCAAAATAACATCCTCTTCACTCACACCACCCTCACAATCAGCCCAACCTTCTGCCCCAACTCAGTTCCCTTCCTCAACCCAAATCCAAACTCCCACCCCAATCCCAAGCACACTCACGTCTTTGCAGGCACCCACTCTAACAGACACAAGCAGCACAATCACACACAGACAACACAAGGACACAAAGAAACACCACACCTACAAGTACCGCAAGCACAACACCCACCAACATTCCCAGAGGCATCATAACCACCGCCATATCCGCGATCACCACCACACATGCACAACTACTAAAAAAACGCACAAGCACCCTACCCACAAGAAGCACACCCATAATCGCCACCACATCCACAACCACACCCATAAGCTCCACAACCACACTAACCTCCACAACTCACTCATCAAAACCAACACACTCACACAAAAGCACACCTACACATAAAGCAACACCAACTAAAAGCAAATGCACACACTCACTAGAATATCAAACACCCGCAAAATACCCACACATCCAAACATACACAGCAAACACCAGACCCACATGCAACTGACAAACATACAGACAGAAGCACATCAACCATTCCAGCTCCCTCTACTTCCAAAAGCCAATCCTCTACCACCTCTCTTGCCCCAATTCTTCCTTCCAAATTCATCTCTTATCTTCTCTCTTCTTAACCCTTACTAAACCTAAACACACCCCTCCCAAGGAAAATCCTTGAGGTGCCTGCTCTGTGCCCAATAGATGCCTCTGTCTGAAGAGGTTACCCTTTGGACTATGTTTAGAAGGCATGTTATTGGCATTTAAGCCTCAAGCTGTTGTTGTTTGAAACCCTTTTTTTTTTTTTTTTTTGTAAAGAGTTCCTGAGAGGATTATTCCAATTCTAAATTAAAATAGGCACATTCCTGCCTTTTCCCCTGCGCTGATGCCCTTTTGGCTGCCTAGCACCAATGCAGGCACCCTTTCACCATAGACTGGACCGTCCTCATGAGGAGCGGGGTCAAGGCTGATTTGCAAATGGCTGGGTCCACACTGAGGTGGCATGGTAACCAAGAGAACCACCCCAAGCAATTACCACTTGTTAGACATACTGCAAGCATTACTCCCATAACCTTTTGTGTGTGTGGTGTCAAACATCGCCAGTTCTTTCCCTGTCTCCAAACTCATGGGGCAAGATGTACATAGGTTTGGCTTTGCGATTTCCTAATTGTGAATTTTTGTGATTATCAATTAGGAAATTGCAAACACCCATGTACCAATGTTTCTTTGATACATTGTGTGAGTCGCAGTGGATCACAAATAGACAGACCTCATTAATATTCATAAGGTAGGTCTGCCTGGTTACCCACTGTGAATCACAAGAATCACAGGGGTGGTGGTCTACTGGGGTCAGCAGACCACTATGCCTGTGATTGCTTATGCAATAAAGCAATTTTTTTAAATGCAGCTGTTTTCCTTAAAGACATATGGAATGCCTTTCAAAAAGAAAAATAACATTTTATTTTTTGAAGCAGGCAGTGGTCAAAGTTACCACTGCCTGCTCTTAAAAAAATTTTTCACCCACATTTGCAAAGGAGAAGGAGTTCTTGAGGACCCCTTCCCATTTGCGAATGGGTACCACCTCCTTCAAGGAGTCGGTAAAATGTGAACGGTTTGCAACCGCATTTCAGTCACAAAACATTCACACCTACCAGTGCACTTTGCTATTCAGAAGGGGTCTCCTAAACATGCCCCTTCCTAATACTGAATGCCAAAACCTAAATGTGATTTGGTAACAAGTCATTGAGTCGCATTTTGCCCTTTGTACATATCAGAAAAAGCATTTTTCCACTCGCAAACGGACTGATCAGCCATTTGCGACCAGGAAAATGCTTTGTAAATATGGACCTAAGTTCCCCATGTCCTACTTAGAGTTGGGAGGATGTTAGCCCTGACATCCTTGGTGTGGTCTTCCCCTAAACATTTTGCCTGTTTTGCCTTCAGCTCTCCTGTATTCTGAATTTGATTTTTGTTGGCATTATGACTCTATGGACTTTACCACTGCCAACAAGTGCTAATGTGCTTGTGCTCTCTCCCTAAATATTGTAAAATTGGCTTGTCAAACGGACAGGAATGGCTCATTAAACACAAAATTACATGTGACACAAAATATGTAATTTACATTAAAGAATGTAATTGTGGCCTAAAATACATTGGGAGTACAATTTGTGCACTTAAGAAAAGAATCCTTGAACATATCAGAGCTATTACTCCTAGACATTACACATATGCAACAGCCAGAAATCTACAGACACACACATCAAATGATTGGAAGACACTTAGATATTATGGTATAGATCATATCCCAGATCATGAAAGAGGAGGGGATCGAGTGAGAAAGTTGAGGCAATTAGAATCGAGGTTCACAATTCGGATGAAAACAAAGGCCCCTTTTGGGATGAACAATGATGAAGAACTTTATGTTCATTTATAAGTGCACAATCCAATAAGACATATAATAAATCAGAATTGTTAAGTGAAGCTTTGATCGGTTGAGAATTTTAATAATTGTCTTAATTATTTTGTGAGCATTGGATAGAAATGTTCTTTCTTTTTTAAGTAAGTCCTGATTCACACGAGATTTAAATTTGGAACAATACTTTGGTTATTTATTAAAGTCATATTCATTATAACACTGTTGGAAAAAGTAGGTTATATAAAAAATGGTAGTACAAAGTCAATTGAATTAACAGTGAGAATAACAGAATTTGAGTTGTAAATGACAAATGAAGTAAATTTGTTATTTGGCTATTTCTTTATAGAATGTTAGAATTTCAATATGATTGTATTTTCCCTTAGAAAAATCGGTTTGTGAAATTTTGTTTTAAAATTACTTATTTATGTTTAAACTATAATTCCCAGCATGCATCATGTTGGCATAATACTTTTCACTATAAAAGAAATTTGCAGTGTGAACTGGATGTTTGAACTCGAGAAAGACCATACGGTCGAAACGCGTTGTTCTGTTTCCTTGCTTCAAATTAAATCAAGAATTATTCGTACCTTGGTGGAGTGCACTGCTAAATTTTTGGATGAAATAGTTATTTTTGGGTTTGGTTCACCCAGAGCGGTTGCACTGGTATTTTCGAGCGCGGCGCCTTTCACTGAACCGCTTTGCTCTTCGATATATATATATATATATATATATCTATATATATATATATATATATATGCACTTGATACGGTGTGCCCTTCTGCACCAGAATGCCGGGTGTGCTGAATATAACGCGCGCCAATGCATCTATAATTGACACTTGCCTACGAAGTCCACAGAAAGGAAACGGCACTCCAAGAATACTGCAAATCAGTTTAGTGACTCGCAACGGGAACGCGTTTGGGCATTATCCGCCTTTGTCAACCTTGCGGTCGCTATATTGAGACATCTATTTGTACCTCGTATTGATAATCACTTGCCAAACAGGAATATTATTTAACATGCTGACAGTATTAATTCATTATTTGCCATATATCAAATAATCCTTAATTTTTCATATATTTATATTCATTCACACAAATATTCATAGGAATCTCGACAAAACCAACATAACGATATAGAAATGTTAAACAATGACATAATTAAATAACATGGTCGCCATATTTGCATTTTCAATTCCTACACTAGATGATCATCTACATGATTCATACTGTTTGGACTTCTACCAATTTCTATACAGCAATTCAAAATATGATGACTAGAACGTTAAAGCCATTTAACCTAAAGCAAATTGATAAATGATGTACCATTCTTACTGCACGCATAGACATTATATAAGAATATCAATGATATTTGAAAAAACAAATTATGTGTATACATAAAATACAATAAAATAAAATAAACCTATATCCAATCCAAACATGAACATCCAAAAGAAATTATTAATAATAATGAATATACATGTGTATAATAATAAATATATAATCACCTGGACATCTGGATGAATCGGTTCACTCTCCCATGAAATATCATGTTAAGTCTAATTAATCAACCATATACTGCACTAAATCAGAAATATAAGATTCAATGACAAAAAGCCATCATGGCAATTCTGTTTCATTGTTCTAAATGCTCCAACAGTTATAAACAAATAACGGTATTGAATCTTATCCAACTAGTTTGTTCCTTGAACAACAATGAATACTGACAGCGAATGTTCCTATTATATTCCTATTATATATGTATTGATAATTCTTCATTCATATTTAATTCATTTAGTTCCTTAGTATCCAACTTGATTATATATCTGGACTCTAAAATTCTCAATTTCAATTCTCTGTTGCCACCTCTAATATCTTTCGAAATAGCATCTATAATACTGTATTTAATTTCTTGAATGTTACCTTTATGTTTGTCCTGCATATGAGATGCAACAGAATATGTGTCATCATTATTCTGTATGACTCTTAGATGTTGCAAAATTCGTTTGTAAGCTTGCAATTTGGTACTTCCAACATACATTTTAGGACAAGTGCATCTCAAAACATATATCATATAATCAGTTTTACAAGTGTAATGGCCCTTCACTCTAAGTAATACCCATTGTCCATCCATTAGAGACTTTATGTTTTCACCATTTTTACAAGCTTTGCATTTGGAGCACTTGAAGAAACCATCTTGTTGTGTCAAACATCCCTCTTTTTTATCACAGAACCTTATTTAAGTTTTTACCAATATGTCTTGGCATGGATTCACTTCTCTTATACGTTATTAGGGGTTTATTTGGTAATGCTTTTCCTATAACAGGATCACTCTTTAATACATGGCAATGTTTGCAAAGTGTGTTCCTAATTTGCGTATGCTCAGTATTATATGTTGTGATTAATCTTATAGTATGTGATCCTATATCATTCTGTTTGTTCATTTTATCTTTTGAACTAAAAAGAAGCAAATCTCTTGTGTATAATTTAATTTTCATTTTTGCCCCCTCAAGGGTTGTATCTGAGTAGCATCTCATTTTTAATCTTACACTGATTTCACTTTGTATTTTCTCAAAAGTTTCTTGAGTACCACAAATTCTTTTGGCTCTCAGAAGTTCTCCAAATGAGATACTTTCTTTTAATGGAAAGGGGTGTGAGCTTGATGCATGTAATATACTGTTTCCTGCAGTTGGTTTCCTGTACATTGTCTTTAATGATAATCTTAACCTCCAAAAATTCCATTTCACATGTATGTATATTTCCAACAAATTTTAAATTTAGATCATTCAAATTAATCTGTTGGATAAAGGATCTAGCACTTTCCTCATTACCTTTTCATATCACAAAGATATCATCTATATAGCTTAACCACATGACAATGTGTTCATTCCATGAATCTAAGGGTGGATTATTTAATACCTGCTCCTCCCACCATCCCATATAGAGATTCACGTAGCTTGGAGCAAAGCAACTCCCCATTGCTGTCCCACATTGTTGTTCAAAGATCTCATTATTAAAGAAAAAAATATTATGTTTTAGACACCAATCAATCATTTCAATCAACATTTTGCTGCGTTTGTAAAACCTGACCGGTCTTGCTGTTAGAAAATGTTCCACTGCTCTAATCCCCTCACAGTGTGGGATACTGGTGTACAAGGCAGTGACATCTAGTGTCATCAGAAGCATGTTTGGTTCCCAACTCATATCAAACACCCTTTGTAGAAATTCTGTAGTGTCTTCAAAGTATGAAGGTAGACTTACTACACACACACACACACACACATATATATACACTTCACAAAATGCTCAAAACCTGTACACTAAATAGTTTACCTGCTATCTAGAAAGCTTTGGGGGTCATTCATCAAGAAGGGGCAGAGAAAAAGGTGGCTCCCTAAATACTTTTCCCCATGTAATGTCTGTGAGGATTTTGCAATTTTTGAACATGACTACAGCCTGAACCGCTTAACGGATTTGCACCAAATTTGGCAGAATGATAGATTTTGGTCCAGAAAGATCTCTTTTTGTTATTTGGTGTAAATCTGTTCAGTAGGTTTGGAGTAATTGAAGGAAAAGAAATATAGATATCTAGGGACTGATTCGCGGATCCAAGACCAAAAGAAAGGACCTGATTGGCTGGTTGCAACTTGAAACAAAAGTTTTGTTTGTTGTGTGGGCTGATGGGGGTAAAATAAAGTGTCAAAACATATCAGGGGTCAGGATATCTGTATCCTGACCCCATAAGACATATAAAGGGTCTGATACGCAGGTCTACCGTGGCTCTCAGCTCAACCTCCAATGTAAGTTCTGAATGATTTGTAGATCCAAAGCACAATGGAAACAATACTCACACGCCAAACCCTCGCTATGCATGGCCAAAGGCCAAGCATAGTGTGGAATTGGGTGCATGTGAGGGGTTGGCCACAGGCCAGGCCCTGTAGTCAACCTCTACCGTACATAGCCAAAGGTAAAGCAGCTCATAAACTCACAGGCCCTCTGTTGCAAACATTAAAGCCAAGTTTCTGTCCTCATTGCTCTACAGCCTCAAACCATTCCTGGATAAATTTGGAGATGTGTTAAACTGGAACCAATAAAGGATCTTCTGTCAAATTTTTAGACTCCCTAAGTCTGCATGGAATGTCTGATCTGACAGGAATTCAGCTTCAAAGAATCAAAACTGGCACAGAGGGCCACTGTGTTGAAATTTTTGTTCCAGCTAAAAAAAAGTAGACGCCGGGAGCTTTATAATTCACCTAGGGAAATATCTGTTTAATATGCCTTCATCACGCTGGCAAGTCTCCATTTGGAAGGCTCTGTAAGATCTGCAAATTATTCAACCATAGTCTTTAAACATTTCATATGGTGTATTCAACACTCTTCTGGGAATGGCAGTGAAAATCCTGACAGCAAATAAGAATCTTTTGACACTACAAACAAATTTGCGCCATCGATATGTAGTTGCAAACTATGTCAAGTAGAAGCTTCAGTCCTATTTGAAACAGTCCTTGCCATAACCATAGGAATTAAGGGGCATATTTATGAATGGGTTGTGCGAAGCTTGCAACACGCAATGTGGTAGATGCATGGCACAAATCACTAAGTCATATTTTAAAAGTGACGAAAAGCCACTTTGCTTGTCTTTGAATGGCTTCAAAAATATGGAGTAAGACAACGCAGTGCAAAGCTCTGCGCTGGGTAGGTGATCCATGGGCATTGCATTGTGTGTTATCACATGACTCCCATGGATTTTGACACATTCCCAGATTTACAAAGACTTGCACACCTGGGAATGTGCCAAAATCTTATGCCTTCCCAGGAGAGGCATACAAGGAGAAATATCTATATTTCTCCTAGTTTTGTCCTCTTTATATGTGTGTTGCATTGTGCAGCACACATAGAAAAAGGAAAAACCCTGTCAGGATTGTTTTTGTGCAGGAAGGTGTTCCTTCGGCACAAAAACAATCCTGCATTCAAATCAGGCTCCCTTGCATCATGGTGCAAAGGTCCCTGTGTTGGCGCTGGCCTGCCAAAAGAGAGCCAGCGCTGTGAGAATGTACACAAATGTGCTGTATTTGATAAATATGGTGAAGCCTGCCCTTTCCTTGGAATGCAGGGCAGGGCAACAAGGTGACTTGCTGTGCTGCCCTGTGCGACCACACTCATAAATATGCTTTAAGATTTTAAAGATTACGGATGAGCTTATTTGACACAGGGGAAGTTGCCCAAAGATTGAAATATCCTGTGACAATACCTCCTGCCACTTCTCCCTCTCCCCGAAGGAATCTTTGGCCTGTGTATTATGTATCTGTCTTTTTTTTGAGTGACAAAGACGATTCTGGTTAAAGCCACTCTTTAGAGACCTGCATATTCACCAGGAGGCAGAAAATTAATGGTTCCAGGGCAAGGACTGTGGGCTCACTGTCCATTTTGTGAAGTTTATGAACAAGGTGGCTTTAGAGAGGGGTAGTCCTAGGCACACCTTATATTGCTGTACAGGCACTAATTTTTGCAGAACAACTTCTGTCATAAACTGCCCTGGGGTATTGTTCCCCCCCCCATTGAAACTTTCTGGCTGTTGAGGTTGAAGTAACAGTCCGACAAAATCATTGTTCTGTACCTTTTTAATAGAAACCTGTTTTTAATTTAATGGAATTTAAATAGAAAAAAAAAACATTTGAGTGAAATTTTTGTTATGCAAGAATTGTATGAGAGTAAATAATAAATGAATGGCTTTAATTAACTCTCAAATGAAGACCTAATATTGATATTAGTCTTTTTGATTGTGTGCGACTCAGAATTGTTTTACTAACTAAAGTGCTTTACTGTACTTACACTCTTTGTGAAACCTGCACCAAATATTGATTTTGGATTGGCTCAGCATAGAGAAATGGTTAAAGTTCCAAAGCCATATATAATATTAAATGGCCATGTATGCACTCCTTCATATACTTTGGGTTTTTAACCCCTTTGCTGCCAGGCCATTTCCCCCTCAGGTGCCAGGCCTTTTTTTGGCTATTTGGGGCAGTTCGCGCTTAGACCCTCATAACTTTTTGTCCACATAAGCTACCCATGCCAAATGCGCAGCTTCTTTTTCCAACATTCTAAGGATTCTAGAGGTCCATAACCACTGTAGTAACTCGATCACATGCTGTTGGGCATTATTTTCCTTACTACAAGAGCCCACACAGGAGCAGGGCTGTACATCAAGACAGACGATCTTACATGTATAATCGTTTATGATTTTGTCAGATAGCAACATTCTACCCCCAAGCAACAGCTCTTCTATTAAATTCTTTGCAGTTGACAATTTGTTTGTTTGTTCTGTGCCTCCCCAGAGTTTGTCGGTTTCCGTGGAGGAGACCAAGAAATTATCCAAAATACAGCAAGTATTTAGTTTTTTTTCAAAAAAATTGGGAAAAAAGGGCTGCAGAAGGAGGCTTGCGTTTTTTCCCCTGAAAATGGCATCAGTGCTAAAATCGCCATCCTCCCAGCTTCGAGGAACAGGCAGACTTGAATCAGAAAACTACAGTTTTCCACACAATTTTGGCATCTTACCAGAACATACCCCATTTTTATTATCTTTTTTGCTTTTATCCTTCTTCCAGTGAGTGACATAAATTGGTGTGAAACCAATGCTCAATCCTGGAAACCTAAACATTTCTGAAAAGTAGACAAAATTCTAAATTAAACAAGGGGGCATTTGTGTAGATCCTGCAAGAGTTTTCTACAGAAAATAACAGCTGAAATAGAAAAATATTGAAATTGAGGTAAACAAAAACATTTTTCTCCACATTATACTCAAAAGCTTTTTCCTACCATGTCATATTTTCAAAAGCAATATACCGTTAAGTCTGCTGGACTCTTTTGGTTGTGAGTATATATAGGACTTGTAGGTTCATCAAGAACCCTAGGTACCCAGAGACAATCAATGAACTGCACCTTGCAGTTGGTTTTCATTGTATACCGGGTATACAGCAATTCATTTGCTGAAATATAAAGAGTGAATAATAGGTATCAAGGAAACCTTTGTATTGCCAAAATGGGCACAAGATAAGGTGTTGAGAAGACGGTGGTTATTTGCATCTCTCAATTCCAGGGGTCCCCATATTAACATGTGAATTACAGGGCATTTCCTAAATAGACGTCTTTTTTACACTCTGTCTTACATTTGGAAGGAAAGAATGTAGAGAAAGACAAGGGGAAATAACTCTTGTTCTTCTATTCTGTGTTCCCCCAAGTCTCCCAATAAAAATGGTACCTCACTTGTGTGGGTAGGCATAGTGCCCGCGACAGAAATGCAACATGGACACATTACATTTTTAGATTGAAATCTGACATGTTTTTTGCAAAGTGTGTAGCTGTGGGTTTTGACATCTAGCTCAGCCGGCACCTGGGGAAACCTACCAAACCTGTGCTTTTTTTAAAAATCTAGGCACCTAGGGGAATCCAAGATGGGGTTCTCACCAGGTTCTGTTACCCAGAATCCTTGGCAAACCTCAGAATTTGGCCAACAAAAACACTTTTTCCTCACATTTCGGTGACAGAAAGTTCTGGAATCTGAGAGGAAAGACAGATTTCCTTCCACCGAGCGTTCCCCCAAGTCTCCTGATATAAATGGTATCTCAATTGTGTGGGTAGGCCTCGCGCCAGCGACAGGAAATGACCTGTGTACACATCACATTTTCCCAAAGATAACAGAACTGTTATTTGCAAAGTGCCTAGCTGTGGATTTTGGCCTCTAGCTCAGCCGGCACCTAGGTTAACCTACCAAACTTGTGCATTTTTTAAAACTAGACACCTAGGGGAATCCAAGATGGGGTGACTTGTGGGGCTCTCTCCAGGTTCTGTTACCCAGAATCCTTTGCAAACCTCAAAATGTGGCCAAAAAGCACTTTTTCCTCTCATTTCGGTGACAGAAAGTTCTGGAATCTGAGAGGAGACACAAATCCAGGATTGGCACAAAACAAAATCCCTGGTGTCTAGGAGTTTCTGCACCCCTTGGGGGCAGGTCAGCCTAATAAACATAGGGCGATCTGCCCCAAGTGGGGCAGAAGTGGCCTAAAATACATTTGCCCCCAGGGGAACGACTCTTGCCTAAGGGGGTTGCTCCCCTTGCGTGAAGTTGACACAAAACAATAAAAATCCCTGGTGTCTAATGGTTTCTGCCCCTCTTGGGGGCAGATTGGCGTACTAAAAATAGGCTAATCCCCCCCCAAGGGGGAGGGGGGCTGAAATGGCCTAAAATAAAATTGCCCCCCAGGGAAGCACCCTTGCCTAAGGGGGTTGTTCCCCTTCTGTTTAAAAAAAAAAAAATCCCTGGTGCCTAGTTGTTTCTGCCCCCCTGGGGGCAGATCGGCCTAATTAAAATAGGCCGATGTTCCCCCAAGGGGGGCAGAAATGGCCTAAACTAAATTTGCCCCCCCTCCCAGGGGAGTGACCCTTTCCTAAGGATTCGCTCCCCTCACATGAAACTGACCTAAAAAAAAATCTCAGGTGCCTTTCCTTTCCTTTGATGCCTCTCCCGCCCCACCATGTGATCGGAAGAGAAATGCTTTTGCATTTTTCTTTCGACCCGCGCGTGTTGGGGCGGCCTTTGATGAGGTCAGCGTGCGATTGCTTGCTGACGTCATTAGTTGTCACTAGAGGGGTTGGGGTGAGGGTGGAAGGGGAAGCAATTCCCCTTCCTTCCCTGCCCAGGAGAGGGGGTGCTTGGCCTTGGGGGGAGGGGCCATAGCAGGATGTAACGGTTACGTCCTCTGCACCTGACCAGTGCAAGCAAGGACGTAACCATTATGTCCTGGGCACCCAAGGGGTTATCTAACCCTGTTGGACGAAGTTGATTAGTCTGCTGACCAATAGGCACAGCAAGTCTTCACCTAGACAATAGGCCCACTCTCATGAGGACAAAGGAAGCAGGTAGACCTCACGAACCAATTTCACTAGAGGCTTCTGTTGAAGTCTCAGAGTGAAGGAACCAGTTATGCTAAGGCAGTTAAGAGTGGGCTAAGACCAGGAGAGAGATCGTCCAAACACAATTGTGATTTTGCCATCTTGCCATGGATGTGTAGTGTGATAGATCAGTCTGTGGGCTGTCCCCAAAAGGTGTCTGCCAGGGGTACAGGGTAGATACACTTTACTTCAACAACTATCTAGCTCCTGTTTTAGACCCCTGCACAAGGGAGTAACTTTGAGAACAGCAGAAAGTTGAGAGGAACCTCTCTCTGGAGTTGAGACATATTTTTGTACTTCTAGGGACCTTGTGGACTTTTGTCTCCAGGGTGACTGCCCTGACCTCACCACTCCCTCTCAGAGAAGATTGACTTCCTAGGTAACCTGGTGGAGACGGTTCTACTTAAATTTCTGGGGAGCATTTCTGGTTGCAGGTGCCCTAATCGTGGGTACTCCAGACTGCTGCAAGACATGCAAGTGCCCTGAAAATTACAGGGATGCTGTTTGACCTGGAGATTGCAGGCAGGCAGTTGGTTGTGTCTTGAGAGCCATGCAGTGTTGCTGGTTGAACACCTCAGGCCAAGGCAGCTGCTATGAACTGAAGGGTGCAAGAGGACAGGTCCCTGAACTCCTCCTTATGGGACACTGTCTTTATTAAGTTTTCTTTAGCACACTGGCAAGTAGCATACAAGTAAGTATCACACAAGTACGTAGTTGTACATTTAAGATGCATGTCTTCACCAAACAGATTTTTTTTAAATAACAAAATTATTGTGTTATTTGAGAAAAAAGGTTTAGTGGTAAAGTGAAGCACAGGTCATTTTAGCGTATATGGCTGGGTAGTGGTAAAGACTCAATGAAAAGTTTCATGTTTTTTTTTAAAGGCTTTATTAAAAATACATTGAGACAATGACTATTATTAAACATTGCAATTTGTGAATTTATGAAATGTGCATTAGATTGTAGTTATTTCTGACAAAGTTGATAGGATGACCCCTGGTTTAAGCCAAAAGTCCCAGCCACTTTGAGTCTTTTTTAACATCTTTTAGGCCACAAAGTGCAGCCATAGAACCTACCACAAGAAGGTCCTGCACTCGAACTGAGAAGCAGAGCACTCCAGCTCCAGTTAGGAGTGCTTTAAAAAACATTGGGCATATTTATCACCCCAGTTGTGTTGCATTTGCATCATGCAATGTGGTCCTCTCTGAACTGAAACACAAGTAACCTAGAAGCATTTTCGTCTTGATAAGGGCTCATCAGCCAGGTATTGCTTGGTTCTAGGGGCACAGTGAGTACGTACCTATGTCTGGGCATACAATTGTCACTAGGGCAGTACATCAAACACAAAAAGTGACGGGAGGAGCACTTGCAATTTGTCTATCCAGTGGCAGTCGCTCAAGTAGCATCCCAACCCACTGTTCTTTTGCTCGCCATTCCCCAATCAGGACAAAACCAGTCTTGAGTTGCTTGCATTCTGGTTCAGAGAGGGGCCTGACTTAGTAGTTTGGGCTAGACTTTTCCTATTGAAGGAGGCTCAAGATTGATTTTGCATATGGCTGGGTATACTCTGAGGAGGCATGGTGATAAAAAGAACAATGGAATGGAATGCTGCTCCAAGAGATTTCCAGTGGTTAGACTATTTGCAAGCATCCTCCCAGCACAACTCCTGCTCTGCCAAAACAGTTTAAATTTAATCTGCACATTCATACAACATAAGTTACAGAACTGATATGTCACCTTATTGAACCTTGTGTTTGCAACAGTCATGCAATCATACTTATTGTTTGGTGTTATATGAACATATATTAAGCATTGCACATGAATACACATTTAAAAGCATCTTCTAACAGAAATTGAAAATATTTAAACCAAAAATTGATTTACAGGCAAATTGTATACAAATACATTAGTCAACTTTGCAAAAAATCTAGACATGACCTGTTATTGAAAAACTAACATTATATATGTGTGCTAACATTTTGTTAACTAACTCCCATTAGTTGTAGCAGGATACTGGAATGAGGCGATTTCTGCATCAGTGAAAGAATGGGTGACACCTATTAACAGAATGCAACAATTGATCAAAGAATATTGGCACATTCTTTAACTTACTTTATAGCAGCAAAGTTATATGATGTGGATTATTACATTATTAAGTTAAGAAAATTACTATAGAAAAAATTAATACGGAACACAAGTGCTTCTTTTGATCTCAACGTTCTAACATATTTATATTTCAAGTATATAGACATACAACTTTTGTGACTTCTCAAACATTTAGTTAATGTTCACTGCCACCTTAGGGAGCCACACTCTTTGCAGCAGAAGTACAGCAGGATTGGCCCACATATAAATATAATTTATTTTGTAATCCTTTTAACACCAGTGGAGCCCTCTGGAACGCCCACAGAAGGTCTTACAGGCTGTATGTATATGTGTATTTATATATATAAAAAATCTACTATTTCTAGTTCATGGACTAACATACAGAGTGCTAGGGGAGGGGAAGCTACATGTAAAATGTATTTGTGTAAGAGCTTCAGGTGTGTAGGAAAAACACATAATCAAAATGTACATTTTATGTTTTTTAAGTACAATACTCCTGCAAAACTTTAGCATGAGTCATGCAGCAATAGCTATACATATGTGAAATATTATATAAGAGATAATGGCACAACAACAGGCCTTGCAAAATCGTAAAAATGTTACTAGACCTGCAGGTCGAATAACTTAAATAATCTACTCGACCTAACTGTAATATACTTGACCAGTAAACGCATCCCAAATTGTGTGATCCTAGACAAATAGTTTACAGAGTTGCCTTTTTCTTCATTCTCACATGATTGCATCTTCAAATATGTGAGCTCAGAATTTCTACAGTACAAAAAACCTCTTTGTTTAAGTAGACTAAAGTTTGCATCATGTATCACAAGAATCTAGCCCACATGCAGGTGACACATGACCCATGACTTCTTTTAGTTTACTAACAGCATTGCCATCAGGGCAGGATTGTTTTTCCGTTTGTTTCACCACTCACTTTTCATAAATATATTACTAAACAATGATGTAGCATATTGTCATCTACACACAGTAAATTTCCAAGAAATGTCCAAAAACCATTCCATTAACTTGTAGCTTTACTGATGAGTCTGTACAGTGAAATATATTTTGAAATGTTTGCACAGTTGACTTAGTCATTTAAATGTTGTGTGTTAGGAAAAACTATAACCCTATATCCTTTCATTCTACACCCTAAGCAGCAGGTCACACAGTTCAGCTTACAAAGTCCTGGAACTCTGCAGTCAGAAGGAAAATTAATTGTAAGCAAACTGACTTTTGACACCTCTCTGTGAACACAGAGCAAATGTGACATAAGAACAAGATTTATAGGCATCTTTTATTGATCCTTCACTTTTCAACTGAACAGGACACATGTTTGTCAACTCAAAACAGCAACTAATTCCTAAAAATAGCTGGACCATAGCAAGTGAGTGGTGTAGATTTTAGCCCTGAGCAAATGTGGATCAATGAACAACATATAGTTAATTTCAGTGCTAAAATAACCCTTAATGTCAGATTTGCTGTAAATGTGATAAGAATTTTAGGCTGTGGTCTCGGGTGCAACTTGGGTATTGCAATAGCATGTGTAACAAACTTATTCCTTGATTGAATTAATCTTTACATCACCCTTGGATCAGACAAGACTATGCATGGCAACACTAATGCTCATTGCAAGACTTTCTAAAATAAATGGAAAGCAATGCAGCTGCTAGCGCTGCATGACATAATATTTCACATTTGCAGCCATCCCATGGGTGGATAATAGGCATTCCATGCATCCACCCATGTATTTTGATGCAAAGCATGATTTACAAAGACTCTTAAACCTAGGTTTGTGCAATAATCTTGCACTTACGCAAACTTAATGAGCAAAAATGTCTTATCTCCTTGTTACTTTCTCTTTCCATGTGTGCTGAGTTCTGCAGGACACATAAAAAGAGGAATATGTCTTTGAAGATAGTTTTTGTGCAGGAAGGCATTCCTTCCTGCACAAAACAATTCCACCTGTAATGCAAGCTGAAAGGTACCGATGTCGCACACGAAAGTTGGTTAAACTGGAGCTTTATTTTAAGTTACACCTTTACAGCTTCTCCCTCTGACCGTCCGCATCAGTCTCCAGTTACAACTGCCTGTACAGACAAACCCGACCCAACATTCTTTTTCCCCCTATTCTACATTCCCTTTGTCCTGTCGCGCGGAACGCACGAAGGACACATTCCAACACATCTCTTCCCTTACGCAATTTGTAAAACAACAATAGCAAAACTTGCAATAAAGATTAATATACCTTACGTAAACAACTTATGTCATATAACATTGTAATAACATCATGACACCTAAAAATAATGGATTGCATCTTGGAGTTCTACTTAACGTTGCATCATCACATAGTCATACATTTTTTTGGGCATTTTGACAGTTCTGGAAGAACGTACACAATGCTGCACAGATGGAACAGTTGTACTGGAAACATTATTGTTATCATACACGTCCTGCATGTTGGAATTCGCACTCTTTACATCTTCCTTACTCGCAATCTTCGATACAGATATTTTACTCTTATTCCACCACTTGCCGTCGTCTATTTAACGGCACTATCACCCACCTGAATTATTCTCTTCCAATCACTAAACTTGGACTTTGCCCTTTCTTCATGGCTCTTGGGGACTTCAGTCTCACCAAATCACCTTCCTTCCACTCGCGATTACGCATTTTCTGTGAATCTGATGTGTATCTCTGTTGAGCAGCTGCACGTTCTTCCACCACGTTATCAACCTTATACCATGGTACACTAAAATGACCCATCCATTCTCTAGATAATTTTGAGGACGGAATGCGACCACGTAACAAAACGAACGGTGAGACATGTGTATCGGAGTTATTCGCGGTGCGTACTACCCACAACTTTGCCAATTCAGACTTGCAATGTAGTCCGCTCGCCTTGGACAACTGAATGTTGTCCTTTAGGACTCTATTGAACCTCTCCACAAGGCCATTACTCCTTGGATGGTACAACGAGGTTTTTAAGTGTTTGATTCCCAAAAACTGCATAAACGTCACAAATTGCGCAGAAGTAAACTGAGGACCATTGTCGATCAAAATTTCATCAGGAATGCCCTTTCTAGCAAAAATACCTTCTAACCATTGGATCACATTACTAGAGTCAGGAATCTTCACAAATATCACTTTGGGCCATCGGCTGTAATAGTCAATTAGTACCATCCCATATTCTTGGATCCCATGAGACAACTTCATTGGCCCTATAATATCAATTGCAAGTTTACTCCACGGTTTGTCTGGCACACACACTGCTTCTATTGGACTTGGTACTGTAACTTGGGACATATCACTGGTGGCCAAATATATGCAATCTCTTACGAAATGTTTTATACACTTATCGACCCCAGCCCACCAAAAACCTTCTCTTATCCGCTGCCTCATGGCTTGCATCCCAATGTGACCTTCGTGTGCCAAACATAGAACTTTATTACTCATCCCACTTGGCACAACTAACTACTTGGACCTAAATAATAAATCTCTAATAACTGACAACTCGTCGAAGACATGTTTATACTTATTCCTTAGTTCATCTTCTGAGGACCATTGTGACCACCCCAAGACCACCGCATTCATGACCGATTTCATCTCATGATCTTCTTCACATGCATTCCTCCATTCTTGTTCGCACAACGCACCATCCAATTGCTCGTTAACTGAGCATACAACAATATCAATATCATCATTCTTAGGACCACTGTCAGCAGAAGACTCATCTAACGGATCAGTGCTAGGCAATCTAGAGAAACAATCAGCCCCAAAACATTTTTTACCAGGCACATACTCTATTTTTAAATTGTGTTCGCACAAACTATATTGCCACTTAGCAATCCTAGGAGTGGCTTTCTCAGCCCCCTTGGTTGTGAACAATTGAACCAATGGTTTGTGATCTGTCCTCACTGTGAATCTTGAGCCCCACACAAATTGTTTAAAGTGATTAATGCTCCACCAGCATGCTAAGGCCTTGCGTTCAATTACCGAATACGTTGCTTCTGCACCCTTCAGACTCCTTGATGCGAACACGACCACCTCTTCCCTGCCGTCCCTTCTTTGTAACAACACAGCTCCCAACCCTTTTTGGCTGGCATCAGTCATGATAATGGTATGATCCCTGGTGTCAATTGGTTTCAAGGGAATTGCCTGAGCTATTTCATGTTTAATATGTTCAAACTCACGATTACAGTGTTCGTCCCACACAAACTTGACATTCTTTTTTAGGAGATTCCTTAAATTATACATCTTTTCCGAACAATTTGGGACAAATCGAGTGTAAAACTCTACCAGACCCATGAAAGACCTCAATTGATTCTTGTTCTCTGGGCTCCCAAACTTTTGAATAGCTTCCACTAAACTTCCTTTGGGTTTGATGCCATCAGCCAACAATTCAAAACCTAAATAGTTAACAGCAGATACTACAAAACGACATTTAGTAGGACTTAAGGTTACACATTACATGTTTTACTTGTTTAATACACAACCCAATCTCTCATCATGTTCCTGCACATCCTTCCCATAAACCAAAATGTTGTCCTGGAAAGCCTTCACACCACTCAGCTCCCTAAACATACTTTCTACAGTCCTCTGAAAGACTGCGGATGCAGACGCCAGCCCAAATGGCATGAGTTTAAATTGAAACAAACCAAAAGGTGTAATAAAAGCTGTGTAGTGTCTAGAATTAGGGTGTAGGCTAATTTGGTGGTATGCCGACGTAATGTCGAGCAAAGAAAATACCTTAGCACCTTTAATTGAAGATAGCATTTTAGATATGTTCGGTAGGGGAAATTGGTCCACCCAAATTTGATCATTAAGGTCGCGTAAATCAACACACATACGCAACTGACCATTCGTTTTGCGAGCCAGGACTACAGGTGCTACCCAATCAGAAGATTCTATTGGTTCTATTATATCTTAAGAACACAAATTATCCAGTTCTTTCTTAAAATCGGCTCTCAGGGTGAGGGAAACTTTCCATACTTTATGAACTTTAGGTTGAGCATTCTTATTAATTTTAATTTTATGAGCGAATCCCTTGAATAGACCCACACCACCTTTAAATATTTCAGGATAACACACTTCCCATTTATCACTCATGACAGTAGAGACTTGTATGAACTAATTTCTCAGTATGACTTGTTCCGGATTGTTTGGATCCAATATCAATTCTAATTTACCTTGATCGAACCAACCTAACAAGCATGCATCATCTTTGGCTACATATATGGTCGACCGTATGGCATTGCTCTTAAATTTGAGCTCAGCTTGAAATTCCCCGAGCACATCAATAGAACTACCTCCATAACCTATTGGCCGAATACGAGACTGATTCAAAGTGGCTCCATGACCTTTAAACAAATTGTTCCACTTATTCTCACTCAAAAGTGTGAATGGTGACCCAGAATCGGCCATCATCTGGACTTGGACACCATTTATTTCCACTGAACAGAATGGTCTTTTCTTATGAGAATTCTTTGTCTCGTTCTCTCGCACTAATAATACCTCCTTCTCATCGCTGCTGGAAGAAATACAACTATTAGTAACCACGCTGTTGACCCGGTTGGAATTAGGTCTTTCAGCGTTGTTAACTTTGTTAGATCTGCACACTCTCGCAAAATGACCTTTTTTGTAACACTTGGCACACATTTTGTCAACGGCCAGACAAAATTTCGCATTGCCCAAATGAGAAGTACTTCCACATCTGTAACATTCTAAACGTTTAAAATGTTTTTTCTCAGTTTTTCCCCCGGTAAATTGTAAAGTACCTTCACTCTTCTTGTTTCTTTTTTTGTATTTAGGTTTTACAGCACATACGTCTGAACGTGGGGTTTGATTCCTGATATCAGAGACTGACATTTGTTCCATGAACGAAACAGTCCTTTCTATTTTGGTGGCAATTTCCAATGCCTTTTGTAAAGTTAAATTTGGCGTAGATAATAAAGCTTCCTGCACTTTCTTGTTGTTAGTTTTTTCCACTAGCTGATCCTTTATCATTTTCTCTTCAAATTCTTTATACTCACATGAAACTGCCAAAAGTCTCAAGGCTCCAACGTAACTGGACGCAGATTCTCCTTCGACTTGGTCTCTCTTGTAAAATTTGTGCCTTTCTAGAGTAACATTTCTACATTTCTTAAATCTTACGTCCAGAGACTTAATAGCAGTACCATACTCATCTTCAACACCGTCACCTTCACCTTCAATAGTTAACACAACCTTAGGTATATATTTCAAAATTTTCCACCTTCGTTGCCTAGGCAATGCCTTAAAATTGCATATTTCCTCTTGTGGGTGAACGTTTCACCCTCAAGAGCATCTAAATATGCCTCAAATGCCTCTTTCCATTGTTCCCAATCTGCGTCAGGAGAGGCCGGATTGGGAACAAAAGGAGGCGGCGGAGAAATAGATTGCTGCATAGGTGGTGAAATTGAACCTAAAATAAAATGAAGATGACAGTGAAACGTGTGCCACAATAGGAAATATTAAAATAATAAGTTAAACTCATCTGATAAGAGTTAATAATTAAAAGTTAATTAAATGTGTTCGGTAAAGTGCTTCACAGTTCTTCTTTGTTTCAATTCCTTATAAAGTGTCAATATGGTGAAAAACAGTGAATATAGTACATATATGCACTAGACAACAACAGGAACAAATTCCAGTAAAGTGCCGGTAAAAACGTGCACTTGTATATAAATGTACCTAAAAATAGAAAACGTAAGGTGTGTACGTCACCGTGACGCGCTGTAGATTAAAAGAAGTGGTCGAATGAAACTGCGCGGTCTAGTTTCCTGAACAGAGACTTCAAAATGGCCGCCAAAGGTGTGCGTGTCACCGTGAAACGCTGTAAAATGGCTGCCAGTATACGCGCACTAGACACGCGATGATGCACTTACATACTCTCTCCCTGCGGCACGTCACAGCGGGAAGCAGTTCCACTTGAAAGAAGAAAAGGCACGTCAATGGCTGGAAGCGATTCTTCTTTAAAGAAGCCTTCGGAAATGAAGAACGCCAACGGAAGGAAAAGCTGACAGGAATCTTCACACTGCCTTTAGATGTGGTCGGCACTTTGACCCTGTCGCCACTGAAATGTACCGATGTCGCACACGAAAGTTGATTAAACTGGAGCTTTATTTCAAGTTACACCTTTACAGCTTCTCCCTCCGACCGTCCGCATCAGTCTCCAGTTACAACTGCCTGTACACACAAACCCGACCCAACATTCTTTTTCCCCTCATTCTACATTCCCTTTGTCCTGTCGCGCGGAACGCACGAAGGACACATCCCAACACAAGCACCTGTGCAAGGGTCCCTGTGTTGGAGCTAGGCAGCACACAGTGCACCAGCACAGCCTGTTTCCTGGGCCACATGACTAGGTGTAGTTAGGAATTGGCCTTTGTGTATTACGTTCAGACACCCACACAGCAGAGGGACTGGATGTTGGCAAGATGGGTCATCCAAAGCAGGATGTGCGACGGAGCTAGTTGCACTCCGTTGCACATCAAAGACCTCCACACATACACAAAGAACTTCACACTAGCCTAGTGTGACTGCAGACAGACTAGGCCCACGCAGGAAGGCAGGACATTCCATACGCTTCTGTGCGGGAAAACACTAGATGTTTCTTCCACTTGAAAGAAGGCAAAGGTATAAAAATAAGACCCTCAGGTACACTCTTCAACTCAAATCTGTAACTGTGAAAAGGACTGTCAGAAGACTGCCCTGCTGCCTGTGGCCTGCTGAGGACTCCAGAGGACTGCTGTGGTGCCGGAAGCTTACCCTGTGCCTTCAAAGGACTGTCCTGCTGCCTGAGATTCCTGCTTGAACTTGAGGCTTCCAAAGGCTAGTTGGCTGGCCTCCTGATCAGTACCTCAGTGACAGAAAAGGCTCTAACAATCTTGAACCCAAACCTGATCTCAGCCTGAGTGAGTCCTGACCATCTTAGTGGAACCCCTCCAGTCCCAGACCCTTGGAAATGGTGCTAAAGGTACCCAAATAACTCAAATACAAAATGTGAGATTATATTTGGGGCAACTTTTCTGCTAAAATGTTATGTTGATTTATATAGAGCAATAATCACTCATGAGGGTATCTAAGTGCTTTAGCAGGTGTGTAGGAAAGAGGTCAGAGCATAGATATTCAAAGAGCAAGGTCTTCCTCTTCTTACAGAACTTGAGAAGTGAAGAGGATGCTGTGATGTGTTGTGAGAGGTCGTTCCCTGGTTTGAGTGCAATGTAGGAGAAATACCGACCTCCTGCTTTGCTTTTGTGAGTGTGGGGTGTGTGTGCAAGTAAGAGTGAGGCTGAACTCTGGTACCTTGTAGGCTATTGAAAGTATAAACGTCTGTTTAGGCTTTGTATGTGTGCATGAGGTGTTTGTATTGGCTGCATTTGTGAATGGGGAGCCAGTGGAACTCTCTGAGGTAGGGTGAGATGCAGATGCAGCATGGAAGGTTAGGTATGAGTCTTGTGGTGGTGTTCGGAGTGGTCTGAAGTCTGTGCAGAAGCTGCCCGGAGGTTTCAGTGTGGAGTGCCTTGCCATAGTCGAGTCAGATTGTGATGAGTGCTTGAGTGACGGATTGTCTAATGTTCTGAGTCACCAACTTTAAGATCTTTCAAGCATATGTAGGATGTGGAAATAGGCAGTGTTCCCTGCATTGACTGGTTCCGTCATGTTGAACTTGTCATCCAGGATGATCCCCAGATTTCTGGCATGGTTGGTGGGTCTTAGTGTTGGTCCTAGCTTAGTTGGATTTTTCACTTACATAACAGAGACTTCACCCAAATGTAGAAATCTCTACAGTTACTTCCTCCAGCAGCTACCCAATGACAACGCCTCCGAGGATGCTGCTGGCTGCATTGCCCCGCTGAACTTTACCTCTGAGACATTTTTCTTAAAAAAATTCTTGTATGTCTGAATGTTAGGGGAGACTAGGCCCACTCTACTTTGTTCATCCGAACCACACTTTATTGTGGTTTGTCATAGTTTTTGCCTTTGCAAGGTCTTGTGCGAATAGATGTCCGCAGTTGGAGCTTTGATGTTTTAGGCATTCATTTTCACTTTAAACTTTAAAAATTCCTAACAATAGTTCTAATGATTGGGTTTTTATTGTTTTGGTGCCAAATATTTATTAAAAGGCACTGTATTTTTCTGAATTGGTGTGGGAGTTTTCTTGTATTATGTTTTCACTTTACTATTTGAGTGCTGCATAAATATACATTGCCTACAAGCTAAGCCTAAGTCCTTTTGTGCCACACTACCAGAGGGCCAAGCACATGTTAATTTACTGACTTGCTGTAGTCCACCATGATATGGATTGTGGCTGTTGCTTGAATAGGTGTTCACCTCCCCCAACTTGCAACCAATGAAGCACAGACTTCTCTTGCTCATTATATGTAGGCATGTAACCATAAAAGGAAGATTTATATATGGCTGCATTCCAGAGATATGTGTGGAACACACAATGGATGAATGGAGAGCATGGCTTTTCAACAATCTAACAAAAGAGGTCAGTTGCTAAGTAATGCTCAAAATATACTAGGAAGGTGATGTTTATACAAATATCTTGATACAGAGTGATAAATAAATATTTGTTTCAATGATATAAACATCAGTGAGACTGACATGCAGCTGTGGGCCTCTTGTCACACACATGATCTGTGTTAGGCAGTATCACAATTATTTAGTGCCCTGGTTTGACTCACTGTTTTCTGGAGTACCAACAAAGTTGACAATTACCATTCTCAGACTACAGAACTATATGAAATATATAAATATATTGATATACATTTACACTGATCATGTGGGGGTAAGATCAGTTTAATTTTGAAGCTCAAGCATTGCTTGTGTCAAAGGAAATCTGTGCACACTTCAAATCTAAGTCTACAGTTATACCAAAGATGTCCAAAAATAATAAAGATCAGTCCTCTGAACTGGTTAACGGTCTTAGACATTTGCATATGAAAGGTATCAAGCAGCCTTAGTTGCAGTCCCATTTACTTAAGTATAAGCATACCATTAGAAAAGTGAGAAATAAAAAGGAGTGGATCATCAGAGGTTGTATGTTCAATTAATATGTACATGGGCGAGGCATGGAAACAGGCGAATGACAGTACCTGTTACAAAAAAATATAGGAATTGTTAAATGGATGCTAAATCAGAGTACTTTCACAGATTGAACCAGTGGAGAGATGAAGGCTTATTAGCTCAGATGAGCATGGCTTCTTGTGTATTAATTTTCCAAAGGTCCCTGTGTTCCTTTTCACTCCTAAAGTTCATAAGAGCCTTAAAGTTACCCCAGAGAGACCAATTATTGCAGCACAGGAAGGTATCTTGACATTTTTCTTAGGCCATTTGTTTCCAATTTATCATCTTACAATAAGGGCACCACTGAATTTTTGCGCTGAATCTTTGATGTATATTGGGATGAAGATATGCTACTCATGACCCTCGATGTTTCCACCCTCTCTACTAGTATCAGTCATGAGGACGGAATGAGAGCTGTGAAACATTTCCTCAGGTCATGCCCCATCAAATACTATGAGCACATGAGGATGTTTTTAGAAATGTTGCATTGGTGTCTGAGAACATATTCATGTTAAATGAGGAGCTTTAAGACCAGCAAAGAGGACTCCAATGGGTATCTTCTTGGATCCCAGCTTTTCCAATTTACATGTGGGCTGGTGGGAGGAGCAGGTACTTAGTGGTTCTAACAAATCAAGTAAACACATTATTCTCTGGGTGTGCTTCATAAGTGTTATATTTGTGCTATGGGGAGGGAGGACAAGTTGCTAAAAAACAAATAAACCACAAACTCTAACTATTAAACTGCAATACGCATATAACAAATGGCTTTCACTCAGAGCCTCTAAAAAAAGTATACCTTATACAGAAGTACTTAGGGGTAAGAGACTATGCAGCTCTTAAAAGTAATATTCAGAGGTAGAAGAGGCACTCGGAAGCAGGTTCAAAGAAAGAGAATATAAAGAACATGTTTTGAGGGTTGCTAGGAGTGGAGCATGCACAACATCAATTGAGGATGCATTGTTTAAATCTCATAGAAAAGACAAACAAGGTAAAGGGGTTGGTAGATTCATCACCAACTATAACACCACACACAATTCAGGCAGAGCTTTTCTGAATAGAAATTGGCACTTGATCCAGAATAATCCTGCCATAGGGAAGAAGACCCCTAGGGGAATAGAGATCACTTACAGAAGATCACTTAAGAAGAGCACAAATAATGAGAGATGAACTGGTGAGGAGCACTTTGAGTACTAAGAAAGAACTCTGGCTCAACCCAGGTAATGGTTTTGTTAAGAGCTCAATATGTACGTTTTGTAGGCATGGTAATATTGCTACTTCAATCAAAACCCTTTTAATGGTAAACAGCTGAATATTAGGGGTCACCTGAACTGTAAGATGGAGTATGCAACTTATATCCTGAAATGTCCTTGCCCTAAGGAGTAAGTTGGCAATACCATCTTGCAAATACACACACACATATTTTTCAACATGTAAGGACAATTAGGAAAAATTATTCTATCTATACTATTGCCAGTCACTTTCATCTCCAGTATAGGGGTGAACAAACTGAGGTTCGGTATGATTGATAAAGTCAGGAGACACAGAGAAATCATATTTCATAGGTTAGAGTTAAAATATATTTTTTCTTTTAACAGATATGAACCTTGGAGTCTAAAGGTAAATGAAGAGATGTTTGTTCATCTGTAAATTTACTTGATGGAGTTTTGCTTCGTTTTGGTAGGATGCCTTTTTCATTATGTCATTTAATGATGATTTAATGTGCTTTAAATGTATTTCCTTTTTGTTTTACCTCTCTCCCCTAGATAATTGAATATGAATTTCTCATTAATGTTTTGGAAAGTAGATTTGGCTCTCACAATATAAAGTTTTTGTCAAAATACCAAGATATGACCTGCTGTGTTGATTTGATTTTTATGAGTATTGCAGATCAAGTGTATTTTTGCAGCAAGCATCATGAAATGTAGCTCGCTTGGGCATGATTGTTGCTAAAGACCTATGTCACATTGGTTAATATGGGACATAAGGGCATATTTGTTCTTAAGCTAAATTAATCTAGATTATACTTTTTTGTTGTGAATATAATTATCATGTTTTGTGGTGATGTTGATTTAGAAAAATCTTTTCTGCTAACGTTTGTTTTCTATATACAGTGTTGTCATTAAGAGAGGTGGTAGTATGTTTATATTTATGCTTTATCTCCTTTTTTCAACAATGCAGGTGAATTTCATTGGATTGTGTAACAGATTCACTTATCATAACAAAGGCTTCAGGGGAAGCCAAAATGCATGGGCGGGTCCAATTTTGCTGCTCAAAAAAACAGTTTGCAACCTATACCATTCCTTGTGTGACAATTCTTTCCTATATCAGAGTGAGAGAGACTGTTGATATATTTCTATAACATGTATGTGTTCAAATGATTAATAATAAGTTAGTGTTAGACTTGGCATCATTGGCATGGTCTCCCCTAACTTTTTGCCTCTACTTCCCAGGTTTTCTGTGGGCTGGAGGCTGTTTTTGCTGTTTTGCTCGCTCTGGACACTTTACCACTGCTGACCAGTGCTTAAGTGTAAGTGTTCCCTGTCTAAATTATATGTGAACATAGGTTTATACATGATTGGCATATTTGATTTACTAGTAAGTCCCTAGTAAAGTGCCCTAGAAGTGCCCAGGGCCTGTAAATCAAATGCTTCTAGTGGGTCTGCAGGACTGGTTGTGCCACTCACATTAGTAGTTCTGTAAACATGTCTCAGACCTGCCACTGCAGTGTCTATGAGTGCAGTTGTAAACTGCCAATTCGACTTTGCAAGTGTACCCACTTGCCAGGCCTAAACCTTCCCCTTTCATACATGTAAGGCACACCTAAAGTAGGCCCTAGGTAGGCCCATGGGCAGGGTGCAGTGTATGTTAAAGGTGTATTTACATGTCCTGACAGTGAAATAGTGCCAAACTCGGTTTTCACTGTTGAAAGGCCTTTCTCTCTCATAGGTTAACATGGGGCTTCCTTTAAATATGATTAAAGCACAAATTCCCACTGGAAGCAGATAGACGTGGAGTTTGGTGTCTCTGAACTCACAATTTAAAAATACATATTTGAGTGAAGTTGGTTTTTAGATTGTGTGTTTGAAAATGCCACTTTTAGAAAGTATGTATTTTCTTGCTTAAACCATTCTGTGACTCTGGTTGTTTGTGGATTCCATGTCTGGGTCAGTTTGAAAGTTGGGCTGTTTACACCTCTCCTCTAGACAGTGACACAAAGGGAGCTGGGGTGTAGCCTGTATATCCTGATGGGCCATCTGGGCTTAGGGGAGGGGAGGAGTGGTCACTTACATCTGAAAGGACTGTGCCTGCCCTCACACAATACAATCTTCAACCCCCTGGTGTGTGTCTGGGGCCTGGCCTGGGCAAGGCAGGATCTTGAAAACAGCAGACACTTCTCTTTGAAGTAAGCCTACTTGAAATGCAGAAAAGGATATAAGAAGAGTACCCAAAACCCATGAAAAACAGATTACTTCTGGAACCAAGAGGAACCTCTGCCAAGGAGAAGAGCTGGAAGCGGGAGGAGGAGTACTGCCCATCTGCCTGTGACTGTGCTTTGCTGGGTTGGCCTGCAGTAGCTGCCTGTGTCTGAGGGAGGGCAAAGACTGACTTTTGTGTGCCTTCCCACTGGTGAAGAATCTCCAAGGGCTTGAACTGAGCTTGCCTGCTGTTGTTGAAGTCTCAGGGACATCAAAGACTTCTCTCTGCCAGCACTTGTACTCTCTGTTGAGAGTCCTGCCTGCCAAGTGGTGCCCCAACCAGTCTCTGGGCCCTTGAAAGGTGCAGCTAGTGGAAAAGGACAGACATCCACGCAAAGACCGCCATGCAGGTAAACTTTCAGCGCACCATCTGTCTCGTGGCTGAAAAACGATGCACCGCCAGCCTCGCGGCTAACATCGATGCTCCATCTGCATCATGCCTGGAAGATTGATGCAACACAGCTGGAGAAATGACATGCAACACCCGCAGCAGCTGCTGTTAATGACCATGCAGCACGGTTTCTTGACACCGTGCAACCGGATTTCGATGCAACATTGCTGGGTGCGGAAAATCAATGGAAAGCTTGCCCTCACCTGTGGTGCCCGTCCGGATCAACACATCGCTCTCTTGCAGGAGAGAAGAAACGACGCACGCTGACCCAACCGGAGGAGGAACAATGCACGTTCTCACTTGCGAGTGAGAAATTGAGTACCTGGCCTTTTCCGACGCGCACTCCCATGCAGCTTTATTTTTATGCTACCCAGATATTTTTGTACGTTAACAACATTCTCACTCTTTTCCAAAGGATTTAAGACTCTTTTTGCTTTTTAAATTCATAAGTTCACTTGCGTATGTTGAATTTTTGTCATTTTGGTATTGCTTTGTTTAGATAAATATTACCTATTTTTCTAAACCTGTGTTGTGTCATTTTGTAGTGTTTTCACTGAATTGGTATTGGTCTGTGTTGGTACAAATACTTTACACCTTGCTTCTGAAGTTAAGCCTGCCTACTTGTGCCAAGCTGCCCAGGTGGTGAGCGGGGGTTAGCTGAGGGTGATTCTCCTTTATCCTGACCAGAGTGAGGGTCCTTGCTTGGACAGGGTGTAACCTGACTGCCAAACAAAGACCCCATTTCTAACATTGGTGATCAGCTGTTGGGATTAGACTTGTATTTGTACTTAACATACAGTGATTAAGTGTATACTACTGTTTTCAGTGAAGACCATTACGTGGCCACATACTACTTGTCTTTGTGATTTTTGCTTTTTCTCTTTTTTTCTGGATTTGTCCCTACTTCCATATTTGGTGGTAATCCTTTATTGACTTTTGAACTTCATTGGGAACTCGTTTCTCTGCCTTTGGAATATTGCACTTTTAACTCGTCATCATGTCTCAGTCTGGAGATGCATCTGCTGAAGCTGCTTTTGATTTAGGGAAACTGGAGAGTTATACACTTGCCCAGTTGAGGCAGTTCTGCAAAAACCTTGCTTGTCCTATTAAGGGCTCCACCAGGAAGGAGGTGCTGCAAAAGGCACTGATGGCCTGGGTAACAGCCAAGGAAGCTGAGGGTCACCCAGAGGAGGAGGATAAGGAGGAGGAAGAGCAATCCATCCAATGTTGCAGTGGGAGGGCCTGTTATGTCCAGGGAGAGGGTCTCCAGGACAGGTAGCAGTGTGACATACAAGGGTCTGACTCCTGAAGAGTTGCAGGACAGACAAACAGAGAGGGCTCACCAGTTGGAGTTGGAGAAAATGAGGATGGCCAGAGAAGATAAAACGTTATTGTTGGCTCATGAGACCAATTTAAGGGAGCTGGATCAGAGGAGCCAGTCTAGTAGGGATGGTGGCAGCAATAACACAGTCCAGTCTGAGAGGACGGTACACATTCCTAAGGACCTTGTGAAGGATTACAAAAGGGAGGATGACATAGTGTTGTGGTTCAAGGGGTATGAGTCTGCTCTCCATATGAATCTGGTCCTTAAAGCTCATTGGGGGGCGGATCTGTGGAAGCACTTGGAGGTAAAGGGGAGGGATACTCTGACATCCTTAGGGGATCCTCAGGGGCTCACTTACCCTATCATGAAGGACGTCCTGATCACAAGGTATTGTCTCACCCTGATCAGTATAAGGACAAGATTAGGCCCTAAAACAAGAAGGAATCCCAAACATGGTTGGAGTGTGTTGATTCTTTTTGCAGGTCACTGGAAGTTCGGATGAAGGGCAGTAAGTTGACAACGTATGAGGGGCTTTACAATTTCATTGTTTGGGAGCACTTGTACAGTTTGTTTTCCAGAGCTGCGCCTAATTGACAGCAAGCTGATTGGCCCCAGGAAGCTTGCACAGGAAGGAGACCATTGGGAGAGCACCAGGGTCCAAAAGAGGTATGGGGGAGACCAGGCCAAGGGTGGGCAGGGTCTCCATCAGAAGAAGTGGGGAGGTAAGGGTAAATAGGGGGAGTTCTCTAAAGGGCCCCATCCTAGTTTCCAGGGTAAAGAATCCCAGCCCTAGTAGAAAATAAATCTTGGGTCTCTATAGGGAAATCTGCAGAGAAGGGGTTCCGCAATGCTTTGCATGTGATCAGGAGGGTCACATGAGGGGGGACCCCAAATGTCCCAAGTGGACACCGGCTGTCACCAGTGGTCAGTCACAGGGTTTTGCCACTGTAGCGCCTGGGGAGGAGCTGGTTCCAGGTGGGTGGGAGCCAGCTGAAATGACCCTTGTCTCACTAGGGGACAGTGAGATGGTGCAGAGGATCTTCGTGCCTGATAACACTAAGAAGTACTGGTGGTGGGTGACCATCAATGGACCCCCAAGCAGCAAAGTGACTGTCACCAGGTGTTGGGACAGCTAGCTTCATTGTTCTCCCTAATCCCAGGGGTCACATACTTGGATACACACGATGTGGACACTGGGGGCAAGCCTCCTGTTTAACACAAAGTTTACAGAGTGACTGACAGGGTAAGGGCTAACATAAATTTTTTTTAGTGACAAGACCATGTCCACTCACCTGAATTCCAGGTTCTGTGGGAGCGAAGAGAATAAAACCCTCACCCCTAAACACTATGACCTCATATCTGAAATGAACAGGAAACAAGTGAATAGCCCCCAGGGAAAATGGATAGGGAACAGGGATTTGGGGGGGGGGGAGAGAAGAGAAAAAAACACTGGTTCACAAAGGAGCGTCACTGTTGTTCCATGAAAGTTGTCAGCAAAATGACAATAATTATTAGCACTTGATTGCTCAACTATTAAGCATGCTTTTTTGACTCACAACAAAATCGTAATAAAATCAAACTTATGAATTTGTATTTTGTTATTCTTTTTCACGCAATAGACTTGTTCCAAAACAATCAGAATAAATGTTTAAGTTTGCATAGATATCGAGCGATGCTTTCAGGAGTTCACAAGACTTAACCTCAGTGCTGCTTTTAAAAAATACTTCTCAAGCTGTCTTTGGAAAATAGTCCTGTATCACGGGTTTCTCAGCATCGACGAATGTATTTCATAAAGTACTAAAAGGTCACTAACCTCAACAAGGCTGAAAAGAGGGAGACGAGAGGGGAATTACTCATGAACTGACTTCTGGAATGTTTCGAAGATTTGAGGAAGATGGAATACTGCTCGTAAATTCTCCAGCCGCTGCGAAAGTAATCCGCTTCAGCAAGGGAAGCTCCGATGAAGCCTCGCACTGAAAAGACGACTCCTGAAAGAATCACGGAACTCCAGCTGAACCGGGAACACCTGCGAGCGAAGGAAGACTCGAAGCCAAGCACAGTAAACACCTTGGCAGTTCTATTTATAGACTGGTGATGAGTCATCAAACACTTCTGATGATTCATATGAAGGAATGTGATGTCTCCATAAACCACTTGGCACACAGTTCACAAATGGAACAACACTTGCATTTATCAACATAAACAAACATGCAATGTGTAGTGTTCCTCACACGTTACAGGGAGGTGCTGTGCTGTAAACACATTCATGACATGTTTCATTGTTCTTCATACATGCTGATTTATTTTGTGAGGGTGCAGCAAGAAGCATGCTTGTGTGAGTGCGAGTCCTAACAGTTAGCATTGGGGGTTATTGAGTTTTCCAGCAGCTATTGGGCCAGCCCAGTGGTATTGGTCCCAAAGCCTGCTGCTCCTGGTGCCACTCGAGAACTCAGGTTCTTTGTGGATTACCGGGGACTCAATTTGGTCACCAAGACAGACGCGCATCCCATCCCCCGAGCTGATGAGCTCAATGACCAGTTGGGAGCTGCCAAGTACCTAAGTATGTTTTATCTTACCTCTGGGTACTGGCAGGTTGCCCTGACTGAGGGGGCTAAGGAGAGGTCTGCATTCTCCACACCAGATGGGCACTATCAGTTTAGGGCTATGCCTTTTGGTATGAAGAATGCCCCTGCCACCTTTCAGAGGTTGGTCAAACAGGTGTTGGCTGGTCTGGATGATTTCAGTGCCACCTACCTGGACGACATTGCTGTGTTCAGTTCCACGTGGGAGGAACACTTACAGCACCTTTGCAAAGTTTTGGAGGCCCTGCAGAAGACAGGCCGCACTATTAAGGCAAGCAATTGCCAAATAGGGCAGGGTTCTGTGGTGTACTTGGGACATCAAGTGTGGAGTGGCCAGGTGGCACCCCTACAGCCTAATATTGAACCATTCTGGCTTGGGAGCCCCCCAAGACCCAGACTGAGGTGAGAGCCTTTTTATGTCTCATATGATAGTATAGGAGGTTTGTCAAGGGGTATGGCACAATAGTTGCTCCTTTTACTGAGTTAACTTTCAAAAAGCAGCTCAGAAATGTGATCTGGACTGAGTCTTGCCAGAAGGCCTTTGATGCCCTGAAGGCTGCCATATTCACAGCACCTGTGCTGAAGGCACCTGAATATTCCAATGAATTTGTTGTGCAAAGAGATGCCTCAGAGCATGGTATTGGAGCAGTACTCTCACAGCTTAATGAAAAGGGCCTAGATCAACCTGTAGCCTTCATTAGCAGGAGGTTACTTTGCAGGGAACGTAAGTGGAGTGGAATTGAGCGTGAAGCTTTTGCTGTGGTCTGGCCACTGAAGAAGCCACGACCCTACTTGTCTGGGACTCACTTCCGGGTTCAGACAGACCACAGGCCCCTCAGATGGTTAATGGAGATGAGGGGTGAGAATCCCATATTGCTGAGGTGGTCCATCTACCTACAGGGAATGGACTTTACGATGAAACACCGCCCTGGCACCAACCACGCCAGTGCTGATGGTCTGTCCAGATTCTTCTGCCTTAGTGATGAGAACTCCCATGAGGTTGGGTAGTTGCTCCCCATTTTCAGCTGGGGGCACACCTGTTAGACTTGGCATCATTGGCATGATCTCCCCCCCTATGTTTTTGCCTCTACTTCCCAAGTTGTTTCTGTGTGCTGCATTCTGTTTTTGCTGTTTTGTTTGCTCTGGACAATTTTTGACTGCTGACCAGTGCTAAAGTGTAAGTGATTGGCATTTTTGATTTACTCGTAAGTCCCTAGTAAAGTTCTCTAGAAGTGCCCAGGGTCTGTAAATCAAATGCTACTAGTGGGCCTGCAGGACTGGTTGTGCCACCCACATTAGTAGCCCTGTAAACATAGCTTAGACCTGCCACATCAGTGCCTGTGAGTGCAGTTGTTAACTGCCAGTTCGACCTGGCAAGTGTACCCTCTTGCCAGGCCTAATCCTTCCCTTTTCATACATGTTTCTACACCAGAGGGACTTCACAGGATGGGGGACCCATCCCAGCTAACTCCTGGTAAGTACTTTTTTTTTTTCACGCTCGGAGGCCCTGACTTGGAGCCCTCTGCGTGTGGCGCTGACCCCAATGACCATGCCCAGGGGACATTTGCGCCTGGGCATGGCCAGTGGGGTAGTGGGCATGACTCCTGTCTTTACTAAGACAGGAGCTGTGTCCATGGGGGTTGTGCGCCAGAAAATGGCTGCTTAGAGGCATTTTTTTTGGCTCTAAACAATGTAGCGTCGTAATTCGGTGCACAAGCTCTGGTTTCCCCTATGCCTTGCCCACCCTGTTAGCATAATTTACAAGGGTGCTAACAGGGCATTAGCGCCGGTTAGCGTCATTCCATAAATATGGCACGCTGCCGGCATCTTGGAATGGCGCTAGCCAGCGCTATACTTTTTCATGCAAAACTGCACTAATGAAGTTTTGCGTGAAAAAGTATAAATATGGGCCTTTTTTGCTTTTTAAATTCATAACTTGACTTGTGTATGTTTGATTTTTCTAATTTTGGTATTATATTGTTTAGATAAATATTATCTATTTTTCTAAACTTGTGTTGTGTCTTTTTGTAGTGTTTTCACTGAATTACTGTGTGTGTTAGTACCAATACTTTACATCTTGCTGCTGAAGTTAAGCCTGCCTGCTCGTGCCAAGCTACCCAGCGAGTGAGCGGGGGTTAGCTGAGGGTGATTCCCCTTTACCATGACCAGAGTGAGGGTCCTTGCTTGGACAGGGGATAACCTGACTGCCAACCAAAGACCCCATTTATAACAGTTAGTATGTTTTTAAGAAAAGTATTATAAATGCGTCTATATATCAATTGAAAATGTCATCACTAGCTCTGCTTAATGTGACCTTGGCAGGCTAGGAATAGTGTGCCACTGTCATAAGTTGGTTGAAGGAACACAATGCAGGATAATCATGATTACACGTGAGAGGTGGTGTCACACTGCAGATGTGCTGTTCTAACCCCCAGATATGAAGTCTGTTGATGTGTATTAATTAAATTTGCGTTGTCTTGAGAATGCATTCATGTTACAAAGCAATGTAGGCTGTCCCATGGAAAAAGATGATTTCTTCAGGGGTCACAATCCACAAGCAAGCAAGATCTGATTACATAGGGCAAAACTTCAGTACACTATGGTCAGGGAAGCAACATGGACATCTGATAGCTGAACTTCAGCATCCAAACTTCTGGGCACTGCCAGCTAGCAGATGCACACACGATGTTTAGGCAATTGTTTAGGCAATTGTTTTGTGAGCAAGTAATACAGTACACCATACCATCAGGCCTCTGGTTGGAGTAGCTCTCAGTATGGGACTATGGCATGTTTAACTATGACATTTCTTTGAACAGTTGATACAATGATTTTTATTTTATAGCCACATGTGTGTGCCAGTGTTTGGCAGATGCATAAGTAATTTCAGTTAGTTCCATAAATGATTTGAGTAGTAGACACAGATTGACAATTACAGATTACGCATTAATATTTAAGTGACAGTTTCTCTGACCAAATAACACATGAATTGCAGATAAATTTGTGTTGTAAGGACTGTGACACATTTGTGCCTTATGTCTAACTGTAACTGTCTACATTTAAGGTGTGTTTTTTGTTTAAAGTTCATTAAGCTCTTATTACCAATAATCGAAAGCTAACACTGTATTAACCCCTTCGCTGCCAGGTCTTTTTCCCCTCAGGTGCCAGGCCTTTTTTTGGCTATTTGGGGCAGTTCACGCTTAGGCTCTCATAACTTTTTATCCATGTAAGCTACCCATGCCAAATTTGCGTCCTTTCTTCCCAGCATCCTAGGGATTCTAGAGGTACCCAGAGGGGGACCAAGAAATTAGCAAAATGGCATCAACAAAGGGTTTGTGGTCCTAGAATCACCATCTTCCCAGCTTTCAGGAACAGGCAGACTTGAATCAGAAAAAACAATTTTTCAAAACAATTTTTGCATTTTACTGGGACATGCAGTTTATGATTTATGTGTTTTCAGCCTCCTTCCAGTTAGTGATAGACATGGGTGTGAAAACAATGCTGGATCCCAGAAAGCTAAACATTTCTGAAAAGTAGACAACATTTTGAATTCAGCAAGGGGTAATTTATGTAGATCCTACAAGGGTTATCTGCAGAAAATAACAGCTGAAATGAAAAAAAATATTGAAATTGAGGTGGAAAAAACAGCCATTTTTCTCCATGTTTTACTCTGTAACTTTTTCCTGCGATGTCAGATTTTTGGAAGCAATATACTGTTACGTCTGCTGGACTCTTCTGGTTGTGCAGATATATAGGGCTTGAAGGTTCATCAAGAACCCTAGGTACCCAGAGCAAATAATTGAGCTGCACCTTGCAGTGGGTTTTCATTCTATACCGGGTATACAGCAATTCATTTGCTGAAATATAAAGACAGAAAAATAGGTATCAAGAAAACCTTTGTATTTCCAAAATGGCCACAAAATAAGGTGTTGAGAAGCAGTGGTTGTTTGCACATCTCTGAATTCCGTGGTGCCCAGGAAAAAAGTAGAGAAAGACAAGGGGCAATAACACTTATTTGCTATTCTGTGTTCCCCCAAAGTCTTCCGATAAAAATGGTACCTCACTTACGTGGGTAGGCCTAATGTTTGCGACAGGAAACACAACATGAACACATCACATTTTTACACTGAAATCTGACATGTTTTTTGCAAAGTGCCTAGCTGTAGATTTTGGCCTCTAGCTCAACTGGCACCTAGGGAAATCTACCAAACCTGCGCATTTTTGAAAACTAGACACGTAGGGGAATCAAAGATGGGGTGACTTGTGGGACTCTGACCAGGTTCTGTTACCCAGAATCCTTTGCAAACCTCAAAATGTGGCCAAAAAAGCACAAACAAATGCTAGACATAGTCCACCAGCACAAAGAAAAAAAATGAATAGGTATATGTGTAGGATATGTAGGTTTATATGTAGCGTTGCTGCTCACTATCATTCATGACAGACAGCAGAATCCTTTGCAAACCTCAAAATGTAGCCTAAAAAACACTTCTTCCTCTCATTTCAGTGACAAAGTTCTGGAACCTGAGAGGAGCCACAAATTCCCTTTCAACCAGCGTTTCCCCAAGCCTCCCGATAAAAATGGTACCTCACTTGGGTGGGTAGGCCTAGAGCCTGCGATAGGAAATACCTCAAAACACAACGTGGACACATCACATTTTCCAAAGAAAACAGACCTGTTTTTTGCAAAGTGCCTAGCTGGGGATTTTGGCCTCTGGCTCAGCCGGCACCTAGGCTAACCTACCCACCTACCTGCCCATTTTTTAAAACTATACACCTAGGGGAATCCAAGATGGGGTGACTAGTGGGGCTCTCTCCAGGTTCTGTTACCCAGAATCCTTTGCAAACCTCAAAATGTGGCCAAAAAAGCACAAAAAAATGCTAGACATAGTCCACCAGCACAAAGAAAAAAAATGAATAGGTATATATGTGGGATATGTAGGTTTATATGTAGCGTTGCTGCTCACTAACATTCATGACAGACAGCACAAAAGAATACGTTGGTAGACTTCATTGCTTCAAATATTGTGCCCCCTTAAGGTTAAGAAGAGACCTTCGTAGTTATGTACACTTATAATACAGTTGATTATACACTGTATACCTAAAAGCTTCGGGCCAGATGTATTAAAAAAACGATTCACGTTTCTTAAATAGCAAGTTTCAAGAAATCATTATTTAACAAATTCAAAATGGTATGTATGATTTTTGCAATTCGGTAATAGCAATTTCTTAAAATTCGCAAATGCTATTACAGAATCGCAAATAGAGGATCCGACCCCATTCACAACTATAGGCCTGTTACGAATGTTTTTGCATTTCCCAAATTGCGAATTCTAGTTAGGAATTTGCAAATTAGGAAATGCAAATCCTAGGGCGCTGGGGGCCTAAGGCCCCCTCTGCTGCACCCCAAAAATATTTTTACGGACATGTGAAGCACACACATGCATTAGGGGCATGTGTGCGCTACATGTACATTTTAAAAATGCATTTATAATGCATTTTCTTAATTTGCACATGGTTACCACCAAACTTTAATTTGTGGTAATTGCATTTCCTAAATGCCCAGTTCGCATTTAGGAAATGCTTGGTACATGTGCTTTGGAAATCGAAAATAGGAATTCTCTATTTGCGATTTCCAATTTAGAGAATCGCGAATTTGCAATTCTCTAAATGGGGTCGCAATTTTAAGGAATCGCTCTTTTAGCGATTCCTTAAAATTGCACTGTGAATGCCTTTCATACATTGTGAAAGGCATTTTTGGATTCGCAAACGGACGAATTTTGCAATTGATACTTGATACATCTGGCCCTTCATCCTTAACATACAACAGCAGTAAAACTAGGGGCCATATTTACTTAGAATTCATATCAACGCAGTACAGCAAAGCAAATTTCTGCACTGCATTGCGTGAATTGGAGAAAGATGAAAACCACCATATCTACTAAGACATGGCACAGTTTCTTTCCCTGGGCTGGCACCCCTGAGGCTCCCTGTCCCCAAAGCTGGCACCCTTGAACCATGGTGCAAGGATGCCTGCTTAACATCCAGGAATGTTTTTGAGTAGGAAGGGATACCTTCTTGCACAAAAGCAATCCTTAGAGGCAAATTACACTTCCCATGTGGGCTGCATAGGAAATAGCGAAGAAAAATAAATATATTTCTCCTCATTACACCTCTGTTGGGAAGGGTCACCATTTTTGGGCAAAGCTAGTCTTTGTAAACCTTGGTTGCCATCTGAATACATGGGTGGATGCATGGGAATGGCCATGCTCCACCTATGTTATGCCTGTACAATGCATAGTAAAGCAAGGCAGCATGGGAATGGCCATGCTCCACCTATGTTATGCCTGTACAATGCATAGTAAAGCAAGGCAGCGCTATGCAGTGTGTTGTGTTATTTTGCCACAAAAATGATGCAACCCCTATCCAAGACTGCTGCTACATTAAAAAATGGAAACGAAAAATGCATTTGTATTTTATTTTACAACATTTTGCTTACCTGAGCAGTCTGCAAAGCATCCAGCTCGGTGCTGTCTCTACCCTTGACTCCAGCAACCAAGTCTGTAGTGAGGAGTGATGTCAACTACTCCTGGAAATCAATTCCTCCTCCCGTCATCAAAGTAACCTTCAGATCCTTTGCTAGTTTTTCCTTTGTCCTGTGTTTATGATCATGACACCTCTTCTTACTTCCACTAATGTCCTGGTTGGTGCCACACCATTTATTTTCTCAACTATTGCTCGCTGTACAGCATACTTTTTTGCCAGGGGTGATTTGGAGGTGACATTTGTTTTCCTGGTAGGTCACCTCTGTAATCAAAATCTGGCTTTCCTCCTCTGTAAAGCTTACTTTCCTTTTATTTCTCCTCACTAGGCCTGCATCTTCATTCCCTTTGGGACACTCCTGTCTGGTAGCTCCTTCTATATTTGAATTGTTAGAAAGATAGATAAGATAAATAGTAAAATGCACGGATTTTTCAAAGGCAGAGCGACGCAAAGACATAAAGCAGAGTTGTGTCAAATAAATGACTTGCAGCACACAAATTGACTGTGCCTCACACAAGTAGGAGTTGCATTACGCCATGTTACGTGACAACTAGAAGTTTTGGTCGCACTACGTTGTGGTGCGTTGTTTAGTAAATAATTACATCCACGAGGAAAGAAAACAACATAATGCAGTGCAACCATTTTTCACACAGTGCTGCTTAATGCAACGATGCGTAAAAAATAGTTAATCTGCGCTCAAATTATTTAGCACAGTTTTTGATTAGACATCTGCATCGTGAAGGGGAGTGGCCGATCATTGCTGGCCCTAGGGCCCATTCCTCTGTATAGCTGTACTCCAAATTCATTCTCCGTGTCATTCCATTCATTGGGCGGAACGGCACTCAATAATACTCTTTGAGACATGCTTGTTGTGGGAAAGTCTGTTCTAATGAGTCAGATGCAACTCTATTTCTTATAAACTTTGGCAAGTAGCCAATACATACTATATACCTGACCTCACTAATCCAATATCAAAAAATATCCATTGACCATCCCCGGCCTTAAAATATACTTTTCCACCCTTCTGTGCAAACCAACACTTCACCAATTAAACTAAAACATGCTGATCTCTCTTGGTAAACTATATTAACCTGTACAACTTCTCCTACACCAGACCTTCCAAACTGTCAGAATTACCAGCCACCCCAAATGCACCTGCGCATCAGCCACAATAAGCATTTCCAAATGAAGCAAAATCTTCAATCCCAATCCTAACAAGCAATCTGCCTCAAAAGCACACCTCACCCCCACAACTTCTGCCTGTCTCTGAAAGGCAAAAAACATCCAACAAGGCTATCCAAAATTGTTATGAAGGGTGGTTAGAGGGGAAAAACTTTCCCTGCTCCTGATGGGTGCCTCCTCAAACTGGTCTTCCTAACCTCTCTATCCTAACTCTTATGCCCCACCCTCTCACCAATCCTGCTCTACCTATTCCCAGGACGCGCCCACTTGGCGTAAAAAACCTGGGGGTGATGGCTCTCGTCTTGCACCCCCAGTACCGTTATTGGGCGGGACGGCGCTCAATAGTACTCTTTGAGACATGCTTGTTGTGGGAAAGGCCGCTTTAATAAGACAGATGCAAATTTATTTCTGGTTTAGTAAACCTTGGTCACTAGCCAATACATGCAATGCAACCCGACCTCACTAATACAATATCAAAACCTATTCATCCACCACCCCTCCCCTAAAATATCCTTTTCCTCCCTTCTTTATCCATCACACTTCCCCATTCTCTGTGCACACCAACACTTCACCAATGAAATATAACTTGTTAATCAACTCTTGGTAAACTATATTAACCTGTCCAACTTTTCATACACTAGACCTTCCAAACTACTTGCCACCAGAAGGGCTCCCTGGAGTCTTCTGTCCCACCCCCCCTTCCGGGTCTTGCAACAAACTGTACAAATCCATTCCTAAAATTGACGAATGAAATCATTGTGAAAAAAATGTATCTCTTCAAAATTGGGGGAATATTTATGAGCCCCTAGCACCATCTCTTGACAATTTAGTGTCTTTTTTGTACGCTAATGTTTTGTTAGATGGCCAAAATCCCCACGCCATACTTTGGTGCTTCTCCTGCAGAGTACATCAATAGCGTCAATAAAAATTATGCTATTGCTCCCTACCCTGCGCCATGGTGGGCCGTATCTTATATACTGCGCACACATGGTGGCAGTAGAGGGTCACTAAGGGGTGCAAGGAAAGTGGCACTGCACTGGGTGTAGTACCACTTTCATTTAATCTGCCCCTTAATGCCCACATGTTCTACGATTCAAATCTCCTCCACTATGCATAACCTAGGCACATTTCCGTTGCCCTTCTTCTGTGCCCCGTCAGTCACCCCGGTTTCCTTGCACCTCTCCAATTTCTCCTAGGGACAAATATTGTACATACCACAGAAGTTCCTGCCCACATCCTCTTAATTTCCAACGAATCCTCCTTAATACTTTGCATAAGGGCCAAACCTTTTATCTGTACCAAGTCATTCTCTCCTAAGTGCAAAACCAATACATCCCGACAATGGAAATTTCATCTCAAATCCTCCAATCTGGACAGGAGTTCTTTCCATCTCATCCCTCACTCCCCAACCATTTCACATGCACTCTTGACTCATTCAGGCCCAATCCTCTGCTGAATTTTATTTACATCCTCTGTCTGGCAGGCTGCCCATTTTACAAAGAAATGCCCACAAATTCAGATGTTAATGTATTCTCTCAGTGGTCCTGCAATGCAACTTATAACCACAAAAAATTGAATTCAGGTTAACCATCTCAAACAAGACCTGCCCTCATGTATCTCATGTAACATTCAGACTTCCATCTTCCCACCTTCTGAATCTCATGGTTTCCCCACCCTCGCAGTTCAACTTCAGTCACCATTCCTATTCTGAAAGAATGTGTGCCATATTCTGATCAGGCAAATCCATAATACACAATGCCTTTCTCAAAGCCCCTAGGACTTGCAGCTACAAGACTCTGTCACTTAATTCATGGCAAAACAAGGCACCCAAAGGAAACAAATTCCTATACTTGTGCCACCAATGCACAGGACATACTGTCTTGTTAGGATAACTTCAGAGTGTCACATTTACCCGTTCTTTGTTGATCCATTTTGGACTGAGCATCCACACCTGTATTCTACCTGGAAAGACGCACACATTGTGTAAGGTGATAACCACTAACTTTCTTACCCGATCACTTCCCTGACTCAAGAAGCACCAAAACACAACCACACCATGATTACTGCAAACAGGACACTCTCTGGAACATTCAAGCAAACCCCCGGCAACACCGCAACTCGGTGCTTCAGGAGCTGAATTGTTATTGGCCTATGTATTCTCTCTGGCTCATAACCCCAATACCACTTTCCAAAAAATGCCACACCTGCTAATTTTCTAGCAATCGTCACAGGTGACAATCCCCTCACAATCATTGCCATAATAAAGTTGACCACATCCTTCTTGCGCAAGTTGTCTCCATTGTTTTTTAACTCTTTCTGAGCAGCAGACTCCTTGAACTCTCTCCATACTTGCGTGAATGCTCTCCATGTGGAATCTGATAAAGAACCTTTGATTAGCTGCTGCAACCTCAGTCCCTGATGATAGGAAACCTGGCATCTCTGTTTCACTGCATCGGCCCCAGGTGCTAGCCCACAGAATCTCTGCCACTGGGAACAAGAAAGAGCATCAGCAATTTTGTTGTCCATTGCTGCAATGTGGTGAGCCCTGACAACCACATTAAAATGCAAACATTGCAAGACTAAGACCCTTAACAGCTTCAGAACCTGCAAATCCCTGGCTAACTTTTTGTTTACAGCGTGCACCACTGACATATTGTCTGTTTGAAACATCACCTTGTTGTTGACAAACTCATTGCCCACAAACACACTGCCACAACCAAAGGAAAAACTCTTAAACATCGATACTACAACCTCCATTCTTCCAATGATCAGGCCATCCTTCTGTACACCATCTTCCCTGTCAAAAAAGACCAAAACCTACACCACCAACTACATCTGAAAACAGCTCCAGGGACCACTCAACATCTACACCCATGCTGTCCATGGAAATATCACTGAAATCCTTCAAAAACATTTGCTGCTCTCTCAAATCTTCTTTCACACCTACTTTCAGTCTGATCCTATGATGTGGCAGAGTTGTCCCAGCCAATAAACGGCCCGATTTTCGACAGAACGTGCATCCAGCTTTCCCTGCAGGCAAAATTGAGGTGCCTCAAAAGTATTTGATGTCTTTCAGTTTCGCCTTATCTTTCTCCAACATTTTGTCAACAATTGCAACACTGTCCATCTTTTGTCCTTAGGCATCCGTATTTCCATGTTTCTTGTATCCAACTCCACCCCAAAAAGGCCATAAGCTCCACCAGACCATATGTCTTTTCTGGAGCAATGGGAACTCCTACGTCATACAGTAGGGTTTTGAAACTGTCCAGCAGGCGTTTGCACTCTTCCGACTATGGTGAGCCAGCTATGAAGAAATCATCTAGGTATTTTGTCATTGCTGCTGTGCCTGTAATGTGCACAAACGACTCTTGTAGCATGGTACTGAAAGATTCAAATAATGAGCAAGAAACCGAATAACCCATTGGCAGAGCTTTATCCACAAATGCAGAACCATCAAATTGAATCCCCTACAGCCCAAAATTATCTGAATGCACAGGCATCAGCCAAAAAGTTGATTTGATGTCACATCTTGCTATTAGGGCCCTTCCACCAGCTTTTTGTAGCAAGGCAATTGCCGCATGTACTGAAACATAATGCACTCTGCTTTTTTCCGCAAGGATAAAATCATTGACCGATAAGCCTTCAGGCCACAAGAGAGGATGAATCATCCTGAACTCACCCGGTCCCTTCTTCGGAACCACTCATATAGAGGATATAATCAAATTTGGCAAGGGCCAGTCAGGAAACAGGCTGGACATATGCCTTCTTTCACTGCTTTCCTCAATTGTTTTCAATACCAACTCCTCTTTCCACTGGGTGAAACACAAATTCTCAGCCCAGCTCTGTTCTCATGGACACTTGTAGCCTAATCTAAAACCAAATTCAGAACCATTCAACGGTTACTCACCTGTATCCATAAGGGCATAGCCGTCCATTCAATATTTCAGTTGTTAAACCTTAACTAGCATACAAGCTCTTCCCATTTTGTGGTGACTACTTATTGGCTCTACCCCTCTCACTTCCTACCTGCCAATGCCCCCCAATATTCTGCCACTTTCTCCCTTGCTGGGTTCCTTGTACATTACCTTTTTGAGGGCTAGAATATAAAACTGCATGTTTCCCCCACATTGTGAACATTCATGTTTAAAACTGAAATACTCCCTGTTGCATGCTCCTTTGTTGAATGTCCAACACGTTCTAGCTGAGTTTGTCTCTCCTCTCCCCTGTGACCCTACCCCATCTGTGGTGGGGTGCTCTCAAAAGGGTTTATAAAACACTGGCCAACCACTAGTTGTATATGTTGTTTGTGCAGGACTAGCTGGCGTCATCGTTTGCAAAAAAAGTTCATTATCTAGTTGGCCCCACACACCATCTGCATCATTTACCACCCATGCCCTAAACTCCTTGTCATATCTAACCCATTCTCAGCCTCCAAACGTGACCTGTGCCTTGCACACTACATCTAGATACTTGAAGAGGGCCACGCAGCACTCAGGGAACATTTCGCAATAAACGCTGGCATAAATTAAGAATGCCACTGTCCTATTTTCAGTATTCACCCGCACATTTGGACGCTTGGAGAGCTCATACTCCTCCTCCTTAAAGGATTATTTAGCCCTCCCTTCCCTGTGTAACTTACGCTCACCATTTCAAATTCTATGTTTCATGGTCAACGCCAAATGTGCACCCAATGGTTTCATAATGCACATGTATGGGAGCTTTTTTATGCTTCACCTTATGACTCTCCTTCCTCATCTCACCCACACCCACTCCTATCTCCCTGGCTTCAGACACCACACCTGTCTTTGCTCTATGCCCCCAACCTCACTGTCCTCACCAGTGCCTTGATCTTGGACATATGTCCCTTTCACTAACCTTATCCCTTTTTCACCCCCGCACACCTTTGAGTCCCCACCACCTGATTGGCATCCTACATCACTATCACCTTCTTCCAATTCATCCACATCCTAGTCCAACATTTCCTCTCCTCCTTCATTTGTTTCTTCATGTCCATCATCACCCACACCATGTCTGTCACCAACATCCTGCACATCCCTTGTAAAATACACTGACTTGAATCCAAGCTATTCTCGCCGATGCGGAGTGGCTGGCAACAGCCTATCCCGTTGCAAGGATCATAGTCCAACGCCGTCCCAGAGCCGGTCGCGAAGAGCGTGCCCTGGCATTGGTGCGGGGGTCACAAACCGTACACAGCTCCCCCTGCTTTGCCACCAATGTGCCAACCTCCTACCTATATTCCCCCCATTTAGGAGCTGCTGATCCTTGTCTGACCTGTGCAAGATCTGTCTCCTCGGGGATCCACTGCCACGTACCTTCTTTGTCCACCCAAGGTGATGCAGAGGAAAAGGGCTGATTTTTGGGGCCTGTCCACGGTTCTGTGTCACACTCAGACAAACCAGTTACTCTGCAACCAGAGTTGTCTCCTTTCCACCCACACCCTGGTGTCCCAAAAACCCTGTCACCTCCTCCCTTCATCTGACTCACTCTACCCCTCAGGGAATCTACTCCAGAGTACCCTGCCGTGCCTGCATGAACACTGGACAAGAGGCAAACAGTGTCAGAGCAGAAATGCCCCAACTCCCCATGTACCAACCAGGCAGGCGCCTCCACTGTAACCTTACCTCTCCTCATCTCTTGCACTGAAGCCACCTTTCTAAATAGGGCCCAGTCAGACCTGTCATGAAAGGACTGCACAACTCCATCACCTAAAGCTCCCATAACCAGGTCGCAAATCTCATGTGTCAACTCTAAGAACGATGGATTGAACCCAGATCTGTTACTGGGGTTGAGTGTTTGAGAAGTTTCAGCACTCCGTCCATCATCCTTTTGTGTTGCTGAAGTTGCCCTAAGTGGGAAGGGTATGCCCAGACGTGGGTCCCTTGCTCACTGTGCCACTGGATTCAAGATAGCCAGGCTGATGCAGGGTGATACCCCAAAACCGGTCCTAGGATGCTTGTTTCCAGTCCAGGGAGGACCTGGCCTGGCAGTTCCGGCTGGACTGTTTCCATAGGGAACATGGTCAAGACTGATTTGCATATCGCTGGGTCCAAACTGGGGTGGCATGGTGAGCAGAAGAACAATGGATTAAACCCAGATCTGTGACTGGAGGTGAGTCATCCTTTTGTGTTGCCCAACTCTAATGGGGCCTGCCCACCTTTAGTGGATAAATCCAAAGGCAGTCCCAATTCCATGTAAGCTTCTCCCCGATGCTGCTCCTGTGTTCCCTCAAGTGCCTTCCCAGGCCCCTTGTCCGCTCCTGTCTCATCTATGTACATTCCTTTTTCTCCCCAGCCTCCCCTCGCTTCCCGTGTGCACCTTATAATGAGCTTCTCTTCACCGCTGCAGCCACAATCTGTGCCTCCTCACAAGCAGATGCACTCGCCTTTGCCTGCTCTTGTGGTGCACACTGCATGCCACGTGCAAGTGTCAGCACACCACTTTTTACCGCTTCCCGGCGGGGCTTTTGCCCGCTGCCCCACCTCTCTCTTGTTCATTGACCTTGTCAGCATTTTTCACTTTTCCTTTGGAAGGCAAATAGGCCATGACTGTCATCGCAACTCCTTCAGCCGCCCTCCGTTGCAAGTGTGGCCTGCATGACACCCATGCTTGGTCAAGGATGCCCCGCTCCAAAAGATCATCCAGTGCTTTGGCTTCTAAAGCATATAGGCCCTCATTCTGACCCTGGCGGTCGGTGATAAAGCGGCGGCCAAGCCGCCAACAGGCCGGCGGTCCAAAATATGCAATTCTGACCCTGGCGGGAACCGCCAACACAGCCCGCCGCATTAACACTCCGACCGCCACGGCGGTACAAACAAACAGCGCGGCGGTCCCCGCCAACAGCCAGGCGGCAGACAATGTACCGCCCACCCTATCACGACCCACCAATCCGCCACCTTTTCCGGGGCGGGAGCACCGCCGATAAAAACACGGCGGAAACAGACTACGAACGGGAAAACGCTCACCTCTACGCACTCCACGCGAGATTCCGGCAGTATGGAACCAGAGTTGCAGGTCATCCCCGCACTCCTATACCTGCTCATATACCAGGAGCATGCCCGGCGGCGCGGAAGACATCGGTGAGTACTGCACCTACGACACAGGGGAGGGAAAAGATTACCGGCACACACCCACCCACCCATACCCACTACAACACACACATCAATGCATTCCCACAGATCACTGTCACAACCCACAAACCCCCCCCTCCGAAATAATGCAAAGACCAAAAGAAGAGATCATAAACGGGCAGATATATTGAAATATGGACACCAGTAATCCCAATAAATAAATAAACTATGTACAAAATATACACAGCTACTAAATGTAGTCCAACCACTGTCCGTGGACCACAGGGGTCCTGTGCAAAGGGGCAAGGCCCAGTCCCACGACAAGAACTCCACGGAGAGAACACTGCAGGGGCATCAGAAAGAAAATAGGACAGGCACCTCAGGGGGAAGGTAAGGGGGGGCACCTCAGCCACTTGAGTACACGACGCCAGATCCACGAGGGGACTCCATGACCACTGGGCCATCCTGGGGAGTGCAAAGCCACAGTCCAAACAGTCCATACAGTGGGTGGCCTGCCCACTGGGCCATCCTGGGGAGTGCAAAGCCACAGTCCATACAGTCCATACAGTGGGTGGCCTGCCCACTGGGCCATCCTGGGGAGTGCAAAGCCACAGTCCATACAGTCCATAACAGACCCCACTGCCACTGGAGGAGGCATGTTGGCCAGAGGACATCCTGCAGTCCTGCCCGAGATAGATCCTGCCCTGCCACGTCTGCCAAAGGGCCAGCGTTTCTTGCCTGGAAGGGCCCAGTTCAGCGCCTCATGCCTTGAAGGGCCCAGTTCAGCGGGTCTTGCCTTGAAGGGCCCAGTTCAGCGGTTCTTGAGACGGCGGGGCCCAGCGGAGCGGTTCTTGAGACGGCGGGGCCCAGTTCAGCGGTTCTTGAGACGGCGGGGCCCAGCGGAGCGGTGCTTGAGACGGCGGGGCCCAGTTCAGCGGTTCTTGAGACGGCGGGGCCCAGTTCAGCGGTTCTTGAGACGGCGGGGCCCAGTTCAGCGGTTCTTGAGACGGCGGGGCCCAGCGGAGCGGTGCTTGAGACGGCGGGGCCCAGTTCAGCGGTTCTTGAGACGGCGGGGCCCAGTTCAGCGGTTCTTGAGACGGTGGGGCCCAGTTCAGCGGTTCTTGAGACGGCGGGGCCCAGTTCAGCGGTTCTTGAGACGGCGGGGCCCAGCGGAGCGGTGCTTGAGACGGCGGGGCCCAGCGGAGCGGTGCTTGAGACGGCGGGGCCCAGTTCAGCGGTTCTTGAGACGGCGGGCCCAGTTCAGCGGTTCTTGAGACGGCGGGGCCCAGCGGAGCAGTGCTTGAGACGGCGGGGCCCAGTTCAGCGGTTCTTGAGACGGCGGGGCCCAGTTCAGCGGTTCTTGAGACGGCGGGGCCCAGCGGAGCGGTGCTTGAGACGGCGGGGCCCAGTTCAGCGGTTCTTGAGACGGCGAGGCCCAGTTCAGCGGTTCTTGAGACGGCGGGGCCCAGTTCAGCGGTTCTTGAGACGGCGGGGCCCAGCGGAGCGGTGCTTGAGACGGCGGGGCCCAGTTCAGCGGTTCTTGAGACGGCGGGGCCCAGTTCAGCGGTTCTTGAGACGGCGGGGCCCAGCGGAGCGGTGCTTGAGACGGCGGGGCCCAGTTCAGCGGTTCTTGAGACGGCGGGGCCCAGTTCAGCGGTTCTTGAGACGGCGGGGCCCAGTTCAGCGGTTCTTGAGACGGCGGGGCCCAGCGGAGCGGTGCTTGAGACGGCGGGGCCCAGTTCAGCGGTTCTTGAGACGGCGGGGCCCAGTTCAGCGGTTCTTGAGACGGCGGGGCCCAGCGGAGCGGTGCTTGAGACGGCGGGGCCCAGTTCAGCGGTTCTTGAGACGGCGGGGCCCAGTTCAGCGGTTCTTGAGACGGCGGGGCCCAGTTCAGCGGTTCTTGAGACGGCGGGGCCCAGCGGAGCGGTGCTTGAGACGGCGGGGCCCAGTTCAGCGGTTCTTGAGACGGCGGGGCCCAGCGGAGCGGTGCTTGAGACGGCGGCCGGTCTATGGCCAACTGCTCATTGCCTGGTGGTGCCCTCCTGGGCAGCGGGGATGGTGCTCCTTCAATGCCCACCTGGGCTGTGGGTGGTGGGGCCCTCCTGGCCAGCTGGGCTGGGTCCTCCCTGGGCAGCGGCTATGGGGGTGGTGGGCTCTCCCGGGGCAGCTGTGCCGGTTCCTCCCGGGGCAGCGGCTATGGGGGTTGTGGGCTCCTCCTGGGCAGCATGCCTGCTGCCTGACCTCTCCGACTTGCTGCCCTTGCCCTCCTTAGTCGTGAGTCTGTGGCCCTTTCCTCCCTTTGGAGCTGTGGCTGGTGACTGTCTCTGGGTGGTGTCCGGGGGGATGTAGAAGGCGGGCTCCTGCGGCGCCCCTTCCGCCTTCTGCTCCTCTTCCCAGGGGGTGGGCTGGCTGTCCCCTTGCTGCTGGGCGAAGATCCAGACATGCGGGCTGGCGGGCTCCAATACCCCTACACCCTTGTCAAGGGGGCTGCAGGGCTGGTGGTGGCTGAGGTGCTCTTCTTACCCCGACGAGAAGGAGGGGGGGCTCAGGGTCAGGAAAGAAGTTAGCAGTGGCGAGGAAGAGTTTCTTGGGACAATGGAGAGTGGTAGGTACAGTGGGAATGGGAGTGGAGGGAGAGGATGTGGTTGTAGGTGAGTCACATTTGCTGTCTTTGGGTGCAGGTGCAGGAGGGATAGGCTGTCGTGAGGTGGATGGCTGTTGGGTGGGTGGGTGGCTGCGTTTGTGTGGTGTGGAAGAGGGGGTGACAGACACAGTGGGAGAGGACACAGGGGACGTGTAAATGGCAGTGGGGGTGGTGACTGCACGTGTGCGGACTGGAGTGGAGGGTGTGCTGGTGATGGAAACACTGGCTGATGGTGAGGTGAATGGAGGTGTGAGTGTAGACGTCACAGGGAGGGAGGAGGGAGACGAGGAGGTGGGGGTCACAGAGGTGGTAGTGACTGTTGGCATGTCTGCATCAGAATGTTGCGTGTGTGAATGTCTGCGTGATCTGTGGTGCTTATGTTTGGATGAGCTTCTCTTGGGTGTTGAGGTGTGTGCAGGCTGGTCTGATGGTGTGGGTGGGACAGGCAGAGGAACAGGAGACTGGGAGGAGGGAGTTAGTAGAGGGAGGCAGGAGACAGGGACAATGGCTGCCGTCAGTGCTGAGGCCAGAGCCTGGAACGATCGCTGATGGGCAGCCTGACCCGAATGAATGCCCTCCAGGTACGCATTGCTGCGATGAACCTCCCTCTCCACCCCCTGGATGGCATTCAAAAGGGTAGTCTGCCCAACAATGAGCGTTCGGAGGAGGTCAATGACCTCCTCACTGAGGGCAGCGGGGGTAACAGGGGCAGGGCCTGAGGTGCCTGGGGCGAAGGAGATGCCCGGCTTCCTGGCAGAGCGGGCACGGGGTGAACGCTGAGGGGCTGCTGGGAGGGCGGAGATGGTGCGCTGGGTGGCGGCTGTACCTGTAATGGCGGGGGGCACGGATGGTGCCACCCCCGCAAGGGAGCTCCCTTCCGAGGACGTGTCCGTGTCGCTGCAGGGTCCAGTCGTCCCCGTCGTGGAGCTCCCCTCGCCCTCCGTCTCACTGGTCCAGTCTGACTCTGTGGCATGGCCCTCCTGGGCCATGTGAGATGCAGCTCCCTCCTGCCCCGATGCCACTTCTCCTCCGCCTGATGATGCTGATGCACACAAGCACAGAAAGACAAACAAAAAGGGGGGGGGGAGAGAGAAATAAAGGGATATTGAGTACATGGATCTCCGGTACAGTTAGCGGACATGACAGACACAGATGCCCCCTGCACTAAGTTGCGCACTTGGGGTCCGCTACGCATTCCGTGGAACATGCCCTACACGCCTAGAGTTGACAACTGCACCCATGGATGACACGACCCAGGGATGGCTGTACTGACAAACTACTGAGGGTGGTGGCTGGGGACACAGGGGCTTACGGGGGTGCCCAGCCTACAGATATCGCCCTGGCCTAGGGGGACCCACAGCCCTCCTCCCCCACCCAGACACCTCCACTGCGCGACAACAGAGTAGATAATGCTTGTACTCACCCCCTTGTGTCTGCTGTGCTGCCCTCACGCGCCCATCCAAATCAGGGTAGGCCACCGCCAGGATCCGGAACATCAGGGGGGTCAGTTGACGGCAGGCACCCCGCCTACGTTGGGAGGCCATCCCCAGCAGAGACTCGGCGGTCTTCTTGGTCCCGCGGCGGATGTCCTCCCACCTCTTGCGGCAGTGGGTGCCCCATCGATGGTGGACCCCCAGGGTCCTGACTCCCTTGGCGATGGCACGCCAAATCCCGATCTTCTCATGGGCGCGGACCTATGTGACACGTACAGGGAGGGAGAAATACCACGTTCAAGTTTGTCTGCATTTTCCCTGCCAGTGGCCCAACGCCCCCATCCCCGCCATGCCCCCCGCCAGGTCCAACATGCCCCCCATCCCCGCCATGCCCCCCGCCATGCCCCCCGCCAGGCCCAACATGCCCCCCATCCCCGCCAGGCCCCCCGCCATGCCCCCCGCCAGGCCCAACATGCCCCCCATCCCCGCCAGGCCCCCCGCCAGGCCCCCAAGCCAGCCAGTGGCCCCAAATCCATATTGAATTAAACTCACTTGTTGGTCTGGAGGACCGTAGAGTAGCGCATACTGGGGGAGGACCCCATCCACAAGTTTCTCCAACTCCTCTCCAGTGAAGGCAGGGGCCCTTTCCCCAGGCGCAGCAGCCATTGTCCCTTCCAGACCGAGGTCACAGCAACACTTGCAGTATAGGTCCTCTCCTGTGAAAGTTCAAGTCGCAAGTGGATTAGTAGATAGAAAATGGCGGTCACGTCCGCGGCGGTGCGTACCGCGGCGGTGCGTCCCGCCACCGCCGGCGCCCTTCGCCATTGGCTCCTGAAACCCATAGGCTTCAATGTTAACCAATGCGGCTTCGCGCCGCGGTCTTCGCCCGCCGCGGTGTGCCACGCCAGCGCATTGACCTCACATCCCACTGTCACACTTCACAGGTCAGGCAGCCGCCATTTCCAGGGCCCACATGGCTCTATTTCAACTGCGTCACACAGGCCTAGGCCTTGCATAGCCACTCAGACACGCCATTCACTGCATAGAGAATCGTTTACTGTGCTAGCTGTGAGTACGTACCTGTGGGTTGCTTGACTGTGTGCTCCATGTTGTCCTTCCTAGGCACCGTCCGCTGGGTTTGGCGAGGAGACGGATGAATCCTCCCGTGTACCGACCGCTGGTGGACCTGTCGACAATGGAAGAACGCCACATTATCCTGACCTACCGTCTTAACCGTGCCACTATACATGAACTGTGTGCCCAGCTGGAGCCCGACCTGATGTCCCCCATCCGCCAACCCACAGGGATTCCCCCTCTGGTGCAGGTTATGTCAGTACTCCATTTCTTGGCAAGTGGGTCATTTCAGACAACAGTGGGAATTGCTTCTGGGATGTCTCAGCCCATGTTTTCGAAGGTGTTATCCAGAGTGTTGTCTGCCCTGATGAAATCCGTGAGGAGCTACATCATTTTCCCTGAGGTGGGCGAATTGGCTACAGTGAAGGGTGATTTCTACGCCCTTGGACATATTCCCAACGTCATTGGTGCCATTGATGGGACCCATGTGGCTTTGGTTCCCCCAAGAGACAGGGAGCAGGTGTACAGGAACAGAAAAAGTTACCATTCAATGAACATCCAGGTGGTTTGTTTGGCTGACCAGTACATCTCTCATGTAAATGCCAAATTCCCAGGGTCAGTGCATGACGCCTACATCCTAAGGAATAGCAGCATCCCTTACGTGATGGAACAGCTAGAGAGACACCGTGTATGGCTAGTGGGGGACTCTGGGTACCCCAACCTGTCGTGGCTACTGACCCCAGTAAGGAATCCCCGGACAAGGGCAGAGGAACGGTACAATGAGGCCCATGGGCGTACTAGGAGGGTGATCGAACGCACCTTTGGCCTCCTGAAGGCCAGGTTTCGGTGCCTGCATATGACAGGTGGATCCCTAATGTACTCACCTAAGAAGGTGTGTCACATCATCGTGGCCTGCTGCATGCTTCACAACCTGGCTTTGCGCCGCCAGGTGCCTTTCCTGCAGGAGGATGGTCGAGACGGTGGTGTTGTGGCAGCTGTGGAACCTGAGGAGAGTGACGAGGAGGAAGACGACGGGGCTGAAACAGACAACAGGGACAGAATCATTGAACAGTACTTCCAATAGGACACAGGTAACAATTCAAAGATAATTTAGTAAATGTGAACTACTCTCCTGCATCTCTGCTGCCTGTCTATTTGCCCCAGTGTATGATGACTGAGTTGTGGCTTTTCCCTCCCTATTTCAGATCTGGGGTCCCCACTACGAGTCCTGTGCTTCGTTTCCCCATGGACTACAGCTTTGTGGCAGCTGTTTGTTGACTTCACCATGTACAAGGACATATTTGCACTGTCATGTCAATTACAATATATTGAAATCACAGCCAGACTCCAGATAGTTTTGTGCAAAATAGGTGTTTATTGAAGTGCTCAAAATGGGATGGGTGGTTTCAAGTGGGTGGGGGCTATGGTGAAGGAATGTCCATGGCAGAGTCCAGAGTAACAGTCACACAGGTGCATTGTCCAGAGGCCTGTGGAGAGATGGAGCATGGGCAGTTCAAGGATGGACAGGGTGACAATGTGGGACAGTGGGATGACATCAGGTGGTATCCATTGCTGGCGGGGGTCTTGACATCCTACTCTGTCTTCTTGCGAGATCTCAGGGCCCTCTTGCGGGGTGGTTCTTCTCCTGCAGGAGGTGGGGGTCTGGTGGGCTGCTGCTGTGCGGGGGCCTGCTGTCCACTAGCGCCGCGGAGGTGGTTGGCTGTTCTTGGTCCAGGCTAGTGGCAGGGGCCCTTGGGTGTTGTTGAGTGTCCGCCCTGGTGTTGACGAGGTCCTGCAGCAGCCCTACCATGGTAACCAGGGTGGAGGTGAGGGCTCTGATGTCCTCCCTGTACCCCCGATAGTGTTCCTCCTGCAGTACCTGGATCTCCTGGAACCGGGCCAGTACCGTCGCCATCGTCTCCTGGGAGCGGTTGTATGCTCCCATGATGGTGGTGAGGACCTCGTGGAGAGTGGGTTCCCTGGGCCCGTCCCCCCCCTGTCGCACAGCTGCCCTCCGAGTTGCCCTGTTTCCCTGGGCCTCTGCCCCCTGGCCGGTGTGCCCACTACCACTGCCCCCAGGTCCCTGTTGTTGGGGTGGTGGGTTATCCTGGGTGCCCTGTAGTGGTAGACACACCGCAGATTGACGCGCCCTGGAGACAGAGGCATGGGCCCGCTGGGTGGGAGCTGTGCTGGTGTTCCCAGAGGGGTTTGGGTCTGTAGTGGCCTGGGCCTGTGTGAGGGGAACCGACTGTCCAGAGGTCCCCGATGGTCCGGGCTGGTCATCGGTGTCCAGGTCGACAGAGCTGCTGTCATCGCTGACGGCCTCTTGGGTGGGGGGTGTGGAGAATTCTGGGCCCTCCGCGGCGGTGTGTTGACGGTCGGGTCCTGCAGGGGTATAGAGGTATGGTTATAGTTTCAATGTGTGCCATATGGGTGTATCTGTGGGTTCCCATGTCCCCAAGTGCTGGCATTCGTGTGTGGGGGCTTTGGTGAGGGTGGCTTGTGGGGGGGATGTGTATATGCATTGGGCATGCTTTGGTGATGGGTGTCCATGCTTAGTGGACGCATGCAGGCCTAGGTTTTGGGATGTGTGGGTTGTGATGGTGAGACATTGGCGGGGAATAGGCGTGCTGGGGGTGGGGGTGAGGATGGTGGTGGGGGTGAGGATGGTGGTGTGGGTGAGGGTGGGGGTGAGGATGGTGGTGGGGTGAGGATGGTGGTGGGGGTGGGGGTGAGGGTGGGGTTCGAGGATGGGGGTGAGGGTTGGGGTATGATTTGGCATGCAGGTGGGGGGGAAGCAGTAGTGAAGCTTCAACTTACCAGTATCCATTCCTCCGCCGACTCCTGCGAGGCCGTCAGGATGCAGGATGTACAAGACTTCCTCCTCCCATGATGTAAATTGTGGGGGTTGAGGTGGGGGTCCTCCGCCAGTCTTCTGCACGGCGATGTTGTGCCTGGATACCATGGAACGCACCTTCCCCCGTAGGTCGTTCCATCGCTTCCTGATGTCTTCCCGATTTCGGGGTGCTGTCCCACAGCGTTGACCCTGTCGACAATCCTCTGCCATAGCTCCGTCCTCCGGGCAATGCTGGTGTATTGGACCTGTGTGCCGAACAGCTGGGGCTCTACCCGAATGATTTCCTCCACCATGACCCTGAGTTCTTCGTCTGTGAAGCGGGGTTGTCTTTGGGGTGCCATGGGGTGGTGTGTATGATGTGTGGGGTGGAGTATGTGTATTTAAGTGTGTTGAGTGTGGTGGTGTGTGTTGTTTTGTGTGTGGATAGTGTGTGGGTGATGGTGTGGAGTGGCTGTGGCTGCTAGTTTGTGGATGGTGGTGTCTCGCTCTGGCCGTCTTTCAGAATTTTTTTGCGTACGGGTTTGTGGGTGATGTGGGTGTGTGTTTTATATTGTATTGTGTGTGTGGGAGTGGTGTGTGTATGTGTATCAGGTGTGTGGGATTCAAATCGTCCAATGTGGCTGAGTTTTGTTCGTTTGTGTGTATTCTGACCGCGGCGGTGTGTCCCGCCAATGGAATACCGCGTTTGAATGACCGCCGCGTGGATTCGTGGGTCGTAATGGCATGGGCGTATTTCTGTTGGCGTGGCGGTGGAGGTTTTGTCACCTCCACTTTTCCGCCGACCGCTGGTCTGGCGGTCGGTTGTGGCTGTCGGATTTTCGGAGGTTTGCCTTCTGCGGGTCAGAATGACCGTGGCGGGTTTCCGCGACCGCGGCGGGATTATGGAGGATTTATGACCGGCGGTAAGTGCATTTTACCGCCGGGGTCAGAATGACCCCCATAGTGTCTTAATGACCCTCTTACTTTGTGGGCCCATTGCTCACACTCGCTAGCTCTTTTTACTTTATAACAAACTTTCCTTGCTTCCTCCAGGTGTCTTCTCCAATTGGCCTCCCTAACTGCTCTATCATAACTGTTATGCCCCCCCCCACTAATCTCCACCAATCCTGCTCTATCTATTCCCAAGACGTGACCACCTGCCTGAAAAACACCAGGTTTGCAGCATTCGCCTTCCACCCCTAGAAGCCCCATTCCCGATGTTTATTATTCCTAGAACTACTAAATAAACCACGAAAAAAAACCTAGATGCATGAAAAAATACATACATTCAACAATTTCACAATATGTGTTCTAAATGACCAGGTTTCTTGTCTTTGTTTGCTTGTTCAGTAATATACTATATAGAGAGATGGTCCACATTAGAATGAACTGCAGTGAGCAAAATGTGTTTGAGGTAAATATGGGGAACGCAAAGGTCTGATTCATGAATAGAGGCTCTAATGAAAAATATTGAAGAAAAACTGATATGAGGATACAGGTCACTAGAGAAGAAAACCTAAAAAAGAAAGATGTTTGCAAGAAAAAGCAAAGAGGAGTTGTGTTTATCACTAAGTATACAGAACATAGTGATTAAACCTAAAGAAAAATGCCATTTGTTAATAGAAGTCCCTAGGTTAAAAACTGATATTACAAGGAACCTGAGCATGATCAATGTAAGGTACAGGTCATTAAAGGACCTGCTATGTCCAAGTTATGTGGTCCCTGAACAGGGACATGGTACCTGGTTACGTCTAAGCAATCTGGCTTTTTTTCTTGAAATGATTTGAATATTTTTGATTTTGCTAGGAACAAAAACAATGAGTTTTAGGTATGACACCACAGAAGAATATAAGACATTTTATTAATTGTAAAACAGTTTGTTATTTACGTAATTGTATTTGATTCTGAGCTTATATATATATGAAGAGCACCATTTGGATGCTAAAACTTCATATTCAGGAACACTGTGGGGCTTTAAAAAATGGAGATATGAAACACTCCAAGATACAGCACTTTAAAGAGAAACATCAGGGGAATACCAAGTTTTGGTTTCATGGAATTGATCACATACCAGTGAATGCAGCGGTTCAATATAGGGAGCTATTGTTGCGACAAACTGAAGCCAAATGGACTTGTCGCTTGAGTTCCATAGAGCAGGACCACAATACAGATAGTGAATTTCATAATTGTTTGTGAAAATGGATACGATGTTCTGCTTGTTGTTCAAAACTTATCTTTGAACTTCTGGGCTGGGACAATTCATTGGATAACCTGGTTGGTATTTCTATCTCATTAAAAGATTATAATCATGGAATTGATGGATTAGGTTACAATCCTTAGGAATGTGTTGTGGTGAATCCATTTTAGTTTCCTCTTGAGACACGGGAGTCTGCTTAGCCTTTGGCTTGCAGCCCTGTGCCCCTGTCACCTACTTAGCTTGCTCTGTTTTATTTCATTTATTTTAATATTTCTTTCAGCTTTGCCATTTGCTTACATTTTATAAGAAATGTTTTGATTTTTATTATCAGTGCCATTCTGAGAAGGCGTCATTATCGGTGTCACTATCCGTGATACACGTAGGTATTGTCATCATGTCCCTTTCCTACTTGCATGTGATAGGAACATCATGCACATTTGTTATGGATTGATTATGCAATTGCCAACAACAAGTCTGCCACATTATCAGTTGTTTAGGAGCATACCTGCATCAGGGATCCTACATAATCTGAATAAATACACCTTACACGGACAAGTTCATTAGAGGGGTTCCTTCTAGATGCCATTTATGGAATTTTTAGAGCAGGGTTGCATCACCTTTGTGGCAAAATAACATCACCTTGCTGCAGAACTCAGTCTTTGTGTCACCACGGAGTCTGAGCTAGAGACCTCATTCCAAGGTAACGAGGTTTGGGGGCGCTTCTCATGTCATGGTACTGGCAGATTAGGTTTATCATACTTAGCTCTCACTAGGGCAGAGATTAGGTTTTCTTGGTTAAGAATTTTATATCATATGTTTATTGTAAGACGATGGGGGTTTTATATTCACAACTCTCATCTTCACAATTCTGCTTCCTTTACTGTTCATACTGTGCAGGGTAACTTCCGTTCCACCACGACTTCCCTGTGAGGTCTTATCTAGAGTTCAAGCGTAAGGCTGTCAGAAATTACCTTTGCTGTCTGAGTTTTGGTGGGGTACTGCTTGTGAACCAGGAGGGTTGGGCCAACAGTTGCGACTTGTAGGAGTGACTCAGTCACCTACAAACAAAACCAGTAGTCCGCTAATGAGCGAGAGTCCAAATACAACAGAGGTTTGTTATTTTGTTTCATTAAAGGATGACACAATGTGCTATTGTGGTGGATAAAGGAGGCTAGTATGAAAATGAATCATCATTGTGATGGTGGTTTTAGTGGATTGATCATTGCGGGCTATACAACCTTGTCCTGAGATTTAGGAACAATATGACATTATGACACCCCATGAAAGATGGCCGTCATAATGCTGTATTGTTTGGCAATGACAGGATGTGCTCACAGTAGTATGTTATTAATGAGATGGTGGTTCTTCCCCTTCTTGGTCACTTTTGTTATCTTGGACTATTTAAGTCTTGCCCTATGATTTATATGAGATATCAGAAGGAATGACAACTGTATCAACTCACAATACATGATGAAGTGGTTTGATTGATGACTGGCTTAATGTAAGTAAGGTGGTTTGAGAAAAATTGGCGGCTATAGATAGGCAGTTATAAGTGTTTGTTTAAATTGTGAGGCATAAATAGATATGATTCTCCACTATAGAATGACTGCTATGGATAGGTCATTGTAAGTGCTGGTTGAATAAAGTGGAATATGAGAAGAAAACACCTTTACCCAGTACCTTAGGATATGATGTGAAGATGTCCTGCAGCAATGGCGACTATAATGCTGTAAAGTTGATAATGATAAGTTGTGGTTTTGAGAATGGATCAGATGGTGCTTCCACCTTGACTATTTTGGGATATGTAATTTTGGCTGTATGATCTATAAATATGTTATAAAGAGGGATGACAACTTCCCATATCACATCACTATACATAATGATGTGGTTTGTTTGAGGATTGGGCTAATATAAGTGAGGGTATTTGTGAAAAAGTGGATATGTTTTTACACTACAAGATGGTGGCCACGGAAAGATTGTAATGATTGCATGTCTTAATTGTGTGGCATATGTAGGTGTTCAAATGAACATGGCCATAGCAAAAAATAAAAAAATATTTACAGAATTACAAAGTTGTTTCTTCATTATAAGATGGTGGTCATGTAACAGACGGGACGGGCATCGTTGTGGACTATGAGGCACTCACAGGAATAGAATAATATAAGTGAAGCTATTTGAGAAAAACGTTTGCACACTATAAGATGGCGACCATGGAAAGGTCATGATGAGTGTATGTCTTAATTGTGGATCATATGTAGGTGCTCAAATGACCTTGGCAAAATATATATAAATAAAACTATGAAAAGGGAAATTTGGTTAATATTATTGTTTGTTTAACTTGTTATATGGCATGATATGGAGAAGGAAAAGTTTTTTTATGGAATTGTGAAGGTGCTTCTCCGTTATAAGTTGGTGGGCATGCAACGGCCGCAAAAGGTATCATTGTTGATTATGAGGGGCTGGTGCTTTCGATAAGTGTGGCAACATAATATATAGGAGGGATACTTTGTTGCCAGTACTCTTTGATTAGCTGATATGTAAGGTGGCTGTTATGCCTCTTAACACAGATTTGGGGAGGTACGAATAAAACCTTTTATAGCTATTGCATCATGAATTTTCAATTCTATTAAGGGCACGGTGGCGAGGATTATGTGATCTCTTTCTTTACTGAGAAAATGACAGCAGCCAATCAACATTAACACCAAACAAAAATTACATTGCCCAACTCCTTGTAGTCTAAATCATGCCCAATCCCAGGCCTGCTGTCCATATAAACGGCTCTGCCTCCTTAGTCATTCCTCTTTCTTTGCAATGAAAGAGCATGTCCACCTGATCTCAACAAACGGGATTCCCCAAAGTCTCAACGAGGAACATCCAAATGCAGCCACCAGCTGAAATTGGTGCGACTACCTTTTCCTATGCAAAACTCCGGATCATTCATATGCCCTTATTATCTGATCCTATAAACAAATGAAAATGTGCTAATAAACTGGAAATGATTATGAATTACATGGGTGGGTACAAAATAAAGTACATGAGAAGTACACCACGCATATAAATTGAACTGTACTATGTATATATTAAATGCATAATTGCTTCAGAAACATAATCTAGAATAAAACAATGATAAGAGTGGGCTAATCTTTGCCTCTGTGTCCTTAATAGAATTGAAAACTCTTGACACAATAGTTGGAGCATTTTTAATTCTATGTGAGACCAGAGGCTTCAGATTATGCTAGTTCAAAGCTGATCCACCACTTTAGATGCCACATCAACAATAGGTTTATGATAAAAAAACTTTAAACGTAGTGTCGGAAGACCAATCTGCTTCAGCCATGATACCTTCTAAACGAGAACCAGCCTAAAAGGATTTGGATGCCATAGTGCCACGCACTGAAAATGCACCATATATGGTGGTATCTATACCAGCCTCTCCTAATAACCATTTGACCCTTCTGGCCAATGTGGCTGAGGATACTGGAGCAAATGGACTTTGTATTGCTGTTAACAATCTTCACCGAGCATCTCTGCGAGTCTCCCTAGTGCAATCCTCATAAGCCTTTAAACATTTTACAACACATAACTTCTAGTTATGGGGAAATGCTGGATAGCAAATACAATTAGTTGCTGTCTTTTTACCTCTAGAAACAGTGAAAGAAACTCCAGAAGGACTAAATACTCTACCTGCTAAGTCCAGAGCACAGACATCAGACACACGTCAACAGGAGATGAGATACAGTACAGTGAGTTTGGCTGATAATTGCTTACGAGAGAGATCTTCATCACATGGCCAGGTTCTTAGAAAACGCAGTACAATATCTACATCCCATAAAGTCATATACTTAGGTTGAGGGGCTCTGACCATTTGGATGCCCTGCAAAAGTTTACAAATCAGAGGATGTTCACCCACTGGCTTACCCTTCAGATGAGGATGTCTTTCTGAAATAGCAGATCTGAAATAATTAATGGTCCTATACACTAAACTCTGGGTTGCCAAATCCAAAAAGAAATTGACAATCATACTAATGTTGGCCCGATGGGTTCAACACCCCGTTCACTGCACCAACCCACCCATCGTCTCCAGGAAGTTTCATAGCGCTTGTGGGTGGAAGGTGCCCAAGACTGAGATAACAAGAACATAGTATCTCTCAAAACTCCTGACACTTCCCAACGTCTACGGAAAGTCTCCATGCCATGAGTGACATGTGACCCTGTAATATCAGAGGATGAGGAAGATCTAACGGATCCAGGAGCAAGAATGGGAAGTATGGAAGTAGAGCACATGATAGTGACATCCCTACTGAAAACCACAACTGAGCTTTCCAGAGAGGGGTCACTAAAATTATCTCTGCCAATTGTCTCCTCACCTGAAAAAGTACTCTCTGAATTATGGAAAATGGGGGAAAAGCATAAAGGAGATCCAGGGAACAATCATGGAGAAAAACATCTGACCCCAAGGCTAGGGGATCCGGCCTCCAACTGTAAAACTGTGGAAGCTGAGCACTCGCCCAACCGTCTCATCAGATTGTGACATTTTGGGTGATATTTGCACATGAGAAAATGAAGCGCTGCGCTCGAGCTAGTCTCCGAGGCTATTTGCTGTCAGAGATTGCCTTGCGTGCATGAGTGTTCATTGTAATAGAAAGAGGACTCAATCATCAAGTCTGAATCGCTCGTCTGGCTTCCCCAGTAGGCCAGCAACATGCACACAGTGACAGACACGGAGTGCTCTAAACGGGCACACTGGAGGTCTCAGGACGCTGTGAACGTCAGCGCCCAACACGGCCGATCTGAAAAGGGATCGGCCAGCGTGTGAGTGCAACAGCATGTATAAAAAGGGGGGAATCCTCCAAAGCGAAGTACCACTCAATCCCCACTCCCCCTCCACAGCCGGTAATACAGTAGTTAAATCACAACGCTATCGGCAATGACTGTAATAAAGACAATAATGTGATGTAGTACTTCTCTCTGACTGCAAGCAGAAAAAAAAGAGGAAAGACTAAGGAGGCAGAGCCATTTATATGGAGAGCAGGCCTGGGATTGGGAATGATATGGACTACAAGGTATGTTGGAAAATGTAGTTTGTGTTTGCTCTTAATGTTGATTGGCTGCTGTCATTTTCTCAGTAAAGAAAAAAAAAACATAATCCAAAGCCTCCGGTCCTGACATAGAAAGGTGGTTTAGTGACACTGTGTTAGTGTAATGTTTGAACTTAGAATAATTTTCTGTTTTCTTGTAACATAGTGCATTATTACCTTTGGTAATATTAAAGTTCATATTTAGTTGTCCATGTGATATTATTTTGTTGTTTCACTGAGTAACATATATTCTTTGTTTAAGTTCTGATAATGAATATACATTAATATGTGTGGTTAAGTTGTTAAGAAGGTTGCATGAATAGTGTTGGTGTCTTGTTATAATGGGGACTTTCTTACTGTACTAAAAATAATATTGGTTCTATTGAAAAAAAGGCAAACACCATAATTTACGTAGTTATTTAAGAGACTTTTACAGCATAACAATATCTGGTGTGTGCCCCTGAAATGTCAAGCTTGAGCAGCTGGATATATAAACAAAGTTATCACAGCTGTGTGGAGGGCAAGAAATCATTTGTGAAAGCACACAACTTTTGCCCAATTAAAACATGTACTCCGTTCTTCAAACATGTGAGCGAAGTCAAAGTCACTCTTTAGTGATGCTCACATAACTGTGTGGGAACAGCTGCACTGTCAGGCTAGGCCTTAAAAAACCTACATGTACATATGTACCTAGAAGGGCCTTGGGGCTGCATCTCCATCCTTGGAACTGTTCACCTATCATTCATATTTTGCTTCCACCCACCACAGCAAAGGGAATGGAAGAATGGGTCAACCTACTTCAGAAACTGGCTCTTTTGCATCTTGAGTAGTCATAGATGTCTGTGCATTTAAGTTAAAAAGTGTTTAAGTAGCTGTTATAGGTACTGGTACTGCGGCACTAAAATAAAACGTGCTGGCTAATTTATTTTTTAATTTAGCATGTTTCTTGTCTTCTGGCACTGGATACCTCTTCCTTGGCTTTGGGCTTCACCCTTTCTTCTTGAAATGAGCCATTATCTCTACTACGCTGAAATCCCATAAAGACACAGAAATTCCCCCTTGTCTGTCATTATCCATTTGGACCATAGATTTTAAAATCCTGTCCAAATTGTAGCTAATCATTTACTATCTGAACAACCATGAATGATCCATATTAACCTATCTGGTTTTATATCAGCCTAAACACTTCTCTCAATCTCCAAAAGCTGTGGGATGTCATAGATGGTACATTTAAGTTATTTCCAAGTGTGGCATGTATTGCCCTTGACCTGAAAAAGGCTTTTGATTTCCTCCACTGGGATTATATACACAGAGTTTTGAAGCAATTCAGGGTAGGATCGTATTGGCGCAAATGGGTGCATAATTTGTCTTTGAATCCAGCAGGTAGGGTAAAGACAGGGTAATACATATCTGACTCTTTCCAGTGGAGTAGTGGCACCAGCCGTGGCTGCCCCTTATCACCATTTTCAGTTGCCCGGGCTGTGCATTCACTTGCTACTAAAGTGAGGGCCAGATTTATAAGAGACATGCACTGGTGCTGTGCCATGAATTGTGACACAACAGGGGCTTCAGCAGTAAGTCATATTTATAAAACAATGCGTTTGCCAAAATGCATCGCTTTTTAAGGCTTGCAAAAGCTGTTGCAAAATCAGTTGCACCCCGCACATTATAATATATGCAATGTAGGTATTCCAGCACAAATTTTGTTATAAATATAACAGTCATGTTTGTGGGTTTGCCAAGGCATCATGCATCATTAAGAAGTGCATTGCAAAACCTAAAATGTGCCTTATTTGCTGTGAATCTGCAACCCAGGCATAAGAAATGACACAGTCACTGTTGTATGAAAACCTGAACATCACAAAATGATTTGGTAAGGTCAACTACTCCATGGAGGTTGTGATCCTGCAGCTCAGAGTTGCTAGAAGACCACCACAATGTTGGTGCAGCGAAGGAGGAGGGAGCGTGTATTCTGGCAGCACATATCCCTCATTGACCCCAGGGAGGAGGGGGTCATAAAATATTTCAGACTCAGGAGGAAGTCAATTATTGAATTACTCCAAAAGATTGGGCCAAGTCTCCATCCACCAACTACAAGCCCCACCAACATCCCACCACATGTGAAACTGATGGCTGTGCTTCACATGCTGACATATGGTTCCTTCCAGACCACAACAGCCAGGGTGACAGGAATATCACAGGGATCATTTTCTGCATACCTTCTCTCTGTCCTGGATGACGAAATCCGGCTCACCCAACAGTACTTCCTCTTCTTGAAGACATAGCAACAACAACTGGACATCAAGGAAGGCTTATATGCCATTGTGGGATTCCCACACAAACTAGGTGCAAAGGTTTGCACACATGTGCAATTAGTGTCCCCTGCTGAAACATCCCACCTCTTCAGGACCTGAAAGCACACCAATTCCATTAATGTCCAGGTCATAGTGGACAATCTGAGGATGTCCATCAATGTGCTGGCCAAATATCTTGGGAGTGCACAGGATGCCTACATGTTCTGGCACAGTATAATCAATGAGCTCTTCCAGAATGCTCAATATGGGTATGGCCTACTGATTGGTAAGAAAATCTGAAGTATGCATCATACCATAGTAATGCATGCAACAAGCATCATGGTATATGTGTGATGCTATCCTCTTAGAATTGTGGAGCCATGTAAAGCTATTTTGTGTGGCTTTTGATGGCTTTGAAAATGTGGAGCTGCAGTTTGTGCTGCATTGCATTACTCTGCGCAAGCAAGGTGTTCCATGTGCATTGTGTGGGTGTCTCTACCAGGTGTGGCTCCTCCATTAGGGCCGAGGAGCGTCGCTTCTGTGCCAGAAGTGGCAGCTGCAAATCCTTTAAAAGAAAACATTGATAAACTTTGTTTTAAAGAGGTGATGAGAAGTGAGGGGGAGTGGTCAGCATTCTCCCTCACTGCGCATGTATGTTTGTCCAGCCATCTCGGGACGGCCAAACACACATGCGCAGTGTGCTCTTCCTAGCCCAGCCCAGCAGCAGGTAACGGTTAGTGTTTTTTCTTTAATTCTAATAAATTGACAGCTTATTTCACCCTGTCCCCGCACCCCTGCGTGCTGCCCTGCCCCTTCTGCGCCCCGTGTGCTGCTCCTGGTTACTACCCAACCCCCATGGTTTCTGATGCATTTCCAGATTGTCAAAACCTGTTCAACCTGGGAATGTGTAAAAAAAGATATGCCTACCCTGGTGAGGAATAACAAGAAGAAATACCCTGATACCTACTCTTCACTTCATCCCTTCTATGTGTGCTGCATTCTGCAGCACACATAGATAGAGGAATATGCCTCTAAGTGTTGTTTTTCTGCAGGAAGGAACCCCCTCATGCACAAAAACAATCCTGCATGCAACACAGGCACCCTTGCACAATGATGCAAGGGGTCTTTGTTTGTACTAGGCAAACCATTGAGTGCCAGCACATGGTGAATGGACAGGAATGTGATATATGCTTTAAATCCAGGTCATTCCTGCCCTTTTTCAGTGATAAACTTCAATGCAGCAAGGTGACCTGCTGCAATGCACTGTGCCACTTTGCAGTAAATATGGGCTCTAATATCGTGCACATAGTGGGAACAACTTACTGCAACATGTAGACAATGATGTTCCATTGTGTCATTCCCTCACTAATCCTGCAATGGCAGTAGCAGCATAACAGCTGTATGTAGCATTGTGTCATCTCACTGTGTGAATGGGCAGAACCACTTTATCTACACTTATTAACCAGTCAATACAAACATCATGTCGACACAAGTCAAGTCAATATGAGTACAAAGGGTACACATTATCCAAGTGTGAGATGAGTGATCGATGGCGTACCTAGCCCTGTAATAGTTAAAGTTAAATTAATGGTGTGTGAATAAATCTTGTGTTTATAAGTAAATGTGTTACACATGATGGCAAACATGTATGTTAGCTAAAATGTCTGCAGCAACACTGGAAGAAGTAGTTGTAAATATCATTTGTGTCATGCAATGTAGGTGTAGGCCCAAATCATGTGTAAATGTTCATTTTTGTACCAATGTGATATCAACAGTGATATCAAAGGTAAAAATCACACATATTTCCTATCCATTTTTACAGTCTAGGTACAACCATACACACAGGTATCAAGCCACATCGTCAAATATTACCACTGTGAAATATCACCAGTTTTGTGATACAAGTTGGCTACATTTCATGCATCTGAATACATCAATGTAAAACCCACAAAGTCAAGCAATATGTTGTCAAACATGTCATACACCAGTTACTAACACAAAATAATAGGCAACCAGGGCAAGGTATTACAGTGTACTCAGGATCTCAATCTAAATATTCTCTAGCCACACTAATGATGACAGAATCAAAGCATATCTGTACAGATTCGCCTACAAGTCAAAATCACATACATATATGTGAAAACCTAAAGTCATGATTCTAGGTCTGTTGTAGGAAGTTACTTGTCAGTACATCAGTTTGTCCCAAATAAAAATGGCACACATTTCCATACACGTATGTTAATCTAAGTTCAGCATAACACCTTGTCTGACAAAAAGAATTAGCTTTAGGCTGACCGCAAAATATATAACTATCCATGTCACATGTTGGAAATTCACTACATCTACAAAGCAAATAGCCATGCTAAATTAAGAGAATAAATCCAAGCCTGTGTCCATGTTGTATAAGTAAGTAACAACATCAGTGGTGTTAAAAGGACACATGTATGTGTGAGTGTCAAAACCTTGTAAACTGTCACAATCTACCTAAGGCTGAATATATGCCAGAACACTTTGCACATAGAGTGAGTACACATAACATAGAGATGTCAAGAACATTTCAAAATACTGGTCTCAGTACCTGAACTTGAAAGTCAGCATGTAGAAGTGTCCAAATTATCAGGACATGGTAAACATTCACTATGTCACATAGAAATGAAAGACATGTATAAACCAATGGTCAACAGTATCTAACACATATTGGCCCACATAACAACCCTGGCGATAAATGCCACCTACCGCCGTGCTGACGGCTGCCAACATACTATGACCGCGGCGGTATTCCGCTACAGGTATTATGACCTACACTGAGAAATCCGCCTCTATACAGACACCCACACAAGTCTGCCAGACCAAAGGTCAGTGATAAACTGGCGGTAGCAAAACCCACACCGTTACGCCAACAGGAATACGCCCACAGTATCACAACCTACGTATCACCGCGGAGGTCTTTCAACCGCATTAAACCATTGGCAGTACACACCGCTGCACTCAAAATACACACACATTTACAAAACACCACCACATTGGACAATTCAAACCTCACACACCTGACACACATACACACACCACACACTAACAACATTATAAACCACACACCCACATTACCCACAACCCTTTCAACAAAAAAAAAGATTGCCAACAGAGAGAGACACAAGCCAGGAGCACCCACTCAATCTGAGCCACAGAACACCATCACCCATACACCATCCACGCACCTCACACCATACACCCCACACATCACCCCACATATCACCCCACACATCCTCACACATATCACTCGCACCACATCCATGGCACCCCAAAGACACCCCCGGTTTTCAGAAGAGGAGCTAAGGGTCATGGTGGAGGAAATCATCCGGGTAGAGCCACAGCTATTCGGATCACAGGTGCAGCAGAAGTCCATTGCAAGGAAGATGGAGCAATGGCGGAGGATCAGGGCAGGGTCAACGCCGTGGGACAGCACCCATGAACAAGGGATGACATCAGGAAGAGGTGGCACGACCTACGGGGGAAGGTGCGTTCTATGGTTACAAGACACCAGGTAGTCGTACAGAGGACTGGCGGTGGACCCCCACTACCTCCCCCACAACTAACAAAATGGGAGGAGCATAATGCATCCTGTGGGCCTTGCAGGAGTAGCAGGAGGACTGGACTCTGGTAAGTCAAATATTTACTACTTTATCCCCCCACCCTAACTGCATGCCACCACAAACCCCTACCCCTACCCTCACCCCATCACTCCACCACCTCACACATACCCCACCTTCACAACCCACCCATCCCAATACCAAGCCCTGCATGTAACACAAATGCATGGACCCCCATCACAGACCTGCATGGACACCCATCACCACAGCATGCCCAGTAGAGAGACTCACCCAGCCCACAAAATCACCACGAACACAAGGCAAAGCTGACAGGGAAATCACAATCATACAGGGAAACACACCCATGCACAAGATGACACACGCAGATACATTAACACTGCATTTGCATCCCCACAGAATCCATACTCAACGTCACCGGAGAGGAGGTGCCAGCTACATCCAGTCCCCCCTGAAGAGGCCCACAGTGACGACGGCAGCTCTGCACACCTGGATCAGGATGACCAACCTGGCCCATCAGGGACCTCTGGACAATCGGTTCCCCTGCCACAGTCCGAACCCACCACAGAGCCTCCCACCTCAGGAAACACCAGCACAGCACCCACCCAGCGGGCCCATGCACTGTCCCCAGGACACGTCAATCAGCAGTGTGTCCACCACTACATGGACCCCAGGCAACCCCACAAACACAGGATGATCAGGGACCTGGGGTCAGTGGCAGTGGGCACACGGTTCAGCGGACGAAGGCACAGGACAACAGGGGACCTGGGAGGACTGCTGTGCGACAGGGGGAGGACAGGCCAGGGGAACCCACTCTCCAGGGGGCACTCATAAACATCCTGGGAGCATACCAACATTCACAGGAGACCATGGGCCAGATACTGGCCAAGTTGCAGGAGACCCAGCGGCTGCAGGAGGAACAGTACCTGGGGATCAGGGAGAACCTCAAACACAACTATACCATCCTGATCTCCATTGCAGTGGTGCTGGCTAACATGGCCAACACCATGAGGGAGGCAGTGGCACAACAACGAGCCCCTGACACTAGCCAAACCGATGAACAGCCTTCCACCTCCGCTGGCGCTAGTGGACAGGAGGCCTCGCCACAGGAACAACAGCCTGCCAGCACCCCACCCCCTGCAGATGGAGAACCGCCCCACAAATGGTCCCTGAGATCCAGGCAGAAGCCAGAGAACATTGCCAAGGCCCCCTCCAGGAAATAAGACTCTCCTGATTGTCACCCTTCTGTCCCACTCTGTTACCCTGTCCTCCTTGAACTGCCATTACTCCCCTTACTATGCCCATTGGACAATGCACCTGTGATACCAAGAGACTGGACTCTACCCTGGACTTCCCTCCACCATCAGCCCAGCCCATTGCACATCTCCCTCTACTTATGAGCACATAAACACCCTTGGAACGAATGCTAATCTGGAGTCTGTCAAATGATTCCAATATGTATTAGTTCAACATTATCAAAGCATTGCAAGTCAAATGTACAGTTAAAATACTTTGGTATGACCTTTGGTGGGCAGCAGTACACAATAGCGGGAGCCAGAGTGGGGCACAGAGATCTGAAAATAGAGATGCCAAAGGGTACAGTGAGTGGCCATAGACAAAGGGAAACAGGCTGCCATGGACAATGTACAACAGAAAACAAACAAATTAAGTGAAGTTACAGTGTCTTACCTGTGTGTCACTGGAAGTACTGCTGAATTATATTGCTTCTGTTGTCAACATCTTCTTCCTCTGCCTCCTCTTCCTCACTGTCCACAGGCTCCACCGCTGCCACAAGACCATCTCCAGGGACAACCTCCTGCAGAAAAGGCACCTGGCGTCTCAAGGCCAGGTTGTGAAACATGCAGCAATGATCTGGCACACCTTCTTGGGTGTGTAGTACAGGGATACACCTGTCAGATGGAGGCTTTCAGGAAGCCGAAGGTCCTTTCAATAATCCTCCTTGTATGCCCATGTGCCTCATTGTAACATTCCTCTGGCCTTGTCCTGGCACTCCTCACTGGGGTCACGAGCCTGAGAGGTTGGGGTAACCAGAGTCATCTGCTAATATCGAGGGACAACTGTTAGACACACACTAACCCTTAGGGACAACCCCAGACACCTACTCATACTGGGTGGGGACCTTGGGCTCACCTATTAGCCACGCCCTGTGCCTCTGGAGTTGCCTCATCACATATGGGATGCTGCTATTCCTCAAGATAAAGGCATCATGCACAGAGCCAAGATATTTGGCATTCACATGGGAGATGTACTGGTCCGCCAAACACATCATCTGCACATTCATAGAGTGATAGCTTTTTCTATTCCTGAAAACTTGTTCATTTCTCCGGGGGGACAAATGCCACATGTGTACCATCAATGGCACCAATGATGTTGGGGATATGTCCCAGGGCATAAAAGTCAGCTTTCACTGTGGCCAAATCCTCCACCTGGGGGAATACGATGTAGCTGCGCATGTGTTTCAGCAGGGCTGACAACACTCTGGTCAACACGTTGGAAAAACATTGACTGAGACATCCCTGATGCCATGGCCACTGTTGTTTGGAAGGAACCACTTGCCAGGAAATGGAGCACTGACAGGACCTGCACAAGAGGTTGGATACCTGCGGGCTGGAGGATGGCTGACATGAGGTCTGGCTCCAAGGGGCACACAGTTCTTGGATTGTGGCACGATCAAGTCTGTATGTTATGATAATGTGTCTGTCCTCCAGGGGTCTGTACACTGGAGGATGCCGCCATCTCATATTCAGCCTCAGTTGTTGAAGTCTATGGAAGAAAACGGTGAGCAGAGGGTCATATTCACACACTATTGCACTAATGATTATTTTTTTCCTTTATAGAACCAGTATGTGAATCCGACAATCTGTTGCTGTGCCAGTGTCTGCTGTGACGCAGTTAGGTGCAATGCCCTGTGCCCCCCTGAAATAGCAGCTGCCTGACCTGTGACAAGTGGAAATGAGGTAATTCCGCTGGCGTTGTGCGCCGTCGCAGTAGGCGGTTGAGACCGCCGTGCAACTTCGCATTGGTTATCATTGGGCCCTATGGCTGACGGTATGCACCGCCGTGGACGTCACCAACATTTTCTATCTGTTCCCTCACTTGCTACCTGACCTTCAACAGGTGAGGACCTACACTGCAAGTGCTGCTGTGACATGTCTCTGGAAGCGACAATGGCTCATGTGTCTGGGGAAGCCTAAGGCAAGCCTGTCTGCGCCCGTCCATGCCCCATCGAGACCAGGGACCAGGAATGCTACCCAGGTCTCTCCCGAAAGCTTAGTCTAATCAGCTTCTCAACTGTTAGCTATCAGGAAGGACACTTCTCACCTCTGTAAACACTCTTCAAATCCTGACTCCCCTATTATACATTGCAATGTGTGTCACTGGTCTCCCTTGTTTCATTTCCCATTCCAGCAGCGGAACAGCTTTGGTGGAGGTTGCCTAATCCTTCTACTCAACTGTCATTCCCTGCCTGTGCATAAACTCCTTATTTTCTCACTATTATTGATCTTCTCCGGAGGCATTATTTCTAACAGAAACCTGGCTATCCAAGGACTCTGGTCCCAATATAGCTATGGCTCTTCCCCATGATTATCATATACACCAATTAGATAGACCTCACTCCAAAGGAGGTGGAATCGTAATCATTGTTAAAAATACTATAAATTGTACTACCCAAAATTTGTCTCTTACAGACTATGAAAGTCTCTTTTTCTTGTTAACAATCAATCCTACCTTTACTGTCTCCGGAACATTAATTTATTTATCGTCCTCCTGGGCCGGAGAGGAAATGTCTTCAGGCTTTACCAGAACTAATATCATACTTTGTCTGTAGGAACTCTAACTTCACCATTTTGGGTGATTTTAATATTCACGTTGATGATGAATATCACAATCTGGCAAACACTCTGTTGACGGATCTAGCAGCTTTAGATCTGCCACAGTTGATCTAAGGCCCTATTCATATTAAAGGACACACCATCGACGTGGTGTTTAGTAATTTGTCAAACCTTTCGGTTTTACCTCTACTCCCTCTAGTTTGGACTGACCACTATCTAATTTCTCTTTCACTCCCTCCTACCCCTGCACCCCCACAGTCCTCATCTAGCACTACCACCCATCGCCCCTGGTCTAAGTTAAGTCACAAAAACTGGATAGATAGTTTAGAACTTCATCGTCTGTTCTCCACTACTAATGAGACTTGCTTGGCATCAACATTTAATGAATGGATTTCCAACTTCCTGGACAATGTACTTCCGACTAAGACCGTCCTTAACATTGCACGTACCAAGAAGTCCTCTTGGTTTTCTCCTAAGATATGGCAACATAAAAAGATATGTAAACAGTTAGAAAGGAAATGGAGAAAAACTTATGATGATGACTCTAAACGTGAATATAGGGCAGCAATTGGAGACTATCATGTGGAAATTAAAACCGCGCAAGGACTGTTCTATGCTGCCAAAATAGAACAACCCTCCAATTCCCCTACAGAAATCTTTAAAATTTTTATAGAAGTACCTCAAGACCCTTCTCTTTGCAGCCCCATTCAAGCATCTTTGGAGCACAGTAACAATTTGGCAGCTTTCTTTCATGAAAAAGGTCTTGATATTCAACAAGACTTCTCCCACCTCTCTGCACAAGAAGCCACTACGGCATTTCAAGACCCTTCGAATGTCACTTTCATAGCATTTCCACCTCTGACTGAGAACCTAGTTCTCAATATCCTACGCACTATAAAATCAGGCTCTCCCCTTGATCCGGCCCCACCGTCTGTAATAATCCTTGGCGCAGACGTTATTGTGCCTGTTCTAACTAGGATTCTCAATCCACAAAACTGGAAACATGCTGTCATCAAACCTTTATTAAAAAAGCCTAGGCCTGATCCTAGGTCATTGAGCAATTATAGACAAATTGCCCTTCTTCCAATAAAATCTAAAATTATCGAAAAACATGTTAACAAACAAATTTCAGGCTTTCTCAAGGATTACAATCTTCTACATCACACTTAGATGGGTTTCAGACCTTTGCATAGCACTGAATCTGCCCTGTTGGCGGTCACCAAGGACACCCATCAATGCTTGGATTCAGGTGGCTATGCAGCAATTATCCTTTTGGATCTTAGTGCTGCATTCGATACTGTAGATCATAATATTCTCCTTCAGAGAATCTCTCGGATGGGCCTTTCAGGGACCCCATTTGAGTGGCTCTCTGACTTCCTGAAGGACAGGACCTTTCAAGTCCTAGATTGATCTTTTTTTTCTAAACCTCTGCTACTCAGTTGTGGGGTGCAGCAGTAGCCCTACTTTTTTTTAAACATTTATACGTCCCCCCCCATGCAAGAACTATTGAGCCACATGGACTATCTCTAGTATCCTATGCGGATGATACTCAGTTGGTCTACTCCTTCTCTGCTAAGAATACCCAAGAACCGGCTACCTTATCTTCCTGTCTCTAAATATCACCAGAGGGATGATAGAGAGCAAGCTTAAGTTCAACGATGGGAAAACAGAAGTTATGATCGTCGGGAATCCTTCCTTCCTTAGGTCCCCATCCTTAGCAGTGAACTTGCCTAAGGATCTACCTCTGCCTAAAGATTCCATAAAAAACTTGGGCTTTTGGCTAGATCCACACCTTACAATGGAATGCCATTCTAAGAAACTGGCAACTACCTGTTTCGGTTTTCTAAGAACCCTTAGGAAAATCTTTCAATTACTTCCATTTTCAGCCAAAAGACTTCTTACTCAGGCTTTGATAATTTCACGTCTCGATCATGGGAACGTACTGCTCCTGAGCTCTCCTTCGCATGTTCTAAAGAGACTTCAGGTGGTGCAGAACGCTGCTGCTCACCTACTTACAGACACCCCCAGACATTCATCTGCCACTCCAGCCTTGGCTTCCGATTGAACAATGCATTATTTTTAAAGCTATGTGTTTTATTCACAGTGCCCTTCGAAACAAGGGTCCATTCTTCCTCAGACGAATCATCACTCCCTATTCCCCCGGAGAGTACTCAGATCTTCTTCAGCTTTTTTAAATAACTCCTTTTGTACTAAGAAAGTTAGATTTGGGGGTAGGTCGTTCGCCTGTAGAGCAGCTAAGAACTGGAACTCCCTCCCCTTGGAACTTCGTCACAACATGTCAGAATCTTCTTTTAGTAGAAAATGTAAAACTGTATTGTTCCCTGTTTAGGTCTGCTCCTCTTACCTAGTGATCTTCCTCAGCCCTGGTAGGCCTTCGGGTAGACACGCGCTCTACAAATCCTCGAAACTAACCAAATCTAGCACACAACTGGTTGTTTCACTGTCTCCAGATATCAACATCACTTCGACAAGACTTATCAATTGTTTGGAGAAGGTGTTGAAATGGATGGCAGGCAGCCACTTAAAATTAAATAGGGAGAAAACAGAGGTCAACAACCATCCTTCTGGCAACAGATCAGCTGGTGAAGTGCCCAGCACTTAAAAAGGAGGTGAAGAGTTTAGGCTTCACCTTGAACAATCAGCTTCCCATGGCCACACAGGTAAGCAAGGTAGCCAGTAGCTGCTTTGGTCTGCCGAGAGCACTGAGGAAAACTCTCAGAAGGCTTCTGACTGAGTCAAGGAGAATAGTGATCCAGAGCCTGATCCTATCATGCATTGATTATGGTGATTCACTCTATATAGATAGTCCTAAGGCAGTGATAGAAAAACGACTAATTATTCAGAATGCTGCAGCCCGGACACCATTAGGTATTCCTAAATTACAGTCAGCTAGGAAAGCTCTAAAATCCCTTCACTGGCTGCCCATAGGCTGTAGAGTTCAGTTTAAGGCTCTTTGCCTTGTACATTGGGCTAAATGCCGGGTGGGTCCCAAGGATCTTCGTCCGTTGATCACACCGTATAAACCCAATAAAGTTCTCAGATTTAAAACCATTCATCTTATGGTTGTGCCCAGAATAACCAGAGCCAGATGTGGGGGACACTTGTTTTCTTATCTTGCCCCCAAGCTTTGGAACTCTACTCCTCTTAATCTGAGAAGCGAAAATAACTTTTTGATCTTAGGAAGCAGCTAAAAACTTCTCTCTTGCCATAATTTGTCTCTTTTTTTCTTCACTCACTGTTCTTTTCTCTAGTGCTGGGAAACCCAGTGTCAAGGCAGCCATGCTCTTTATAAATATGGTGAAATAGAAAAAAAAGAAAAAGGGGTTCCTGTGCTTTTCACAATTTTTGTGAGGCACCAGAAGGTGGTCCCTCTTAGGGTATCAACTTTGAAAAAATGGGTTATTGTTCATGGATGTATTCATTTTATTGGTTTATGGGCCTCTCCGTGACTGACTGGGTGTACGACTATAAAGCACTTTTTAGAGGGTAATTTCATGAGCATGTGGGTGATATCAGTTACTAACTAGGGCTCTGTGGGTGTCACTAGGCTTCTAGTATCCGGTGCCATCTGGTGTGTGCATGGGGGTGCCATCAGTGTGGCGGTATCTTTCGATCTACACGTGCACAGGACAATGTATAAAGAGGAGGCGTGTCGCAACTGAACGTTATTTGGTAATGATAACGTGCCCTGAAGTTGCATGTGTACCCCTCTAGTCCCGGCATGTGGTGTGCACTGTGACGCTCCCTGGTTGCACCAGGTGTCTTAACTATTCCCTTTTTTAGAGACTTCTTTTGGGCTAGCTTTGGGCTTCTTTTTATTCATCATTGGGCGCTCAATTGTCAAGGCCCGGAGGGGTTTTGGAGACTTGTTTCGCGGCCCCTATGTGCCTATGCTATTGCCATGTCTGAGAGTGGGATTTTTGCTTCCTCCAGACAATTTGTGTAAGGTGTTGTGTGTTGGCTGATGGCTAGGCCTGATACAGAAGTAAGCATATTTCTGCATTCTATTCTCGCTCAGAGCTGTATTGGATCTTTTTGGACTCTGTACCCCACTCTCCCTCATACCACATATTTTCCATGATATTTGGACCTGTGGTTCCCTGCTGTGGCCAGGGACATCTATTCTGCAATATGCTTCTTTCATTATTTCAGAAAGGCATGACCTAGAGAGCAGGCTTAGGTGACTTGTAAAATTTTGAGGGAAAGGAGGATGCAAAATATTGCTGCATGGAGAGTCTGGTGCAAGGCCAAGAATTTTTGGACTTTTGCCCAAGTGATGGTAATGGACTGGGATGGCTGGTTGTTCTGGTGAATCCCCTCTACTGACTCGGTGCCATGTGATGCTTTTCAAACTGTCAGATTTCATGCATGTGCTGAGGAGGTTATGGGGTCTTCATTATCCCAAGCGCACGGGAAACCTGTCTCCTGACACTGGAGGACAGCTTACTTTTGGAACTAAAGGAAGGCCTCCAGTTGGTTGGAGACCACTAGCTTTCTGGGGGTGCTGTTAGGACCGTGCAGCAGCCCTGAGCTTCTCAAACACAAGTAAAGGCTTAAATCCCTAATGTTGTCTCCTTCTTTTGAGTTTTGGTACGGCGAATTTTGAGGTGTTCGGGAAATGGATGGTTCGAATTGGGGGTTTTAACTTACAGCACATATGGGTTCTACCTTAGTGTGAAGGCATTACTTCCCCAAACAGTTATCCCTCCTTGCTGTGGTTATGGCCCCAGTCTTTGCTGGGCTGGGTTCCATGTCTTTGGTTGCTGTTGCCACATGTTTGTCCAAGTACATGAACCCTGTTGCGGTGGTGGACTGACTTCCCTGCAGATAAGTGTAAGGTGCATTCTGGTTTCTTTGGGTTTGTCTTTGTGGATGGAGATTTTGTGGAGACTGGTCCGGCTCATCGACCTCTGTTTGTGATATGCCTTTAGCCAGCATCTGTCAGTCATATGGCCCATTCTGTAGCATTAGTAACATTCTTTAAGGTCTAGCTACTGCCAACATCCCTGGTTTCTGCCGTTGTAGCTAGATTGCAACTCTCTGGGGCTTTGCGATGGAGCTCCCTACAGAACTGGTGCTATTTGCATGCTCGTGGTCAATGCGGCCCCCTCGCGGGCAGTCTTTTTCAATTTGTGTTGGACCATCCTAGGGGTGTCTCTCTGAGCTTGCTCCTGTCTTTATCTGTCCTTTTCTTGTTTCTTTTTGTGATATTGTAATATGTGAGGTCGTATCTCCCGCCAGGTTTTGGTGTCTAGCCCCATTACGCTGTCCAATCCGTTGTGTATATCTGTGGGCAGCACCTTTTTGAGGACACTGTAAAAAAAAAAAGCGACCGGGTAGCCCATATCGGTCCCTGGTTGTCATGTCTCTTGTCCCCATCGTTCCCTCCTCCTATACAGAAAGTCGGTTATGGCCTCCCCAGGCTTAACTTCAGAAGCAATGTGTAAAGTAGTTGTACTAACACACACAGTAACTAAGTGAAAACACTACAAAATGATACAACATAGATTTAGAAAAATAGGTAATATTTATCTAAACAAAAGAAGACCAAAATGACAAAAATCCAACATACACAAGTCAAGCTATACATTTTCAAAACAATAAGAGTCTTAATCCTTAGAAAACAGTGAGGATGCTGTTATTTCACAAAAGTACCTGGGTAGCATCAAAATAAAGTTGCATGGGCGAGTGTGCGTCGAAAAAGGCCAGCGATGCGTTGATTTCTCACCCGCCAGCAAGATCGTCGTTCCTCCTCCGGTTAGGTCGGAATGGGTCGTTTCTTCAACAAGAGAGCAAGAGAGCGATGCGTCGATCCGGACGGGCACCTCTGGTCCGGGCAAGCTTTGCGTTGATTTTCCACACCCAGAAATGTTGCATTGAAAATCTGGTTGCATGGTATCACAAAACCGCACTGTGCGGGGTTTCTGTCATTATCAGCCTTCATTAGCGGGTGTTGCGCATTGTTTCTCCAGCCGAATTGCGGCGATCTTTCAGCCACAATTCAGGTAGAGCGTTGATTTCAGCTGCGAAGCCGGCGGCGTGTTGTTTATCAGCGTTGAAAATTCCCTGCACGACGGTCTGTGTGTGGATTTTCAGTTCTTGTCTGCCAACTTCACCTTTCAAGGGCCCAGGAACTGTATAGGGCACCACTTGGCAGGGCAGGAGTCTCAGCAGAGAGACCAGCTACTGGCAGGGGAAATCTTTGAAGGCCCTGAGGCTTCAACAAAAGGAGGCAAGCTCAGTTCAAGCCCTTTGAGATTATTCTCAAGCAGGAATGCATAACAAAGTCCAGGCTTTGTCCTCTTTCACAGGCAGAAGCTGCAACATCAGGATAGCCCAACATAGCACAATCACAGGCAGGGGTTGCACTTCTCATCTCTTCAGCTCTTCTCCTTGGCAGAGATTCCTCTTGATTCCAGAAGTGATATAATTATCTAGGGTTTTGGGTCCTCTTCGTATACTCCTTTCTCCCTTTGAAGTAGGTCTACTCCAAAGGAAAGTTTCTCCTGTGTGTTAGATCCTGCCTTGCCCAGGCCAGCCCCCAGACACACACCAGGGGTTTGGAGACTGCATTGTGTGAGGGCAGGCACAGCCCTTTCAGGTGTAAGTGACCACTCCCCCCCACCCTCCTAGCACAGATGGCTCATCAGGGTATGCAGGCTACACCCCAGCTCCCTTTGTGTCACTGTCTAGAGAGAGTTGCAAACAGCCCAACTGTCAAACTGACCCAGACAGGTTATCCACAAATAAGCAGTCACAGAATGGTTTAAGCAAGAAAATGCCTACTTTCTAAACGTAACATCACATGTTGCTAAAGTTGCCCTAGGTGGGAAGGGTATGCCCAGGCGTGGGTCCCTTGCTCACTGTGCCACTGGATTCAAGCTAGCCTGGCTGATGAAGGGTGATACCCTGAAACCAGTCCCAGGATGCTTGTTTCCGGTCCAGGGAGGACCTGGCCTGGAAGTTCCGGCTGGACTGTTACCATGAGGAACAAGGGCAAGACTGATTTGCATATGGATGGGTCCAAACTGGGGTGGCATGGTGAGCAAAAGAACGATGAATTAAACCCAGATCTGTGATTGGGGATGAGTGTTTGCACTATTCAGCACTCCGTCCATCACCCTTTTGTGTTAGTAAAGTTGCCCTAAGTGGGAAGGGTATGGGGAAGGGTATGCCCAGGCGTGGACCCTTGCTCACTGTGCCACTGGATTCAAGCTAGCCTGGCTGGTGAAGGGTGATACCACGAAACTGGTCCCAAGATGCTTGTTTCTGGTCCAGGGAGCATCTGCCTGGCAGTTCGGGCTGGACTGTTCCCATGAGGAAAAGACACAAGACTGATTTGCATATGGCTGGGTCCAAACTGGGGGTGGCACGGTGAGCAAAATAACAATGGATTAAACCCAGATCTGTGACTGGGGTGAGTGTTTGCATTGTTCAGCACTCGGTCCATTATCCTTTTGTGTTGCTTACTTTCTAAAAGTGGCATTTTCAAACACACAATCTAAAAACAAACTTTACTAAAAGATGTATTTTTAAATTGAGAGCTCAGAGACCCTAAACTCCAAATATCTGCTCCCAAAGTGAATCTGCACTTTAATAATATTTAAAGGCAGCCCCCATGTTAACCTATAAGAGGGATAGGCCTTGCAAGTGTGAAAACCAAATTTGGCAATATTTCACTGTTAGGACATGTAAAACACATAAGTACATGTCCCACATTTCACATACACTGCACCCTGCCCATGGGGCTACCTAGGGCGTACCTTAGGAGTGCCTTACACGCCTAAAAAAGGGCAGTTTAGGCATGGCAAGTGGATATACTTGCCAAGTCGAATTGGCAGTTTAAAACTGCATACGCAGACACTGCAGTGGCAGGTCTGAGCCACGTTTACAGAGCTACTAATGTGGGTGCCAAATTCAGTGCTGCAGGCCCACTAGTTGCATTTGATTTACAGGCCTTGCACATCTCTAGTGCACTGTACTAGGGACTTACCAGTAAATCAAATATGCCAATCATGGAAAGCCAATTTCCACATACATTTTACATAGGAACACTTCCACTTTAGCTCTGGATAGCAGTGGCAAAGTGCCCAGAGTAGCAAAAACAGCAAAAACACAGTCCAGTATACATCAACAACCTGGGAAACAGAGGCAAAAAAGTTAGGGGAGACCACGGCAAGGATGCCAAGTCTAACAAAGATAAAGATTCAATAAGCACATGTTAAAATATAACTTTTGCAGGTTTAAAAACTTGGAAATCTACAGTTGTCTCTTGGTTACACAAGTACCTGGTTTGCATCAGAAATAACACGCACGTAGACCGCAGAGGAGGAGATGCATGGAAAAATATGGTGTGCATCAGATTTTCCTACGCGCCACAGATGATGCGTTGTTTCTTTCCACACTGCAAGGGTTTTACGTCGTTGTTCAGCACGCAGTCTTGGTTACTCACTGCTATGCAGGGATCTTTTTGATGCCCCGGGACGATGCAGGGAAATCCTGGGCACCCTGGAAGAGGTCACAGGTTTTTCACTGATCCGGGAGGGCGATGCATCAAACTTTCTGTCGCACGGCAGGCGCTGCATTGATTTTCCACTAGGGGAATCAGGTGCATCCTTCTGGTTTGGCTGTGTATCGATCCGGTAGGGCGGTGCACAAATTTTCTGTTGCAAGACAGGCACTGCGTCGACTTGCCACTGGGAAAGTTGGTGGGTCATTCCAGTTGAGCTGTGCAGTGATTTCTCAGTCACAAGGCAGGCTGTGAGTCGTTTCCGGCAGGTTGTGTGTTGATTTTCGGCACATAAGGAGTTTCCTGAAGAGATGAGTGTTTTGGCACTAAGACTTCAGAAAACAGAATGCAAGCTCAATACAAGCCCTCGGAGAGCAGTTCTCTGCAAAGTCAGAGGTCAGCAGGGCAGCAGAGCAACAGCAGTTCAGCAGTCCTTCTTAGCAAAGCAGTCCCAATGAGTCATTTGGGCAGCCAGGCAGTTCCTCTTGACAGGTTGTAGGTTCCAGTCCAGAAGTGTCTGAGTTGGTGGGGTCAGAAACCCCGTTTATATGCCTAAAAATGCCTTTCAAGTGGGGAGACTTCAAAGAGTGGTTTTGAAGTGCACAAGCTCCCCTTTCAGTACAGGTTTGTCTGCCAGGGTCCCAATAGGGGGTTTGTCAGTCCATTGTGTGAGGGCAGGCCACTAGCCTTAGAAATGGAAGTGTCAGGCCCTCCACCTTTCCAGTCCCGGAAGACCCATTCAGTATGCAGATGAGTGCAGGTGTGACTGAGTCTCCTGTGTTTGTGGTTGTCTGGGTGAAATGCGCAAGGGAGCTGTCAACCAGCCTAGCCCAGATGTTGATCGGAGATAGGCTGTAAGACACAGATGGATTTTAAGTGCAGAGAAATGCTCACTTTCTAAAAGTGGCATTTCTAAAATAGTAATATAAAATACAACCTCACCAATAAGCAGGATGTTCTATTACTGGTCTTGCCATACTAAATATAACCTTGTTACCCATTTCTGATCAGAATCTACCACTCAAACAGTATATCAGGGTAGTCCTAATGCTAGCCTATGAAAGGAGCAGGCCTCGCAGGAGAGGAAAACAAATTTAGGAGTTTTCCACTACCAAGACATATAAAACACACAGGTACATGTCCTGATTTTCACCTACATAACACCCTGTCCTATGGGTTAAATAAGGCCTACCTTAGGGGTGACGTATATGTGGAAAAAGGGGAGTTTTAGGCTTGGCAAGTACTGTTAAATGCCAAGTCGAAGTGGCGGTGAAACTGCACACACAGGCCTTGCAATGGCAAGCCTGAGACGTGGTTCAGGGGCTACTTATGTGGGTGGCACAACCAGTGCTTCAGGTCCACTAGTAGCATTCAATTTACAGGCCATGGGCACACGTAGTGCACTTTACTAGGGACTTAGAAGTAAAATAAATATGCCAATTGGGTGTGAGCTAATATTACCATATTTGTAGGGTGAGAGCACCTGTACTTTAGCACTGGTTAGCAGTGGCAGAATGTCTAGAGTCCTAAAGCCAGCAACAAGGTCAGAAAAAGAAGAGGAGGAAGGCAAAAAGTCTGGAGGTTACCCTGCATAGAAGCCATTTCCAACATACCCTTGTTCCAGCCTAAAGCTAGAGTAGGCTCATCAATACTTTGATGGACTTCCCTGCTTAGGGCGATAGATCATGGTCAATGGACAATTACGGCAGGGGAACTTACCAGTTCTATGCCTTTCTGAACTCAGTTGGGCTTCTCTGTCTGTTCCCTCTGGGTTCACTGAACTGACACATGGGGAACCCTTATCCTCATCTGGGGACCTCATCTGTGAAGCTGCTAACCTTAATTTGCTCACAGATGCATCTCAGTAGGCAGACAGTACCACCATGGCCAGCATAATGATTTGGCCCGTTCCACTCTTGGAGCTGACTTCCATCCCCAACCCAGGGAAAACTCTGTCCACAAGGACAGCAACCAACAGAGGCCACTGACAGCTGTCAATATCAAGAACCAGGCCCCAGGATATCCACTGTTAAGTGAATGCCTTGAGTGGGGCCATTGGGTAAGCTTATCTTCCAGTTTGGAGGCTGGCAGGGAGTTCCCTATGGGATCCTAAGGTTTCCATGACCTCTGAGGCATCTCAGAATGGGGGGCAGTAGCCCCGGGAGTTTTGTACCCCTTCTCCACTCTACCTCCCACCAGTTCAGGGGTGGGATCCTGACACTGGTTAACTAACCCAGGGTCTATACCCTGAAGCTGAACAGAGGACAGGTGTGAGTCCTCCTTCACCTTGTCCCTATATCTGGGCTCCAGTACCCTCCTTTGGGGAGTGGTACTGCCAGACAACTGAACTGTCAGGATGCCCTTAGGGGTCACCCATTCCCATTCTCCTGCCACCAGGGGTAGCTCATTCCTCGGAATGCAGCCAATGGGCATCTGAGGACTAACTATGACCCTTCTCTGGGTCACCTCCCCACCCAAAGAGAACCAGAGCTACCTGTAGGTGGCTCTCACGATTGTCAGTGACTCTGACTTCGTGGAATGTGTTCAGTAGGATCTACTCTGATGACACCAGCAGAACCCTGACAATATTCACGCATAGCCTCCACCTGTTGCCCATTGATGGTGACCCACTGCGTATACTTGGAAGTATTTGCAGACATGTGGGCTTATGGCACCATCACTGCATTCCCCAGGGACACTAGGGTTAACTGTATCTGCTCCACAAAACTAACTGAGACTACCTCCTCCTGAGCGCTACACTAGCCAACCCAGGTGTCAGCCTTCCAGTAGGGGGGCTGTGCCCTCTTGAGACACTTGAAGCTGCCCTTAGAGTGACCATACTTAGTGCACTCTATGCATTGTGGTACAAACCTCCCTGTCTTACTGTCAAAGAACTCTTTCTTTTTGGACTCAGACTGGGACTGGATACCACTATTCCCTTGGGATTTATTTTAGGGGCCTTTTGAGAACTTATTTTTTAAGTTTTTCACCCCCCTCTTGTTTCTGTTGGGAACCCTGACCATCTTTGTGCGTGTCCCCCTGTATAGTTTTTTTAACACTCTGGTTCTAGCCCGAGGTCCGCCTACTCAGCAAGCTTCCTGAGATCAGTCAGCTTACTGTCAATCAGGTGCTGGTGTGACTCTGTAAAGCAAATACTGAGCATATGCTCTCTCAGGATCAAATTATATAAAGCCATATAGGTGGTCATTACAACCCTGGCGGACGGTGTTAAACCGGCGATAAGACCGCCAACAGGCTGGCGGTAAAAATTTGGGAATTACGACCGTGGCGGAAACCGCCAACAAAGACAGCCACTTTAACACTCCGTCCGCCACGGTGGTACAAACACACCGTGGCGGTAACCGCCAACAGACAGGCGGGAGACAATGTACCGCCCACACTATTATGACAGGCCAATCTGCCACCTTTTCCGGGGCGGATTCACCGCAGATAAAAACACGGTAGAAACAGGCATTTTGAAGGGAAAACGCTCACCTCTACACACTCCACGAGGAAGGAGGGCACCATGGATCCAGAACTTCATATTCTCCCAGCGCTAGTCTTCCTGCTCTTCTACTAGGAGCATCAACGCCGGCGGCGAAGACCACGGTGAGTACTGCACCTACAACATAGGGGAGGAGGGAGGCAAAAACACAGGGACACACACACTCAACACCCCAACCACCACCCGACCCTCACCCACTACAACACACACACACCAATGCTTAGCTATACATTACAGTAACACCCCCCAAACTCCCCTGGAAGAATGCAAAGACAAAAGGAAATGAGTGTAACCATTGTAATATATCAAAATACAGTAAGCAAATATATATATATATATATGTATATTTATATTTATATATATATATACACAATAAACAAAATATACACCACGATTAGTAGTGCAGGTTTTGCACCATTCATAGTCTGTGGACCACTGGGCCCAAAATGCATGGGCGAGGCCCACACAAGATACCCGACCATGACGGAGAAAACAATGCTGGGGCATCAGATAGAAATACAACAGGCACCTCAGGGGAAAGGGAAGGGGGGGCACCTCAGCCGGATGAGTGCACCACGCCAGATCCACGAGGGGCCTCCATGCCCATTGATGTATCCTGGGGAGTGCAAAGCCACAGTCTCTCAAGTCTCTACAGTGGGTGGGTTGCCCACTGTACCATCCTGGGGAGTGCAAAGCCACAGTCTATCAAGTCTCTACAGTGGGTGGGTTGTCCACTGCACCATCCTGGAGAGTGCAAAGCCACAGTCTCTCAAGTCTCTACAGTGGGTGGGTTGCCCACTGCACCATCATGGGGAGTGCAAAGCCACAGTCTCACAAGTGGCTGCATGTCTCCACTGGTTCTGGAGGGGGACTGGTGCCCAGAGTGCTACATCCTGTGCAGGACAGACGGAGTGGATGCAGGTCTCCACTGGTTCTGGAGGGGGACTGGTGCCCAGAGTGCTTCATCCTGTGCAGGACAGACGGAGTGGATGCAGGTCTCCACTGGTTCTGGAGGGGGACTGGTGCCCAGAGTGCCTTATCCTGTGCAGGACAGACGGAGTGGATGCATGTCTCCACTGGTTCTGGAGGGGGACTGGTGCCAAGAGTGCAGCACTCACCCCGTGACGGTCCGGGTTGCGTCACTGCCCCTGCCACAAATGGGCTAGCGGTGCTTTCCATGGCGGTCTTTGCTCTGTTCAGTGGTGCTTGACATGGCGGTCTTTGCCCTGTTCAGCGGTCCTTGGCCTGTTCAGCAGTGCTTGAGTTGCCAGTTTCTGACCTGTTCAGTGGTCCTTGCCATTGCGGTCTTTGCCCTGTTCAGCAGTGCTTGCCATGGCGGTCTTTGCCCTGTTCAGCGGTCCTTGGCTCTGTTCAGTGGTGCTTGACATGGCGGTCTTTGCCCTGTTCAGCGGTCCTTGGCCTGTTCAGCGGTGCTTGAGTTGCCAGTTTCTGACCTGTTCAGCGGTCCTTGCCATGGCGGTCCGTCATTGCCCAGCTGGGCTGTGGCTGGCGGTCCTTCATGGGTCAGCTAGGCTGTGGCTTGCGGGACCCTCCTAGCCAGCTGAGCTGTGGCCTGCGGGGCCCTCCTGGGCAGTGACGATGGGGCTGGCGGTGGCCTCCTGGGCAGTGACGATGGGGCTGGCGGTGGCCTCCTGGGCAGTGAAGATGGGGCTGGCGGTGGCCTCCTGGCCACTGGGGATGATGGCGGTCTTCTCCGCCGTGCTGCTCCTCCCAGACTATGGAGATTTCTTCTGCCCCTTCCCCACCTTGGGAGGAGTCACAGCTGAGTCCACACTCCCCCCGGGGCCCCTGTGAGCGGCTAGGCTGGCTGGAGTCTTCCCCCTCTCCCGCTGGGCACTGTCCAACTTCTGGTGCTTCACAGGGGGGGGACTGGTTGTGCTGTTGCTCCATGCCACACTGGCTGCCCTGGTGGCCGGTGCACTCCATATACCTGTAACAACAGGCACCACTGGTCCTGGAGATTTTTTGGCTGAGGTGCTAGTATGGGACCTATGAGTTGGACGTGGGGGTGGTGGGAAATAGGTTAAGGGTGGACAGGAAAAGTTGTTTGGACACACTGGGACTGGTAGCTGGAGGGGGTTTGGGAGTGGAGGAAGAGGTGGTGGTTGTAAGAGGTGTAACTTTTGTGGATTTGGGTGCAGGTGCATGGGCTGGAGGCTGTCGTGAGGTGGATGGCTGTTGGGTGGGTGTGTGCCTGCGTTTGTGTATCTTCGGAGGGGGCGTCACAGACACACTGGGAGAGGACACAGGGGACGTATAAATGGTAGTGGGGTGGTGAGTGCACGTGAGCGGGGTGTGGTGGTGGGTGTGCTGGTGCAGGACATAGTGGTAGTGCATGCAGGTGTGAGTGTAGACGAGACTGGGAGGGAGGAGGGAGGAGGGAGACGAGGAAGAGGGGGACACAGTGGAGCCAGTGGATGTTGGTGTGTCTGTATGTGTGTGATTCTTGCGTGTGTGCCTGTGGGATGTGTGGTGCTTATGTTTGTCTGAGCTTCCCTTGTGTAATGAGGTGTGTGCAGGCTGGTCTGATGGTGTGCTTGGGATAGGCAGAGGTACAGGGATTGAGTCTGGGTGGAGGAAGTTGGAGGGGGGAGGCTAGACACAGGGACAATGGCTGCCATCAGTGCTGAGGCCAGAGTCTGAACAGTTCAATGAAGGGCAGCCTCACCAGAATGAATGCCCTCCAGGAATGCATTGTGTTGCAACTCCCTTTCTACACCCTGGATGTCATTCAAAATGGTAGACTGCCCAACAGTGATTGACCTGAGGAGGTCAATGGCCTCCTCACTGAGGGCAGCAGAGGTGGCAGGGGCTGAGGTGCCTGGGGCAAAGGTGATGCCCACCCTCCTGGGTGAGCGGGCACGGGGTGAAGGCAGAGGGGCTGCTGGGAGGGCAGTGCTGGTAGGGGGGGTGGCGGCTGTACCTGTAGAAGTGGGGGGGCACAGATGTTGCCGCCACCACAAGGGAGCTCCCATCAGAGGATGAGTCCGTGTCGCTGGTTGCAGATCCTGTGACCGCCGTGGTGCTCCCCTCGCCCTCCGTCCAACTGGTATATTCTGAGTCCGTAGTGTGGGCCTCCATGCCCATGTGGGATGCAGCTCCCTCGTGCTCCGGTGCCACTGTACCTCCGCCTGATGATGCTAATGCACACAAAAACAGGGAGACCACAAAAAGGGGGGGGACGACAGAAGAAAGACAGGTTGAGTGCATGGCTTACCGCTACCGTTTGCGGACAATACAGACACAGCAGCCCCCTGCACTACGTCGCACTGTTGGGCTCTACAGTGCAATTCCTGGGAAATGGCCTACAAGGCTATGGACGACATCTGCACACATAGATGACACAGGTGCATGAATAGCTGTACTTGGCACTCTACAGAGGTGGGGTGGGGGGGTCACAGGGCCATGCCTTACGAATGGGCTTAGCTACCGAACTCGCCCTGGCCTAGGGGAACCCACAGCCCTCCTCCCCCACCCAGACACCTTCACTGCACGCTAAGTCTGCTGAATGATAGTGTACTCACCCCCTTGTGTCTGCTGTGATGCCCTCAAGCGCCCATCCAACTGCGGGTAGGCCACCGCCAGGATCTGGAACATCAGGGGGGTCATGGTTCGACGGGCACCCCTCCCACGTTGGGACGCCATCCCCAGCTGAGCCTCCGCCGTCTTCTTGCTCCAGCGGCGAATGTCCTCCCATCTTTTCTGGCAGTGGGTGCTCCGTTTGTGGTGGACCCCCAGGGTCCGGACGTCCTTGGCGTTGGCACGCCAAATATCCTTCTTCTGGTGGGCGCTGACCTACATGAAATGTACAGGGGAAGAAGAGAAGTCATTACTAACTGCACTGTCAAAGTGAGTGGCCCACATCCCTACCCTTGCCATGTGGCACATGCATTCACAGTCTTTCATGCACGCAGAACTCTGTCCTCTTCCTTTTTACAACCAGCCCTCTCCACACAGGCATAGCCCATACAACATGCTCCCTGTGTCCTTACCTGTTGGTCTGGAGGACAGTAGATTAGCGTGTACTGGGGAGGACCCCGTAGATGAGCTTCTCCAACTCCTCTTCAGTGAAGGCAGGGGCCCTTTCCCCAGACGCACGAGCCATTGTCACTTTCAGACCGAAGTCACAGCAGCACTTGCAGTGTAGGTCCTCTCCTGTCGAAGATCAGGTATCGAGTGATTAAACAGTTAGAAAATGGCGGTCATGTCCGCGGCGGTGCGTACCATCACCGCCAGTGTACATCGTCATTGGCTCCTGGGACCCATAGGGTCCAATGTTAACCAATGCAGCTTTGCGCCGCGGTCTTCGACCGCCTACCGCGACGGTGTACAACGCCAGCGCAGTTACCTCACATCCCATTGTTCCACTTTACAGGTCAGGCAGCCACCATTTCAGGGGCCCACATGGCCTAATTACCTACTGCGTCACACATACCTAGGCCTAGTCTCACATCACACATGCAGGCCAGATTTTGTGTATGAATGGTGTTCTGTGCAGACTGCGGGTAAATACCTCTGAGTTGTTTGACTCTGTGCTCGCTGTTGGCCTTCCTAGGCACCGTCCGCTGGGACATGTGAGGAGATGGCGGAATCCTCCGGTGTACCGACCGCTGATGGACCTGTCAACAATGGAGGAAAGACATTTGATAATCACCTACATGTTTGACCGTGCCACAATCCAGGAACTGTGCACACAGTTGGAGCCTGACCTGATGTCAGCAATCCGCCAGCCCACTGGAATCCCCCCTCAAGTGCAGGTGCTATCAGTGCTCCATTTCCTTGCAAGTGGGTCATTTCAAACAACTGTGGCCATGGCATCAGGGATGTCCCAGCCTATGTTTTCCAACGTGTTGTCCAGGGTGTTGTCTGCCCTGCTGAAACACATGCAGAGCTACATCGGTGTCCCTCAGGTGGAGGACTTGCCTACAGTGAAAGGTGACTTCTATGCCCAGGGACATATCCCCAGCATCATAGGTGCCATTGATGGGACCCATATAGCTTTGGTCCCCCCCCGACAGGAGTGAACAGGTGTACAGGAACCGGAAGAGTTATCATTCCATGAATGTACAGATGGTATGTTTGGCAGACCAGTACATCTCCCATGTGAATGCCATTTTCCCTGGCTCAGTGCATGACGCCTACATCTTGCGGAATAGCAGCATCCCTTATGTGATGGGTCAACTCCAGAGGCACCGGGTGTGGCTATTAGGTGACTCTGGTTACCCCAACCTGTCATGGCTACTGACCCCAGTGAGGAATCCGAGGACCAGGGTAGAGGAACGCTACAATGAGGCCCATGGACGGACTAGGAGGGTGATCGAATGCACCTTTGGCCTCCTGAAGGCCAGGCTTAGGTGCCTCCATATGACAGGTGGATCCCTATTCTCCTCACCAAAGAAGGTGTGTCAGATCATCGTAGCCTGCTGTATACTTCACAACTTGGCTTTGCGACACCAGGTGCCTTTTCTGCAGGAGCATGGTCCAGATGGTGGTGTTGTGGCAGCTGTGGACAGTGATGAGGAGGAAGCAGAGGAAGAAGACATTGACAACAGGGACTCAGTCATCCAGCAATATTTCCAGTGAAACACAGGTGAGAATACATTCCTGCCTACTACAAGTACTTTTACACTTCTACCTCTATCCTGTCGGTCGATTTCACCCAGTGTATGGTCACTGAGTTGTCACTTTCCATTACGGTTTCACAGGTGTGGTTTCCAACGTGTGTCATCTGCTTAGATTCCTCATGGACTAGAGCTGTGTGACATTGGTATGTTGACATTACTATTTCGTGGAAATTGTGCCACTGCAATTACAAATACACTATTTCTAAATCACAGACAGACTCCAGATCATTTTGTGCTTTAGGTGTGTTTATTTACATACAAAATATTGGTGGGGCGAGTTAAATGGTGAGGGGTGATGGCGGAGGAGTGTCTATGGCAGAGTTCAGTTTATTTGTCTCATAGGTGCATTGCCCATATGGGCATAGGAAGTGGGGCTGGGGCAGTTCCAATATGGACAGGGTGACAAAGTGGGACAGTGGGTTGACAATCAGGGTGGTCACATTTCTTGGCGGGGGTCTTGGCATTGTGCTCTGTCTTGTTCCTGGATCTCAGGGACCGCTTGCGGGGTGGTTCTCCATCTGCAGGGGGTGGGGTGCTGGTGTGGTGGTCCTGTGGTGGTGCCTCCTGTCCACTAGCGCCGGCGGAGGTGGTGGGCAGTTCATCGTCCATGCTAGTGTCAGGGACCCTTGGAGTGCCACAGTGTCCCTCGTGGTGTTGAGTATTTCCTTCAGCACCCCTACAATGGTGCCCAGGGTGGAGCTGATGGTTCTGAGTTCCTCTCTGAACCCCAAATACTGTTCCTCCTGCATGTGCTGGGTCTCCTGAAACTTGGCCAGGACCGTTGCCATCGTCTCCTGGGAGTGGTGGTATGCTCCCATGATGGAGGAGAGGGCCTCGTGGAGAGTGGGTTCCCTTGGCCTGTCTTCCCCCTGTCGCACAGCAGCCCTCCCAGTTCCCCTGTGTTCCTGTGCCTCCGTCCCCTGGACCGTGTGCCCACTGCCACTGCCCCCAGGTCCCTGTTGTTGTTGGGGTGGTGGGTTATCCTGGGTTCCCTGTAGTGGTGGACACACAGCTGATTGACGTGTCCTGTGGACGGAGGTATGGGCCCACTGGGTGGGTGCTGTGCTGGTGTTACCAGAGGGTGGAAGGTCTGTGGTGGCCTGTGCCTGTGTGAGGGGAACCGACTGTCCCGAGGCCCACGATGGTCCGGGCTGGTCATCTGGATCCAGTTGGACAGAGGTGCTGTCATCACTGTGGGCCTCTTCTGTGGGTGGGGTGGAGATGTCTGGACCCTCCTGTCTGGTGACGTTGGGTAGTGGTCCTGCAGGGGTGGAAAAGCATGATTATTGCATCTGTGTGTGTCATGGTGTGCAATGGGTGGGTGACCGTGTACCCCAGTGCTGGCATTCCTGTGTGGGGGCTTGTGTGATAATGGTTTAGGGGGGTGTATGGGTATGTGCAGTGTGCATGCTTTAGTGATGGGTGTCCATGCGTTGGTGTTGCATGCAGGGCTTGGTGCTGGGATGTGTGGTTTGTGATATTAGTACATTTGTGAGGAGTTGGAGTGATAGGGGAGGGGGTGAGGGTGGGGGTCTGTGATAGCATGCAGGTAGGGTGAGGGATATGGTAGTTAAAGGTTTGACTTACCAGAGTCCATTCCTCCACTGAATACTGCGAGGCCCTCAGGATGCAGAATCGCCAAGACCTGCTCCTCCCATGTTGTTAGTTGTGAGGGAGGAGGTGGGGGTCCGCCGCCAGTCTGCTGTACCGCCAGGTGGTGTCTTGAGACCACGGAACGCACATTCCCCCTTAGGTTGTTCCACCTCTTCCTGATGTTGTCCCGATTTCTTGGGTGTTGTCCCAATGCGTTGACCCTGTCGACTATTCTTCGCCATAGCTTCATCTTCCTTGCAATTGAGGTGTGCTGCACCTGTGCTCCAAATAGCTGTGGCTCTACCCGGACGATTTCCTCCACCATGACCCTGAGCTCCTCCTCTGAGAACCTGGATTGTCTTTGCTGTGCCATGGGGTGGTATAGGTGATGTGTGGGGTGGTGTGTGTGCTGATAGGTGTGCTGATATGTAGTGGTGGGTGGTGTTTTGTGTGTGGAAGTTGTGTGGGTGATGGTGTTGAGTGCCTGTGGATGGTAGTTTGTGGATGCTGGTGTTTCTCTCTGGCTTTCTCTCCGTGATTTTGGTCGTAGGGGTTTGTGGGTGATGTGGGTGTGTGTTTTATATTGTATTGGGTGTGTGGGAGTGGTGTTTGTATGTGTATCAGGTGTGTGTATTTGGAATTGTCCAATGTGGCTGTGTTTTGTAGAATTGTGTGTATTTTGAGCGTGGCGGTGTGTACCGCCAATGGAATACCGCGGTTGAATGACCGCCACGTGGATTCGTGTGTCGTGATATTGTGGGCGTATTTCTGTTGGCGGGACGGTGGAGGTTTTTTTTTCACCAGTTTATCACTGACCTTTGGTGTGGCGGACTTGTGTGGGTGTCTGAATTTTGTCGGATTCAGAGATGTGGGTCATAATAGCTGTGGCAGAATTCTGTGGTCGCGGCGGTGTGTTGGCGGTCGTTTGCACGGTGGTAAGCGGCTTTTACCGCCAATGTTGTAATGACCCCCATAATAATTTACTTTACTGCCCTTCACCCATTCATTCGGTGACTTGCTAGAAGAATCAAAAAGGTCTACCCAAGTTTGGTTGGAGTGTTTGGTACTGTCTCTGAATTTCTGGCGATACTTTTCAGGAGTTAGTCCAAACTTGGCAATTAAAGTGGCTTTCATGAGCATGTATGTGTTCTGGCCCTTAACTTCTAAAGTGAGAAGTGTGTCCCTCCCAAGTATTGGCTTGTATTTCCACAAGCCCACCCCCCATTGCTCGTCAAGAACCCGATGAGCCCATAGTGTAACTTCAGAAGCAGCAAACCACGTGTCAATGTCATCTCCCGCCACATATCTTGGCACCACATCTTTTAGTATACAAAGCTTTTTGTCTCAATCAGGTCCTGTATGTATGCTGCCACCATCACTGCTAGACTCAGACTGTCTAGACTTGGGATCAAGCTCTTTTATACTCAGTTCATGAGCCAGAAGTAGTTTCTTTTCAATACAGGCCCTCTCAGCTGCAGCCTCAGCTTGTTTGGTTTCTCTCTCAGCTTTCCTCTCCTCTGCCTCCATGTTTAAGCTTTCCAACTGCAGCCTGAATTCTGTCTCCTCCCTCCTTTCCTCTGTGGTCAGGCCACGACTAGAGTCACTGCTCCCTGCTTTGTCAGGGGCCCAAATCCAGGGGTGCCATCCCCCACTTCTGTTGGCAAATCCTCTAGAGAGCTATTCACTTGCTCTCCCAACTCATCACTTTCTTGTGAACGGGCTTCTGCTCAGGCCCTCAGTGCCTTTTAGTACACCTACTTGTTGGAAGCATCCCGGGTCGGTACTCCCATCCCATAGCAGAACCCTTTTAGCTGGCTGACAGTGTATGTCCCCAGCTCAGCTAGGTCAAACTCTCCTGCTCCTCCTTGAGACCCAGCCAGGGACACCTTGTATAGGATTAGATTAAAATGTCAAGCAGGAAAATTGAAAATTGACCTGTAACTTTTGGTAGGTACTATACACGTAGCTATTGTATGTCAATGCACAGACACAAGTCCTATCCTCACCACTGATCACCAATGTTAGAAATGGTGTCTCTAGTTGGCAGAGGTATACACCCTTGTCCAATTAGGGCCCACAATCCTAGTCAGGGTAAGTCATACACAATCCAAATTATCCTGTGCCCACCTTCTGGTACCTTGGCACTGAGCAGTCAGGCTTGACTTACAAGGCAATGTGTAATGTATTTGTGCAATAACTCATACAGTAACACAATGAAAACCCCACAAACATACACCACACAGGTTTAGAAAAATAGTTGATATTTGTCTGAATAAAATAAGGTCAAAATGATAAAGATTCAATTAGCACACGCTGAAATATAACTTTTGCAGTTTAAAAAGAGTATTAAAATAACACACACAGAGACTGCAGAGAAGGAGATGGGTGGGAAAATATGGTGTGTGTTGGATTTTCCGACGCAGCACAGTTGATGCGTCATTTCTTTCCATGCTGCAAGGGGTTTATACCATTTTTCGGCGTGCAGTCTTGATTCCTCACTGCGATGTAGGGACCTTTTTGATGCCCAGGGACGATGGAGGGAAATCCTGGGTGCGCTGGAAGAAGTCACAGACATTGCGTTGATATGGGAGGGCAATGCGTCAAATTTTCTAAAGAGATCAAGGAGTTTACTGAAGAGATGAAGTCTTTTTGCCCTTGAGACTTAAGGATGCAAGCTCAAGCCAGCCTTTGAAATGTAAGCGTCGGGCCTTCCAACCTTCCAGCCCCAGAAGACCCATTCAGTATGCAGATGAGTGCAGGTGTGACTGAGTGTCCTGTGTTTGTGGTTGTCTGGGTGAAATACACAAGGGAGCTGTCAACCAGCCCAGCCCAGACGTTGACTGGAGGCAGGATGTAAGGCACAGGTAGATTTTAAGTGCAGAGAAATGCTCACTTTCTAAAAGTGTCATTTCTAAAATAGTAATATAAAATCCAACTTCAGCAATAGGCAGGTTTTTCTATTACCATTCTGGCCATAACTGGTTACAAACCTGGTTATCCCTTTCTGATCAGAATCTACCATTCAAATGGTATATGAGGGTAGTCCTAATGCTAGCCCATGAAAGGAGCAGGTCTCACAGTAGTGGAAAATGAATTTGGGAGTTTTCCACTACCAGGACATATAAAACACACAGGTACATGTCCTGCCTTTTACCTACATAGCACCGTGCCCTATGGGTTCCCTAGGACCTACCTTAAGGGTGACTTATATGTAGAGAAAGGGGTGTTTAAGCCTTGGCAAGTACTGTTAAATGCCAAGTCGAAGTGGCAGTGAAACTGCAGACACAGGCCTTGCAATGGCAAGACTGAGACGTAGTTAAGGGGCTACTTATGTGGGTGGCACAACCAGTGCTACAGGCCTTGGGCACATGTAGTGCACTTTACTAGGGACTTACAAGTAAATTAAATATGCCAATTGGGTATGAGCCAGTTACCATGTTTTTAGGGAGAGATCACATGCACTTTAGCACCGGCTAGCAGTGGTAAAGTGTCTAGAGTCCTAAAGATAGCAAAAATTAGGTCAGAAAAAGAAGAGGAAGAAGGCAAAAGGTTTGTGGGTGACCCTGAAGTGAGGCCATTTCAAACAATTTACTTGCACCATTTATTTGCCTCCCTGTCATGGGGAAATGCCCCCTTTGCATACATTATGCCTGACACAGGCATAATGTAACGCAAAGGGTTACAAAGTAGTACAATGCATGCACTGAACCACTTTGTAAATATGGTGCAGGGATTTTGGCCATCTAACAAAACATTAGCATCAAGAAAATGATGCTTGTGTTGGTAGATGGCACTAGGGGCTCTCAACTATGCCCCTAAATATGCCAATCATGGATAACCAATCATAATCCAATTTAGACAGAGAGCATTTACACTTTACAATGGTCAGCAGTGGTAAAGTGCCCAGAGTCCTAAAGCCATCAAAAATTAAATTCAGCACAGGATCTAAAACATGAGTTCAGAAGCAAAACGTGCAGGGGTAACCACACTAAGGGGGTCATTATGACCCTGGTGGTCCTTCTCAGACCGCCGACAGCGTGGCAGTGCAGGATTGCCTAATTATGACAATGGAAGTGAACTGGCTGTATTGCAGCCAGTTCACCACCTGTACCACCAGGGGGGTAGGACCGCCTGGCCGAAGGTTGTCCTCCTTCGACCCGGCGGTCCAGCTAACACCGTCCGCAGTATTTTGAGCATCCTTACTACCAGGGATTCCGTGGCAGCAGCCCTGCCACGGAATCCCTTGCGGTAACGATACTGGTTATGAAAATAGAAAAAATACACTGTTCCAATATATGCAGGGAGGGAGTGTCAGTATTGTCAGGAGAGCCCTCAAGCATCCACTTGGATGCTAAGCATCATCATTGGGCTATCTCCTCGTCAGACCGGTACTGCAGTGTCTGGAGGACCACCCCACACAAGGTGGTGGCACTCAACCGAAATTAATACAGCAGAAATGATAAGGTCTGCAAAAAGTACTGACAATAGACAAAGAAGGACAGACAACGGATTAAAATTGACTCTGAGTCTTAGGCATCACGATTTAATAACTCAGAAAAAGGTTCAGGCCAAGATTAAAAAAGGGAAAGGAAGTGGAGTTAGTACGGGGAATAATGTCCCACTGTACTCCATTAAAAAAGAAAAGGTAGTGCACCTAATCCTAACACAGTGTGGTCAGCATGTTTCGCGCCTCTGTGGTCTAGAAATGATCCCTTGGCGCTTCGTCAGGACCGTAATGACTACTTCTCCTAACTATATAAACAAAAGGAAATAAGTGCTGGAAGGTCACTTACTAAATGAGGACTAATTGTCACCGTCACTGGGTCAGTAGGTCACCCATCCCATAGTAGAGATAGGGAATTCTAGGAATGCGCAAGCCTCAAACCAAAGGAAATTTATTCAAGTCTGCCGATAAACCTACTCCGGGTCGCGTGCCTGAAGACGTAAAGATACTGGTGACAGGAATGCTCATGCCTGTTTGCTTTGCAGGACTCCCCAACCCCCCCTCCATGGAGGACCCTCCCCACACCCCAACCCCATCAGAAGCCCCCCCACCCCAAGCAGTGAGAATCCCCTCTCCCGAGCCCCATTCTGAACCCCCAGCCCTCAATCTCCATTCTGAACACCCCCTCCCCTGATCCCCATTTGGAACCCCTGCCCCCGTACATCCACGCAGGCACACATCACACATACATACGTACACACACACTCATTCACACACACATGCACACACAGCCACAACACCCCATTACACGCATTCACACATGCACACATACACTTGCATAAACACACACAACACCCTCACCCCCTCCATTCACATAAACACCCCTCATTCATGCACACAACACTCATCACCCCCTCCCCTGTCGGTCAATCACCTTACCTGGTGGTCACGGTGGTCGTCCGGGAGGGAACAGGGTCCATGGCTGGCGCTTGCTCCTCCGCCAGCGCCCGCCAACATAACACAGCCACGCATATTACTAAGGCCCTCATTCTGACCTTGGCGGTCTTTTCGCAAGACCGCTGAGTTACCGCCGCGGTGAAGACCGCCGACCGCGGCGGTGTGCCGCTGTGCGCATTCTGACCGCTGGGAGCGTTCCGCCGGAAAACCGCCAGCAGCCACACTGGCGGTCGGCGGGAAAGTGGAGACTGGTCAACCTCCACCGCCACGCCAGCAGAACACCGCCCACAGAATTACGACCCACATTTCTGTGTGGCGGTCTTCTGTTGGCGGTCTTCTGTTGGCGGTCACGTCCCTATGGCTCCCGTCGCCTCCCGGAGGACCAACGCACAAGGTAAGTTGATCGTCCGTGAGGGGAGGGGGTGGGGGGGTGTTGTGTGATGTGGGCGTGCATGGGGGTGTGCGTGTGAGTGTGTAGAGGGGGTGTGTGAGTGCGTGTATGCGGGCGGGGGGTGCTGCTGTGTCTATGGGTAATGTGTGCTGTTCGGCAGGTGCGCATGTCGGCATGTATGTGTGCGGGTATGTGTCCCCGTTGTGTATGTGTGTGTAGGGGGTGTGTATATGTGCATGTTGGGGGTGTGTGCATGTCGGGGTACATGTATGTGCATGTCGGGGTGGGGGTGGGGAGGGGGTTTGTACCACCTCTGGGGGGTGGCAGGGGGGTGGAGGGTGTGGGGGGAGGACTCGGGTGGGTAGTGGGGGGTGGGGGAGACCCCTATCAGTGCCAGGGAAGGAATTCCCTGGCCCCGATAGTGCTTACCGCCATGGTTCGCACGGCGGTTCCCGCCCGCAAGAAACCGCAGCGGTAGGCAGGGTCATAATACCCTTGGCGGTCTTGGGACGACCGCAGGGCCGGAGTGCGCAAACTCCAGCCCCGCGGTCATGACCGCCGTGGCGGTCGGAGTGGAGAAGTAGCGGTCGGTCGCGGCGGGGACCGCCGCGGTCAGAATGCCATTTTTAATACCGCCGGTCTGTTCGCGGTCCGACCGCCGTCTCTCCGCCGACCGCCAGGGTCAGAATGAGGGCCTAAGTCGCAATAGGCGTGGCAGTGTTGTGTTGACGTGGCGGTGCCAGCAGAGCAACCTACACTGCACTGCCAACCACCAGTATGGCTGCTGGCGGCTCTCCGCCCAATTTATGGCAGGGAGCTGCCAGCAGACATAATATGGCGGTCTGATGACCACCGTCACTGGCAGTCTTGTGGCTGGCAGGACTTTGGCTGTCTACGTTCTAGACCGCCGAAGTCATAATGAGGGCCATCGTGCTGACAGGTCTAACACATGTCCGCCCAGCTGAAAGTGGGGAGAACTACCCAACCGCTTTGGAGTTCTCTTCAATAAGACGGAAAAACTGCATTGGCATGTTCTGTTCCAGAGCGATGTTCCACCATAAAATCCATTCCCTGTAGGGAGATGGACCACCTCAACAGTTTAGGATTATCACCCCTCATCTGCATCAGCCATCTGAGGGGCCTGTGGTCTGTCTGATCCCGGAAGTGAGTCCCAAACACGTAGAGTCTTAATCTTCAGTGCCCAGACCACAGGAGAAGCCTCCCTCTCTATTGCGCTCCAGTGCTGTTCCTGGGAAAGTAATCTCCTACTGATGAAGACTACTGGTTGATCTAGGCCCTTTTCCTTTAGCTGTGTGAGCACGGCTCCCACACCATGCTCAGAAGCATTTGTCTTGACCACAAATTCCTTGGGAAAGTCTGGCGCCTTGAGCACGGATGCCGTGCACATGGCCTCCTTTAGGGTGTCAAAAGCTGCCTGGCATGCCTCTGTCCAGATCACCTACTGGGGCTGCATCCTGGAAATCAGCTCTATTAAGGGGGCAACAATGGTGCCATACCCTTTGACAAATCTCCTGTAATAGACAGTGAGGTCTAAAAAGCCTCTCACTTCTGTCTGGGTCTTGGGAGATGTCCAAGCCAGAATAGTGTCAATCTTTGCCTTCAGGGGCGCCACCTGGGCGCTCCCTACCTGGTGTCCCAAGTACACCACACTCCCCTGCTTTATCTGCCTCTTACTGGCCTTGATAGTGAGGCCTGCACTCTGCAGAGCCTTCTACACCTCCTGGAGGTGGTACAAATGGCCCTCCCAGCTAGATCTAAAGACTGCAATCCTATCCAAGTATGCATCACTGAAGTCCTCTAACCCAGCCAGGACCTCGTTGACCAGCCTCTGAAAGGTGCCAAGGACGTTCTTCAACCCAAATGGCATAACCCAGAAGTGATAGTGCCCAACTGGAGTTGAGAACTCTGACCTCTCTTTGGACCCCTTGGTTAAGACAATCTGCCAGTACCCAGGCGTTAAGTCAAGCATAATGAGGAATTTCACAGCTCCCAACCGGTCGATGAGCTCATCAGCTCGGGGAGTGGGTGGGCGTCACTCTTCGTGACAGCATTGAACCCCCGGTAGTCAACACAGAACCTTGGTTCAGGTGTGACACCAGGTGGAGCAGCCTTGGGGACCAGAACCACAGGACTGGCCCAAGGGCTGTTGGCGTGCTCAATCACCCCTAGCTCCAGCATCTTGGTGGCCTCCTCCTTAATGCTGTTCTTGACTCTGTCAGTCACCCGGTAAGACTTGTGCTTGATGGGTAGACTGTCCCCAGTATCAATGCCATGGATGCACCAATGGGTTCCCCCAGAGGTGAGTGAAAACAGAGAGACAAACTGTCCTAGCAACTGGCAACAGTCCCTCTGTTGTTCTAGGGTCAGAGTAGAGGAGAGGCTCACACCTTCCACTGACCCATACTGCTCTTTGGCAGACTGGAGGTCGGGGAGCAGTTCACTCTTCTCTTTCACCCCATAATCCATTACCAAAAGCATGGTGAACTCAGACCTCTCAAAGTGTGGTTTGAGTCGGTTCACATGTGAAATCTGGCCTCAAATAGCAAACATTAATATGGTATTAAATAGCGACTGTGTGAAATAGCAATGCCTTCATATAGCACATTGAGTCATCAACAAAACACAATATTCAAGACAAAATACAGTTGCATTAATTTACCAGCACCACAACATCAAAAATTCATAAATTTTCAATCATAATAAAGAAGGAACTGGCAGAGGAAAAATTATGACTATATCAAAAATAACCTAGCCTGCTCCTAGCGCATGCTATTCTTTCACGGGGTAAGCCTTGAGCAGTACACAGGACTAGGTGAGCCTGATAGTCTGTCAATATCAGCTCCGGGACAAAGATAATAATTTATGCAGAGAAAAGGAATAAGTCAACAACCACAGCCCTCCTTGGCCAAAAACAAACAAGCAACACCTGATCTCCTAGATTTTTCCTTTACGTCCGAATCCCACTCTATATCACACACATGGGTCAGACGTACCATCTGTGTGACACCCAGTGGTCCAGTCGAACAACACCTGTCACTCTTTTCAGATACCCACAGTGTTAAGAAACTGGTAGCATTGAGAAAACCCTTTTAGACTAACAATAAGACTGAGGTGCTGGTCCTATATCACACCCAGGACCTATGCGTACCATCTGTGTTACTCCCAGCAGTCTAAAAGGTTAGGCCACGAATCCTGTATCACACCCAGGTGACAAGAGTACCATCTGTGTCACGCCCAGTGGGCCAAGCAAACAACACCTCTCAAGATTGAGGTGCCAGCCCTATATCACACCCAGGGCCTACGCCTACCATCTGTGTTAAGCCCAGTGGTGCCAGCCCTATATCACGCCCAGGGGACAAGAGTACCATCTGTGTCACGCCCAGCGTTCCAATCGAACAACAGTATTCACCTTTCCTAGTCTGCTAACTATCGAAAAAAGGTGACTTCCGCAGGGACGCCTCCAAGGCCACCTTGTGACTACTCATGTTGAACACATAAAATTGGTAAGATGCCAGATTGCTGTCAGTTGTAGGGTGCTCAGGTTAAAAATTTGTATGCTTCTTCCTAGTTTGCCGTATGCTAAATGCTGGGACTAAGGCTCTGAGGTAGTCTCTTACCCTCTGATGACAGCTTCAGGATGGACCTCCACCCCACGGATTCTGTAGAACTTCCAATCAATTGTGGTGTTTCCTCCCCTTCCTTGTGGGGCACATATAAATCTGCCTGGGCAGGGTCCACTTCCTTCGACCGAAGTCGGGTCTGAGGTACCAATCAGCTCCTATCTGGCTCACCAAAATGTGAATTTACCTTGGAAAAACAAAAGACAGGAGGCATTTGGCAAAACAGGAGCATCTGGTTTAATTAAATACTTCGGTGAGGAGAACAGTTACAGAAATAGGGTCTGAGGACTGTCTTAAATACAATCAATCTTAGAGGTGTTTTATACATTTCTCTGGGCACCATAAAACAATTTCAGTATTCCTTTTTAGGTAAAGAATGTGGGTTGTTTCTTTTGAGTAATAAATAAGGTCCCTGATGTCAAACGCACATGGGCCTCGACCATGTGTGGACTCAATGGGGTAACGTTTCTAGATATCCAGCCTGAGGGGCGTGTGATCACTGCGTGTAACTTTGCGTACTGTTTTCTGTTTGGCTGCGTGTTCTTGACTTTATGTGGCATCTGACTTTATGGTGTTTTAGGAATATGTGCACTCCTCTGGCCACGTGTGCTTTATTGGGGCCAATGTCTTTGTGGTGTCGCTGCACCTATCTGTGGGATTGATCTGAGTTTCCTGTTCCTGCGTTTGTCTGCCTGCTGCGTGCCACCCCACCTGTGACCTGGCAAACAGTAACCTCAGGCCTAGGTCTAAGAGCTTTCTTGACCACGTATTTCTGAGTCAGAGTTGATGGAGAGTTCATGATGGGTGAATTTGATAATAGTGATGCAATTTAGTTTTTATATATGAGTGTGAGAAAACAGGGCAGATTGCAGAGGCCCCCTAACTTTTTGCCCCCATTTTTCAATTTTTTCTGGTGTTTTCCTGACTCTGATGGTGCCCTGGGTACTGCTAACCAGTCCCAGGGCCTGTGTTCTGTGTAAAATCAATATGCAAATTAGACTTATTACAAGTGGCTAAGTTAACCTACCTATAAGTCCCTAGTATATGGTAGGGCATGTAGGTTTAGGGACCACAGCATAGGTAGTGCACCCATAGGTGCACTGCTGAGGTGCCCAGTGTCATTTTAAAGGCAGGCCTGCCTTGCTGGCTGCTTTTAAATTAAAGTTATATGCAAATTCGACTTTGGAATTAAAAGTAGTTCCAAAGTCTTAAACGACCTTATTTTTACATATAAGTCACCCCTAAGGTGTGCCCTATGTGCCCCTATGGCTGGGTGCCATGTAACTATAAGCAGGGACCTTATAAAAATAGTTTTATAAGCCCTGGTGAGGTAAAAACAGCCAAATTCGTTTTCCCGTCATTGTAGTAAATGGCCTTCATAGGCTAAAATGGGGAGACTTTATTTAAATTTTTAAAGTCTCCTTAAATGATGGCTACCAAGAGTTTGGTATCAAATTCATTGTTGTAATAAATCCCACAACTTCCAGTTGTGGGATTTAATATAACTTGTTCAGGTAAAGAGTTTTAAACTTTACCTGAAAAGTTGCCAATTTCAGCCCTGCATTGTTTTTGCTGCTGTGCTCTGATTGCCCAGCCTCTAGCAGCCTGGCCAGGCTGCCTTGATGAGGTTTGAAGTGGCCTGGCTTCCCACAAAGGAATGTGCCTGTGGGAGGGAATCTCCCCTCGGCAGATGTTGAGGCAGGAAAGGGGGGCTGCCAAACTGGTCTTCAAAGGCAGAGAAGGACATTTGGAGCAACCGGCAACACCCCCACATCCTGCAACCCCAGACAACTAGGTGCCCCCTTGATTAGATTAGGAGAGGGCAGAAGAGGGGTGTGATTATGATTTTTAGCCACACCAGTGGGTGGGCTCAGCCAGATGTAACCTCCAAAAATCAGATTCAGCCATGATGGATTTTTGGAGAATGTTGCCTCCTGGGATTGATTTTTGCCACACTTCCCAGGAAGTGGTGATCACAAGAGGGAAGGAAGGACCCTGCACCTGATTGGAGAACCAGGACCCCCCTGCTTTTCACTCAGGAGCAAGGATAAAACTGGCAGACCTGCACCCACACCTCAATTCCCTACCACATCCAACAAGGAAGAACAACAGAAGAAGGACTCCCCTGCTGGACCCCTGGCCTGTACCTGGAACCTGCACTCAGAAGGACTGCACCAGCTACACACCTGGGCTTCGCCACAAGAAGGACTTTCCCTGGCTTCAACTGGTTCAAGGAGGGACTCCCTGTTTGCTACAGGTGAAAAAGTGTTAACCAGAGTCCCCTGCACCAACTCCTGTAGAAAGCGACCAGCTGACCACTGTCCAGTGGCCAAAAAGGAATTTGCGCCAGGAGCATTCTGGGAGTTGTAGTCCGCACCCCCAAGGACCATCTCAGAACTTCTGGACCCTTGGGGTGAGCTGTGGACCTCAAAAGAACCTTAAAAGGACATCTGGGAGAAGCCCCAGAAGTTTGGAGAACTTCTGTAAAAAAGCTCCATAGAGGGATCGACCCGCCACGGCAACTCTAGCCGGCTTGCCTCAACTGCGACCCGGCCTGATTTGCAGGTTCGTCCCGGTAAAGAAAATCTCCAAAAAAGGGACTAAGTCCGAAGGTAAAAAGTTGACCGTGACCTTCCAGCCAGTGTATCCGAGGAGGGCTCCAGGGACGTCGGATCAAGATCCAGGTTTACCCCGGTCGAAAGATTTTCACCTCGAAAAAACGACTAAGTCCGAAGGTAAAAATCTGCACCGAGGGTTCCTGCATCGCGTATCCGGAGAAGGGCTCCAGGAGGTCGGATTGGACTGGCAGGTTTGTCCCGCTGAAGAAAATCTTCGAAAAAGAGACAAAGTGTGAAGGTAAACTTTTAACCGAGGCCTCCCGCGGCCTGTAGCCGAGCAGGGCTCCATTACGGTCGGCCTGAAACTTTGACTTTGCCCCGGTCGAGGTGCAACCAGATGACCCGATTGGCGCTTTTTGTTTCTAGGCGCTAAAAAACAATAATTCTTTAAAAATTCATATCTCCGGTTCCCTTTATCCGATTTTATTCGTTTTTGTGTCATTTTAAAGATAAAGATATAATCTATTGTTATAAATTGGTTTTGGATTTTTAAACTGTGTCCTGTGTTTTATTTAATTACTGTTTTGCGATATTTGAATGCTTTACACTCTGTCTCCTAAGTTAAGCCTTGACGCTCGTTGCCAAGCTACCAAGGGTTGAGCTGGGGTTAATTTACTGAGACCTAACTGGACCTTAGTGGAGGTTAGTGGCCTATTGCTAAGTGTAGGTACCTACCTGCCCTTACCAATAACCCATTTTCCAACAAAGAGTGAATCATTGTGCACATTGATATCAACTGTTTAAATATTAACAGTGGTCAGCCAGAACCTTTGACTTTGGGCCAGCCTAGTGTGACCAGATAGTTCCAGTTGGCACTTCCTGCTTCTGAGCACTACAGTTTCATTTCTCAACTTCTACTTATTGGATTTTTATTGTTTTGGTCATTAAAGTAAGCTCTATGTTTCTATTCTGGTGTGGATTATGTTTGTGTTTTCACTGTTTTACTGTTTGCAGTGTTGCATACGTACTTTAAACGTTGCCTCTTAAGTTAAGCCTGACTGCTCTGTGCCAAGCTACCAGACGGTGAGATCAGGGTAACTTAGGTACCGTTGTGACTTACCCTGACTAGGATTGTGGTCCCTACTTGGACAGGGTGCATACCTTTGCCAACTATAGACCCAATTTCTAACAGTGGTGATCAGCGGTGAGGATAGGAATTTTGTTGGTGCAGTGCCAAATAGTAGCTTGATGTAAACTACCATCCACATCCAAAACCATTTTGAATTTTAAATTCTACTTGATTGCCATTTTGTATTTTTTTTGTAAAATAATGTCTCTAACTGGAGGATATACATCTGCTCCTACAAGAATGGAATTTGAGCAGGCCATCCTGGAGAGTTATACTGTGGCCCAGCTCAACGACTTCTGCAAAGAAGCAAAGCCTCTTGCCAACAGTGCCACCAAGAAAGTGGAACTGCAAAAGGCCCTGAAAGCCTATTCAACAGCCTGTGCTGATTTGGATGTGACCCCAGGAGAGAATGAGGAGATGGATGACCCTGAGGGGGTCCCTTCAGAGGAACCACATGTAGCAGAGGGGAAAGAAATGATCCTAAATTGGAGCTTCCTGCAAGGGCAGGGAGCAGTGTCTCTTCCTGTTTCCTCTTCTTAGAGAAACTGGCAGAGATGAGGGAGGGGATGGAATTCAGACTGCAGATGACAAAATTAAAGATGGAGAAAAAACTTGCCTTGAAAAGGTAGACTCATGTGAAGAGCCTGAAAGAGCTGGAACTGAGAATGAAACTATAAGAATCCAGTAATGGTGGCTGCATACATGCAGTACCTGATGGGGGCAAGAAGGTTTGCATACCTAAGGATTTGGGTCCCAATTATGTGGCGGAGATGACACTGATAAGTGTTTTTCTGATTATGAAGTTTCACTGAGGGTTCACAAGTGTCGTAGTTTGGACTCTTGCTCTGAGCAAGACTGCTGGTCTCAGGATGACAGTACTTTCATTTGTAGGTGACTAAGGGCCTGATTACAACTTTGGAGGAGGTGTTAATCTGTCCCAAAAGTGACGGTAAAGTGACGGATATACCAAAAGCCGTATTACGAGTTTCATAGGATATAATGGACTCGTAATACAGCTGGTGGTATTTCCGTCATTTTACCGTCACTTTTGGGACGGATTAACACCTCCTTCAAAGTTGTAATCAGGCCCTAAGTTTCTTCCTACAACTATTTGTAACTGTTGTCCAAACCTTACCGGCTTACTAGCAGTACCTCACCAGAAACACAATAGTAAAAGGTGATTTGTAGCAGTCGCTTACACATGGACTCAAAGTAAGATCTCTCAGGGTTGTCGTGGTTAAACGGAAATTACCCTTTTCTCACAGATTTATTATGTCTCATGCAAACAAAGGCAATAACACAGATGCAGTGAAGTTATAATAGTTTTTATTCAACATAACTGTAATTTGCGATAAGTTGCATGAACTGTAATGATTAGGATAATGAATATACCAAGCAATAGTATTGTGAAGAAGAGAGTCATTGTTATGAAGACCCCCACCATTGTGCAATATATGAGAGAAATGTATGTATATGTATGAGATGGAATAAGCCCTAATACCCTAATGAGAATAGGTCTAACCTCCTACCTAAAAGGAGAGCTGGGTTCGTTAAACCTTACCTGCCAAAGCCGTGTCCATGAGAGGAGCCCCCAACCCTCGTTACCTTGGAATGAGGTCTCTATCTCAGACTCCGCAGGGACACGAAGACTGGGTCAGCGTCAAGATGACTGCAGCATTGGTATCAGCGATGGTGGCGATGCCCTCTGGTCGGAATCCCTCTGATTATCTGTCTAAAAGTGTGTTGTATTTAAACAGATCTACAAGGTCCCCTGACATAAGTGTTATTCATAACAATAGATAACAGGCATGCTTGGGACGGCAATTAATATCAACAATCCCTCGAAAGTATGGAGAGGGAAAATCCCTAAGTGTGAATGCCTACTGTATGTTTGTCTTTCGTGCTTGATCTTGACGCCTTAGCGCAGTGACACTGATAACAAGTGGCCTAACTATAAACAAGGCCGCCATCTTAACGGAAATAAATAATTAAATGGACTAAGACAGAGCAAGCTAAGTAGGTTAAAAGTCACTAGGTGATGGGGGCACGAGTTTACAAGCCTACGGCTAAGCTAACTCCTGTTATCCCATTAAAATAAACTAGGATTCACTACACAAGGTTCCTGATTAGTAATGGGCTGTCTGTGGAAACACACACCAACACTTGGGAGGGACACACTTCTGACATTAGAGGTTCAGGACTAAACCAGGTACACTCCCATGAAAACTATTTTACTTGCTAAATTTGGGATGACCCCTGTAAAGTATCACCAAAGATTCAGGGACAGCCAGAAGCGTACCAACCAATCCGGGGTAGATTTAATCGATTACTCTAGTAAGGCACTGAATGGCTGGGTGAGGGGCAGCAAAGTTAATGAATATGTTGGGCTATACAAATTAATCATGAGAGAGCACATGCTCAATGTCTGTTTTACAGATTTGCACTCGCACCTAGTTGACAGTAAGCTGACTGACCCCAGGAAGCTTCCTGAGGAGTTGGACTTCCAGGCTAGCACCAGAGTGTACAAAAGGGTATCTAGAGGGACACTTACAAAGGTGGTCAGGGTTCCCATCTGAAGAAAGAGGGGAGGAAACAACTTAAAAATAACGAGTCCTCAAAAGGCCCCCAAAATAATTCCCAAGGTAGTAGTGGTAACCAGCTGCAGTCTGAGCCTAAGAAGAAGGGATTATTTGATAAACAGACAGGGAGGCCCCAATTAACTTAGTGCTACAAGTATGGGCACTCCAAGGGTGACTTCAAATGTCCCAAGATGGCACAGCCCCTCACCGGTAGGCAGACACTGGGGTGTGGTACTCGGAATGGAGGTAGTCCAGTTAGATTGGGGGACAAACAGATGTAACCCTAGTTTCCCTGGGGGTTAGAGAAATGGTGCCAAAAGCTCACATGCATGTCAATACTTCCAGGTATTGACAGTGGGTCACCGTATCATTAATGGGCAACGGGCAGAGGCTCTGCGAGACACAGGACATGACACCTGTCAAGTGTGAGCTGGTGTCTGCAGAGCAAGTTCTACTGAACACATTCCACCAAGTCATAGTCGCTGACAATCGTGAGAGCCATCTACCGGGAACCTTAGCTCCCTTTAAATGGGTGGGGGGGCACTCAGGTTCTCTGAAAATTGCTGTGAGGCCTGCCATGCCTGTTCATTATCTGTTGGGGAAAGACCTAGAGCACACTGCCTGGAAGGAGGTAGAGCTCAGGTTTCACTTGGAGATAATGGGATTGCCTGAGTGGGTCTGTATGGTCCATGGCTGCCCGAGAAGGGATTCAAAGGCATTTGGAGCTTAGAACAATCGCCCAGATAGCTGCCAAGGAGAGGGGCAGGGAGTATAGGGAACCTGTCCCTGAAGTTCCCACAGTAGAAGTTGATGGGGTCCCTGAAGACGAGGCCCCCGAGCCAAACGAGGAAGATAATGCATCCCTGTGTGACCTTCCTGACCTTGCCAGCTGGCAGTTTGAAAGTGGGCCCACCAGGGAGGAATTCTGCCAAGGGCAGAGAGAGTGTCCCACTCTTGAAGGCTTGAGATGACAGGCCTCAGCCCATGCAGCAGGTTAAGCCTCTAGGGATCACATAATCTATTCAGAGAATGATCTCCTTTATAGCGAGCATAGGTTTCCTGGTACTGGGGCAGCCTGTGTGTTGGTGGTCACCCACTGTTACAAGGCCTTCCTACTGTGTTTGGCTCACGACATACCCCGGCCAGGGCATCTGGAGCAAGACAAGACCTTCGCCAGGCTTACCTTTATTGGCCCAGAATCAGGACAGCCTCAGATGCATACTGTGGGTCCTGTCTTACCTGCCAGGTCAGTGGAAACTCAGGGGAAAAGCACAAAGCCACTGGCTCTCCAGGCCCGCTGGACTGGCCCATACAAGATCAAGGAGCACAACGGGGAGGCCACCTACTTGGTGGATCTCCAGACCCCTAGAAACCCCCTCAGGGTACTCCATGTGAACAGACTGAAGCCTCACTTTGAGACGTCCAAAGTGAGCATGCTCCTTGTGACAGGTGAGGGAGTGGAAGAGAAGAGTGAACCTCTCCCTGACATCCTTTCTGCACAAGAACACAATGTGACATTGAAAGGCTGTCAATGTCTCTACCGCCCTAACTCCAGAACGGCGAGTGACTGCTACCAGTTGTTCAGGCAATTTGCTTTCCTGTTCTCACTCCCCCCTGGACTCACACATCAGTGCATTCACAATATTGACATGAGAGAGTCCCTCTGTAAAGAACAAAATTCACAGGTTGTCAGACAGAGTGAGAGCCAGCATCAAGGAGGAAGTCTCTAAGATGCCAGCCTGTGGGGTGATTGAGCCTTCTAAGAGTCCCTGATCCATCTCTTTGGTGTTGGTATCAAAGGCTGCCATCCCGGGCACCACACCAGAACTCCAGGTCTGCGTGGACTACTGAGGACCCAGATAGTCACCAGGACTGATGCCCTCCCCATCCCTTGAGCTGATGAGCTCATTGATAGGTTAATGGCTACTAAATTCCTCAGTATCTTTGATTTGACATCAGGGTACTGGCAAATCCTCCTGACTGAAGGAGCTAAAGAGAGGTCAGCATTTTCAACCCCAAAGGGCTACTTCCAGTTTCAAGTGATGCCCTTTGGATAGAAAAATGCACCTGCTACCATCCAAACGTTGGTTTACATGGTCCTGGCTGGTAAGGAGGTGTTTTGTGGCATCTACCTAGATGACATTGCTGTCTATAGTGCCAGCTGGAAGGAACACCTGCACCATCTTCGGGAAGTGATTCAGGCCCTGCAACAGGCAGGTCTGACCATCAAGGCCAGTAAGTGCTAGATTGGGTTCTGTGGTATATTTGGGACACCTGGTAGGTGGGTGCAAGGAGTAGCCTCTCCAGGCCAGGATTGAAACTATCATGGCCTGGCAATCACTTAAAACTCAAACAGAAGTGAGATCCTTCCTAGGCCTCACAGGCTACTACAAAGATTTGTTAAGAGTTTTGGCACCAAAGGTTCCCCCTTAACTGAGCTGACTTGAAGAAGCAGCCCATATTGGAGATCTGGACAGAGGCTTCAAAAAACCCTTCACACACTCAATGAAGCCGTGTTTCACAGCACCTATACTCAAGGTACCTGAATTCACCAAACAATTCATTGTGTAAACGGACACTTCAGAGCATGACATGGGGCAGTCGTAGCACAGCTAAATGATGAGGGCCTAGACCAACGAGTGGCCTTCATTAGTAAGAGGTTACTTCAATGGGAACAGAGGTGGAGTGCCATTTAAAGAGAATATTTTATTGTGGTCTTGGCCCTGAAGAAGCTGACACCATACTATTTGGGACTTGTTTCCTGGTTCAGACAGACCACAGGCCATTCAAATCAGGGGTGAAAATCCCAAGCTGTTGAGGTTGCCCATCTTCCAACAGATGGACTTTATGGTGGAACATCATCTAGGATCAGACCTCACCAATGCTGATGGTCTTTCCAGGTTTTTCCACCGTAGTGAAGAAAACTCCCAAAGGGTTGAGTAGTTCTCCCCACTTTCAGCTAGGGGACACATGTTAGACCTGACAGGAATAGTGTGGTCTTCTCACCAACTGTTTGCCTTCCTCCCTCCATTTTCTGACCTTGTTGTTGCTGGTTGTAGGACTCTATACAATTTACCACTGCTAACCAGTGCTAAAGTGCTTGTGCTCTCTTCCATTAAATCATTATAACATTAGCCTAACCCCAATTGGCATACTTAATTTACTTATAAGTCACTAGTAATGTACACTAATAGTGACCAGGGCCTGTAGATCAAATGCCACTAGTGGGCCTGCAGCACTCATTGTGCCACCCACTCCAGTAGCCAACCAGCCATAGCTCAGGCCTACCATTGCAGATCTTTTGTGTGAACTTTTACTGCCACCTCAACATAGCATTTAATACCCTTTGTCACGCCTTAAACTCCCCTTTTATTATATATGTCAACCCTATGGTATTCCCTAGATAGGCCATAGGGCAGGGTGCTGTGAAAGTAAAATGTAGTACATGTACTTTTAACTTTTGCATGTCTTAGCAGTAAAAAAAACTCCCAAAATAGTTTTTCACCACTGTGAGGCCTAACGCTTTCATAGGTTAACATTGGGAATTCCTTATTACACTTTTAAGCTGTAATTCCTGATTTCTGATTGAGAAGGAATAGCTACGTAATGTTTCATATAATTAGAATGGTAACAATAAATTCTCTTTACTGGTAAAGGTGGATTTAACATTACTATTTTAGAAATGCCACTTTCATAAAGTAGACACTTCTCTGCTGCTACAGCTCTGTGTGGCAAAAGCCTGTCTGCAACACACGTCTGGGGTGGATGACAGCTACACTTTGTGGTACTCTTCCACCTGAAAAGGCAGTGCCTGTCCCCACACAAAGGTCTTATTACCCCCTAATGATAGTCTGGAGCCAGGGCTAGGAAGAAAAGACCTCCTCCACTTCAAAATCACAACTGGACCCATGACATCAGAACTTCAGGACACTTCTGGACCTGTGAAGACTCTGCCAGGAAGAAGGACTACTGTGTTGCTTAAATGCTTGCTACTCTGCTGCCCAAAACTGGTAAAGTTCACATCGTCCTCCTCTGATGGGTGTTTTGCCTACCCTGCAGGCAATGGTGTTTGTAAGAGAGGAATCTGAGACACACACACACATCAAGGGCTGAAGATGTGGCACAGGAATTCATCAGTGCCAGTAAGGGAGCCTGGAAATCCCTGAGAAGGCACTGGTGGCTTGCCAACAAAGGAACAATTTTGCATTTGAGGTCACCCATTGTTGTTACTTAAGAGTCCACCTTCTGCTTCATGGATTCCAGTATGTTATGGATGCGAGGCAACTTCACTGGTGTCAGAGGTGAAGGGGCTGAGGTTGTTCCCTTTGCGTCATAACAGCAGCAATGTCAGCTAGGGTCACATCAGTCAAAAGGAGCCAAGTGTAGGTATCTGTAGTAGCCTTAGCCATACTCTTATTAGGACTCAGACACCTACGGATTTCTTCCAGAGTGTCTTCTGTGGTTTCCATCCCTGCCCGCACCTGATCAAACATTCGCTGCCGGACTCTTACCACTCACTGTTGAAATTCAACTTGGGGGTCTTCAGAGTCTTCAGCTGGGATTGCACAGCTAGATGGGGCCTGTTCTGTGGAAGGGGGTTCCTCTGTAGACCCTGCAACGTCGTCCTCTCTTGACAAGACCGGAAGAGGTGAACCAAAAGAGTCAAGGAATTGTTAGAAGGTGTCATCATCCACGGGGGCAGGATGGTGTCCTCAACAGGTTGGTCATAAAGGAGAAGCTACTCTGCAGGATATATTGCTTGTTCTTGTGGAAAGAGATAGGAATATGTAAATATTGATCCATTATATATGAATACATAAGCATTTTTACTGACATTCAGACAGTTGTATTTAATTTGTCAAATACATATGGCTATGCGGAACATATGTTATAAGAAGTAGTTTAGGCCATGTTAGACTATTGTTGCTTTACACATGGCATAACCTTAGCATTGTTCATACAACCTCTGTATGAAGACGGGGGTACCATCCATTTAATGACATATCACAATGCAGCTAGGCAGCTTTCTGGCCTGCCCTGCATGAAAGAGTAAGTGGAGATAATGGGCACTTTTTACATTGAACGTAATTTTTGTGGTTAATGCCTACACTGATCTTACATTAGGTTCTTCACCCAACTGCTAAGAGCACTGCACCATGACAACAGCATTTTCTCTAGCCATAAGTTAATTCCATAGCAGTGCCCAAGTCATGTTATTTTGTTTTGTTTCATGAATTATCCTGCACTCTGCCTTGCACACAGTAAACCACAACAATCTGCCTTGCTGTTCTGTCTTGCATGCAGTTGTAACAAATTATGTGACATAGGGTTTATATTAATTACACATTGTGTAACTCTACACAGCAAGCAATTTTATTTTGATATCTAATACTTTCCTAGTACACAAATTAATCTCCAGAGTACAGAACAGTAGACACTGACCCCCATCTCTGACTGGGATTGCCAACATCCAAATTGAAAAAATGCAACATCTCAAGCTCAGTCCATTTATTCAGGACCCAAGATACTCATCTGCAGAGTCCCTCTAATACCTTTACTCAGCCACACTCAGTTGTACTTGTACATGACTCCTCAGGCAATCAACATTCAGACCTAGACACCCTACTTGATCTCACACACTGATTACACCCATATCATACAATGGCTCTCAGAAAACACAGATACCACCAACATTTGTTACATTATGCCGTTGCCCAGCATGCCTACCTGTATGTGAGAGTAATAGATCATACTGAAACCTCAGTAGATGTTAGTGGGGATAATCTGCAACATGTACCTATCCTATTTGCCCACACAACTAGGCCCAAATCCCTCTCCCTCCAACCGTCTCAGACACCTGACTATCATTCTGGGCACCTACATCACCCTTACAACTCACAAATCCCTGTCTCACGTCAATTTGATATGATATATGTTGCATAGTCAGCTTTATCTTCTTATGTGTTCCTCCTGCTACCTGTGACATCACCCCCCAGGCCCTTTTCAAACGTAGACTATAGTACACCAATTCCCTCTAGCACTGCACCTCTGCACATCTGAATCACAGGAGTCAAACTATTATAGACAGCAGTGTCTGACTATTACTCACCCTACCTTGCTGACCACGTCACCCCTTGCCTCCTTGAGATACAATAATGTGTCCCCATTCAGAGACACTGCCAGTTTCATTTGCTCCACCACACTTACAATGCACTGCACTACTCAGGCCCCACCTAGCTCACACACCATCTATGCTTCAAATAAAAAAATCAAGGGCCTCTGCTGTGTATTACCTGCACTAACTCCCACCCCCAAACGCCATATGAGCAAAACAGTGTATAGCGTGGTCTCTTACGTGGCAGCCAACACCTGTAAAAACCTCATCTAGCACATCAGGACAGCTGGATGCAAAATGGTTTAGTCAGCTGAATACCCTCTTGCTTGTGAAGTTAGCACTCTTTCAAAGCACAGTACTAAACATTCCATTCCATTCCACTTTTGGCTGTGTGGCCCCAAGAGAAGCACACTTGCTATATGGAGTGAGGGAGCCAGCATTGACACTGACAAAGCTGCACAGTTTCCAATAAACATGCATGAGGAGCTGTTTCAGTCCCAGTGTTTTGATTTGAATTGTGGGATTTCTAGTCCAAGTCTATCATGTTGTAGATTAGATCACATGTCCCAGGATTAATTGGGCAACCTGGGCTTTACCAACACATCACATATAGATGAGTGAAAGTTGGCAGAACTGATGATAAATATACGTGACAGGGCAATTATTTCAGAGTTATGTGATGCATGAATTTATATGTGAGACAGTGCTGCCCTTTCACATGCACACAGTGCGGCACAGTGCAGTAAAGAAAATTGCTGAGCTCTGGTGCATTACAATCTCTTTAGTATGCCACAAGGTGCCTTGTTGTCACTTACCCTGTAATTCTTCCTGACCCTCAACCGCAGCACTGCCCTGCCCAGCAACTTCTGCTACCAACTCTGTTGGGGTGAGTGATGCCACCTGCTCTTCCAATGGTCCAACTCCTTTGGAATTCAGGTCCTCCTCCAGTCCTCATGGCTGCCCTACATTTCTTGGCTAGTTATTTTTTGGTCCCTCATTCATAGTCATGCCACCTTTTTCTTTTTTACTCCAGCACTGTTCACTTTGCTGTACACTGTTGATTTTGTCCAGGATGGATTGCAAAGGTTTCCTCTTTCCCTAATGGCAATTTGGAGGTGACAAAGTAAAGGTGTTCATTTTTGGTCACATCAACTCTTAATATTTGGTTCTTCTCCGCACTGAAATCGGTCTTCCTTTTCCTCGTCCCCTGGCCTACTCTCTGGTTATCTTGGCTGGGTTTGGGGTTGTTGCCCTCACATTTTAAATGTATGAAACAATAGAAATTCACCTGTTAGTTAGAGCTAGCTCAAGTAACTATAAATCATATCCTAAGGCAGCTATAACGTGAGCCTCCTCCACGTACAGATTTTTCATAAAAAATAATTACTGAAAATATTATTGACTTTATCAGTGAGGTTATCAAAGATGTCACGAGTGCTGTAGTTTGTGGGGTACTTAGCAGGTCATGGCGAGGGCGGGAGTTATAGTTACCTTAGGGCACAAGTTATAGTAGCTTGAGGTAACTCTAACAATAACAGGTAAATTTCTAACGTTTCGTACATTTAAAATGTGAGCCTAACTATAACGTCCCAGTAACCTTTGTTTTTTTAAGTGAATTTCTATGTTTTTTTTTTATAATTCTGTTTTCTAACTATAACATTCCTGGAACCTTTCATTTTTTCAGTGAATTTCTGTGATTTTAATCTATCCACTGCTGTGCATGGCTTTCGGCCGTGCACAGTGGCAGTTTGCAGTTTGCTGCTGGGCCTGCACCCACCCCCATAGCCCCCCAGCTTTATGCTGTGCACCAGCCCTTTGGCCATTTGTGGTTGTATGTGACCTTGGCCTGTCTCTCTTGGTGGAGGAATTGGTATGAGAGGGTGTATCTGGGGGTGAGAGTGGCTGTGAGAGTTTTTGTCTAGGTGTGAGAGTGCGTGCATCAGTTTCTTAGTGGGTGTATCAGTGTCTATGTGGGTCTGTGAGTAGGTGTGTGAGGGTTTCAGTGGGTCTGTGAGTTGGTGTGTTGGAGTGTCAGTGGGTCTGTGAGTAGGTGTGTTTGTGTGTCTGCCTGGGTGTGAGGGTGGGTGCATCAGTCTCTTAGTGGGTGAGTCAGTGGCTGTGGGGGTCTGTGAGTGGGTGCTTGAGGGTTTCAGTAGGTCTGTGACTGGGTGTGTGAGAGTCTGAGTGGGTCTATGAGTGGGTGCATGAGTGTCTGAGTGGGTCTGTGAGTAGGTGCATGAGGGTGTGTGTAGGGCTGTGAGTGGGTGCACAAGGATCTGAGTGGGTCTGTGAGTAGGTCTGTGAGTGAGTGGGTCTGTAAGTGGGTGTGTAAGGGTGTGAGTGGGTGTGTGAATGGGAGAAACATTGGGGTAAATTGAGAGAGAAAGAAAGAAAGTGAGAGGGAGACAGATAGTGAATTTTTTAGGCTCTGGTGAATTATATGCTTAGAATTACATATTTCTGGACAAATTGAAAAGAAAAATTTATTTGTCAATGAAAAAGAGTGAAATCACCTTTCAGTATGAACCTTAAACCTTCAAAGTTTAAAATAAATTAAAATAGGGAAATGACCATAGACACATCTGAACTAGAACCCTCAACTTTCAGTGTGATGGTTTGTGACCCTAACCATTATGCCACAGGTGACTCAATATTATAGCCATTGCATGGAAAGACCATTGAAATTACTATCTCCATCTCTCTTCCATCCCAATATGGGATGGTAGAGAGAGAGAGAGACAGGACTGCAGGGTGGAACCTCAAAGCCCCCCTGGTCCTAGCCAGCTCCCCACATCCTGTGGGGGCCGGCATTTCTCCCACAAGCAGGAAACTGCCTTTAATAGCAGCTCCCTTCTTGTCAGATCAATGTTTTCATCTGCTTTCCCCGCACGCATATTTGTGTGCAGGGAAGACGGATAAAAACTCTGCTTTATGCAAGTGAGAATTGTTGGCAGAAACTGTAGTTTGGGGTATATTTTCAAACCCCTATCACCTCCTTGCGCTACATTAGTGACATTTTCTTCATGCTAATGTGGCGTTAGGAAGGCAGTTTTTCGGTGCCAGATTAACAAAGTGGCGCACTGCATGCTTTGTGCCACTTTGCACCACTTTGTGCCACATTATGCCTGCGCCAGACATGATGTATGCAAAGGGGACCTTCCCGCACAGGGTGGCCTGAAAAGATGGTGCAGTGAAATCTACAAGATTTCACTTCATCATTTGTTCCGTAATTTTTAACGCCTGCTAAGAGCAGGCGTTAAAATGATGCACCCATTGCAATCAATGGGCCTCCCTCCACAATAGCATAAAAAATGTTTACGCTATTGTGTTAACGACCACCACGATGTGCTGTATTGTAAATACATTACATCCATGGTTGTAGGAGGCTGGCCTGGTTTGTAGTGGGTACCTATAAGTACTTACACCTTGTACCAGGTCCAGTTATCCCTTATTAGCGAAATGTAAGCAGTGTCTAGAAGCCAGGCTCTCTAGAGGTAGCTGTAGCTGAGCAGCCAAGACTTATCTAGGAGACATGCAAAGCTCATGCAATACAACTGTAGTCATACAGCACTCACACATATGAAATACAATACTCAGTGTTACAAAAATAAAGGTACTTTCTTTTGGTGATACAAATACCAAAAATAGACTAAACTCCCTTTGAGGTAAGTAATGCACAAATGATATACACTAGTATGCAGAAGTAGGCATACAAACAGTTAGAAAACAGTACAATTAGTGAAAAGCACAATAGTTAGAAATGGTCCTGGGGGAGCACAAACCATATACTAAGAAAGTGGAATGCATATGTTGGTTTCCCACCTAGACAAGTGTAGTGTGCAGAGGGTTGCTGGGAGTACTGGAAAACAACAAAGGTAAGTACTAGAACCCATCCCAGTGCCCAGGAAACCAGGAGTAAAACACAGTAACTTTCCCAGAACTCACAGAAACACGAGAAAGAAGATTACGCAAGAACAAGAAGAGACTGCAAGAAGCACAGAAGAGTCCGGGGAGAACAGGAGCCCCTGCTAACCCGGATGAAGGTGCAAAAGAAGAACAGTCAGTATCGCACCCAAGAAGACGGATTCGGGTTCCGGGTGGGTGTGAGTGATGTCCCGCACCGTATGGAGGATTACAGTCTTGGTTGCGTTGCTGGAGTCCACCAACAAGCCTTGGCACACACAAAGCTCATGTTCAGTGGAAAATGGTGCTGCCCGGGACCAGGAGGGACCTGTTGGACTCTACCCAGGAGGGAAGTCACAGGGGGCTCTCAGCAATTCAGAGAGCCCACAGAAGACCAAGCAGCATGCACAGGAGTCCCACAGCAGAGGGACTAAGAAGGTGCAAAAGGAGGCCCACGCAGCACTACAACAAAGGCTCCCACGCTGCCGGGGAACCACTCAGGAAGATGTTCATCGCACCATAGAGTGCTGGGGGTCAGAGCTGCCCGGTGCATGAAGAACCTCGTGGAAAGATGCCAACAAGGCTTGGCAACTACAAAATGCGCGGTGCACGGGGGTATTGTCTTGCGTGGGGAGGCAAGCTCTTACCTCCACCAAAGTTGGACAGTAGGATGTCAGGACCCTCAGAACCACTTCAGTCTACCACCCGTGATGCTGGATCCACACAGCTAGTCAGGAGAGGGGATCCACACAGCTGGTCTTCGTTTCAGTAGGTGCCTGCTGAAGCAGGGGAGTGACTTCTTCACCCCAAGGGAGATTCCTTAGCTCTTCTGGTGCAGGCTGAAGGCAGGCTGTTCTCTGAAGATGTACGACCGGGAAAGAGTTGCAGTTGCTGGCAGGAGCTGAAGATACAATGTTGCAGAAGTAATTTTTGCTTCTTTAATACAGTTTGTAGAGTTCCTGGAGGGTCCAGATGCAGTTTCTTCAGTGAGAAGTTGAAGTGGAGGATGCAGAGGATTCCTGCTAGAATCCTGGAATCTGAATCTGAAGAACCACCCAAAGGAGAGGTGCTGAATAGCCCTGAAAGGGGGATTAGTCAGCTAAATAGGTAAGCACCTTTCAGGGAAGGGCACTAATGTCACCTGCTGGCACTGGCCACTCAGATGCTATGCTCCCAGTGTTCCCTGCCAACTTGGAATTCAAGATGGCAAAACCCAGGGACCTTCTGGAGGAACTCTGAGCACCACCCCTGGGGTGGTGATGAACAAGGGAGTGGTCACTCCCCTTTCCTTTGTCCAGTTTCAAGCCAGAGCAGGGTCTGGTGGACCCTGAACCAGTGCAGACTAGATTATGCAAGGAGGGCACCAAATGTGTCCTTCAAAGCATTTTCAGTGGCTTGGGGAGGCTACACATTCCAAGTCTGAAACACCTATTTCCAAAGGGAGAGGGTGTAACACACCTCTCCCAAAAGAAATCCTTTGTTCTGCCTTCCTGGGCTTGAGCGTCTCAAGCAACAGAAGAACAGAAACCTTTCTGACAGGTGGCGGCAGCTGAGGCTGCCTGGAAAACCTCAGAAGGCTGGAATGGCAATATTGGGGGTCCTCTAAGGAGCCCCCGGAGTGCATGGAATCATACAACCAATTCTTGCAGAAGCCTTGGCGTATGATTCCAAAATGTTTGATACCAAACATGCCTATGTTTGGAGTTACCATTATGTAGCTGGGCATAGGTAGTGACCTATGTCCAGTACACAAGTAAAATGGTGTCCCTGCACTCACAAAGTCTGGGAAAATGGTCCTGGAGGCCATGAGGGCACCTTTGCTAGTGCAGGGGTGCCTCACACACAGGTACTCTGCACCCTGCCTGGAGGGCCTACTCTACGGGTAACTTATCAGTGACATAGGGCCATATGCACTAAAGCATTTTCCCATAGACACAGAATGGGTAAAATCCTTTGGTACATCTGGCCCCTAGTGCAGTGTAAATGGCAGTGAAAGGGAGCATGCACCTTTTCACTCAGGCTGCAATGGTAGTCCTGCAGAAGCCTTTGCATGGGCTCCCTATAGGTGGCAAAATATATGCTGCAGCATATAGGGATCCCCTGTAATCCCAGTGCCCTGGGTACCTAGATACCATATACTAGGGACTTATAAGGGGGCACCAGTATGACAATTGTGGGTGAAATACTAGGTTACCAGTATACAACAACCACATTTAGAGGAGAGAAAGCATAATCGTTGGGGTCTTGGTTAGCGGGATCCCAGTGAACACAGTAAAGCACACTGACATCAGGCAGAACATGGGGGTAACCATGGCAAAATGGTGTCATTAGCTGAGGCAGGGCTGACGCAAGAAAACGGGTACATCAGTGTTGATGTGCCAGTTTCTTGTAAATCTGCCCCTTTGTTTGTTTTTGTTTGGCGGGAGCTGTCAGATTCCGCCAAGGAAAACCAAACAGCTTTGACGCAGATGGGCAGCAAAAGACATAGCAGGAGCTGGCCCTGGGGGGTGGTGGGAAAGGACCATCAGTAGCCCTTCTAAGGGTGCCGCATTGCCTCCCTCCAATGAGCATAGACCCTGGGAGGTGGTGTTCTCCAGGGTTGTGGGGGCCCAAAATGGACCCCCTTCACTCTTTGATTATAGCCCCAGGCAGGTGCCAATCCCCAGGGAAGTGGGGGCTGTGTGCCCCCCAATATATTTGTTTTAAGCCCTGAGGAGGTGGAGGTGGAAGTGGCGGTCCCCAGGGCAGCAGTGGGGCCACGTGCCCCCATCATATTTGTTTAATGCCCCAGAGAGGTAGCAGTTACCGGGGCCGCAGGGAGCCACACGCCCCCACATCATATTTGTAATAAGCCCCAGGGAGGTGGTAGTCCCCAGGCCAGCAGGGGGTGCCGTGTGGCTCCCCATATTAAATTTGCAGATCCACTGCGACATCTGCTGAACATTTTTAAAATGCTTTTTTGTCTTGGAGGTCCCTCTAGGGCACCAGCACCAGAGCTAAGGGGTCAGGGCTGACACTACCCTGGTCCCTTTTCTTATTTTTGTACTTCTTTTCTGGGACTCGCACGGCTGTCAATACTTCCTTGTTGAAGGGTTGTCAGCCAATCAGATCTCAGCACGAGATTGGAAAAGTTTGCACAGCATTTGTATCCCTCTATATACAGATTTGGATTTTCTTTAATTTCTCAAAAACTACTGAATAGATTTACATCAAATAACAGAAAGGTCGCTTTCTGGATCAAAATCTACCTTTCTGCCAAATTTGGTGTAATTTCATCCAGTGGTTCAGGTGTTATCACTGTTCAAAATACCTTTTGGAAAATGAATAGGGACCCCCCACTTTTTCTCAGTCTCTGCTTGACGGCTCACCCTGAAACTTTGCAGAAAGACACTGAAGTGAGAGTTGCATTCTCTTGGAAAAATGTGTGCAGATTCATTAAACGTTGCCAAAGTTATTAGCAAAACAAAAAATGCTTTTTCTATAGAAACTAGGTCCTAACGAGAACTACCTAGTGGCGACTTTCACTAGGTTATCTATCTATATATATACATATATTCATTTTTTTCAAAACAACATATGCTGGAAATCAATGATACAGCCGATAACAATTTGCGTGTTACTATTTATAACAAAGGTTTTGATTTATCCCGCTAGAGCTCCTATGTTTTTTGTTTATGCTGGATCCATAGTAGGTCGGGCCCTGGGACATTTGGAGTAAAAGGCCTCAATCAACACAGCTGGGCCAGTAACCCCAGCGTGCTGTGGCCCTCTGAAAGTGGTTCGGGCAATTGGCTGCAATCAGTGTGGCAACTGATACAAAGGTGGCATTGTCCATTTCCAATCTGCAAAAGTGCTACAATAAGTCCAGCTTTTTACTCTTCTACACACAAAGGTGACACACTTAGGTGGTGGAGTACATAGGTATGGGAATTGATCTCAGCATCATGTCCATAGATCAGATAAAGGATTTAGGTAGGGACAGAGGGTGGAAATTTCAAAGGAGTATAGACAGATAGGTCCTTGCTAATTTCATTAGGTAACTGTTGAAATATTGGATGAAAGGGATGAGGCTGTAGCTGACTCTTGTGAGGGAGCCATAGTAGGAACCCAGGAAGAGAGTGCTATGGATTCAGACTCTAGGATCTCTCAGGACAAAACAAATCCCAGACACACACCAAGGCCCATATTTATACTTTTTGACGCAAAACTGTGCTAACGCAGTTTTGCGTCAAAAAATTTTGCGCCGTCTAACGCCATTTGGATGCGCCGTGCGGGCGTAAAATTTATACTTTGACGTACGGCGGCGCAACCAACAGGTGGGCGTCAGGATATTGTGACACACACAGCGGCGTCAAGTCGTAAGGAAAAACCACGTAAAGGCGACGCACATCACCGTGGCCCGATTTACGACAGCGCAATCGTGAAAGCGCTGGTTTTTCTCACGCAATTGCGTCAAATTCTAGCGCGAAAACTGCAGTGTTACCAGAGAGCCAACATGGATCCCAGTGGACACAACAGAGCCCAGGATGATGACAGCAGACCAGGAACCAGCCAAGAGGTCCCACAAACAAACCAGGATAACCAAAAAAAGAAAAGAAAGTGTCGCTTCAGTGAAGAGGAGCAGGAAATCCTGGTGAGAGAGGTGACGGAACACCAGCACCAACTTTTCATTACATCCAAATTGCCACTCAGTAGGAGAGAGGCCATATGGAAGCAAATAGTGGACAAGATCAACAGTGTGGCTGAAGAACGCCGCACAGTCACTGAGTGTAAGAAACGCTGGCATGACTGTAAACGCAGGACCAAAGAGAAAATGGCCAGGAACAGGAAGGCAGCAATGCAGACTGGAGGTGGGAGTCCAGCACAACAGGAGGCCCTGGACCACATGGAGGAGATGGTTGCAGCCGCCATCCCCGAGGAGATCGTCACAGGGATTCAAGGGCAGGACAGTGCAGACTACCAAGACACAATGCACATGCAGGGTAAGTCGCATGGGGAATTATAATGCACTAATGTTAACTGCAACCAGGGGGGGAATACCTACTACACAATGCATGTAAGTCAGCATATACATAGAGTGGCATGGGTAAAGGAGCACAGTAGGGGGGCATGCCTAGCACACACTGAAGCTGGGGCACCACCAAACACAGCAACAAGTACAGCCCCATGGGGACATCCTGTAAGTACAACAATAGAGCCAAGGGAAAGCAGCGACAGGTAGGAAGGCCACTACAGCAAACTCACATCCAGGCACTTGTTTTGTCAAATCTATCCTACAGCAACTAGGTCCCTATCAGTAACCCAGTAGGCAAAGCAACAACTGCAATGTAACTGCCACAACACCTTACAATAACGCCTCTCATCTCTGTGCAGCTACAGTACCAAATGGCAGCAACCTCCCCATGGAATATACATACACAAATTAGGGGGTGACATTGACATCCGCAACAAGTCAGTGTAAAAATACAAACGCACCAGTACACTCAAATGCCCAATGTCCATACCTGACACATACATAAGCCAAAGTAAACAGCAATAGGACCCACACAGCACCAACCACACACACATGCTGCATACGTCAGGGTCCCTCACATGCCTGGATAACAAGGCTACATCACTAATGTCATACTGCTCAGACAACACCTGAGGAGGAGACATAGGCAACTGGTCACTCAAACACACCTGCAAAGTCTGACAAACAAATCGGACCTTCATACGATAAACAGGCTTATACAATCAAACACACATGACCCACCTTCATCTTCAAACATCAACAATGTTTACATCCACACCACATCCAAACATGAACATGCATAGGAAATGGCACGGAACATGTACACTGCATGCAATGTGAATCAAAAGTGAATGGGGCAGGTCCTGAGAGGCAAGTGTGTTGGCAGGGCACTCACAACACCCACAGTCAGTCAATGTGTATTCTGGCAAGTGTAATGTATACTTTGCGCATTAGCCTCAGGCTGTAGGCCTTTCTGCACCTTACCCTGAATGTACTCTTACGCATATGCTCACATCTAAGAGCCTCTGAGCACTTTGCACTACATGCTTCTCATTGGCCTTCCTATCAGGAAATATACCAAATAGCCAGTCCTAGGGTGTTGTTAATAAGTCCAATCACACTGTTTTGCCTACATCTGCACTGGAGTGTGCCAGAACAGACACTCTGTGCCCCAGTCAAGGATACAGTCTGGTACTTTGCGGATAGATGGGGTAGGGGTTCTGATTTGGCATTCCTGCGTAGGGAAACTATCTCATCACCATGACTTATGACTTATAAAATCACTTCCTTGTCCCAAGACACACAAGAGGGAGTCTCCAAACAGAGAAACACCAGACGCTGCCTGCCTTGCTGCAGATGCAAAAACAGATCACAGGCCATTGCTCAGATATGACGGATGAAGTCTCCCCAGTGATTCAGACAGGCAGGCTAGAAGCTTAACATGCTGTGCTATAAATAGAACAAGCAGAGGGAGAGTACAAACTGTTAGGCACCATGATAGCTTTCGACCAATGTCTTACTCTCCTGCTGACTATTTCAAGTCTACCATGTTGAAGTATTTGGGTTATTGTGGCTCACACCTAAATATAGACAAGTCAGTTGTTCAAAGAGATGATCATATGAAACAAATACTGTCTTTGACTTTTGTGTATGAGTTCATACTGGAAAAGAGTGAAGATGTTGGGATCTGAGTGACCACAACTTCCCTGAAAAGTTCCAAAGATGTCATGCGCTCGGATGTATAATCATTCCTTTGCTGTGGGAGACATGAGCCAATGCTAGTTAGCTAGAGCAAAATGAAAGAATCAGGGTGACAGAGTCAATTAAAAGTGGGTCAGACTCAGTCCATCACACCATTAGCTATCCTGCTGCCTCGTAAGCAAGTCAGCTCAGGTCGGATAATGAGAACACACCCTCGAAAATGTCTCTACATAAGAATAGTTAATCACGGAGGGACTAGTAGGACACAAAGATGCCTATTCACAAAATGTTACAAAGCAACACCTAGCGGCAATTAGGCAGACAAGTCTGGTAGCTCCACATCACACATGTGACACACAGGTGGGCCATAGGCCTACAACAATGCCCATATGAAGGACAGCAGATACCCAGAAAAAAACAGACACCAAAGATAAGGCATCCAAACGCCTGTAACTGTTTGCAAACTTGTTACAACACAGACACACTAATTGTACCCTGTTTCATTGCAGAGGAACATGGATCTCCTGCCGATATGCCTGACCCTGATTTCCCTGATGACATCGATGACGACCCCATCAACCTCTCCCCACAAACCCTCAACATGGTCTTAGGAAGCCTCCAAACCCCACCTTCAGTCCCAAGGAGGAGCCCAGAAGAAGCAGCCACCCCAGTAGACCCACCTGCCACCCCAAATGTAATACCTGCCAGCTCCAACACAGCTGAGGACTCCGACGACACTGGAACCAGCTTTGAAAGAACCGTCGTTGGGGTCCAGCGGGAGCTGGCCAAGGAGGTGCGGGTGGGGATGCAAACTATGGCAGCCAGCCTTGAGAGGGTGCGTTCGTGCATGATCCCTCCTGCTGATCAGACAGCTGTGATGCAAGCACTAACATCGCACATGCAGGAACTTGTAGAAACACAAAAGCAAATCGCCACAGCTGTCATCCAGTTGACGGAACAACTAAGAATGCAAGCCAGTCAACGGGTGCACGAATGCAACATGGAACCCCTCAGGGCTGACCTGGCTGCCTACCATCGGGATGTGGCTGCCATTCTGAGAAACCAGCAGGCCCTCCTTGCTGCAGTATTGCCCTTCCTAAGTCCACAGGGACTAGCCCCCGGGATGTCTGCCTCCATGTCTTCTAACACTGAGGTGTGTGTTGCCCCTTCACAACCAACAACAACAAGGACAGAGGAGGCAACACACACATCAGAAGAAGAAGACGTGGAACAGATAACCTTCACACGGAGGAGTACCCGGAAGCCCTAGTCCCTGCACCATGGCCTACTCTGACCAAGGTCCTGCGTTTAGTCAAAGCCCAGTTTCTGAACACCTACACTCAATGACTGTTTGGCAATCCACTGTTTGACTTGTCCACATTGCCAGTGAATGTCTCTCTCCTACAATTTGGTAATCCTGTCCCTCTGCACTGACACCTTCTATAGGCTCACCAAGAAATGATGCCCCAGAACGGACTCAGCCAAAATGTTGAATGGACAATTTGCACTACAACACCTGTAAATAAATCGCACTTGCTCACCTATTGTGTCTCTGTGTCATTTCACACTTCAACTGTGCAGTACCTAACTCCAAAGTGGCTGTGTGGCAACCCTGTTGAATCTCTATACTACTGTCCTGATGTCATATATTCAGATCCATCTGTGCATTGGCCAGGATTGCATCATAGCCCTACCATACTGAGGGAAATAACTGAGGAAGGAACTAAGCACACACAATCATGCTGTGTTGGTCAGAATGATGCACCATCTATCGCTATTCCAGAGAGCAAATGGTGGCTGGGAAATGTAGGCTCCATGCAAGACTTAAATAAGAATGGATGCCGCTTAATGTAATGAATCGTGTACAAATCACACTGCATTAACTTCCCTTACAGAGTAGGCTTCCATGAAGGAAATTCATGCTGCTTCAGTACACACATGATGTAGCTCAGCAATGAAAGCAGCAATACATGAGTGTGAACAACTCCTCATCTACAAAGATCTCCCTGAGCTTCACACTGCTGTCCGACCTAACAATTAACCCACATTGACATGTAATGAAGCACTCTTTGTGAAGTTGGACACATATCATAACAAAAGCTTGGTGTACAATGCACACTACCAATGGGGAGTCTCCCAATTTGAGGATACTTAACAAGTGAGCACACGGGTAGATGGGATGTTAAACATCCATTCCCAGGGGATGCTGAGCATAGGACACAAATGTCACACTAAATCATTCTGCAACATGGATGTCAAGGCCATGATAAAGTAGCACCTAACGCATCAAGTAAAGGGTTAACAAAATATTTATTTATATCTAGTACTACAAGAGGCAACTAAGGGAAAGGTACACCTACACTAATCTAACCTGACTACTAATAACCCACAACTGTCCCTATCTAACCTAAGCTAAACTTACTCTACACATGTAACGAAACGATCTAAACATCAACCCCCCACCCACCATTATGAGACAGGACACATGCAGGACAAAACATACTAACCTACACACATACTACACTATCCTAAACAAGCAGATATATATATATATATTTTTTTTTTTTATTTATTTTTTTTGTTTTGTTTTATTAAACATGAATCCCAACATTGCCCCGCACCCACCCACCCACACACAAATATTTGAGAAAAATAACAAGGACCCCCCACCCTCTTCCCTAACACTAACTAAGCTACATACCTATCCTAATCCTAATACTAATCCCCAAAGCCCAACTAACAGGAGAAAAAAAGGAAAGAGGTGAGAGGGGAGGGATAAAAGTTTAAGAGGGCAAACGAACTAGACGTTTGCACTCCTTAGTGTGCGCCTGATGTCGCGGACCCGGGTCTTTACGTAGTTCATGTCATCAGTCAGGTTGTCCACCTTCCTCAAAAGTTTGTCCACTTTCTGGGACAATGCCTGGAAGGCTGCAGGGTCCACGGGAGGGTCTGTGGGGAGGGTTTGTGTGCCAGCAGAGGTCGAGCTAGTGGCAGCTGTTGGTGGGACATGTGACTGTCCTGCTGCCAGCACACGGCTGGGTCCAGGTCGTGCTGCATGCGGCGGGTCCATGGCAGCCGAAGTAGATGGGACCACTGGGCCAGACCTGGTGGCTGTGTCGTTGGTGGCTGTAGGTGGCACACTTGTTGGAGGCTGTGGTGTGGCCCACCACGCCCCGGAGGCCCTTTCGGAGTGATACCTGCGGCCCATCCGCCGATACCCAGACTGCACCTGCAGGATGTGCCTGTAACGGATGGCACGCCGCTCAAAATGGATGCGATCGGCCGCCCTCATGTTAGCAGCTGTGAAGAGAAAAGGCAGATATTTACCTTTGGCTTTGCATTGGGTGGGATAGCACAATGGGTTATTTGTACATTACTAGAAATGTATAGGTTGCAGCAATTGTCACAACATAGTTCACAGAAGGGCTCAGAGGAAGTACATGTGAAGCATGCATACATAAGGGCATATCACACCTAGAATATCCAGGTCTCTACATGATGGATGACATCACCCTACACTACTCATCCTAATCATCCCTACGGTTTTGTACATCATGGCTGCACCTCTTCCGCATACTTACTTCACTACATATGTCACTATATGTGATAACTATCACACTCCTCACTCTAAGCCATCTGGAATTGGTTGTGTGCTAAGATTGAACCAATGGGCTATAACCCAATGTCTACACTAGGGACCAGATGTAGGAAGATGGGAAATGGGACGAACAATCTGCAATGCAGAATGGGGTATCTGACACCGTCTGTGAGTTGCTATGGGGTTGCTAAGAGCCACCTCATTTACATCAATGATGTGGGTTGCAAGTTGCTCCACCTTTGCAACTATGGGCACTCACGGGGATGGAGGCCTGCTGGGAACAGCAGACCTCCATGTCCGTGACCGCTTGGAAATAACGCAGAACATGTTCCCCAAGTGTAGGCCGTTTACCTCAACGGGAAATGAGCAGCACTTAGAAATAAATTACGACAATTTCAATATTGAATAATTTAAGGCACTTAGGCCCGTATTTATATTTGTTGTTGCGCCGCATTTGCGTCACTTGTTGACGCAAAAGCCGCGCAAACTTGCAAATTCCAATTGTAATTTGTAAGTTTGCGCCGTTTTGGCGTCAAAAAGCTGCGCAAATGTGGTGCAAAAAAATTATAAATACGGGCCGCAGTGGTCCCAAGGACCACTGCCTGTTTTGTACAGGATTATTTTGGTACACTCGGAAAGGTGATGGGTTACAATGGGGACCCCTTACAGCTAGCAAGTGGGTTACCATCCACTTAAAGTGGATGATAACTGCGACTCACTTAGCAACCACAAACTCCATTGCAAATGGACTTGCATACCACTGTCAGTTGCAAATAGGACTGGAAAAAGCCTTCATATTTAGGATTAGGAATAAAATCTCCCATATATTTTCATGATCACCTAATACATTTCGGATTAGTAAACTGATGTTTGCAACTCACACACAATAATTATGAGTTTATCAACTTGTACACAGTTTGGCACATCTGGCCCTAGGTTCTGACTCACGACACAAAAGGTGTCAAGTAAGTGTGAGATACTGGTTGCTACAGTCCAAGGTAGCCTGTTTCACATTAACATCCCAGTCGTTGAGGGTGGTGTGGGAAGAACAACCACCAATCCCATGTGAAATGCACACCCAGGAGTGTATTGAACGTTCACCAAGTATGTGCCTTCACACACAAGACCTATGAATGGCTAGCAACACGTTGGACTTAGGCAAACATTGTGACACCCATGGACCACACATGTCACAATGATATGACTTTTGCAAACATGACATACTATCAGTGAGGCATGTTTTACTACACACACAGAGGAGGTGGAACACCCATTCTCATGATTCAACAGAACACATAGGCCATTGCACTCAAGTCACACACACTCCTAGTTCAGCTTGTGTAAGTACATGCCCCCGGAAGATCCAACCTACAGTGTGCACAGTCCATCCTCAACTAGGAAGATGCACTTTTCATCACAGCCATGTGCCTAAGCTATATGGGAGAATGTCAGTCTGATATGCAGACTCAGTTCATGTCAAGTCCCCGACCAAGTCTTACTTTGACCAGTGTATTCTAAGTAACTCATCCCATTCCCCATTGCGGCCCAACTGTAATGTCCTACAGCCCCTCAATCTCAGAGATGGCTAGGTGTTGCTTAACAGAAAGATAAGTCCAATTTGATATCACACTAACACGACAATGGCAATGAACGGCCAGCGCATCACATCATGATTTCTCTTGAACACACAGTAGTCCATTTTGCGTCATTGGCAAATAAATATATCAAATAGCACTCAGGCAACACTCACTGTAGGTATCGGGGTCATCGAAGTGTGCCACCTCTCCCACGGTGTAAGGCTCTGGTCCACCTGTAAAGCATGACAGGAAGAATGTACTCAGACTGGGTGGACTGACAAAATAATTCTGTTACAATGACACTGTGAGAATATGACATGGTAATGATACACTTTCACACATGCTCATACTGCATGGATGAGTTTGTATTCAACATTAACATTGGATGATTCTCCTGCTACAGTTACACACCCTACTACACACATGCAGTGGCCAGGACAGTCAGGTGTCGTCCAAGTTTACTCACAATAATTATGCCCCGACAATATTGTTATCCAAACATCTCAGCATGTGCATTCCAGAGAGACATCCAGACACTTGTTCCATGAGGACTGCATGACCACTCACAGTCAAACAGCCTATGTGGACATGTTCAACACACAGCAACCACACACACATGTGACATATCTGTGGAAAACATATCTGACTTCATGTGACGTGTATAAAACACACATGTATATCATCATCATGGGATTCAAATCAGATTTCGAGCGATGGGGTCTACATATGTAGGTATGTTGTTTCGACATGACTTACTCATTGCCCATTATGACATGTAGAGTACAAATAGAGCCATTAACGTGTTGCTTGTCTGACACAAATGCTACACTACATTACATACAGCTACAGCCATCTGGTATGTGTAGAACAACTGAGCCATCTGACTGCTAGCATAGGTCTTCATACACATTCTGCAACACGTACACATTAGGGCACATATGTAAACATTAGTAAGGCAGCATTTGCATCATTGCATCACGCAGAGATGGGCCACACCTGCCAAATACAGATATATGTATTAAGTTTCTGCTGTTTGAGGGAGAAAAAGTGTAGCCAATTTGGGGATATCAATATATATTGACAAGGGCCTAGGTTTCCCTAGCATTACACATAGGCAGCTCCTTATCTAGCAGATTGGGTAACATTCATCACATGTTCACACACAGATTACTATCATGTCCATGTAATTGATTGCTACTCACCAACAGGGCCACCAATCCTGACTCCCAGGTGGTCCAGCAGGTCCTGTTCCCTCGTGATCAGATCGGCCCAGCGGTGTTTCAACTGATGGACATTCCGCATGGTCCCATGGACCCGGACCATGTGATGGCGCACCTTCTCCCAGCGAATTTTCCGGGCCTCCGTGTGATACCCCTGTATCACACGGCCTCCAGCCTCCAGCATCAGCGGGAGGAAATGGCACACTAGCCAGATAAATCCCCCCAATTCATCTTCGCCCATCCTGGACAGGCGAGGCCTCCCTGACATTCTGACTGATGACTAACAGAAAAAATAAAGTAGGAAATGGGGAAAGGTAGAGGTGTGAAGTTAAGAAAAGGAGAAAATAGCCCAACTAACCCCAATAACTACCCTAGCCACAACAGACTCCCACAGACAATACAAACAAATACAGGAATGGACAAAACTAGACTTAACAGACTGAGACAATGATACACAACAATATTAGACTGAACAAAGTACAAAAGACAAGCTACACAGGACAACAAAGCAGTAATTCACAGGACAACACTCTTCACTGAACCACACAGTCTAGAAAAATCTGAGACTGAAAAGTGAAAGTGAAAGTCAACTTCCAATACAGATTTGGCAAACAGGATATCCTATTACATCACTTCCTGCATAAAATGGCCGCCGTTTTTTTATCGCGGTTTGCGTCGTATTTTCACGCATACATAATTTCGCGTCATTTTTTATGACGCATAATATTGCACATGCTGCTGAGTGTAAAAATATGATATGAAGATTAATATTTATTTACTGTACGAGATGTCCAAAAATATGTGCATGTTGCGTCATTTTTTCCGACGCATACATGATGGGCGTCATATTTTATCCACCTACAGGAGTGCTAATGCTGCTGAGTGAAAAAATATGATATGAATATTAATATTCATTTACTGTACGAGATGTCCGAAAATATGTGCATGTTGCGTCATTTTTTCCGACGCATACATGATGGGCGTCATATTTTATCCACCTACAGGAGTGCTAATGCTGCTGAGTGAAAAAATATGATATGAATATTAATCTTCATTTACTGTACGAGATGTACGAAAATATGTGCATGTTGCGTCATTTTTTCCGACGCATACATGATGGGCGTCATATTTTTGAAACGTACAGGAATGCACATGCTGCTGAGTCAAATCTGAAATATGATGTAACTTATATTTTGCTGTCTAAATCTGTGAAATTTTTGTATACATTCAGATTTGACTCTGCATTCTGTGCACTCATGTACGTGACCAAAATATGACACCCATGCTGTATGCGTAGAATTATGATCAAATCTTTTTGTTACGTCTTCATGTTTTTAACTTGGGGAAGGTGATTTGTCAGGGTCAAACGGGGCAATGTGATACACATTTGTGTTTGGATATGCCACATGTCCATTGTTGTATGTATGGCAGGCATTCACACAGTAATGGTGTGGATACGTTACATAATGTCTTTTCCATATTTGTCAACATATTTGTGGCAATTGCTGATGGCTGTTTGGAAATGATGGATGGGATACCATGATGTATTCCTTCTCCAAATTTGGTCCACACTTATGATGGTGATGCTTTTATCTGGAGTCCTAACAGGGAGTGCAATGGTCACTTACAGTTATTATGGGGCTAACCATGTCCTAGCCTCATTTTGTGTTTGTGCTTTGTGTTCTACTCTTGACATGTAGGCCACACATGTACCTTATGCATGTGTTTGGCTCACAAGTACAGGATTTGTGTATGTTTGTGGGACCGTAGAAGTGGACTTAGGCCCCCAGCACCCTAGGATTTGACCATCCTGATTAGTTACAGTATCCATGGCTTGGCTTAATATTTTATGGGAAACCTGCAGCAGCAGGCTAATGTAAGGCCATATGGTATGTATGACTGTTGAGCATTCATTCATCTCATTAGCCCATTAGAAGTTTGCAGTAATGATGATTTTGAGCTGACATGCCTACCATTTCCCAATGACTATGTTTGGAAGACTCTGAGCGTTCCTGATGTTCTGGGGAATATTCTTTAGTGGGTGTCTGTGTCCCTTTCTGCATTAACTGGTTAAGTGGCATGTCACATTCTTCCTGCTAGGTTCAAACTGGGACCCGACTGTGATGGTCTACTTTCAATAATTTGGTTGATTGTATGACATATGTGTACATGTGTGTTGGTATGTGGATCCACTATCACCTGTCTGGGTGTATGTTGTCACTGTGACATCCAGGTCTCCTCCTGAGTTAGTGGCAGCTAATGTTGTCCCAATTGTGTTTTGCTCATATCACCCACTGGAGAGAAGCCATTGATGACATGGTGACGTACACATGGATGGTCCCACCCTGTCTCTGACCACATGTGATGTGACTTTCACATGATCTACTTTTTTTGCCTGGGTGCAAGACTGTCTCAGGTGTTTTGATGTAGCATGTGGATTTGCCACATTTGTACTCATGTGGGCCTCTGTGTATGGCAATGTATCATGTCACATCCTACCCTCTGTGCATACAATTGAAATGTTCTTTTTTGTTGTGATGATTGTTATGGCATTGTTGGTCAAGGAGACCACATTCTTCGTCAGCATTTTATAAGTAAAGGTGCTCAGTAATGCATGGACCAAAGCATGATGTGGTGTTTGATATCTGTGTTTATTTACAATAGTGTAATACAGGTGATTATTATACATTAAGCAAAAAAATTATTTACAAGCTGCTGGCGCCTACGCTGTCCTGCTGCCGTGTTGGGTTGTCCCCCCTCCTGTTGCGGCCCAGCATCCTCCTCTTCGTCATCCTCAGGCATGCCTGGGTCCAGTTCAAGGAGGGGAATGTTCCTCTGGACACATATATTGTGCAATATGGCACAAGTGAGGATGATTTTGCACACCATCTCTGGGGAATAGAGTAGGCTCCCGCCAGTGATGTCAAGGCAGCGGAACCTAGACTTTAGGATCCCAAAGGTCCTCTCCACAATGCTGCGGGTCCTCTTGTGGGCGTCATTGTATGCCCGCTCTGCAGCAGTGATTGGGTTCCCGAATGGTGTCATCACCCAAGGCTGAATGCCATACCCCTGATCAGCTGAAAGAGAAAGAGAATGGATTGAATTAGATGTAGGAGGCAGTGTTGTACGGATCTTTGATGGCTGTAGTTGTCTTGTGTTGTCTGTGACTCTTTTGTGTACTAATGTTCCAACCTATGGTTGTTATTGAAAACTTTGCTTTGATATATTTTCCCTTGGCTGAGCAAGTGTTTGTTGGCTAACCGTTTGTCAGAAGGACTGTTTTTGTTGTTGCAGTAGAGTGTTCCCTCCCTAGCATTGTGACTAGTGATACAGTTGTCTGTGTGTCCTCACTGGGGGTGTGATGTTAGTTCCATGCCGAGTTAAAACGTGAAAGTGTATTTGACACCTTCATGTGTATGAGCCCAGGCCATCCCATACCTTTTGACTTATGCATTGTATTAGTGTACAGGTTATTTTGAGACTTCCAATCTGTAAAGTGACATTTGGCCAACCACACTCATTGATGTCTTCACATTAGGCTGTGGATTAAATTCCAATGTGTGACAGGTTAAATGTTGACTTCTGACACATGGCTAGTGATGTGAGTACCTCAGTGTGTTCCTGGCTAGGTGTTGCTATTGTGGTGTATGTGTTGTTTGTCCTAGAGGGTTTGTGTGCAGTGTGTGTATGGGTTTGTTTTTTGTCCTTACCAACAAGTAGTCCATTGCCATAGCGTCCATCCTGGAAGTGTTGGTTGATGGTGGAGTGACGGAAGATGAATGCGTCATGTACACTCCCAGGATATTTGGCCACGATGTTGGTGATCAGTCCTTGGTGATCGACTATGGCCTGCACGTTGATTGAATGTGTGTGCTTCCTGTTGCGGTAGAGGTGTTCTGAATCAGCAGGTGGCACAAGGCGTACGTGTGTGCAGTCGATTGCACCAAGGACGTGCGGGAAGCCACTGATGGCGTAGAACCCCTGTTTAATTTCCTGCTGCTTCTGCAGTGTGTTAGGGAAGCAGATGTGGCGGGGTGTCAGGCGAATGATGGCATCCAGGACTTTAGGCAGGAATGCAGAGAATGATGGTTGGGATATTCCACCAACCAGGGCACCAGTTGTCTGAAAGGAGCCACTTGCCAGCAGGTGTAGTACGGCAAGCAGCTTTGTTTCAGTTGGGATAGTGCGGGGTGTCACTAAAGTGGGGGCCAACTGTTGTTCGATATTTGCCAGCAGCTGCTGAATGGCCTGCCAGTTCAACCGGTACCTCTGGATGATGTCCCGTTCCCTGAGGCCATGCAGGGTTGTTCTTGGGCGGAATATCCTGTCCTGCCTTCTGCGCTGTCTTTGGGGTCCCTGCTGTTGTTGTTGTAGCTGCTGTTGTTGCTGCAGGGCTCTGCGTCTACGTGCACGTTGAAGAAAAAGCACCTCCATAGCTCCCTGTTGCTGCTCTGCTGCTCTGTTGTTTGTTCTGTGTGTTCTGCTTAAGTACAGGTGTGTTTGCCCCATTTTAACGCCTGCCCTGACCCAGGCGTTAAAATTTAACGCTATTCGTGCTTTGCGTCATTTTTTTGCGCCGCCTACGGCCCGGGAGAAATTTTTGCCCGGAAGCATAAATACGACGCACCGCTGTATGCGTGGGTTTTTGGACGGGAACGCCTACCCTGCATGTCATTAACGCAGGGCGGGGTGCCGCTTCCAAAAACTCACGCACATAGCGCCATTCCCCTTGTGCGCCGCATCGGGCGTCAGGGTATAAATATGGGGCATCGTTTGCGCTGAATGTGCGTCAAAATTTATGACGCACATTCGGCGCAACCGGAGTATAAATATGGCCCCAAATGTGTCCCCTAATGCATTTACCAGAGTTTCACCAAGACACTCACCACCTTTAGTTTCCGAATATCTCAGGTCTGTACACCACCTTGAATTTCCAGAGTACTTCTGTCCCCAATTCCAGTAGTAAATCACTTGGGTAAGACGAATTTAGCAGTTGCTTGTAGTTGGCACTTCAGAAAGCACAGCTGAGGAAAATGGGAAAGCCTGAGAGTTTGAGAAGGAAAAGCTAAGACTGGCTTACCAGGAACAAGAGGAGAGGAAAAGGGAGAAACAGGAAGAATGGGCCCAGGAAGAGAAATTGTTAGAGAGAGAGGAGAAACAGAGAGAAAGGGAGGAAAAACAGAGAGAGTGAAGGGAAAACTGTAGGAAAAGGAAAGACACTTGGAAAGGGAGAGGATAGACTTAGGATGGCAGCAATGACAACTCCATCTTTGATAAGTGACTCTCCATCCAGTTCAGGCTAGGTTGTGGCCAGGGCCCCAAAGGTTCTTGTGCATCTGTATGTGGAAGATCAGGATATTTTGTAATGGTTTGTGAGCTTTAAAGTTGCTTGTAAAGCATAGGACTTAAATGAGGTGCCTAAGGCAGCTGCCTTAATGGGACATATGCCATAGTCCGGGACAGCTGTGATTGGGAGGATGCCTATGACAGACCAGATGTCTATAAGTAAATGAAGGAAGATCTCATTGGTAGGTTTGGGCTGAAGCCAGCTCAATACCCACAGAGATTTTGTGACTGCAAGAGAGTGGATGGTGTTCCATTTGAGATTTGGGGCCCAATGTATGATCATTACAGATTGCGACTCCCAATTTGCATTTTTTTGTGAGTCGCAATCTGTAATGTAGAACAGATGCTGTTAGCAATTTCGAAATAGGTCCCAAAGGACCTGCTTCATTAATATTCATGAGTCAGGTCCCAATTTGCTACCCATTTAGGAATGGCCGTACTCACAGGGATGGTGGCCTGCTGGGGTCAACATACCACCGCGTCTTTTGTTTTTTAAATGCAGCCCGTGTTTCTTACAGGAAAACTGGCTGCATTTCAAAAATGAAAATGGAAAGTTTTCTTATCAATCTTTCAGAGTAGGCAGTGGTCCGTGGGACCATTGCCTGCTCTGAAAAAACCTTTCCACTACCATTCACAAAGGGTAAGGGGCCCCCTGGGGCTCTTTCCCATTTGCGAATGAGTTAGCACCAATTTGAAATTAGTGTTAACTGAGATTGCTTCACGACCAAGAATGCGGTTGTAAAACAATCACACATGGACCTGCGAGTTGCAATTAGGAAGGGGTGCCCTTGGCACGCCTCTTCCTAATTGTGAGTCACAATCCTTATTTTGCAAGTCAGTAACAGGATACCGACTCGGAAAATAGGGATGGTACATTGTGCAAGGCCACTGTGAGGTCACAAATGGTGAAATACGCCTTTTGCGACCACAAAATTGCTTTGTACATCAGGCCCTTGGATTTATAGAGAATTGCATGATTGGAATGAGTGGGTGAGAGGGATGGAGGGCAAGGATTTTCAGTCTCTTAATCAGTTGATGGTGACAGAGCGACTCAAGGAGGATTGCTCTGCCCCACTTAGACAATACTTGTCTGATCTGACAGAGGGGGATCCAAGAAAACTTGCAGCGTTAGAAGGTAAATGGTTGGCTAACACAGTTCACAAAGGTATGGAACAGCATGGTTCTAAGCTAAAGGACGAGAAGAACTCTCCTCAGTCTGGTTCCAAACCAGAGGATAAGGGCCAGGGTATTATTCATGGGCCGAGGAGGACCCACGAAAAATGGGAATGGTTATTGTGTGTTGTAATGGAGCACCATGAGAAAGGAAGGCAAAGAAGCCCTTCTAAGTCCAAGGTGGTGAGTTGTTTTAAGAGCCACAAAGTGAGACATTACACAAGAGACTGTCAGGAGAAGGAATTGACACAGCAACCCATGACAGCAAGCATGTTACATGTGAGTGAAGGTACCCAAGAGTGACCAGTTGTGTTTAGCCTAGTAGCTTTGGATATTTGGGAGAGGGACCTGGATACTCTGAAGGCCATTCATCCTAACAGAATGGGATTTGTGCAGGATGTTAGTGTAAATGGAAGGAAAGTGCCTGTTCTGAGTGATACTAGTCTATTCTGCACTATGGTTGAGCGGAAGTACCTTAAGCCTAAGGAGTTACTTCCTGGAACCAAGGGCACAGGTTTGGTAGCCAGTGGAGAGGGCATAGAGTATCTGCTTGCCAGGACTGAAACTCAGCTCAATGGTAATTCTGCCCTTATTGATGGTGGGGTAAGGGAAAAGCAAGAAGCTGGATGTCTCTTAGGCAATGTTTGATTACCCCTGGCTTGGTGCCAAGACTAGAAGTCTTTATGGCTTGGACAACATCAGCTGCCTTGACCAGAGCAGAGGCCCCAGGTCAGGCTCAGAGTAAGATAGGATCGTCTCTGATTTACAGGGACCAGTACAAGATAGTTTGAAGGAAAGGACAGACTTCAGGAAGGCTGTGGCAATGGAGGTCATCGCTTTGTTCCAGAGGGAGAAGCGGATGAGCCTCCTAAAGCAGACCATTTGCTGGAGTCTGGGTCACTTCCAGAGCTGCAGGGTTTGTTAGCTGCTGCTCCGGAAGAGTTCCACAATATACAGAAGGAGTGCCCTAGAGTTATGGGTAGCTAAAGGAAGCCCAGGATCAAGTTAACAAAGGAGTGGTAGAAAAACACTATATTGGCTGGAAGATGCTCTATTCTATAGTGAATCGGTAAATCCTGAGCCAGGTTCTAGCAAGAGACTAGTGGTTCATTAGTGCACAGGAACTTCTTGTTGTCACTGGGCTATGAGGTTCCTTTAAAACAGGACACATAGGAAAAACTCAAGACCGGTTGGGCCCTCAGTTCTACTGGCCAGGGATGCGCAGAGACATTCCATAGAAACTTTGCAGCTTGCCGGATGAGTGATAAGGGGGGAAGACAAGCGCACCATTAGTTCCTCTATCAATTGTAAGTGATTCATTTGAGTGGGTTGGAAGAGACATTGTTGGTTCATTTGACACCCCCTCATAGTCAGTAAACAAGCATATCTTTGTTGTGGTGGATCATGCCACCAGGCACCATGAAGCTGTATTTCTGAGGAGTATGACTGCAAAGGTTGTAGCAAGAGCTCTCCTGGGGATTTTTTCTAGGGTCTGATTTCCAAGGACAGTAATTTCTGATTGGGGAACCAACTTCATCTTTTCCTACATGAGACAGATGTGGGAGCAAACTGTTGTGACATACTACTTCTCCACGGCATACCAACCACACAACAAATGCTTGGTGGAGTGGTGTAACTGAAGAGCATGATGTCAACTCAGCCATGGTACCTCAGGAGGAAGTGTGATCTTCACCTGTGTTGGAAATGGGGTCTCTGTTTGGCAGTCAGGTTGCACTCTGTCCAATCAGGGAACCTCACTCTAGTCAGGGTAAGGGAGATTCACTCCTAAGACAACCCTTGCTCACCCCCTTGGTAGCTTGGCACAAGCAGTCAGGCTCATCTCAAAGGCAATGTGTAAAGTATTTGTACCAACACACACAGTAACACAGTGAAAACACTACAAAATGCACACTACACCAGTTTAGGAAAATAGGCAATATTTATCCAAATCAAACAAGACCAATACGACAAAAATTCAACATACACAAGTCAAGAAATTAATTTTCAAAGTAAAAAGAGTCATATTCCATGGAAAACAATGGAAAGATTGCTTTTACACAAATTACCTGGTTCGCATCAAAAATAAAGCTGCACGGACGAGCATGCCTCGGAAAAGTCAGTGATGCGTCGATTCCTTTCTCGGAAGTGAGGCCATGTGTCATTTCCTCTCCGGCTGGGTAGGTGATGCGTCATTGTTCTCTCCTGCAAGAGAGCGATGCATTGATTTCTGGACAGGGCACCTCTGATCTGCGCAGGTTCCCAATTACTTTGACACCCAGTGGCGATGCAGGAAAAATCCGGCCACACGGTGATGCAAAACCACACTGTGTGGTGTTTGCATCGTTTTCAGCATACACAAGCGGGTGTTGCTTCGTTTCTCCAGCCACGATGCAGGTGATGCATCGATTGCCCAGCCGCAATGCAGGTGCTGTGTCGATTTCAGCCACGAGGCAGGTGGTGCATCGTTTTTACAGCAGCGTTGCAGGTGTGCATCCAAATTTTCCCACACGCCCCCTGTGCATGGATTTCAGTCCTTGTCCTAGCAGCTTCACCTTTCAAGGGCCCAGGGACTGGACAGGGCACCACTTGGCAGGGTAGGAGTCTCAGCAGAGAGTCCGTGTGCTGGCAGAGGAAGTCTTTGATGGTCCTGAGATTTCAAAACAGGAGGCAAGCTCAATATAAGCCCCTAGAGATTCTTCACAAGCAGGAATATACCACAAAGTCCAATCTTTTTCCTCTTTCAGGCAGAAGCTGCAACTGCAGGCCAACTTAGCAAAGCACAGTCACAGGCAAAGGGGCAGTATTCCTCCTCCAGCTCTTCTCCTTGTCAGAGGTTCCTCTTGGTTACAGAAGTAATCTGAAAATCTGGGGTTTTGGGTCCACTATTTATACCCCTTTCTTCCTTTAAAGTAAGCAAACTTCAAAGGAAAGTCTCTGTTGTTCACAAGATCCTGCCTTGCCCAGGCGTGGCCCAAGAAACTCACCTGGGACTTGGAGACTGCATTGTGTGAAGGCAGGTACAGCCCATTCAGGTGTAAGTGATTATTCCTCCTTCCACCCTAGCCCAAATGGCTCATCAGGATATGCAGGCTACACCCCAGCTCCCTTTGTGTTACTGTCTAGTAGAGATTCACAAACAACCCAACTGTCAGTCTGACACAGACAGGGAATACACAAGCAGGCAGAGTCACTGAATGGTTTAAGCAAGAAAATGCCTATTTTCTAAAAGTGGCATTTGCAAACAGACAATTTTAAAAACAGCTTTACTAAAAGACATATTTTTAAATTGTGAGTTCAGAGACCCCAAACTCCACATCTCCATGTGTTCTCAAAGGGAAATTGCGCTTAAAAGTTATTTAAAGGCAGCCTCATGTTAACCTATGAGAGAGATAGGCCTTGTAACAGTGAAAACCAAATTTGGCAGTATTTCACTGTTAAGACATGTAAAACACATCAGTACATGTCCCACTTTTACCGTACACTGCACCCTGCCCATGGGGGTACCTAGGGCCTACCTTAGGGGTACCTTTCATGTATAAAAGGGGAAGGTTTGGGCCTGGCAAGTGGGTACACTTTCCAGGTCGAATTGGCAGTGCAAGACTGCACACACCGAAACTGCAGTGGCAGGTCTGAGACATGTTTACAGGGCTACTCATGTGGGTGGCACAATCAGTGATGCAGGCCTACTAGTAGCATTTGATTTACAGGTCCTGGGGACCTCTAATGCACTTTACTAGGGACTTACTAATAAATCAAATAGGCCAATCATGGATAAACCAATCAACAATACAATTTACACAGAGAGCATATGCACTTTAGCACTGGTTAGCAGTAGTAAAGTGTCCAGAGTCCTAAAACCAACAAAAACTGAACAGACAAATTAGGAGGAAGGAGGCAAACGTTTGAGGAGGACCCTGTAAAAAGGGCCAGGTCCAACAACCTGCCATGTCTCTTGTTTGCTTACCAGGAAATTTCGTAGAAGGGAGTAGGGTTCAGGCCCTTTGAACTTCTGTTTAGACATCCGGGGGGCCACTCGCCTTAGTAACAGAAGGTAGGAAGGGAACCTCAGAGACTCTACAAAAGAATGCGTTGAACTATGTCATTGGACTCAGGATGTTGATGGTGCAATACATGAGTCAGGCAAAGGAAAACCTTCGGACTAGCAAAGAGCTACACTGACTGGATATCTGAAAGGTCAGGAGGTGTTAGTGGTAAAGCCTATTTGTCCCAGAGCTTTGGTGGAAAATTGGTGTGGGACATATAAGGTAGATGAGAAGGTGTCTCAATTAAACTACTTGGTGGACACAGGTGCCACAAGGTAACCCAAGAGGGTATGCCATGTGAACAGGCTGAAACCTTATATCCGGAGGGACTACCTAGAGAATGTCATGACTATGGCAGAGGAAGTTGAGGAAGACAGCGAGCCTCTTTCTGACATACTACGTAGTGACATGAAGGATGGCCCTATGGAAGGGGTTCAGTTAGCCACAGAGTTAATGTCTGAGCAGTCTTTGAGAGATCTTGTAGTCCTTGGTCTAGTGCTGGTGTTCTAGTACCAATGCAAGGGTCAACCGACCTGTGGTTCTGTGTGGACTACTGAGCCCTCAATGAGGTAACCAAAAAATCACTGAGTACCTTGGACCTGACCAGTGGATATTGGCAGATCTCTTTGCCACCAAATGCTAAGTAGAAGACTGCATTTTCTACGCCAGAGGGGCTGTATCTATGTTTATGGTGATTTCCTTTGGGTTGATGCCTCAGAGGATGTCGTACCCTTATTGGAAGCTCAGTCAGGAGCCAGAGGATCACACCGGCACATCCCCAGTTGCTCAGGATCCATTGCAGGTCAAGAGTAAAAGGCCACATCTGGCATTGTTGCAGCCAGTAATCCCTGTGCCTTTTTTTAATGCCTGGGGAACCATGTTGGTGCAGGGTTGTAGAAGTTCTAACTGGTCTACTTAGATGATATTGCGGTGTTCAGAAGTTTGTGGAACCACCTGGGGCACCTTGATTCTCAGGTGGGGTAGTCCTATGTAGGATATTTTGGGTATGAGGTAGGGAACAGAATGATTTACCTGTTGGATGCCAAGATTCAGTCTATAATGAAGTGGGAGGTATCTACCACCCAGACTGAAGTGAGGGCCTTTTTGGAACCCACCAGGTATTACAGGAACTTTGTGGCCGAGTATGGAATGTTAGTTACCCCATTGACTGGTGTGACATTAGGAAGCAGCCCAGAAAGGTAATATGGACTGCAGAGGGCCAAACCAAAAGGCATTTGAGGAACTGAAGAAGGCACTATGCACTACACTACGTACTGAAAGCACCTGACTACAGTCATCATTTCATTGTACAGACAGATGACTATGACAAAGGAGTTGAAGCAGTGTTACCTCAACTGGATAACAAAGTTAGAGAGAGCCCGTTAGCCTTTTTAGTAGATTACTACCCAGAGAGCAGACCTGGATGGGTATTGAGAAGGGGTGGTTTGCCATAGTGTGGCCTTTTGTAAGTTTCACCTATACTTGTTTGGTACTAGGTTTGTGGCCCAAACAGATAATTAAGGTACTTACCCTCCATGGTGTTAGCTATCGCCCCATACGGTAGGTGGGGCACATCCCTAGAAGTTTCTTAGTACTGATGAAACCCTTGGACCTCTTGAGGGTCATAACATGGGGCTGAAGCATGTTGACTTCTTTACAGGGTATAGGTATAGTAACGCCTCCCCATTTAACCCAATTTTAAAATATTTTTTCTTACCAGTGGTACTAAAAAAAAGGGAAACAGTAGTAAACACTAGATAATTTTATGTATACTCCCCATTAGATCTAAATCTTTATCAAAAGTGCTCCTTAGAAGATGGTTGCACCCACCCTAGTTTTTAAGGACCAGTGTGCAACCTAATGATGAAGCTTGACATCAATAGGATGTGTGGGGGTCACAAATAAAAATGTTTATTATTCCTGCTGGTGAGGTAAGTCGAGGCCATTATTTAAAAAAAATTACCACTGAGCTTAGGGTGGTAGGATACCATAGTTGTCAGTGAGTTGGAAGGGTTATTGTATTTTATGGTCCCTTCTACAAAAGTTCTCCCTCCTCTCTCACACCGAAGCAGTGTGATGTTTTTACTTTTTAAGCTAAATTTAAGTGTGAGCAGACTCAGTGTGCGTGTAATAAATACATTTGTACCTGTAATGGTACAAAGAATTTGAGGCACAATTGCTGGACAGTAAGGGCCTGATTACAACGTTGGCGGAGAGTATTATTTGCAAGTTCCATAGGATATAATGGAACTTGTAATATGGTGGACAGGATATCCGTCATGTTTGTGACGGAGTAATCCCTTCCACCAAAGTCATAATCAGGCCATAAGTGTGCTGTGAACGTATATTAAGGGGCTGATTTAAGTGCCCCTAGCGCCTCCTTGTGCCACATTAGCATCATTGTTTTACGCTAATGTGTCCCAACGAGGCCAAAATTGCCATACCAAATTTACAAGTTGGCACAATGCATGCATTGCGCCACTTTGTAACACTTTGCGCTACATTATGCCTACACAGACACAATGTATGCAAAGGCAGCGTTTCCCCGCTAGGGGAGCTGAAAAAATGGAGCAAAGAAATTGGAGAGATTTACTTGTGTCATCTTTTTCAGCACTTTTAACGCTTGCTCAGACCAGGCGTTCAAAGGAGGCGTACCATTGTCTTCAATGGGCCTCAATGGGCTTTGCAGGATTAGCGTCAATATTTTTGACACTAATCCTGCAAAGCTCTGAACTAGTGTCAAACATTGTGTTGCTAGTTCCCCTAACTACCACCATGATGTGTTGTATCTTAGATACAGTGCACACATGATAGCATTAGGGAGGTGCTCAGGGGTGCAAGAAAAGTGATGCTGCACTGGGTGCAGCGTCACTTTTCTTGAATCAGGCTCTAAGTGTCTAGGAAGTGCATCTGCAGTGGTACTTTATATGGAGGTCCCTGGGTTCCATGTTGGAAAGACCAGGCCTGTCTGGTGGAGACATGAGAAGGAGAGGAATTACACCAGACCGATTTGTGTATAGCTGCAGGCCTGTGACCTGGGTGGGACACATTCTGGAGGGAAAAAGAAGAGATTCCCTTTACATTTCAAAAGACTGTTCCTTGATTCAGTGATAGGTCATAAGGACAGGACCTGGACAGTTCTCAGAAAGAGAGATGGCACGGATGAAGGAATCATTCAGAATAGGGCTGCAGGGCTGGGATTGCCCTTCTGATTATTTTCACTGTGACTGTCATCCAGATGTAAACTCTGGTCACTCCAGTGATGTGTTGGGACAATCAGATTTGGAGTGTTGCCTGCTGTTACACACATCTTTCATGAGGAAAGAAAGAGGGAAGTGTTCAAATAAAAAAAGCAGAGCCTCAACAAAAAACTTCAAAGACAGACCCGAAATCACATTTGGTATCTGGAAAAGGACTATAAGAAGGGGAGGTTGAGTCTCCAAACATTTGTCATCTGCCAAGCAGCCAGATGGGCTGTGTGAGAAGGGGAAGCTCTGCAAGACTTCTGCCTGTGAGCAGCACTGGGGGCAAAAGCCTACTAGACTCCCTGCTCGGCACAGGACATCAACCAGGACACCAAGTTCACTGGCCTGGAGCCTGAGGCATCATCGCCTGCCTGCTTGCCATGAACAGTATGCGGGAGAGGAGAGCATTGGAGGGAGTGAGGTCCAGTGGGGAGTTCTGCACAAGGATTCCCCGAGCATGGTGTGAGGCTGTGCACCATTCAGGCCCTTATCCGTGTGTGCTATTGGCTTTGCAACCACTGTATGTCAGGAGGGAGCTGCCTTGTTCTGAGTCATATCAGAATCATTGTCAGGGAAGCAGCAGGCCCCAGCACTCCATTGTGGTGACACTGTATGCCAGAGAGGGTCACTGGTGAAGTGATTTAGTGTCCAGGAGCACAGGGCCTGTGACTTCGGAAATCAGCAACATCATGTGCCAGGAGGAGGCACCATAGTGATGTCAATCGCATAAGGAGAGTCTGCGCCCAGGTCGTGACAACTGCGTATGCCAGGAGGGACTCCCGGTACCACTTTGGCCAGGGAGTTTGGGTCATTGCCAGGACTGCTGAATACTGCTGTGACCAGCAGGTTGAGCCCATATACTGTGATCTGCATATGACGGATTCCCTGAGGATCACCAGATGCCTCAGAGGATGTCATACCCTCATTGGAAGCTCGAATCAGGAGCCAGATGATCACACCAGCACATCCCCAGTTGCTTAGGACCCATTGTAGGACGAGAGTAACAGGCCTCAACCACCATTATTACAGCTGGCAATCCCTGTGTACCCCATGGCCCTCTGAAAGGGGTTCTGGCAGGCCCTCTTTAGGGTGTAGCTGGTGCTGTATATAGCTTAAGAGGATGCAACCTTGTACCCTGAAAAATGAGATACAGCATTAAAGACTAGATGCATTTATAGTGTAAGGTTGTGTGAGGTATGGTAAATATGCTCAGGGGAATCCCACATATTGATCATTGGGGGAGGTAAATGCAGAGTTAATGGTATTGTCATATGACATACTTAGCCTGAGAGCAATGGAGAGTAATTGATGTAGCACAGGGGAATGCTCCATTGTAAATCGACAGGGGGATACAGCATTGGAAATGAGTTGCAGGCTGTGGGTTGTCTGAAGTAGGGTATGTATTTCAGTGTTGAAGGAGGCTACCGTTGTTGTGACATACTATCAAGGATACAGTATGGGAGTTAGATCACCATGCACAATCCTAGTTAGAGATTGCGCATGTTTTATGGATACTAAAACTATGCTTGATTTAGGCTGATAATGTTTGAAGAGGATGGTTTTGAATTCATTGCTTAGCTGTTGAATAGAGAGGAGAGCTTGGCTTTGGTTGGGACTATGCCATTTTTGGCTTCTTGGTTGCTTAATTCGTAAAGAATATCTGATTCAATATAGAAGTAGTAGACCTTATGTACACAGCAATTCTACTGTTGTAAAGATCAAATTGAAACCTTTGCAACTCCAAAATAGGATGGAAGTACAAAACCGAACTTGTGATTCGGTAACACATTACAGAGTTGCAATTTGGGTTTCCTAAATCAAGTTGCAAAACATTAATATTTTACCTCCAAGTCAAAGGAGGTGGTAATCATTTGGAAAGGGGTTCAAAAGGGACCCCCTTTCAATTTGTGAATGTAGATATAATTTTTTTTTAAGAAATTAGGCAGTGGACCCTGGGAGCACTGCCTACTCCTTAGAAATGATTGTACATTTTTTTTAATGGATCCATTTTCCCCTTACGAAAATAGGCTGCATTTGAAAAAATGCTTTATTTAAAAGCAATCGCAGACATGGTGGTCTGATCCCAGCTGCCACCATGCCTGTGACTCTAACCATTTGTAGTGAGTCGGAATTTGCAACCTACTTTATGCTTATTAATGAGGTAGGTCGAATTGCGACCCACTACGATTCAATATTTCTTTAATCCACCTTTTAAGATATATGTAAGTTTGCAAAATACCACTGCATTCAGTTGATTTTGGTGTAAAAATTGCAAACTCTTGTAGCAAATATATTTTAGTACATTCCAAACAAGAATTCACGAATTACATACACATCATTATTATTCACAATTTACGATTTCTCTTTTGGAATATTAGTATGTAAGGGCCCTAACAACTTGTAATTATGTAACGTCTATCTATTTTTGCGATATCATTCACAGTTTCAGATGATTGAGGCTGCGAGCCAGTTTATTCTGTGGATGGTATGTGCCACTTTCCTCATTATGTAAGGCGTTGTTTCCTTGGTTTACCCATTTTTTTGAATTATCATACTAGACAAGATGAACGTTCGTGGAGCGGGATACCTGCAGACATAGGGTGAAAAAAACCTTCTCCTAAACCTCCTGAAAAATATAGCGTCTTGAATTCTCTTCCACACCCATTTAGCAGATTAATATTAAGCCTGACTGAAGTAAGCAGGAATGTCTGTGTGCAATGACTGTGAGAAACGGTATTGTCAGTGCTTTTGTATACCCACAAAGTTACTACTTTATAGGTGTGCACCACTTTGGCGAAGCCATCTCCCATAGCACTCCCACAGCAACACCCATTCCTCCACTCCCAGCACCGATTTGTAATTTTAGGTAATGGGTAATAACCCCTATCTGCACCTATAAAAAAACTTTGCATACTTCCCCGGTACTCGCAATCTGTCATGTGAGGGCACAGTTGTAAATTGTTGCACACATTATGTCCACACATTTCATAAAAAAATATAAGAACAGCCTGGGTTGGATCTCTGAAAGAGATCAGAGGTCCATTCCGGTCATCCACAGTTCAAAACATGGGGTTATCATAAATCTCTTCGGGCCTGATTCAAAAACTTTATGGAAGACTGCAGACACTGACACATTTTAGGCCTTCTCCCAAGGCTTGTTTAAATCTCCAAACTGTAAGGGTTTATCAAAATCGAAGGTTTCAAATGATACTACGGACTCCCTACATTTACTTGGATCGACATGAAGGGCAATCTGCAGGAGTGGGTATTACCAGCATCAGCAGTTGGATATGTAAATTTATTCCTTTTAACCCCCACCTGGAAAATGTTCTTTTATGTGGAGAAATCTGTTTACCTGCACGTGTGTTTGGTTGTTTTTCCGCATCCAACCTGTAAGCATGCTAAAACCTTTTTTTGGCACTAAAATTAAATGTAAGCAACTGCTGTTAAATTATGTTAATACACATGTTACAACCTGTGAGTATTTAGTACTTTCTAAATAATCACCCCACCCCTTCCTTGGGAAGTCCCTTGTTCACATACCTAAATCTAAACTTACAACTAGAAAATCTGCCATACTTCCGTTTTTTCTAAGCTTCATGTACCAGTGTAAAGGTCTGCAGGTCCTTATGATGGCACTTCTTCAAATAAATCAATATAAAATGCTCCCGATGGACTGGGAGTGGTAGTACTCCCCCAAGGATTTTGTTGCACCTTGTTAGAAATGGGGTCTCTAGCTGGCAGTCGGTTTGCACCCTGTTAAAGTAGGGACCCTCACTCTAGGGGGAGATACCTGCTCAGATAACCCCTGGTCACCCCCTTGGTAGCTTGGCACGAGCAGTCAGGCTTATCTCAGAAGCAATGTGTAAAGCATTTGCACATAACTTACAGTAATAAGTGAAAACACTGTAAAAGAACACCACACCAGTTTTAGAAAAATAGCCAATATTTACATGTAGAAAACAAGACTAAAACAATAAAAATCCAACATGCAGTGCTAAAGATATGAATTTTGTACGATTTATCTTAAAAATACAGTTCCTTGAAGTCGATAGCTCTACCTGGGGCTATCACGGCATCGTGATCAACAAAACCAACAGTTCAGGCCGGCTGCAGCATCACAGGCCAGCTACGGTGCCGGGAAGATCCGCAAACAGTATCTTGGCTTTGTAGGATGTTGTGATCCTTGTGGGGAGTCCTGGAGAGCGGTATCGCTGACATCGGGTGTCGGTTCCAGAGTCGGTGCAGGAGTCATCGGGCCCTTAAAGTCACACGCGCTGCAGATCGAACTCCGGGCTGATGAAGTCAGGAGTGCTGGCGTGGATGGCGTTGGGGCTGCGGTGTGAAGCGGGACCATGCGACATGTGGCACCCATATGTCATGGTGCAGGCAGCAGCTCGGTGACTTTGTCCATGGGCATTGGTGACACCAGGGCTGCGGTGTGATGCAGGGTGGTGTAACGTGCGGTGTCCACAGGGCACGGTGCAGGCAGCGGCGTCATATTTGAGTGGTTTCTCCTCTTGAACAGCACAAAACACGCAGTTCCAAGTGCTGCAGGTTGAGGAAGCTGAAGTCTTTTGTGTCCCTGAGACTTCCAACAGGAGGCAAGCTCTACTCCAAGCCCTTGGAGAACTTACCCAAGCAGGACACACAGCAAAGTTCACACTTTGCACTCTTTTCAGGCAGAAGCAGCAACTGCAGGCCATTCCAGCAAAGCAGCACAGCAAAGCGACAGGACTCCTCCTCCAGCTCTTCAGCTCTTCTCCTTGGCAGAGGTTCCTCTTGATTCCAGAAATATTCTAAAAGTCTGGGGTTTTGGGTCTTCTTCTTATACCCTGTTCTGCTTTTGAAGTTGGCAAACTTCAAAGCAAAGTCTCAAGTGTTTGCAAGATCCTCCCTTGTCCAGGCCAAGCCCCAGACACACACCAGGGGGTCGGAGACTGCATTGTGTGAAGGCAGGCACAGTCCTTTCAGGTGTGAACGGCCACTCCGCCCTCCCCTCTAGTTCAGATGGCTCATCAGAATATGCAGGCAACTCCCTGTCCCCTTTTGTGTCACTGTCTAGAAAAGAGGTGTGAACATCCCAACTGTCAAACTGACCAAGACTGGGAATCCACAAACTTTCTAAAAGTGGCATTTTCAAACAGACAATTTAAAAAACAACTTCAATAAAACATGTATTTTTACATTCTGAGATCAGAGACCCTAAACTCCACATTTGTATCTGCTCTCAAGCGGAATCTGCGCGTTAAGGATATTCAAAAGCAGCCCCCATGTTAACTTATGAGAGAGATAGGCCTTGCACAGTGAAAACTGAATTTGGCAGTATTTCACTGTTAGGGCATATAAAACACACTAGTATATATCCTACCTTAAACATACACTGCGCCCTGCCCCTGGGTCTACCTAGGGCCTACCTTAGGGGTGCCTGACATGTAGTAAAAGGGAAGGTTTAGATCTGGCAAGTGGGTACACTTGCCAAGTCGAATTGGCAGTTTAAAACTGCACACACTAACACTGCAGTGGCAGGTCCGAGCCATGGTTACAGAACTACTAATGTGGGTGGCACAACCAGTGCTGCAGGCCCACTGGTAGCATTTGATTTACAGGCCCTGGGCACCTCCCTCTAGTGCACTTTACTAGGGACTTACCAGTAAATCAAATATGCCAATCATGGATAAACCAATCAACAGTACAATTTCTATTGGGAGCACTTGCACTTTAGCACTGATTAGGAGTGGTAAAGTGCGCAGAGCCAATAAACCAGCAGAAACCAACCTGACAAAATACGAGGAAGAAGGCAAAATGTTTGGGGATAACCCTGCAAAAAGGGCCATTTCCAACACTCCTCAACTGGATCTGGTGGGCTAAAGTAAAAAACAAACTATAAAGCACATTAGGTTTTCAATGAAAACGAGTCAGGGATTTAAAATTAATAACCATGAAGGTTTATTAAAGGATTTGAATCATTACAGAAAGCAAAATTGAATGATTAAGAGTCAGTTAGTTAATCAATTATCATATGATGCTCAGAATATATATAGTTCAGCCCAAATAAAACAAGTATAAAATCAGAGGTCAGGCCAACATAGGTGGTCATTACCACCCTGGCGGACGGTGTTAAAGCTGCGGTAATACCGCAAACAGGCCGGCGGACAAAAAAAGGGAATTACGACCCTGGCGGAAATCACCAACAAAGACACCGACTTTAACACACCGCCCGCCACGGCGGTACAGACAAACAGCGCGGCGGTCAGCGCCAACAGACAGGCGGAAGACAATGTACCGCCCACACTATCACAACACACCAATCCGCCACCTTTTCCGTTGCGGATGCACCGTGGATAATAACACGGCGGAAACAGCTTTTGCTATGGGAAAACGCTCACCTTTACACATCCCACGAGGAACGAGGACACCATGGAGCCTGCCCTTGTATTCCTGCTCATCTACGACCAACAGCGACGTCGGCGCAGAAGATACCGGTGAGTACTGCATCTACGACACGGGGGAGGGGGAAGGCAAAAGTTAGGGGGACACCCACCAAACACCCCCACCCTCGCATTAGACAACATACACACCAATGCAGTCACAAAAATCACAGTAACAACCCACAACCCCCCCCGGAAGAATGCAAACACAAAGCGAATTGCGGTCAAACTTTGTATTGTGCCAATATACTACTCATAAAAAAATATACTGATATATATCACGAAATCTGTCATAATTAAATATACAATACACATAGTAGCGCAGATATGTAACCAACAATGTCTGTGCACCAACAGTCCAAAAATGCATGGGCGACGCCCACAATAGATACCTGACCAAAATCTGAGAGAACACTGCCGGGGCATCAGATAGAAACAGTACAGGCACCTCAGGGGGAAGGGAAGAGGGGGGCACCTCAGCCAGATGAATGCAAAGCCAGATCCACGACGGGGCTCCATGCCCATGTATGCCATCCTGGGGAGTGCAAAGCCACAGTCTCCCAAGTCTCTACAGTGGGTGGGTTGCCCACTGTACCATCCTGGGGAGTGCAAAGCCACAGTCTCTAAAGTCTTTACAGTGGATGGCTTGCCCACTGTTCAATCCTGGGAAATGCAAAGCCACAGTATCTCAAGTCTCACAAGTGGGTGGGTTGCCCACTGTACCATCCTGGGGAGTGCAAAGCCACAGTCTCTCAAGTCTTTACAGTGGGTGGCTTGCCCACTGTACCATCCTGGGGAGTGGAAAGCCACAGTCTCTCAAGTCTTTACCGTGGGTGGCTTGCCCACTGTTCAATCCTGGGGAGTGCAAAGCCACAGTCTCTCAAGTCTTTACCGTGGGTGGCTTGCCCACTGTACCATCCTGGGGAGTGCAAAGCCACAGTCTCACAAGTCTCTACAGTGGGTGGGTTGCCCACTGTACCATCCTGGGGAGTGCAAAACCACAGTCTCTCAAGTCTCTACAGTGGGTGGCTTGCCCACTCTACCATCCTGGGGAGTGCAAAGACACATTTTCGCAAGTAGATGCAGTTCTCTACTGGTACTGGGTGGGACTGGTGCCCAGACTGGATGAGTCTCCTCGTGAAAGTACATGTCCTGTCACTGTCCCAGCTGCACATGGGAGAAGGATGCTAGATGTGGCGGCCTATTCATACCCACACGGTGTCTGCCCTGTTCAGTGGTCTTCACCATGGCAGTCTTTGCTCTGTTCAGCGGTCTTCACCATAGCAGTCTTTGCCCTGTTCAGCGGTCTTCACCATGGCGGTCTTTGGCCTGTTCAGCGGTGCTTCACCATGGCAGTCTTTGCCCTGTTCAGCGGTCTTCACCATGGCGGTCTTTGCCCTGTTCAGCGGTCTTCACCATGGCGGTCTTTGCTCTATTCAGCGGTCTTCACCATGGCAGTCTTTGCTCTGTTCAGCGGTCTTCACCATGGCGGTCTTTGGCCTGTTCAGCGGTGCTTCACCATGGCAGTCTTTGCTCTGTTCAGCGGTCTTCACCATGGCGGTCTTTGCTCTGTTCAGCGGACTTCACCATGGCGGTCTTTGGCCTGTTCAGCGGTGCTTCACCATGGCAGTCTTTGCCCTGTTCAGCGGTCTTCACCAAGGCGGTCTTTGCCCTGTTCAGCAGTCTTCACCATGGCGGTCTTTGCTCTGTTCAGCGGTCTTCACCATGGCAGTCTTTGCTCTGTTCAGCGGTCTTCCCCATGGCGGTCTTTGGCCTGTTCAGCGGTGCTTCACCATGGCAGTCTTTGCTCTGTTCAGCGGTCTTCACCATGGCGGTCTTTGGCCTATTCAGCGGTGCTTTGCCATGGCGGTTCTGGTACGGACATTGGTGTGTGGCATGACGAACTCCACACTGGACATTGGTGTGTGGCATGACGAACTCCACACTGGACATTGGTGTGTGGCATGACGAACTCCACACTGGACATTGGTGTGTGGTTTGACGTTCCATCATCGCCCAGCAGGCTGTGGGATCCTGGTCCCTCCTGGCCCCTGACTCCGGCGGTGGTCTCCTGACCAGTGACGATATTTGGGCCCTCCTGGGCACTGACTCCGGCGGTGGTCTCCTGACCAGTGACGATACTTGGGCCCTCCTGGGCACTGACTCCGGCAGTGGTCTCCTGACCAGTAACGATACTTGGGCCCTCCTGGGCTGTGACTCTGGCGGTGGTCTCCTGACCAGTAACGATACTTGGGCCCTCCTGGGCTGTGACTCTGGCGGTGGTCTCCTGACCAGTAACGATACTTGGGCCCTCCTGGGCACTGACTCCGGCAGTGGTCTCCTGACCAGTAACGATACTTGGTCCCTCCTGGGCTGTGACTCTGGCGGTTGGTCTCCTGACCAGTAACGATACTTGGGCCCTCCTGGGCTGTGACTCTGGCGGTGGTCTCCTGACCAGTAACGATACTTGGGCCCTCCTGGGCTGTGACACTGGCAGTGGCAGTGGTCTCCTGACCAGTAACGATACTTGGGCCCTCCTGGGCTGTGACTCTGGCGGTGGTCTCCTGACCAGTAACGATACTTGGGCCCTCCTGGGCTGTGACTCTGGCAGTGGTCTCCTGACCAGTAACGATACTTGGGCCCTCCTGGGCTGTGACTCTGGCAGTGGTCTCCTGACCAGTAACGATACTTGGGCCCTCCTGGGCTGTGACTCTGGCGGTGGTCTCCTGACCAGTAACGATACTTGGGCCCTCCTGGGCTGTGACTCCGGCGGTGGTCTCTGGACCAGTAACGACTGTGCTGGCAGTTGTGTCAGGACCGCCGGCAATGATGGCGCACTTCTCCGCCGTCACACTCACAACAGGTTGGGGAGACTTCCTCGGGACCTTCCCCACCTTCTTTGGAGTTACAGCTGACTCACCAATCTCCTTGGATCCCATTTCAGTTGTTGTCCCACCAGGAGTCTTGACACGGTCCCGTCGTCCACTCTCCAATTTCAGAGCCTTTACAGGAGGTGGGCTGACAGTGCCTTGGCTCCGGGTCCTACTGCCTGCCCTGGTGGACGGGGCACTCCAAAAACCTGGAACACGCACCACTGGTACAGGAGGCTTTTTGGCTGAGGCGCTACGATGGGACTGATGAATTGGAGGGAGGGGGGTGGGGGCAAAAAGGTCAATTTGACATAGGGACAGTTTCTGACGGACACTGGGATGGGTAGCTGGAGGGGGTCTGGGAGTGGAGGAAGAGGAGGTGGTTGTAGGAGGTGTCACTTTAGCTGTTTTGGGTGCAGGTGCAGGTACTGGAGGCAGTCGTGAGGTGGATGGATGTTGGGTGAGTGATTGCCGGCGTTTGTGTACTTTGGGAGGGGGCGTCACAGACACACTGGGAGAGGACACAGGGGACGTGTAAATGGGAGTGGAGGTGGTGAGTGCAGGTGAGCGGCTTGGGGTGCTGGGTGTCCTGGTGCGAGTCCTAGTGCCTGTAGATGTGGTGCATGCAGGTGTGTGTGTGTAGACGACACTGGGAGGGAGGAGGGAGAAGAGGAGGAGGGGGCACAGTGGAGACAGTGGATGTTGCTGTGTCTGTATGGGTCTGATGTTTGTGTGAGTGCCTGTGGTGTGTGTGGTGCCTATGTTTGCTTGAGCTACTTTTGGGTGTTGACTTGTGTGCATGCTGGTCTGTAGGTGTGCTTGGGATGGGCTGGGGTACAGGGGATTGGGTCTGGGTGGAGGAAGTTGGAGGGGGGAGGCTGGACACAGGGACAATGGCTGCCATCAATGCTGAGGCCAGAGATTGCAGGGTTTGCTGAAGGGCAGCCTGACCAGAATGAATGCCATCCAGGAATGCATTACCGTGTTTCAACTCTCGTTCTACACCCTGGATGGCATTCACAATGGTAGACTGCCCAACAGTGAGGGACCTGAGGAGGTCAATGGCCTCCTCACTGAGGGCAGCAGGGGTGAATGGGGCACGGCCTGAGGTGCCTGGGGCGAAGGTGATGCCCACCCTCCTGGGTGAGCGGGCACGGGGCGAACGCTGAGGGGCTGCTGGGAGGGCGGTGCTGGTAGGGGAGGTGGTGGCTGTACCTGTAGAAGTGGGGTGCACAGATGGTGCCGCCACCACAGGGGAGATCCCATCGGTGGACGAGTCCGTGTCGCTGGTTGGTGATCCAGTGGCCGACGGGAAGCTCCCCTCGCCCTACGTCCCACTGGTGCATTCAGAGTCCGTGGTGTGGCCCTCCATGGCCATGTGGGATGCAGCTCCCTCGTGCTCCGGTGCCACTGTACCTCCGCCTGATGATGCTGATGTACAAAAGGACAGGGAGAGCAGGAAAAGGGGGGTGACAGAAGAAAGAGAGTTTTAGTGCATGGCATACCGCTACCGTTGGCGGACAAGGCAGACGCAGCAGCCCCTTGCATTACGCCGTGCTCCTGGCCTCTGCACATGCAATTTCTGGGATATGGCCTACATGGCAATGGTAGATATCTGCGCACATGGATGGCAAAGGGGCAACTATACCTCAATTTGCCACTCTTCTGAGCTGGGGTAGAGTCCCACATTGCCTACATTACGGAGGGGCCTTGCCTACCTAACTCGCCCTGGCCTAGGGACACCCACAGCCCACCTCCCCCACCCAGACACCTCCATTGCACGCAGAGTTCACAGAATGAGGTTGTACTCACCCCCTTGTGTCTGCTGTGATGTCCTTAAGCGCCCATCCAACTCCGGGTAGGCCACCGCCAGGATCCAGAACATCAGGGGTGTCATGGTGCAACGGGCACCCCTCCCACGTTGGGAGGCCATCCCCAGCTAAGCCTCCGCCCTCTTCTTGCTGCAGCGGCGAATGTCCTCCCATCTCTTCCGGCAGTGGGTGCCCCTTCTCTAGTGGGCCCCCAGGGTCCGGACTTCCTTGGCGATGGCACACCAAATGTCCCTCTTCTGGTGGGCGCTGACCTACATGACATGCACAAGGAAAGAGGAACAGTCATTACCTACTGCATCATCAATGTGAGTGGCCCCCTCCCAACTCTGGCCATGTGGCCCATTCATCCCCATGCATTTCAGTTCTTAGAACTCTGCCCCCTTCCCTCTCCCACCCAGCCCTGTCCACCCAGGCCTAGCCCATCCAACGTGCTCCCTGTGTACTGACCTGTTGGTCTGGAGGACCGTAGAGTAGCATGTACTGGGGGAGGACCCCATCCACAAGTTTCTCCAACTCCTGTGCAGTGAAGGCAGGGGCCCTTTCCCCAGACGCAGCAGCCATCGTCGCTTCCAGACCGAGGTCACAGCAGCACTGGCAGTGTAGGTCCTCTCCTGTTGAAGGTCAGGTATCTAGTGATTTCAGAGATAGAAAATGGCGGTGACGTCCGCGGCAGTGCACATCATCACCGGCGGCGCACCTGTTCATTGGCTCCTGGGACCCATAGGGTCCACTGTTAACCAATGCAGCATTGCGCCGCGGTCTACGACCGCCTACCGCGACGGTGTCCAACGCCAGCGCAGTTACCCCACAATCCCATTGTCCCAGTTTGGAGGTCAGGCAGCCGCCATTTCAGGGGCCCACATGGCTTCATTTACTACTGCGTCACACATACCGAGGCCTACACTCAAAACATATCCCGGAAGGCTTAATTGTCTGTTGTAGTCTTGTGTGTGACTGTGGGTACATACCTGGAGGAATGGTGACTGTTTCTTCGCTGTTGTCCTTCTTAGGCACCGTCAGTTGGGACATATGGGAAGATGGCAGAATCCGCCGGTGTACCGACCGCTGGTGGACCTGTTGACAATGGAAGAGAGACATTTGATCGTGACCTACCGGTTTGACCGAGCCACAATCCAGAAATTATGTACCCAGTTGGAGCCAGGCCTGATGTCACCAATCCGCCATCCGACTGGAATCCCCCCTGACGTGCAGGTGCTGTCAGTGCTCCATTTCCTTGCAAGTGGCCATGGCATCAGGGATGTCCCAGCCTATGTTTTCCAACGTGTTGTCCAGAGTGTTGTCTGCCCTGCTGAAACACGTAAGGAGATACATCATTTTCCCTGAGGTGGAGGATTTGCCTACAGTGAAAGGTGACTTCTATGCCCTTGGGCATATCCCCAACGTCATAGGTGCCATTGATGGGACTCATGTAGCTCTGGCCCCCCCGCAGGAGTGAACAGGTGTACAGGAACAGGAAGAGTTATCATACGAGGAATGTCCAGATGGTCTGTTTGGCAGACCAGTACATCTCGCAGGTAAATGCTATGTTCCCTGGCTCTGTGCATGACGCTTACATCCTGCGGAATAGCAGCATCCCTGATATGATGGGTCAACTCCATAGGCACTGTGTATGGCTATTGGGGGACTCTGGTTACCCCAACCTTTCGTGGCTATTGACCCCAGTGAGGAATCCCAGGACCAGGGCAGAGGAAAGGTACAATGAGGCCCATGGGCGGACTAGGAGGGTGATCGAACGCACCTTCGGCTTCCTGAAGGCCAGGTTCAGGTGCCTCCATATGACAGGTGGGTCCCTATTCTACTCACCGAAGAAGGTGTGTGACATCATCATCGCCTGCTCCATGCTCCATAATTTAGCATTGCGACGCCAGGTGCCTTTTCTGCAGGAGGATGATCCAGATGACGGTGTTGTGGCAGCTGTGGAGCCTGTGGAGCCTGTGGACAGTGATGAGGATGAATCTGAGGAAGAAGAAAACGACAACAGGGAGTCAGTCATACAGCAATATTTCCAGTGACACACAGGTGAGAACATTTTCTGGTTTTACATTACATTAACTTTCACACGTCTACCTCTATCCTGTACCTACATTTAACTGACTATTTGTTGACTGAGTTGTCCCCTTCCATTTCAGTTTCACAAATGTGGAAACCTACGCGTCAACAGCTTGCACCCTTGAAGGGCTTGTGATGTGTGACATTGGTATGTTGGCCTTTCACCCTTTTTAACACTGTAATTGACAATACAAAGTTCAAAATCATAGACTGACTCCAGTTTTATTAGTGTTTCAAGGGTGTTTATTTAAGTGCTAAAAAATGTAGGGGGGTTGTGAAATGGGGATGGGTTATGGTGGAAGAATGTCCATGGCAGAGTCCAGTCTATTAGTCTCACAGGTACTATGCACATCTGGCCATTGAAAGTGGAGCTGGGGCAGTTCCAATGTGGACAGGGTAACAAAGTGGGACAGTGGGAGGACAATCAGGGTGGTCTTATTTCCTGGCGGGGGTCTTGCCATCTTGCTCTGTCCTGTTCCTGGATCTCAGGGACCGCTTTCGTGGTGGTTGTCTGTCTGCAGGGGGTGGGGTACTGGTGTGGTGGTCCTGTGGCGGGGCGTCCTGCCCACTAGCGCCGGCGGAGGTGGTGGGCATTTCTTCGTCCTGGCTAGTGTCAGGGGGCCCTTGGAGTGCCACGGTGTCCCTCAAGGTCTTTTGAATGTCCGTCAGCACCCCTACGATGGTGCCCAGGGCGGAGTCGATGGTCCTGAGCTCCTCCCTGAACCCCAAATACTGTTCCTCCTGCAGACGCAGGGTCTCCTGCAACTTGTCCAGGACCGTCACCATCGTCTCATGGGAGTGGTGGTATGCTCCCATGATGGAGGAGAGGGCCTCGTTGAGAGTAGGTTCCCTTGGCCTGTCCTCCCTCTGTCGCACAGCAGCCCTCCCAGTTCCACTGTGTTCCTGTGCCTCCGTCCCCTGGACCGTGTGTCCACTACCACTGCCCCCAGGTCCCTGTTGTTGTTGGGGTGTTGGGTTAGCCTGGGTGCCCTGTAGTGGTGGACACAACGCTGATTGACCTGTCCTGGGTAGGGAGGTATGGGCCCGCTGGGTGGGTGCTGTGCTGGTGTTACCAGAGGGTGGCAGCTCGGTGTTGGGCTGTGGCTGGGCAAGGGGAACCGACTGTCCTGAGGCCCACGATGGTCCGGGCTGGTCATCAAGATCCAGTGGGGCAGAGCTGCTGTCGTCACTGTGGGCCTCTTCTGGGGGTGGAGTGGTGTTGTCTGGACCCTCTGGTGTGGTGAATTTCCTTCGGGTTCCTGCGGGGGTATAAGTACATGATTATTGCATGTGTGTGTTTCATGGTGTGCAATGTTTGGGTGTGCGTGTACCCCAGTGCTAGCATTCCTGTGTGGGAGCTTGTGTGGGGATGGTTGGGGGTTGTTCTGGGTCTGTACAGTGGGCATGCTTTGGTGATGGGTATCCATGCTTAGTTGTGTCATGCAGGTCTTGGGGTTGGGATGGGTGGTTGGTGTTATGGGGACATTAGTGAGGAGTTAGGGTGTTAGTGGAGGATGTGAGGGTGGGGGTGTGTGATAGCATGCAGGTAGGTTGGGGGATATGATAATAAAAATTTGACTTACCAGTGTCCGTTCCTCCAACGACTCATCCGAGGCCCTCAGGATGCAAGATGGACAAGACTTGCTCCTCCCATGTTGTTAGTTGTGGGGGAGGAGGTGGGGGTCCACCGCCAGTCCGCTGTACCGCGATGTGGTGCCTGGATACCGTGGAACGCACCTTCCCCCGTAGGTCGTTCCACCTCTTCCTGATGTCCTCCCTATTTCTTGGGTGCTGTCCCACAGCGTTGACCCTGTCCACTATTCTTTGCCATAGCTCCATCTTCCTGGCTATGGATGTGTACTGTACCTGTGAGCCAAATAGCTGTGGCTCTACCCTGATGATTTCCTCCACCATGACCCTGAGCTCCTCCTCAGAGAAGCGGGGGTGTCTTTGGCGTGACATGGGGTTGTGTCTGTGAGGTGTGGGGTGGTGTATGTGATGATGAGTGTGGTGAGTGTAGTGGTATGTGGTGTTTTGTGCGTGGATGTTGTGTGGGTGATGGTGTAGTGTGCCTCTGTGTGATGGGGTTCTCTATTCTGTGCTGTCTCTCTCTGGCCTTCTCTCAAATTTTTGGTCGTAGGGGTTTGTGGGTGCTGTGGGTGTGTGTTTTATATTGTGTTGGGTATGTGGGAGTGGTGTTTGTATGTGTATCAGGTGTGTGTGTTTGGAATTGTTCAATGTGGCGGTGTTTAGGAGCTGTGTGTGTATTTTGAGTGCAGCGGTGTGTACCGCCAATGGAATACTGCGGTTGAAAGACCGCTGCGTGGATTCGTGGGTCGTAATAGCATGGGCGTGTTTCTGTTGGCGTGGAGGTGGAGGATTTGTTTCCGCATATTTATCGCTGACCTTTGGTGTGGCGGTATTGTGTGGGTGTCTGAATTTCGGCGGATTCCGTAATGTGGGTCATAATAGCTGTGGCGGTCTCCCTCCGCCGCGGCGGTGTATTGGCGGTCTTCTGCACGGCGGTAAGCGGCGTTTACTGCCAATGTTGTAATGACCACCATAGTGTCTTCTATTAAGTATCAGGGGAGATTGAACCTATCACTCTTGGGAAAGGGCTTATTTTACAGTAAAAAATACATTGAAAGTCATAAATAACACAACTGTCTAAGGGTCCTACAGTTTAAAGGAAAACAATACACTTTCTGAAACCACAATATTCAAGATTATCCCATAAGATTCACTTAATGCAGTTCCCATACCTGGTGCCCATCAGACAACTAAATTGTTAATGCAAATCTCCATCCTTATTATACTGTGACACATTTTCATGAGAAATCAATGTGGTCTCAATAAGTTAGGTCTTGGAAAGATTCACTCTCAGTGGAACATAGTGCTGCAGGACTGTAAAAAAAATAAACATCATTCTGTATATGGGAAAGTTACAATACATCTTAAAGCACTGCTTACAAAATTGCATATGCAAGACCGGCCTGTGTGCTGAATGAAACAATACAAGAATTTACATGCTGAAAAGTGCTGCTAACCACACCAACCTTTTTGAATTTGAGGCCTTCATCGGCTCATGTTAGCAGAAGCACAATTCGCTCAACAAAATGTCTTTATTTGAACTACACGTTAATCATCGTTTATCATGTTAATGCTATTGTTTATTATTGTATTATAAAAACAAACTCTTTCAATCATTTTTTACAGATCCTGTTCTGACTTTTTCACGATGAAAATTGTCAAGTGATTTCTACATGTGGAAAACAGGGGAAGCTGAAAGACGTGCCAAAATGTATTTTGGTATGAAATGTTGTGTAATTTATGAGTAGTTATGAGTAGTTACGAAAATAAATGTGTTTTTCATAATACAAGACAAATTATAATATGTACTGCAACCTTCAAATTTACAGAGCATACTGTTATGGCAGTGATATATTTCTTGAAAATACTGAGGGGTATATATACTAAAATGTCTCACAACGCAGTTCAGCAACCAAAGTTGTGGTGTTGCCTTGTAAGAGATGAAGAGCAGGACAGTGCAATTTCTACAGCGAGGTGGTGCTGTCCTGCTCTGCCCAGTGCACTCTTCCAGTACACAACTATGCTTGTACATTACAGCACTCCTGCAAACCTGGAAAATGTTGAAAAAATTAAAGCACATTCTTCTTGAGAATGGCAATGTCAAAGCAGCATTATTTTTAAGCAAAGCCATGTCCACCTTTTTTCAGAGAGAGTTTTGCATCAAAAACCAGGGGTGGTTGCATGGGAACGTCCATATACCTTCCATGGAACATCAAAGTAGTGCTAGTTACAGCTTTGCGTTACTTTCAGGCAAATTTCCATCAAGAAAGTAAATTTCAAATAAATATTTTGAGCTGATTTGCGTCTTTTCTGTGAAGCAAACCTGGTGCAAAGTGTTACTAAGTATAGACCTAGATCCTTAATGTTGCTAGATGTACTTATCACTACCCAGCTTTTCCTGGTATAACATTCATACCCCTGCGCTAGATGGTTTAGTCAAAGTAACAATAAGGCTCATATGACACATGCTTATTTAATACATACAATCGTGAAAGCTGCAGACAACTGTGTAACTGTGTTGTTTTTGGCTGTACATTAATGTGGGTGTGCATATGTGCCTGTGATGTACTGTCTTACTTTCTATGATCGGTGCTAAATATAAACTGAATATAAAATAAGTGCATTAAAGAACATTCTGTAAAACAAGCTTGGTTCCTTGGGGCAACGTAAATGGGTTTGGAAAAGCAATTATAAAAGTTTCAGACTGACAACTTGAAAGTGGCATGCAACTTTAAGAGATGCTCCTGTTTTTCAGATCCAGGAAAGTCTCTCAAGGTTTCTAGTTCCAGGTGGTCATTCAATGACCCTAAGATCATATTCCCATGAACCTTGTATTAATTGTCTGTCAGCATTAAATCTGCTTCACGTCGCATGTTTAAATGTTTTAGCATTTAGAATTGCACACATTTTATTTTTTAAAGAAGAAATCTTGCTTAGTCCAGTCTCAGCAGAAGAGTAACTTTATGTTTGCACTGATTTTCAGCGAAGCAAATGAAAGACAGCACGAGTTTAAGCACGCAATACTTTAGAGATGCCACGGTAAAGCCGGTGGGACAACAGTGCAAGATCAAAGTGCACTACGGTGCACAAAATAAATGCACTGTGATGACTTGTTTTGAGACCACTGTGATCTTGATAGAATGAGTAATCACTGCCTAAAGTTGTTTTTTTCGGCTTACGTTTAGCGGCACATTTTGCATGTATTGTTTTGCGCGTGTTAGTGTTACGCTGACATTATGCTGACTTTCTGTAACCAGTGCATTAGGGGACCTGTGGACCCATTTCCATGGGTCCAGAGCCTCACCTCAGTGAAAAATGACTTTCCAAATTTTTCACTGTCAGGACACATACAACTTGAACAGTCTTGCTTTTTAAATACCATCCACTCTTCCCTAGGAGTCTTTAGGGCCTACCTTAGATGAGACTTAAAAGTAATAAAAAAGGAGGTTTGAGGCCGAGCAAAAGATGTATTTTTCCAGGTCAAAATGGCACTTTAAAACTGCACTACAGGCTTCAGCAGCAGGCCTGAGAAATGTTTTACAGTGCTTTAGTGGGTGGCACAATGAGTGCTGCTGCCCACTAGTAGCATTTATTTACAGGTACCGGACTAGGGACTTGCAAGTAAACTCAATGCAGCAATTGGGTGAAAGCAAAGTTCACCATGTTTTCAAGGGAGAGCACAATCACTTTATCACTGGTTAGCAGGTTAAATTCTGAAAGCCAACAAAAACGAGTTCAGCAAAGAAAGTCTGGGATGACCCCACAAGAGGGCCAAGTCCAATAGCGTTCATCTGCCTTTTGGCCAGGTTTGCTTTCCAGAAATACTACTTATTACATACATGCATTCCTAAGGAGGCAGTTAACATGTCCCAGTAGCTGGTGTTACACCAGGGGATCACAGAATTGCACATCTGATGCGGCAACACACAGAGACATGGAAAGGGCAGACTGCTGTAATGAACAGGTTGGTGGTTGCTAGGGACACCTAGCAATGAGAGTTACAGGTGGCTCAGTGGCTCTAGGGGTAAAAGGATAATTCTTTTTTAATGACAAATGTTATTGTTATTAAAAAATACTTCAACTGTGGAGTCTACCATTGTATAAACATATGTGTAATTGAAGCCCCATAGTCTCCCCACCTCCTCCATGAACATCTCATAGGTAAAGGAAGTGAAGCATTAATAATGTTGTTCCCTTACCGCCCCTCCCTCCAACTTGTGGAACATGCTCCTCTCTAAATGTTCTGATTTCTACATCAATGGAAGTGGTTCTGGTCTCTGGTCATGCCAGGGGAATCTGTTTTGAGCCCAGGTTGTCCATATTCTGTGGGGGGTTTTGGGCAGCCTCAAGCAGCATAAATGGGAATGTCCAGACTCGCCTTCCGGCACTCCCAGTGTTGGGGTGTTTTGTCTTTCAATGCTTTAGCAATCTCTCTTTTGGCAACAACTAGCCCCAGCTATATGAGAGCAGCCTAAAATCTATCACTGTTGACATCTCTAGTGACATGCAGAAGGGTACATTTGGGGTCCCTAGGCAGGATCCTCTCCTGTATCTGACCTAAGCAGGTTAACACCCCCTCCAAAAATGTAAATGACACAACAATTGGTAAATGGGTGAAGTGCGGCTCAAATCCTGTATAAGTAACAATGTTTTACACATAAATGTAGTTAAATCAAATATTCTTGGTTAGCACCAGTCCTAAAAAGCTAATTGTTATGGTGCAGGCTGCCAGCCTGTTGCCTTTGCTAATGTTTTTTGGAATGTTTTTGTAAATCTTTATTACACATAATACGTAGATAAATAAATAAAGAGATGTGCAAAGATAGATAGCTCAGGAAATTGTAATAAACCACACAGCTTCCATTATTAATGTAATGTTTAAATGTCTATAGCACTGAAAGCATGCTACAATCCATACAAGCAAGACAAACATCCCAAAAGGGTTTACAAGTATAACTGTAGTCCTCAAATAAAATACATACCAGCATGACATATAAGAATGTGGTTTCATTGTGGGGATTCGAAAAAAGAGGATGGGTCTGATTCACAGAGGTAAAGTTAGACCAAAAGTGTAAGTTTATACCTAAACTCGTGCATTTGCAGTGCAATTCTAAAGAATTGCTAAAATAGCGATTCCTTAAAATTGCAACTATATTTTGCGAATAGCAGTACAATGTATGAAGCATTCACAAATTGCGATTAGTCGCGAAATGGGTTTTTGCATGTGCAATTTACCACAAATTGAAATCAGGTGGAAGGTGCAACCTAAATACAGAGGCCCAAAATGCATCAGCCCTTTTAAAAAATGGCTGCACTCTACGTCTTGGCGTGGAGGATGAGAATCCTGGCAGGTTTGAGGAGAGAGAGGAGAAGACAGGATTGCATTTTTAGAGTGCGCATTTCCCTATTTAATCAGACAGAGGAGGATATTTTTGACAAGTAAAGGTTGAACTCTGCCATTATATTTGACCTAATAGCTGATTTACAACTCCTACTGCAGCAACACACACACAGAACCAATGCCATACCCCCACATGTGCAGGTATTATGCTCCCTGCACCTCTTAGCCTCAGAAAGCTATCAAGGGGTCATTGCAGCAGCTGGAAGTCTATCAAAAAGTGCTCTTTCACGCTTTTTTAATGCATTCCTAAATGCTATTTGGACAAAACTACATCTGCACATAAAATTCCTCTACACCCCATAGGATTTGCAAAAATATAAATTAGATTTCTATCAGGAAGCCCAATTTCCACACATCATTGACTGCGTTGTCGGGAAACATTATGTATATGGGATTCAGAAAAGTGCACATTCAATGGACATCCATATGCAATGCCTCCAACATTATAACTGATATTGTGGCCAGATTCCCTGGTAGCACACATGAGTCATACATCTTCAGGCACAGTGGAATACACACAAGACTACTTGCTGGGGAGTTTGGTGAAGGAAACCTAGTTGGAAATGTAACAGTGAACAATGTTGTATAACTACTATTGCACTTCTGTCATTCTAGGAGACAATGCATATGCAGTGCGGTCCTTAATCTTCACACCCTAGCTCAAGCCTGCCACGCCAAGTAAATGGAGATACAATGTGGCACACAGGAGGACACGAAGCGTGATTGAAAGGACCTATGGCCTGCTGAAGAGTTGTTTCCAGTGCCTGCATAAGAGTAGTGGTGCACTGCAATACAGTCCGGAGACCACCTGCAAGATTGTGGCCACATGTGCAATGCTGCACAACATCGCAACAAGAGGCATACCAGTCGAACTCACAGAGATGGACTCCGATGAGGATGACGACCCCTTGCCACCCCTTCACCCAGCAGACAGAACCAGAGCAGCAGAGGGCAGGCAAAGACGTGCTGAGATTACGCACAACTATTTCTGATGTAAGTAATGACAACAACACGTCTACTTTCATTTGTTTCTGTAGGTATCAAATTTATTGCCTTTACTTCAGGACATGTATGTGTGAATAGGACATAGGTAATCAAAAGACACAATCAGGTCCCAATTACAGTGTGAAACTATTGACAGCATAGTATCAATGCATTGCTACATAACATGCAAGGCCCTGAACTTCTCAACATTACTTTTTACGTCCACGCACTCCATTTGAAGGATCAGTAGGCTCAGTGGCACCTCTTGTTGCGGGTTCAGAGACAGAACTGTGTCTGGAACTGTGATGCTTAGGATCCACCACAGGGGCTGTGACACTGCTGAGGCTAGAGAGCTCATCCCTATGCTTACCACCCAGATTGCTGTTTGCAGCACACCGGGCCGTCTGCATTGTCTCCAATACATTGGTGACTTGCACCAATCCTCGTGCAACATCCCGACTACAATGTGCCATTTCCACTTGCATGCCCACAGCACGTCATGACAGCGAGGCAGTAGTGTTAGTGAGCCAATTGACAGATCTGCTGAACCCATCCAACCTACCCATCAATTGGTGATGGTGCCTAAGGTGGGTGACAAGCTCCTGCTGCATTACAGTACAGAGTTCCTTAATGGCATTAGTAATTTCTCTTATGTGTTCTGCTGTAGCTTGCTGTCCCTCATAAAGCTTGTATATGTTGTGATTGAGAGACACCAACTGCCTGTGCATTGGTCTCATGTGTTTACTTTGCAGGCGCTGCACTTCCAGCATGGATGCCTCAAGACCAGCGAATAGTGATGGCCCTCACTTTCCTCTGTGCTCTGTCTGCCTTCTTCACGACGCCTCCTGAGTGGAGTAGACCGACGCTGGAGCAGGGACTGCTGTCTGTCAGTGCTTCTACCCTCTAAACGTGGTGTGGGTACATCTTCCTGCAATCCAGTGTATACTCAGGGAGGGGTTGCACTCTTGCCCTGCCTCTGGTTGGTGCTGGTATGAACGACTCACTGGTGTTTGAATCTGACTGTGGCTGACTTTCATCATTCCCCCCTTTTCCACTTTCTGCTGCATCAGGGCCCGAAACATCTGCAACAACAATGTGCAGCATGTCATTCATGACATTCACCTTACATTTGTATTCTTACAGTTACTTTCATTATAAAAAATTCCCCTCCTGGCATAGTGTCTCTGATTGTCTGTTGTGTTGTTTCTCTGTTTGGTTTTACACTATACTGCTGTATATGTAGTAGATGCACTTCGGGGTATGGACCAGCACTCTCATAAGGCATTGTTGTGTTGAATGGAATATATGACATGGACTATTTCTCACAGTGCATAGTACCGTTGCAATTTTCTAGGAGACATTTGTACATGCACATATGATGATTCAAATCATTACTGCCCTTACCTTTGCTTGGTGCTGGGTGTGCCAGAGTTATCAATTTCAGTGACACCACCTACTGCTTCAGGCAGCAGTGTTGACTCCACCATGTCTTCCGAGGGGGTGGACGCTGTCTGGATGGATGGTCCTCTGCCAGTGCCCCTTGCTTCCTTCAGCCTGCCTGCTACCCTCTCTTTGGCACGTGATCGCAAGTCATACCAGCGCTTGCATATCTCCTCTATTGAACGCTGCTTAACACCCACCGCACAAATTTTGGTCTGGGTGTCAGTCCACATTTTCCTCTTCTCACTTTCTGGGACCTGTAGAGAGTGTTTGCCAAATAAGTGGTCATGGTTGTTGACCACCTCTTCTGTGAGCACCTCCAATTCCCACACACTGAACTTAATTTTTATTTTTCTCCCTCCTGTGTCCTTGCCATATCCATCAGTGGCCATTGTGTTCTCCTGGTCCTGGCTGACTCTCCTGGGTGTCTCTCTGGTGCTATGCTGGGTCTCTCTGCCTGCTCCTGTGGCTCAGGCTTCTGGAAACAGCATGCACTGACTCACTTCCTGGTTGTTCTGTCATCATGCTGCTCCAGAATACAAAATTGCAATTTGTGATTTCTAAATACTGATTAGTTTTTTACTGAATCGCTATTTGGTACTCGCTATTTGCGATTGTGAATTTTAAGAAATCGCAATAAATTCAGCGATGGTCTTGTTACATCGCATTTTGCGAATCCCAGTTAGCCATTCCGTAAAAATCGTTATTTGGTATTCGCAAATGCCCGAAATGTTTTCATGTATTATATGGTTGCACTCTGAACAAATGTGCATTTATCACATGTAAAGTCTATGGGCCAGATGTATCATTTGTTACAATAGCGATTACCTAATTGTGATTTTTACTGAATCGTAATTAAGTAATCGCTATTGGAATGTATGAAACTCCAGGAGTTTCATGCTGCGATTTGCAAGGGCTTGCAAATCAACCTACCTCATTATTATTTATGAGGTAGGTGGTAAGCTATTGTGAATGGCTACATTCACAGAGATGGTGGCCTGTTGGGCTCAGCAGATCACCATGTCTGTGATTGCTTTTCAATAAAGAAATCTTTTTTTTTTTTTAAATGCAACCCGTGTTCCTTGAAGGATGCGCTTAAAAATTAAAAATTAAAAGCACTTCCTGCTCTTAAAAAAACTTTGTCGCATGCATTCACAAAGGGGAAGGGGTTCCTGGGGGACCCCTTCACCTTTGCGAATGGGTTACCACTTGAAGTAGGTGGTATGTGTGATTGTTTTGCGACCACATTCACGGTCACAAAACAATCATGCATACCTCTGCGATTCGGTATTAGGAAGGGATGCCCTTGACACGCCCCTTCCTAATACCAAATCGATATGTAGTCACAAATCACATTTGTGATTCGGTAACAAGTTCCCGGATCGCAAATTGGACGTGTTATATACCAAAACGGATATTTGCGATCGCAAACGGCATCTGCCCATATATAAAGGAAAACACAAGGATTAGAGATCAAATCTAAAAAAACAAACTGTCACCCTAGCCTTTGTAAAATTAGTACAAACTATTCCCAGGAACCTTTACAAAATTCAGAGAGTTCACCAAAGAAAAATCAGCAGACAGAAGAAACTTCAGAAAATGATTCCAACTAAAACAGGCTCTACTGAAAGCAAAAAAAATCACAGATCCAGATAGTTCTCACAGCAAGCACAGGTGTTTTCTGCCATGCTCACTAAATAGTGCCTGACTTCTGTTTTTAGGGTCGAGTCTGCTAGTGCATGCCCTAGCGCATGCATCTCCATGCAAGGCACTGTTGTTAACAATAAGGGCCTGAAGCCAGCCCGTTGTTTACTACTTGTTAACTTGCCTGGAACTCTTCTTGAGAGACTCATAACTCCTCAATGCAGGTCTAGCATAATTTCCGTTCCTCTCTTTGGAGCAGGGACCAAACACTGACTGAGTCAGCTTAAACAATGTCTGTCCACTGCTCCCTATGTGATTGAAGTACTATTTCTTTCTTTTTTAACTTTTAGTGCCATGCAAATGAAAAGTGTGTGACTGGCAAAAAAACGCCAAGCAGGACAAACAAAAATGCAAAGATTGATTTTCTATGGTTAAATTTATTTTATTATGCCAAATCTTCTTTTCTCACTTTGCACTCACGCTTTCTTTTGTTTTTGCTCATGGGCTCTGTTCTCAGAAGAGGAGGATTATCTTGTTCTAAATACTGCAATACATTGTTTCTTTCTTATGTGTAATTTCTGAAATGATTCTTCAATGCATATTTGTGCAGTACACCCCAATCAACCCCCTACAATCCACCCCAATCCACCCCACCTCACACTACACAATCCACTCCACTCCACTCAATCCAACCCACTCCACTCAAATCCAAACTACTCACCCCAATCCAATCCACTCTACTCAATCCACCACAGTCTAACCCTCCCAACCCACCCCACTCCAATCTTCCCCACTCCAATCCAAAATAATCTGCCCAGTTCTAATCTTCTGCATTCCAAACTGCCTCAATTCAAAACAATCTACCCCACTCCAAAGCAATCTGCCCCACTCCCTTCCAAAACAATCTGCCTCAATCCAGTCCAAAACAATCTGCCCCACTCCAATACAATCGGCCCACTCTAATCCAAAACAATCTGCCCCACTCCACTTCAAAACAATCTGCCCCACTCCAATCCACCCCCTCCAGTCCACGCCACTCCAATCCAAAACAATTTGACCCATTTCAATCTGCCCCAACCCAATCCAAAACAATCTGCCCTACTCCAATCTATCACACTACAATCTGCCCCACTTCAATCCAAAACAATGTGCCACACTCCAATATGCTCCCCTCCAATCTTCCTTACTCCAATCCAAAACAATGTGCCCGCTTTAATCCACCCCATTCCAATCTGACCCACTCAAGTCCAGAACAATTTGTACCACTCTGATCTGTCCCACTCAAATCTGCTCCACTTCAATTCAAAACAATTGTCCCCACTCCAATCCATCCCTCTTCAATCTTCCCTACTCAAATCCAAAACAATCTACCTGACTCCAATCTGCCCCACTCCAATCTGCCTCCCTCCAATCCGCCCGTCTAATCCAATCTACCTCACCTCAATTCACCCACTCAATCCCATTTCAACCCACTACCATCTACTACAATTCACACCACTCCAATCCAGTCCTCCCCACACCAATCCAATCCACCAAATTCCCTCCCTAAACCACCCCACTCCAATACAAAACAACCAGCTCCACTCTAATCTCCCCCACTCCTATTTGCCCCACTCCAAATTGCCACACTCCAATCCAAAACATTCTGCCCACTCCAGTCCGCCCCATTAAAATCACTCCAATCCAAAACAATCTGTCACACTCCAACCAGCCCCACTCCAATCTACCCCACTCCAATCCAAAACAATCTGCCCCACTCCAATCAGCCCCACTGCAATCTGCCCCACCCCAGTCCACCTCACCCCAATCCACCCACTCCATCCCAATTCACCCTCCTCCAATCCACCACAATCCACACCACTCCAATCCAATCCTTCCCACACCAATTCAATCGATCCAATCCACCTCTCCCCAATCCAATCCACCCCGCTCCATTGCCAATTCACCACAATGTATCACATTTAAATCCCACAAATCTGCCGCACACTAATATGCCCCTCTCCAATCCAAAACAATTTGCCCCTCTCCCGTCCAAAACAATCTGCCCTCCTCCAATCAAAGCCAAAACAATATACCCCACTCCAATCCAAAATAATCTGCTCCAATGCAATCCAAAGCAATCTGTCCTACTCAATCCAAACCAATCTTCCCCACCCAGTCTAAAACAATCTGCCCCACCCAATCCAAAACAATCTGCCCACTCCAATCTAAAACAATGCACACCACTCCAATCAGCCCCACTCCAATCCAAAACAATCTGCCTGACTCTAATATGCCCACTTCAATTTAAAAGAATCCACTCCAATCCAATCCTCCCACACCAATTCAATTGACCCCAATCCAATCTACCCACTCCAATCCACTTCTCCCCAATCCAGTCTACCCCACTCCTTTGCCAATCCACCACAATGTATCCCACTTAAATCCAAAAAATCTGCCCCACACTAATCTGCCCCTTTCCAATTGAAAACAATCTGACTCTCTCCCATCCAAAACAGTCTGCCACCCCTCCAATCTGCCCCACTCAAAGCCAAAGCAATATACCTCACTCCAATCCAAAACAATATGCCCCACTCAATCCAAACAATCTGCCCCACTCTAATCTTCCCCACTCCAATCCAAAACAATATCCCCCCACTCCAATCTAAAACAATGTGCACGTTTCCAATCAGCCCCACTCCAATCCAAAACAATCTTGTGCACTCCAATATGCCCACTTCAATTTAAAAGAATCCACTCCATTCCAATCCGCCCCACTCCAATCCACCTCACCCCAATGCACTCCAATCCACCCTACTCAGTGCAATCCACCCCACACCAATCCACACCAATTTAGCCAAATTTAATCTACCCCAATCTAGCCAAATCCAATCCACCCCAATCCAGCCAAATCCAACCCACCTCAATCCAATCAACCCCACCCCAACCCAGTTCACCTCACTCCATTCCAATCCAATCCACCCACCCAATCCAATCCATCTCACTCCCATCCAGTCCACCCCACTGTAATCCAATCTACTCCACCCCAATCCACCCACCCCAATCCAATCCACTCCAATTCACCTCACTCCATTCCACCCCACTCCAGTCCACCTCACTCCAGACCAATCCATGCAATTCAATGCATTTCACCCCACTCCAATCCAACCCAGCTCAATGCAACCGCCTAACTCCACCCAATCCAATACCAACACACCCCAATCCAATCCACCTCATTGCAAACCACTCCAGTCCATACCACCCAATCCAACCCACCCCACACTACATTATTCAATTCCACCCCACTCCAATCCACTCTACTCCAATCCAATCCACCCCACTCCAATCCCCTGCACTCCAACACACCCCACCCCATTTCAATCCACCCCACTCCAATTTAATCCACCCCATTGCAATCCACTCTAGTCTAATCCATTACAGTCCAATCCACCCACTCCAATCTGCCCACTCGAGTCCATCCAATCCACCCCCTTTTATCCACCCTACTCCACTCTAACTCACCCCACTCCAGACCACCTTACTCCAATCCAATCCACCCCATCCTACCCCAATCCACTCCACATCACCCCAGTACTATATTTTATTGTTGGTTGCCAAATCAATGCTTGAGTCCTTACTTCTCATATCACCTGAACCACGGTGAGTAATTAACATTTCTTCTGCGTATCATGACACTAGACATGAGCATCATGGTTTATAATGCAATTGCCATCCCATTTTTGTAAAAAAATAAATGTAAAAAATAAATGAGCTGTGGGGAGCAATGGTGGAGTGGGATAAGTCGTGGACTATTGGCTGACCACCAGGGTATAAAAAGATGAAATAAAATAGAGAGAAAAATGAGCAGGAGGGATAGAGGAAATAATAAATAAACACATAAAGCGCAAGTGTGGCGAATTCAGGGGGAAGCAACCCACAAGGGAAAGAGCAAGAAAACACATGCACTCGCAGGGAATGTTGAAACGGAAAATTGTACCCTAAATGTAATCAGTGGAATAATACAAGTCATCCAATCAAAAGGGCAGTAAAGAAATTATGGGCCAGATGTATCAACGCATTTTGCATTCACAAACAGTGCAAATTGGTAATTTTGACTATTTGTGAATGTATGATAGCCTTTCCAGATGTATGAAAAGCATAGGTAGTGCAATTTTATGGAAGCGCAATTTTTTGCAATTCCCTTAAATTGTGACTCCAAATAGGAAATCTTAATTTGGGATTCCCTAAATAGGAAATTGCAAATAAGGATTTCTTATTTGCGATTTCTGAAGCTCATGTAACAAGCATTTCCTAAATGCAAAATGTGTTTTTGGGAAATGCTATTGATGGTAACCATATGCAATTTAAAAAAATGCATTAAAAATGCATATTTTAAAGTGCCATGTACCGCATACATGGACCCAGGGCATGAGTGGGTTTTACATGTGCACAATTTATTTTAGGGGTGCATCAAAGGGAGCCTTAGGAAATCACAACTTAGCAAATGAAAAACCATAATCACATATGGGCCTTTTTGTTTCATACCATTTTGCATTCCCTAAAAAGCTATTTCTTAAAATTCGCTAATTTGGGAATGCAAAATGGGAATTTTGATACATCTGGCCCCGTATTTCTTACCATCTGGTTTTAGATTTGAACATTTAAATATAGAGATGCATACAAGGAGCTATCTATCTGATGTCTTCAACTATAAAATAAGAAAAGAGGAGAAAAACCTCTGCCCCTACATTGCATTGTCAATTTCCATTTAAATGATATAGATCCTAGACAACAATACCAAGAAGATTAGTAACAATATGTTTTCAAGTTCATGGTATCAGATCCGATTTATATTTTCTAACTAGTCTGGTAATTTTTCTTTGGGTGTAGTTTAGTGTTTCTAAATCTGTAATTATACATGAATTTGATATAGTAGAAAAGTTTAAAGGCAATTGTTTCTCCAGAAAACTCCCCCATGCCTGGCCCCAGGCCCAGCTGCAAAAGTAGAAGGGATGTGCATGGGGCCAGCTACTCCACCATTTCAAAATATCCTAGTTACAGAAACATCAACCGAAAGGGCAAAAGACATCCCGGCCTTGAGGAGAAAGGAATCTCCTTCACAGAGAGCATTGACGCTTTGAGGTGAAAGCCAGAGATCCGTGGAAGCCTCACAGCCAATTCACTTGTTTTTGACAAAGATCATCACCATCGGGACATGGAACGTGAGGACCATGTACAATACAGGCAATAACAGCCCAAGTGGAAGTGGAGATGGAAAAATACAACCTTGCTCTTGTGAGACCAGATGGACACACTCCTCAGAGAAAAGACTGGCTCCGGGAGAAATGCTGCTGTATTTTGGACATGAAGAAGAGAATGCCTACATACTCAGGTAGTAGCACTAATGCTAACTCCACCAGCCAACAGAACTCTGATTGGATGGGAAGCCCATGGTCCCCTAAATCATCACAGCAACCTTCAGCACAAAGAAAAAGTGGATTAACATGAATGTTATCCAGTGCTATTCACTTACAAATGGCAGCAAAGAAGAACAATTTTACAACAGACTCCAGTCTGTCCTGGCGAAATGCTATGAGAGGCATCACTATACATATGGGGGACCTCAATGCCAAGATTGGAAGCGACAACAATGGGTATGAAGAAGTCATGAGCAACCATGGCCTTGGCTACATGAATGAGAATAGGAAAGACTTGCAGATCTCTGTGCTCTGTAAAAGTCTGGTGATAGGTGGTAGTATATTCCAATACAAAAGTATACACACAGAGATATGGGTCTCAATAGACCATTTAACAGAGAATCAGGTTGATCATGTCTGCATTACCAAGAAGTTCCAGAGGGCCCTGCAGGATGTGAGGATCATCAGAGAAGCAGACGTGGCATCAGACCATCACCTTGTTGTGGCCAGGCTAAATCTAAAGCTAAAGAAAGCTTGGATGGAATCGACAAACCAAAACCAGCGATAACACACTACCCACCTGAAAGATGCTCGGAAACAGAGTGAATAGTCAGCCACCCTCAGTGACATGTTTCAAGTCCTGCAAGAACTAGAGGACAGCAGAAACTCAGTAGAAAGTCAGTGGAAGAAGATGAAAGTAAGTGTGACATCGACCTGCCAGGAGGTACTAGATGGCAAGAAACACCACCATAAAGGATGGATCTCCACCAAGACTCAATTTGAAATACAAGAGAAAAAGAAAAAGAAAGCTGCAATCAACACTAATCGAACAAGAGCAGAAAAAGAAAAGGCTTCAAGGCGAGTACACCAAAGCTCACAATGAAGCAAAGAGAACCTTAGGAGCAGATAAGTAAAGATTCATCAATGGCCTTGTCACAGAAGTCTAGGAAGCAGCAAGCCATGGAAACTTGAAAGAACTCTACAACATAACTCTCCGGCAGATACAACAAGCCAGAAAGACCTGTTAAATACAAAGCTAGAAGGACAAGCATGGTTACAAAGGCCTGCTACAAAGATTGATGGAGCACTTTGAAAAACTGTTGAACCAGCCCGGGCCACAGACTCCACCAGACATACAGCCAGCTGACACAGGCTTGCCAATCGACTGTAGCAGACCAACCAAGGGAGAACTACTGCAAGCCATCAAACACCTGAGAAATGGAATGGCAGCAGAACCTGACAACGTTTCTGCAGAGGCACTGAAGGCAGACATTAAATCATCAGCAGACATGCTCTACCGCATGTTTGGAAGGATCTGAGAAGAAGAAAAGGTTGAATCAGATTGGAAGGAGGAATATCTCATCAAGATCCCCAAGAAAAGTGAGCTGAGTACTTGCACAAACTACAGAGGGATAACTCTTCAGACCCAGGCAAAGTGTTCAACATAGTCATTCTGAACAGAATGTAGGAACAAGTCAATGCTCAATTTGGAGATCAGCAAGTTGGCTTCTGCAAAGATAAACCCTGTACAGTCCAGATTGCAACACTGTGCATCATCATTGAGCAATCAAAGGAACAGAATTACCTCTTTAAGTCAACTTCATTGACTCTGAGAAGACATTTGACAGCCTGAACGGAGAGATCCTTTAGAAAGTCCTCTGCCACTACAGTGTGCCAGATAAACATGTAAGAATCATCAGGAACTGTTCTGAAGGAGTGACCAGCAAGAATGTCCACGGAGGACAACTAACGGAAGCCTTCCAAGTCAGGACCAGAGTCCACCAGGGTTGTTTGTTATCACCTTTTCATTTCTTGCTGGTCATAGACTGGCTCATGAAGACATCCACAGCAAAGAGAATATATGGGATTCAGTGGATACTTTGCATGCAACTCAACGACCTGGACTTTGCAGACAACCTGGCCCTAATCGCCCATGCTCATCTGCAGATACAAGATAAGACCAACAATGAAGCAGCCACATCAGTACAACTTGGCCTAAACATTCACAGGGGGAAATCCAATATCATGAAGGCTAACACAGCTAGTACAACTGCAGTCACTGGTTTTTCAATTCTGAGAGTGAACTGAGACCTGCTAACCAGACCTCAGACCCATTGTTTTAACCCCATCCAAATTGGATTGTAAATTCGATATACCCAAATGGCAAGTCCTGGTTTTCCTATAAGTCCCTAGTATATGGTACCCAGTGTCCCCAGATCATGAAAGAGAGTGCCCACTGAGGGCTGAAGCACTGCTTGTTCCACTCTTTGTGTGACAAGGTACAAGATGGCTCCCAGCCTGCCACTGCAGTGAAAACACTGCCTGTTTGACTTTGCCATTGAAACTAAAGGTAAAGCCACCTTATCCCTCAACATTATATGTAAGTCTCCCCTAAGGAAGGCCTACAGAGTCCTATGGCAGGAAGAGATTTTTTTAGTTAAGTGGGACATATGTTTTAGGTTATGTCTTAGCAGCAGTGCTTCAAAATTGTTGTTTTGCTGCAGGTAAAGGTGGTAGCCCCTTTGGCTAATGGAGAGTTACCGGGTGGCATTCCAACCCAACTAACTTTTAACTGGGGCTACCCAGGGCCGCCTTTAAAAATGGTGGTGCCCTGTGCGACAGTTTATTTTGGCGCTCCTCACCCCATGCCCTCCTCCTCGGTTTCACTCACTATCACCCTGCAAATGTGCCCCTCATTTCTCCATCGCTCCCCTTTCACTTACATTCATGTGTTTTAAAGCACTTATAAAGGCTGGCTTCACTAATCCACCCAGCTATCCATATAAAATATAGGGGCATATTTAGCACCATTGTAACGACACAATAGCGTAATTTGTTTTTTACTCTAATGTAGCGTTAAAAGGCCAAAAACACTGCAGCACCTGTACAAAGTGGCACAATGCATGCATTGCACCACTTTGTAAAACATCATGCCTGCACCAGACACAATGTATGCAAAGGTGGCATTCCCCCTGTTAAGGTGGGGCCAATAAAATGGTGCAAAGAAATCTGACAGATTTATTTGCGTCATTTTTCTCGGGACTTTTAACGTCTGCTCAGAGCAGGTGTTAAAAGGAGGCTTCCATTGGTTACAATGGGCCACTGGGTGCTTTGCAGGATTAGCGTGACATTTTTTTACGCTAATCCTGCAAAGTGTCTGACTAGCGTAAAAAATTCTGACGCTAGTCCCCTAACTACCACCATGGTGCGCCGTATTTTAAATATGACACACACATGGTGATGTTGGGGGGGCGCTAAGGGGTGCAAGAAAAGTGACACTGCACTGTGTGCAGCACCACTTTTCTTAAATATGCCCCATAGTTCAGTTTTTTGCAGCAGGCATATTAACCCTTTATGCTCCTTTATGTTGAGTCAAAGCTGCCCCTAGGTAAAACTCCCATCTCTCTCCCTAGCAGGAACATTAATCACCAGAGATATCTTGACATTATAATTGTTTCCTGAAGGCTGGATGCACAAGGAACTTTTCAGTAGGTGGTTTTAATTCGCAAGTTTCTGAAGTTATTGCTAAACACAGCACCCCCTGAGGTCAGTGCCCGGTGCGGCCGCACCTCTCGCACCACCCAAAAGCTGGCCCTGGGGCTACCAAAAAGAGCCATGTGAGGTATCAAATTAACTGTGGCATCAAGTGAGACCTGATGCCCCGGTCGAAATGCCACTATTAAAAAGAGGCAACTCTGTTCTATGCTCGTCTAGTAACCTCACAAAGGCATGAATACACAGGCAGCTTTCTGACTGCTTGGGAAGACATCTGAACGACTCCCAGGCCCAGGAACAAAGGCAGTGCCACAGCAGTGAGGTGTTACCTCCTCTGCCTGGATGGCCACTTGGGGGGTTAGCCCAGAGGGAAAGGGAAAGCTGCCTTTGATGGGCCACCCGGCCTAATAGCCCTTAACAAGATGCCTTTTACTCCTGTAGACAGCTTGGAGACAGGGCCAGAGAGGGGAAGCTTTCTCCCCCAAACTGGTTTTACCGTGGGTGTGTTGTCCTCAGGTAACCACACCTTGGGCTACCTTGCTTCTGACGACCAAGGAAGGGTCTTTCTGTCTGAAGGGGGCAAGCATGCAGCATTCTGGGATAGAAGAACTTCCTTACTAGGTAGGAGGGGACTTAGTAGCCAATTGGTTAGTGACCGTGTGGTCCCCTCAGGGCACTTTCCTGGGATAAATATGGCACCTCTGGCACATTGAGCCTCAGTACTTGCTGGACTGAGAAGAAGGATGAGAAGAAGACCACTTTGCATCCATTGGAAGTGCACCAAGAGAGGCTGTGATGCCGGAGCGACTGCACCTGCTGCATTTTGGGCTAACATAGTTTGAACCCTGGTCTGCGTGCCTAGCTGGGTGAAAAGAAGTCCCCAGCCCCAGTCCGAAGAAGAGACTTGAGGGGTCAGTTGACTGACCTTTTAGAATGGCACTGGGGACATCAAAGCTGAAAGAGCCCTAGAAGCACCTATGGTAGCCACAGCAGACGTTTTGCTGTTAGTGGACATCAAGCACCCCACAGGACAATTCAGAGATAGTTCTAGCATGTCTGCTGGAACCGTGAGTGTTGGTTGGTTGTGACAGAATCATCACCAAAGAGGGGCATCAACCTTCACCAAAGATTTGCAGTGTGCCCGCTGTGTTGCAAAAGCACAAGGTCTACATCGCCAGACCTTGGACCCCTGCAATGAGGATTCCGTGGGACTCTGAGATCTATGGACGGAGTTGCTCCTACTCACCTGTGGACCGAGGACTTGACCGGACTTATACCCATTGACCGCACAGCATCATTGAGCATCTTTGAGTCTGCATCCCTGATCATGAGGACCATTCCATTGTTGTCCATGGCAATCTTACTTTAAAGTTTGGATCTTGCTCTGAAAACACTCTTGTGGCTTGGTAACTGTCCAAAGTATCCTTCCTGGTCCTCTAGACCTTTGACCTGCCAGACCTGGCCACCCAGCTTGTTTCAGGAATCCCCAAGGTGCCTCCTGCATTATCTGTCAGCATCCCCAGGGATTAGGGTTAAATCATATCACTGTTCTTGGTTAAACCTTCATGTTTCTAAGTAAACATAATGTGCTGTGTTACACAATTGGTTTTATCAATGCTTGTTTTACCAATGCTTGTTTGCTAATGTGAGAAGGTGTAGACATGTGTTTCTAATTGGGTTTGGTGTAGACATGTGCTTCCAATTGGGTGTGGTGACTCATCCACATGTGGAAACTCAACTGCTTTACTGATTGGCTATAAATAGCAGAGTGAAGCATGCCTCCCTGCTTGGCTTTGTTTTGCTTCCTTATCTCAGCATCTGATTTGGCAGTCCAGCCCCTGCTTTCATCCCCATATTCAGGACTTTTGAGGCAATTCTTTTCTTCGTTCTTGTACCATCTGACACCAGGCATTCCTCCAGCACTACGGAAAAAACTGCAACAAAGTGACTAGTATTCTCCAGGGAGTTTGTTCTTTGAGCGCCGTGCTTTCCTAGAACAGCTGATGTATTTCAGACCTCGTATTTTGGCAGAGTGCTTATCTTGAAGACACAAATGCATTTCTGAACATTCTACATTATTATTGTAGTTACTTGCCTAAATGTGCTTCAGGAAATCTGCTTGAGCTCAAGTACCACAAAAAGTAACAGGGCAATTTTAAAAGAACATTTACGTGACTTTTCTTTCTCTAATAGCATAACTCTTAGATTTAAATTGTGTCATTCATGCCTGTGTTTCAGTTTTGAGGAATTTGCTTTTGAAGGGTTTTTCACACACACAGTGAAACCAAACCAAACTGTGCCACCCTAACTGTGTAAACACAGAGTGGACTTTTGTATTTCTTGGATTGTTTTTGTTCCTTTTAGTTTAACCCTATGCATGCAGGAAAGTTATATGTGATATAATTAATGCACTTGTTTGTCTTTTTTGTGCATGATAAGTGCAACCACAGTTCTAATTGTAGTGTGAAACAGTAACTCTCTGTGAAGCCAGCCCTAGTGTTGCAGTACCTATTGTTATGGTACTCAGTTTGGGTTTTTGATAATGCAGTGTTAGTAATTGTGCCAACAGTTATTATTATCCAAGAAAAGTGCTGGAGCATCCCGGTGTTCTTCTACCACTCCCTTGCCCATATCAGAAAGAGACATTCATTTTCAAGGACGTTGAGTGCACTAACTCTACTATCACTCTGTCCACAACAAACTGCCCCCCAAAGATACAGGGTGCCTGGCTGGACCGGCAAGACATGGCAGTGTTTTGTCTCTTTCTCTTCCACTCCCCCTTTCCTTTTGGGACACCTGCTGGGATTTATGTGTCCACCAAGAAGTGCGAGAGGTGTTCCAGGAGGTCGGGGTGCATACCATTGCCCCTACAGACATTCTGCTTTTCGGTTGAGTGGCCCCATCTCGACATAAAGCCAAGCCACAACATACAGGGCTGCCTGGGCGATGGATTCCTCAATGGGTACTTTCAAGGTTTAGCACAGGCTTTACCAGCTGATCAGGATGCCCTATCTTTATTAGATTTAACTAGGGCCCTAGTGGGATTACAGAAGGAAGTTCTTTCCTTAAAGCAAGAGAACCTGGAGTTGCACACTGAACTACAGTGGTATACACCACAAGACACCCCCTGGGGAGGAGTCAAACTAAAACAAAGATCTCCAGTACTACAGGCCCCACGGTTTGACCCTTCTAATCACGTTCCTAGACCCAATTCAGGCTCAAAGACTTCCACCACACAACCAATGCAGGTAATGGTCACAACACCAACCCCTGTGCCCTTAGCTCCTCCAGAAAGGTTTTTTGGTGATAGTGCCAAGTTCAACATTTTTCTTAACCAGTGCCAGCTACAGTTTTTGTGTCAGGCAGCTGCATTCCCCAACGATGCTGCAAAGGTAGTTTTATTATCTCTTATTTGGGAGGCAATGCAGCTACTTGGTCTATACCGCTGGTGAAGTGCAATGACCCTATACTGTATGATTTCAACCAGTTCGAGGAAGCCTTGCGGAAACTGTACTCCAAACATCTCTTCGTGAAAGCCAGTGACAATGAGTTGCTGAATTTGCACCAGAGAAACAAGGATCTACTGTCCTATATCACCTCTTTCAATCGGTTGGTGGCAGAGACTGAGTGGGCCGAGGAGAAGAGGACCTCTCTCTTCTATCGTGGCCTTCGGGACGATTTCAAGGATGTTCTAGCCCAAATTGTGGAACCTCCTACAGAGTGTTCCGAGTTCATTGACCTGGTGGTACGATTGGATCACCGCTTGAGTGAACGTAAGGGAGAAGAATTCTGCGGTGACACCCGCTTAGTGGTGCTCAAAACTGAGAAAAAGGAGTCCACCATTCCCACTCATGATACACCTGAGCCCATGCAAATTGACAATGTGTGGGGCCCACTATCCAAAGAAGAGAAAGAACGTAGGAGAAAATTGAAGCTGTGTTTATACTGCGGTAAGGCAGGGCATTTTGCTCGGGAATGTCCTAACAAGCCTAAGGCTCCAAAGAAAGCCATCAGAGCGGTAACAGGGCCTGAATTCTCTCTTCCCGACCAGGCGGAAAACTAACTGGCTCGATAACGTCAGAGACCATTTCAGCAAGCGATTCTTTCAATATGGTCTCACATCTTCTGGGTAATACCACCAGTCGAGTACCTCAACATCGAACTCTTATTGTGACGTTAGTGTTGTCCCCTCAGGTTTGTAAGGTCATTCCCATATTGCTTGACTCTGGGGCTACTGGAAACTTTTTAGACTTGGGTTTGGCTAAACCTGTCAACACCAGAGCAGTACGCGCTCTATTGGCGAAAAGAATGCAAAAATCCAGCACTCTCAAAACAACGTAATTTATGCATTGTGCTGATATGTTGTGGTTCAACCTTTTGCATTGCAATCCTGAAAACGTATTTTTAATATGTTTACAAATACTGTTCCTTTGCAATGTATTGCTGCAGGTTTTCAGAGTGTGTTAGGGTGGGGCCCCTTTCCAGAGACTTTCCCTGCAACATGCCTGGGCGTGGTTGTGGGCTGGGCCAAGACTCTATAAAAGAGAGCCAGCCCAACTCCCAGTGCTCACTATTCAGAGGTCCCGGTGCAGAGCAGCAGCTTCTTCCTGAGCTCCTGTCCCGGCGGCCTATTTGGATCTTCCAGTCTTCTGCCCTTCATCCTTCATTGGTGATCATTGTTCCAGGCAGTAAGACGGAGGTTGGACTGTCCCGACACCGTTATCGAGAATTTTGATATTCTTGGTTTAATTCTTTAATGAGCAACAGATTACTTGCGCGCTACCATTTCTTGACATTTATATGGTAATTTACAAATAGGCAAGGCGCGCATTTGTTTCATAAAGGTTTTGACTTTGTTATTCATTGCGTGCTACCATTTCTTGCCATTTGCATGGTGGCTTAAGAATCAGCAAGACGTGTGATTTGTTTTATGGTGTTTAAACATTGTTGTCCACTGCGCGCTACTATTTCTTGACATTTACATGATGTCTTACGAATTGGCAAGACGCGGAATTTGTTTCATGAGGATTTAACTTTGTTGTTCATTGCGCGCTACCATTTCTTGACATTTACCTGGTGGCTTAAGAATCGGCAAAAGAAGCGTGATTCGTTTCATTGTACTTTGATCTTGTTATTCATTGTGAGCTGTTATTTCTTGGCATTTACACTGTGTTTTACCAATCAGCAAGACGCACGATTCGTTTAATGATGATTTGACTTTGATATTCATTGCGTGCTACAATTTCTTGGTATTTTACATGGTGACACTCGAATCGGCAAGACGCACTATTCTCTCCTCGAGTTTAATTCATGTTGTTTATTGTATGCCACTATTCTAAGATATTTATTATGTAATATTCGAGTTGACAAGTTATGTGATTTGTTTCCTGAATCCATATTGTGTTATTCATGGTGCACAATCCTTTTATGGTGTTTACTATATATATATATATATATATATATATATGTATCTGCAATATGCGCATTTTGTGTTGAAACATTTTAAGAGTACACAGAAGGCCACAATTTCTAGATGCAATATTGTATGGTCCTAGTATGCATTCTCAAAACAGGATTTATATGACTGGTTTAAAATTTAGTCAGAATGTTTTTCTGATTCTCATGTAAAGGAAAGTACTTGAATAAGAAAGTTTTCATTTAATTTATTTTGATTCCGTTACAGGTATCCGGCCATCTTGAAACTTAGTCATTTTAAACTTAATTCTTAGATTGTTCATGTTTTCAGAATGACTAGGATTAGAATCATAGTCTAGTATTGATTTCAGGAGATATAATTTTCATATTGTGTGTTCTAACCTTTTTCTTACTGTAGGTCTCCTTCCCAGCTGTTCCCTTCCTAATCCCCTCTTCCCCTCTTGAACTCTCTCAGCCTCTGTGATTTATCTATCAGAGTCTTGGAGCTGTTCAGTGGTGGACGTGTTGGGAACGTGCACAGACCCCGAGGATCTGGTGACTCTGAGAGAATAATGAGCCCACAAATTATTATGCTCCTGGCTTGTGTATGTTCTCAGCATGGCCACGCTAGACAAGTTAGTCAAGGCTATCACCCAGCTCCAAGCAGAGGTGGTAACATCCAAAGAATTGACAACTAGCTTAGCAGAGAGAGTGAGTCAGTTGGAAGATAAGGTAGAGAAGAAGGAACAAAGTCCCACATGTGTGTCTTGGCCAGGTACTTCTTCTCAGGCTTCTGGAAGTAATCTGATTTCCCTAAATGTTCCTTCTGCAATTCCTTGAGCTCCCCCAGAACGTTTCTCTGGTGACCCTTTGAAAGCGCAATCTTTCCTGGTTCAAGTGGAACTACACTTCATCTGCAGACCGAGGCCCATATTTATACTTTTTGACGCACAACTGCGCCAATGCAGTTGTGCGTAAAAAAATTTAACGCTGGCTAACGCCATTCCTAAGCGCCATGCGGGCGCCTTATTTATTGGATGACGTTAGCCGGCGCTGCGGACTGGTGTGCGTCAAAAAAAATTACTCACACCAGGCAGTGTCGGCGTAGGGTAAAATGGAGCTTGGGCGTCAAAAAATGGGGCAAGTCAGGCTGAGGCAAAATTTTGGCCTCAACCCGATTTGCGCCATTTTTTTTTACGCCCAACCCCCATTGAAATGACTCCTGTCTTAGCAAAGACAGGAGTCATGCCCCCTTGCCCAATGGCCATGCCCAGGGGACATATGTCCCGTGGGCATGGTCATTGGGCATAGTGGCATGTAGGGGGGCACAAATCAGGCCCCCCTATGCCACAAAAAAAAATCGAAAAAATATACGTACCTGAACTTACCTTAATTTCCCTGGGATGGGTCCCTCCATCCTTGGGTGTCCTCCTGGGGTGGGCAAGGGTGGCAGGGGGTGTCCCTGGGGGCATGGGAGGGCACCTCTGGGCTCCTTCTGAGCCCACAGGTCCCTTAACGCCTGCCCTGACCCAGGCATTAAAAAACAGCACCCATCAGGCTGGGCGTCATTTTTTAAGGCCTGCCCCCTCCTGTGCGTCAAAATGACGTCACAGTATAAATATGGGGCACAGGCCTTAAAGTCATTTTTTAGAAGGGAACACCTACCTTGCATATAATTAACGCAAGGCTGGTTCACCCTTCTAAAAAATGGCGCACATGGTGGAACTTTGACGCCCGCTGCGTCGGACGTCAGAGTATAAATATGGGGCAGTGTTTGTGCCGAATGTGCGTCAAAAATTTTGACGCACCTTCGGCGATATGTCCCCAAATACTTTCCCTGATGCCCAGTTCAAAGTAGCTTTCTTGTTATCATATCTGTCTGGGGATGCAGCTACTTGGGCAATTCCTCTTGTGCGTAAAAATAGTCCCTTGTTGTACAACTGGAGAAATTTTGTTTGTGAATTGGAGAGACTTTTTTATCGTAGAACTGTAACACAGTCAGCAGATTGTGAATTATTAGATTTACGCCAAGGGAATCAAGACTTAGGGGGTCATTTTGACCTCAGCGGTCTTTTTCCAAGACCGCCGAGGGACCGCCGTGTGGAAGACCGCCAGTGGTGGCAGTTTGCCGCTCGGCCTATTATGACCGTTGGCAGCTCTCCATCCTTTTACGGATGGAGAGCCACCAACAGCCATACTGGCGGGCGGCAGGGAAGTGGAGGTTGCTCCAACTCCACCGCCACGCCAACAGAACCCCGCCCAGCGAATCACATCCTGTGATTTGGCGTGGCGGTGTTCTGTTGGCGGTGTGGTGTCGGCGGAGCAGCCCCCATGGCTCCCGTCCCCTCCCAGAGGATCGTCGGACCAGGTAAGGCGATCGTCCTTGAGGGGAGGGGGTTGGGGAGGTGTTGTGTGTGGTGTGCGTGCATGGGGGTGTGCATGTGTGTATGTAGAGGGGGTGTGTGAGTGCGTGTATGCTTGCGGGGGTGTTGTGTGTTTGGGAATGAGTGCGTGTATGTCTGTAAGGATGTGTGCATGTATGTTTGAATGTGGATGTGCGTGTCTGACTGTGTGTGTGGATGTTTGCATGTATGTCGGTGTGTGTATGTGTTGGTGGTACCTGCGTGCGTGTCGTGTGTGTATGAGTGATGTTATGTTGGAGGCCGGGGTGGGGAGGGGGGTCGGGGTGGTGGGGGGGTAGGGGAGGGAGTCGGGGTGCGGGTGGGGGGTGGCTGAGACCCCTATCAGTGCCAGGGAAGGAATTCCCTGGCACTGATAGTGCTTACTGCCGTGGATTTCATGGCGGTTTCAAACCGCAAGAAATCCATGGCGGTGAGCCGGGTCAAAATACCACTGGCGGTATAGTGACGGCCGCCTGGCTGGAGACCCTGGTCTCCAGCCCGGCGGTCGTCTCCGCCCTGGCAGGTGGAACAGAGAACCAGCGGATGACCATAGCGGTAACCACCATGGTCATAATACAAAAAAAAAGCCAGCCTGTTGGCGGTCTTACCGTCGCTTCTCTGCTTTCCGCCAGGGTCATAATGACCCCCCAGTGCCGTATTTAGCCAACTTTAACCGGCTGGTTGCCGAGACATCCTGGCCTGAAGAAGAACAAGCGGTCTTGTTTTACAAGGGACTCAAAGAGGAACTAAAAGATATCTTAGCGCAAATCGACTGTAAAGAATTATTAAATCTTGTCTTGAGACTTGACCATTGTTTAGCAGAACGTAAAGGAATGCGCAAAAAGATTGAAAAATATTCATGGCACGTTCATGATAACGGATACTCAAGAACTCCGAAAGAAAGAGCGCCGGAACCGATGGAAATTGGAACCATCAGAAGACCTTTGACCAAAGATGAAAAGGACCTACACAGAAAAAATGGACAATGTCTTTATTGTGGGCGAAAAGGTCATTTTGCCAAAGATTGTCCAATCAAACCAAAGAACAAGCAAGGTCCAGTTCACAAGGTCGCAGCCAATGCACCAGTCGAGTTTGAAAACTAAAACACCCGAGATGCAGAGAAGGGTTGCTCTTGGGTGTCACCGTGGACCCTTCACAATCTAGACATCTTAAACTGGAAATAAGAGTTCAGGTCAAGAAAAAGATCTATTTCAAAAAAGCCCTAGTCGATTCTGGGGCTACTGGGAACTTTGTTGATGTCCAATTTGTTCGTGCATGGGGGATCCCATGTATTGAAAAGAAGACCCCAGAAATCATCCAGGCAGTCGATGGAAAACTCTTGACTGGAGGTCAGGTAACTCTTCAGACTATCCCCTTGTCGATGATTTGTGAAGATAAGAATCAAAGAAAGAAACATAAAGAGAAAATCATCCTTGACGTGATCCATGCTCCCCAATATGGGATTATCCTCGGCTTGCCATGGTTAACTCATCACAATCCAGAGATCAATTGGGCAGAATGAAAAATCTTGTTCTCATCTGCGCTATGTAATGAACAATGTCTCCAAAAGATTAAAGTACCAAAAGTTTGCAACTCTTACATAGCTAATGCCACGGAGAAAGAAATTCAACTGCCCAAGCAGTATTCATCTTACAAAGATGTATCTGATGAGAAAGGAGCAGAGACTCTACCTCCTCATGGTTCTTATGACTGTCAAATTGATCTAGCCCCAAGTGCGATACTTCCCAACTGTCGTGTATATGCCCTGTCAGAACATGAAAATCAACATTTACGAAAATACCTAGGTCAATTTTTGGAGAATGGCTTCATTCGCCCCTCTAAGTCTCCTGCAGCTTCGCCTTTGTTTTTTGTTCCAAAAGCTAATGGAGAACTTCGAACTTGCATCGACTATAGGGGTTTGAACAAAGTCACCATCAAGAATAAATATCCTTTACCCCTAATTCCAGTCTCATTGGAACAAGTAAAGAGAGCAAAAATCTACACAAAGCTTGACCTTTGAGGTGCTTATAATTTTGTCAGAATGAGAGAGGTTGACGAATGGAAAACAGCGTTCAAGACAAGATATGGCCTTTTTGAATACACCGTCATGCCTTTTGGTCTGTGTAATGCTCCAGCAGCATTTCAATTTTTCTTGAATGACGTTCTTAGAAAGTACCTCGACATATTTGCCATAGTCTACATCGATGACATTTTGATCTACTCAGACAATGAAAACAAACATGTCCAACATGTCAAGAAAATTCTTGCAGCCCTTCGAAAACACCATTTATATTGCAAACTAACCAAGTGTGAGTTTCATGTTACCACAGTTGAGTTTTTAGGGGTTATTCTTACCCCTCAAGGTATGGTGATGGCAGAAAAGAAAGTAAAAGCCGTATCTGATTGGCCCACCCCAAAGACTGTTCGTAATGTACAATGTTTCCTGGGGTTTGCTAATTTTTACCGGACGTTCATAAATCATTTCTCCCAGACAGTGGCTCCAATCACTAAGCTACTAAGAAAGAAAGACAAGTTTGTATGGTCCCCAGAAGCTGATCAAGCCTTCTCTACTTTGAAGGAAGCTTTCTCCACTGCCCCAGTCTTGACTCATCCTGATGCGAATCAACCTTTGATAGTGGAAGCTAATGCTTCAGATAGAGCAATAGGAGCCCTCTTATCACAACAAAAGAAAAACACTGGTCAACTTCATCCTGTAGCTTATATGTCTCGGAAGTTGAACGAAGCCGAACAGAACTATGTCATTGCTGAAAAAGAGCTTCTGGCGATTCGTGACACCTTTAAAGAATGGAGACATCATTTGTTGGGTGCCAAAAACACTGTCACAGTATATACTGATCATCATAATCTTCAATTCATGAGTTCCGCCAGACTTTTGACCTCCCGGCAATTACGCAGAATGCTTTTTTTTTGCCGAATTTGATTTTGTAGTAACCTTCCGGCCTGGTAAAGATAATCGCAAGGCTGACACCTTGTCCCATCAAGAGTCTACAACGTTGCCTGCATTTCAAGCCTCCAGAGCTATCATTGCTCCTGACAAGGTTCTATGTATCATAAAAACTGAAGATTTCTTTGAAGAAATTTGCAACTCTTTCACTGTTGAAAAATGACAAACATGGACCCAAGCAGATCCCAAAAGGTCAATCAAGCAAGGTTTACCCTTTCATGATGCTCGTTTGTTCGTACCCACTACCAAATTTCGCAAGATAGTGTTCCATTGGTTGCATGTTATACCTACGGCAGGTCACCCAGGTACTCCTAAAACTCTTGAACTGATCCAACGCTATTTTTGGTGGCCTACCCTAACAAAAGATGTAAAAGCAATGGTAAACAACTGCGAAGTTTGTGCTTGCATTAAAACAAGTCATTCAAAACCAAAAGGGTTGTTACAGTCACTTCCAACCCCAAGTCGTCCATGGGAGCACATTTCTTTAGACTTTATTACCCGTCTGCCAGTGGTTCAATAGCATTCAGTAATTTTGGTGGTAGTAGATAGTCTCACGAAATATGGACATTTCATAGCCTGTAAAAAACTGCCCACTTCTACTGAATTGGCAACTATGTTACTGAACAGAGTGGTTCGTTATCATGGACTGCCAAAGGTTATCCTTTCCGATCGGGGGTCGCAATTTGCCTCCAATTTCTGGAAAACATGGTGTAAAACACTCCAAGTGACATCTACGCAATCTACTAGTCATCATCCTCAAACAGATGGTCAAACGGAGAGACTAAATCAGACTTTGAAACAATACCTACGTGCCTACACTGAAAAGGCACTTCATTCTTGGACATCTATGCTCTGGTTATCTGAGTTAGCTTACAATAACTCATTCCACACTTCTATTGGCGTTACACCTTTTTTTGGTGTATTTGGCTATCATCCTGACACCTTGCCCATCACAATTCCTCAAGAAAGTTCTCTTACTCCAGCTGTGTCAGAAACCATTCAGCCTTTACATCAAACCCAGAAACTGATTCAACAGCAATTAGAAAAAGCCAAACAAAAATACAAAAGGCATTATGTCAAGAAACATTGTGAGGGACCGCAATATCAACCAGGTGACAAAGTGTGGCTTTCCACAAAACATATAGACTTCAAGAAGAAGCACATGTTTAACCCCAAATTCATAGGTCCTTATACTGTCCTTCAGCAAATCAATCCGGTGACCTATAAACTACAATTGCTCAGATCCTTACGGATTCATCCAGTGTTCCACACTTCCTCCTTGAAAAAAGCAGTGCAAAAGGTCCACCCTCTTCCAGCTCCTGTTCTAGTACAAGGGGAAGAAGATTATGAAGTCAAGAAAGTGTTGGATTCAAAACTGAGAGGGCGTAATCTATGGTACTTAATCTCATGGAAAGGTTATGGTCCTTACGGATTCATCCAGTGTTCCACACTTCCCTCTTGAAAAAGGCAGTCCAAAAGGTCCAACCTCATCCAGCTCCTGTTCTAGTACAAGGGGAAGAAGAATACGAAGTCAAGAAAGTGTTGGATTCTAAACTGAGAGGGCGTAATCTATGGTACTTAATCTCATGGAAAAGTTATGGTCCTGAAAGTAACTCATGGGTTTCCGCATCTGATGTTCATGCTCCAGTACTTGTGAGATGCTTTCATCGTCTTAATCCAAGCAAACTAGGCCCTAGAGCGCGTCTGGGAGAGGGGAGTACTGTCAACACCAGAGCAGTACGCGCTCTATTGGCGACAAAAATGCAAAAATCCAGCACTCTCAAAACAACGTAATTTATGCATTGTGCTGATATGTTGTGGTTTAACCTTTTGCATTGCAGAGTTCAATCCTGAAAACTTATTTTTAATATGTGTACAAATACTGTTCCTTTGCAATGTATTGCTGCAGGTTTTCAGAATGTGTTAGGGTGTGGCCCCTTTCCAGGGCCTTCCAGAGACTTTCCCTGCAACATGCCTGGGCGTGGTTGTGGGCTGGGCCATGACTCTATAAAAGAGAGCCAGCCCAACTCCCATTGCTCACTATTCAGAGGTCCCGGTGCAGAGCAGCAGCTTCTTCCTGAGCTCCTGTCCCGGCAGCCTATTTGGATCTTCCAGTATACTGCCCTTCATCCTTCATTGGTGATCATTGTTCCAGGCGATAAGACGGTGGTTGGACTGTCCCGACACCGTTATCGAGAATTTTCATATTCTTGGTTTAATTCTTTAATGAGCAACAGATTACTTGCACACTACCATTTCTTGACATTTATATGGTAATTTACAAATAGGCAAGACGCGCATTTGTTTCATAAAGGTTTTGACTTTGTTATTCATTGCGTGCTACCATTTCTTGACATTTGCATGGTGGCTTAAGAATCGGCAAGACGCGCGATTCATTTTATGGTGTTTAAACATTGTTGTCCATTGCGCGCTACTATTTCTTGACATTTACATGATGTCTTACGAATTGGCAAGACGCGCAATTCATTTCATGAGGATTTAACTTTGTTGTTCATTGCGCGCTACCATTTCTTGACATTTACCTGGTGGCTTAAGAATCGGCAAAAGAAGCGCGATTCGTTTCATTGTACTTTGATCTTGTTATTCATTGTGAGCTGTTATTTCTTGGCATTTACATTGTGTTTTACGAATCGGCAAGACGCACGATTCATTTAATGATGATTTGACTTTGATATTCATTGCGTGCTACCATTTCTTGGTATTTGACATGGTGACACTCGAATCGGCAAGATGCACGATTCTCTCCTCTAGTTTAATTCATGTTGTTTATTGTATGCCACTATTCTAAGATATTGATTATGTAATATTCGAGTTGACAAGTTATGTGATTTGTTTCCTGAATCCATATTGTGTTATTCATGGTGCACAATCCTTTTATGGTGTTTACTATATATATATATATATATATGTATCTGCAATATGTGCAATTTGTGTTGAAACATTTTAAGAGTACACAGAAGGCCAGAGTTTCTAGATGCAATATTGTTTGGTCCTAGTATGCATTCTCAAAACAGGATTTATATGACTGGTTTAAAATTTAGTCAGAATGTTTTTCTGATTCTCATGTAAAGGAAAGCACTTGAATAAGAACGTTTTCATTTAATTTATCTTGATTGCCTTACAGGTATCCGCCCATCTTGAAACTTAGTCATTTCAAATTTAATTGTTAGATTGTTCATGTTTTCAGAATTACTAGGATTAGAATCATAGTCTAGTATTGATTTCAGGAGATATAATTTTCATATTGTGTGTTCTAACCTTTTTCTACCTACAGGCCGCCTTCCCAGCTGTTCCCTTCCTAATCCCCTCTTCCCCTCTTGAACTCTCTCAGCCTCTGTGATTTATCTATCAGAGTCTTGGAGCTGTTCAGTGGTGGACGTGTTGGGAACGTAAACAGACCACGAGGATCTGGTGACTCTGACAAAACCCCTAAATATTACGACTGTCAGAAAAGACGTCCCTGAACCAGTCAGAGCTGTGGATGGCTCAGAATTGTCCTCCGGGCTTATTGTTTATCACACAACACCCTTGTCCATGCTTTGTGCAAACAACCATACAGAACAAATTCAGTTTGACCTCATAGATACCCCAGTATTTGGAGCCATTTTGGGGATGCCCTGGTTTCAGTTACACAATCCCAAAATTGACTGGGCAGCAAGGCCAGTGAGATTAGACTCTAAGGGGCATATTTATACTCTTTTTGTGCCGGATGTGTGTCAAAATTTTTTACACACATTCAGCGCAAACCCTGCCCCATATTTATACTTTGACGTCCGACGCAGCGGGCGTCAAAGTTCCACCATGTGCGCCATTTTTTGGAAGCGTGAACCAGCCTTGCGTTAATTATATGCAAAGTAGGCGTTCCCTTCCAAAAAATGACTTTAAGGCCTGTGCCCCATATTTATACTGCCTGATGGGTGCCGTTTTTTAACGCCTGGGTCAGGGCAGGCGTTAAGTGACCTGTGGGCTCAGAAGGAGCCCAGAGGTGCCCTCCCATGCACCCAGGGACACCCCCTGTCACCCTTGCCCACCCCAGGAGGACACCCAAGGATGGAGGGACCCATCCCAGGGAAGTTAAGGTAAGTTCAGGTAAAAAAAAATTCTCGTTTTTTTTTTGTGGCATAGGTGGGCCTGATTTGTGCCCCCCTACATGCCACTATGCCCAATGACCATGCCCAGGGGACATAAGTCCCCTGGGCATGGCCATTGGGCAAGGGGGCATGACTCCTGTCTTTGCTAAGACAGGAGTCATTTCAATGGGGGTTGGGCGTAAAAAAAAATGGCGCAAATCGGGTTGAGGCCAAAATTTTGCCTCAGACCGACTTGTCCCATTTTTTGACGCCCAAGCTCCAATTTCCCCTATGCCGGCGCTGCCTGGTGTGAGTCATTTTTTTTGACGCACACCAGTCCGCAGCGCCGGCTAACGTCATTCAATAAATAAGGCGCCCGCATGGCGCTTTGGAATGGCGTTAGCCGGCGGAAAATCTTTGACGCACAACTGCGTTGGCGCAGTTGTGCATCAAAAAGAATAAATATGGGCCAAACATTGCTTGCACTCATGTTACCAAGACAAACCATTACTAGTGAGACCCTTGCATTGTGGGTCCACACATAGTAAGGCTATCAAGCCGGACGACACACTGGCCATTCCTGCACCATATAAAGACTTCCATGATGTCTTTAGTGAACAGAAGGCCAACCAGCTGCCGCCACATAGGTCATACGATTGTCGTAGAGACTTGATTCCAAGGGCAACGCTACCATGTAGTAAGGTGTATGCTCTTTCTGAGTCTGAGAAGCGATACCTGTGAGACTACCTGGATGATCTGTTGGCTAAGGGTTTCATTCATCATTCAACGTCACCAGTATCGTCGTCTTTGTTCTTCGTGCCCAAGAAGTATTGCGAGCTGCCCGCCTGTATAGATTATTGCACACGGAACATAGTGACCATAAAAAATTGGTATCCACTTCCGTTGATCCCGGTACTTTTAAATCAGGTACTTCAGTTGACCATTTATATTAAACTCAACCCCCGGGGCACCTACCATTTGATCCGAGTGAGGAAGGGGGATGTGTGGAAGACGTTGTTCTGAACTAAATTCGGTCTCTTCGAGTACACAGTGATGCCCTTCAGATTGTGTAACGCTCCTGCAGCGTTTCAATTTTTCATCAATGAAGTGCTGCAGGAGTTTCTGGATATCTGTATCGTGATATACATAGATGACATTTCAATCTATTCATCTTCCACTGAGGAACATATAGGGCATGTAAGAGCGATTTAACAACAGCTTTCTGAGCATCATCTCTTCGCCAAGCTGGAAAAGTGTGTTTTTCACATTCCAATTGAAGAATTCCTGGGATATCTGATCACTCCCGATGGAATTTCCATGGATAGGTCCAAGGTACAGGCCATCCTGGATTGGGTAGCCCCAAGATCCATCAAGGAAGTGCAACAGTTTTTTTAGGCTCAGAACATTTTTATCGGAGATTTATACCTCACTTTTCTACCGTGGTATCTCCCATAACTCGTCTCCTACGACAGTGGGTTAAGATCCTCTGGAATGCAGAAGCTGAGAAAGCCTTCCAAAATCTTAAAAACACATTTATTGAAGCACCCATTCGCCATCATCCTGACACGGATAAGCCGTTTTTCTTGGAAGCAGACGCTTCCCAAATGGCAGTGGGTGGTGTCTTGTCCCAACAAGATCCTGAGTCTGGGCTGTTCCATCCAGTAGCTTCTCAAAGAAATTGCTACCCGCAGAGCAAAATTACATGGTGGCGGGCGGGAACTTCTGGCCATCAAGCTTGCCTTCCGGGAATGGCGTCACCACCTACTAGGAGCTAGACACACCGTAACTGTTTACACAGATCACCGTAATTGACAGTTTTTTCAAGCGACCAAGGCCCTGACACCTCATCAATTACGCTGGCTTCTATTCTTTAACAAGTTTGACTTCGTAATCACCTATAGGCCCGGTTCTACACAACAAAAGGCAGACACATTGTCTAGGATGGGGTTCTGCTCTGATGTTGAGCTTGAACAGGTCAGTAGCATTATGCCCACAGAAAAATCTTGGCTGTGTACACTTTCCAAGAGTTCCTTGAGAAAATATGGGTAGCCCAACACAAGGTTCCCTGTTCAACTGATGTGTATGAAAAAGAGGGTTTACTATACCATGCTGATCAGTTGTACGTCCCTACCGAAGAATTAAGGGATACAGTGTTACATTGGGGACATGATTCTGTCCTCGCAGGTCACCCAGGTGAGTAAAAGATGTTAGCTCTCTGTCAAATATGGTTTTGGTGGCCCACACTTTTGTAGGATGCCAGAAGCTACATCCAGGCTTGTTCCACCTGTGTTCGGGCTAAAACCCCACATATTCCAGCCACAGGATTGTTACTTCCCATGCCAATTCCGGTGGCCCAATGGCATACCATATGCATGGATTTTATTTTTGATCTCCCAGGACACACTGTCATATGGGTAGTTGAAGATTACCTAACTAAAAAGGCTCCTTTTGTTCCATTAAAATGCCTCCCTACGGCTTCCAAGCTCTCTGATTTGTTTGTCCAACATATTGTACGGCTTCATGGGTTGCCCATCACACTTGTTTCGGATCCTGACCCCCAATTTATATCACGGTTTTGGCACAGCTTCTGTTCCTCTGTCGGTATGGACGTCCACTTGTCCTCTGTATATCATCCACAAACGGATGGGCAGACAGAACGTGCCAACCAATTGCTGGAGCGAATCCTGAGATGTTACATTGACACATGGTTTACTGAGTGGGATAAGGCGTTACCTCTTGTTGAATTTGTATATAACAACAGTGTCCACATGGCTACAGGAGCATCCCCATTTTACTGTTTGTTTGGTCTGCACCCAAGAATACTACTTATAACTGGGTCCCAAACATCCGCAAGAGTCCCATCAGTACAGAAACACCATAAAGAGTTACAGGAGATTCAAAAACAAGTATAACACCATTTAAAACTCTACTAAGCTCAAGTAAAAAAACAAGCAGACAAAAGAAGGAGACCTGCTCCCTCGTATCGGATAGGAGATCAGGTGTGGCTCTCATCAAAAAATCTCCATCTTGCAGGATCCAGAAAATCAACCCCCTGATTTCTAGGCCCCTTTCCTATTGCCAAAATCATCAATCCTGTGGTAGTAGAACTGACATTGCCAGAAGATTTAAAGGTACACCCTGTGTTTCCTGTGTCGTTACTCCGTCCTTCTTCCCCTCTTACCCACGATGCCACACCACCTCCCCCGGTAAAAGTACATGGGCAATGGGAATTTGAAGTAGCGAAAATTCTTGACTCTAGGTGCGTCCGTGGTGTTCTACAGTATTTATTGGCTTGGAAAGGCTATGGGCCTGAAGACAATTCCTGGGAACTCGCGTCCACAGTTCATGCTCCACGTCTTACTAAAAAATTCCAGCTCCTACACCCTTTCAAGCCCTGCACTTTGAAAGGGTCCTTGGTGGGGAGGACTGTCAGGAATCCCCAAGGGGCCTCCTCCGTTATCTGTCAGCATCTTCAGGGATTAGGGTTAAATCATATCTATGTTCTTGGCTAAAGCTTCATGTTTCTAAGTAAACATAATGTGCTGTGTTACACAATTGGTTTTATCAATGCTTGTTTTACCAACACTTGTTTGATAATGTGAGCAGGTGTAGACATGTGTTTCTAATTGGGTGTGGTGTAGACATGTGCTTCTAATTGGGTGTGGTGATTCATCCACATGTGGAAACTCAACTGCTTTCCTGATTGGCTATAAATAGCAGAGTGAAGCATGCCTCCCTGCCTGGCTTTGTTTTGCTTCCTGATCTTTGCATCTAATTTGGCAGTCCAGTCCCTGCTGTCATCCTCATATTCAGGACTTTTGAGGCACTTCTTTTCTTCGTTCCTGTACCAGCTGACACCAGGCATTCTTCCATCACTCCGGAAAAGACTGCAGCTAAGTGACTAGTATTCTCCAGGGAGTTTGTTCTTTGAGTGATGTGCTTTTCGATAACAGCTGGTGTATTTCAGAGCTTGTATTTTGGCAGAGTGCTTATCTTGAAGAGACAAATGCATTTCTGAACATTCTTCATTATTATTATAGTTACTTGCCTAAATGCGCTACAGGAAATTTGCTTGAGCTCAAGTACAACAAAAAGTGACAGGGCAATTTTAAAAGAGCATTTACATGACTTTTCTTTCTCTAATACCATAAGTCTTGGATTTAAATTGTGTCATTCATACCTGTGTTTCAGGTTTGAGAAATTTGCTTTTGAAGGGTTTTTCGAACACACAGTGAAACCAAACCAAATTGTGCCACCCTAACTGTTTAAACCCAGAGTGGACATTTGTATTTCTTGGATTGTTTTTGTAATGCAGGAAAGTTATAGGTGATATAATTAAAGTCCTTGTTTGTCTTTCTTGTGCATGATAAGTGCAACCACAGTTCTAATTGTAGTGTGCAACAGTGAATCTCTTTGAAGCCAGCCCTAGTGGCCCAGTACTTATTGTTATGGTACTCCGTTTGGGTTTTTGGTAATGCAGTGTTAGTAATTGTGCCAACAGTTATTATTATCCAAGAAAAGTGCTGGAGCATCCCGGTGTTCTTCTACCGCTCCTGGGTCCATATCAGAAAGAGAGATCCAGTTTTAAGGAAGTTGAGTGCACTAACTCTACTATCACTCTGTCAACAACAACCTGCCCCCCGAAGAAACAGGGTGCCTGGCTGGACCGGCAAGATGTGGCAGTGTTTTGTTTCTTTCTCTTCCACTCCTCCTTTCCTTTTGGGACACCTGCCGGGATTTCTGTGTCCACCAGGAAGTGCCGAGAGGTGTTCCAGGAGGTTGGGGCATACAACCAGCTGTCTGACCAAGGCCACACTCAGAATGGTGCTGTCGCAGCTGTGCCGCAAGGGGTTCCACAGCAATTGCTTATAGAATCAGGGAAAACGGACCTCTCCACCTCGCCCCCCTCTGCCAATCACCATGGGGTCTGATATCACACGATTAATGTACAGTTGAGGTGTGAGCAGCGTATAGCAATCCACTCGAGGAATAAGGGGCCTGATACCTAAGACTAGAAGCAGCGCAAATAGGAAAGGCTATTCCAGGGAATCAAAAGCCTTCATGCCATCTAGAAGGACCGCCACTGCCAGCAGCTGTTGGTTCAGAGTGTGTAGCATAGAAAAGGGGGTGCAGAGGTTGTACGAGGTACAGCGCAGTGGAACACAGCCCAACCAGTCCGGGCGAACTAAGGTAGGGAGCAGTGGTGGCAGCCTCAGTGCAAGCATGCACACTAGGATTTTAATATCTGTTAATCACAGGTAGTGGTCAGTAAGAATCAAAGAAACTGGGTAGTTTGCCATGCCCCATGATCACAATTATTAAATAAACACAAACATAGGGCAGTGAATGGCCGGATTGCCTAGCTTCCTCAATTATCGTCCACAAGCATGGCGCCAGAAGATCAGCATATTCTCTGTAAAATTGGATACTCAGGCCATCTCTCCAGCCATACCACGGATAGTCAGAGGAACATTTTCCTCTGTAAACAGTATTCACACATATTGTCCATGTTCACTCTCGAGCCATAGCAATTGAATGGAGTTAAAGAAGGCATTAAGGTGGTCATTACAACCCTGGCGGACGGTGTTAAAGCGGCGGTAAGACCGCCAACAGGCCAGCGGAAAAAAAAGGAATTACGACCGTGGCGGAAACCGCCAAGAAAGACAGCCACTTTAACACTCCGACCGCCACGGCAGTACAAACAAACAGCATGGCGGTCACCGCAAACAGACAGGCGGAGGACAACGTACCGCCCACAGTATCACAACCTACCAATCCGCCACCTTTTCCGAGGCGGATTCACCGCGAACAAAAGCACGGCGGAAACAGGACTTCAAAGGGAAAACGCTCACCTCTACACACCCAACGATGAACCAGGACGCCATGGAACCAGAGCTTCACATTTTCCCTGCCCTTATCTTCTTGCTCCTCTACCAGGAGCACGAACACCGCCGGTGAAGACCACAGTGAGTACTGCACCTTCGACATAGGGGAGGGGGGGAGGGAAAAAACAGGGACACACACATGCAACACCCCCACCCCAACCCCCACCCTCACCTACTACAACACACACACTAATACATGTTGATACATTACAGTTACACCCCCCAATCCTCCCGGAAGAATGCAAAGACAAAAGGAAATGAGTATAACCATTGTAATATATTAAAATCCAGTACAAAAAAATGTATATACACTATAAACAAATATATACACCAAGAATAGTAGTCCAGGTATTGCTCCATTGAAGTCTGTGGAACTCTGGGCCCACACGGCATGGGCGAGGCCCACACTCAATACCCGAACATGACGGAGAGAACACTGCAGGGGCATCAGATAGCAATAAAACAGGCACCTCAGGGGGAAGGGAAAGGGGGTGGCACCTCAGCCAGTTGAGTGCACAATGCCAAACCCACGAGGGGGTCCCATGCCCACTGTCCAATCCTGGGGAGTGCAAAGCCACAGTCTCTCAAGTCTCTAAAGTGGGTGGTTTGCCCACTGTTCAATCCTGGGGAGTGCAAAGCTACAGTCTCTCAAGTCTCTAAAGTGGGTGGGTTGCCCACTGTTCAATCCTGGGGAGTGCAAAGCCACAGTCTGTCAAGTCTCTACAGTGGGTAGGTTGCCCACTGTTTAATCCTGGGGAGTGTGAAGCCACAGTCTCTCAAGTCTCTACAGTGGGTGGTTTGCCCACTGTTCAATCCCGGGTAGTGCAAAGCCACAGTCTCTCAAGTCTCCCAAGTGGGTGGTTTGCCCGCTGTTCAATCCTGGGGAGTGCAAAACCACAGTCTCTCAAGTCTCTACAGTGGGTGGGTTGCCCACTTTTCAATCCTGGGGAGTGCAAAGCCAAGGCTCTCAAGTCTCTACAGTTGGTGGGTTGCCCACTGTTCAATCCTGGGGAGCGCAAAGCCACAGTCTCACAAGTGGATAACAGTCTCCACTGGTTCTGGAGGGGGCTTTGTGCCCAGAGTGCTTCATCCTGCCAAGGACTGTGTGAGTGGATGTATCTCTCCACTGGTTCTGGAGGGGGCTTTGTGCCCAGAGTGCTTCATCCTGCCAAGGACTGAGGTAGTGGATGCCTTTCTCCATTGGTTCTGGAGGGGGCGTTGTGCCCAGAGTGCTTCATCCTGCCAAGGACAGAGGTAGTGGATGTATCTCTCCACTGGTTCTGGAGGGGGCTTTGTGCCCAGAGTGCTTCATCCTGCCAAGTACTGTGTGAGTGGATGTATCTCTCCACTGGTTCTGGAGGGGGCTTTGTGCCCAGAGTGATTCATCCTGCCAAGGACAGAGGTAGTGGATGTATCTCTCCACTGGTTCTTGAGGGGGCTTTGTGCCCAGAGTGCTTCATCTTGCCAAGGACAGAGGTAGTGGATGTATCTCTCCACTGGTTCTGGAGGGGGCTTTGTGCCCAGAGTGATTCATCCTGCCAAGGACTGTCTGAGTGGATGTATCTCTCCACTGGTTCTGGAGGGGGCTTTGTGCCCAGAAGGTGTACAACGCCAGCGCAGTTATCTCACATCCCATTGTCCCACTTTACAGGTCAGGCAGCTGCCATTTCAGGGGCCCACATGGCTTAATTTTTAACTGTGTAACACATACCTAGGCCTTGCCTCAACACTCATACAAGAAAATTTCAGATTATGAATCATGTTCTGTGTAAGCTGTGGGTACTTACCTCGGAGTTGGTTGACTCTGTGCTCGCTGTTGTCCTTCATAGGCACCGTCCGCTGGGACATGTGAGGAGATAGCGGCATCCATGGAGGAAAGACATGTGATCATCACCTACAGGCTTGATTGTGCCACAATCCTGGACCTGTGTGCCCAGTTGGAGCCAGACCTGATGTCAGCTATCCGCCATCTCACAGGAATCCCCCCTCTAGTGCAGGTGCTGTCAGTACTCCATTTCCTTGAAAGTAGGTCATTTCAAACAACAGTGGCCATAGCATCAGGGATGTCCCAGCCTATGTTTTCCAACGTGTTGTCCAGAGTGTTGTCTGCCCTGCTGAAACACATGCGGAGCTACATCGTTTTCCCTCAGGTGGAGGATTTGCCTACAGTGGAAGATGACTTCTATGCCCTGGGACATATCCCCAACATCATAGGTGCCATTGATGGGACACATGTGGCTTTGGTCCCCCCACAGGAGTGAACAGGTGTACAGAAACCGGAAGAGTTATCATTCGATGAATGTGCAGATGGTGTGTTTGGCAGACCAGTACATCTCCCATGTGAATGCCAAATTCCCTGGCTCAGTGCATGACGCTTACATCCTGCGGAATAGCAGCATCCCTTATGTGATGGGTCAACTCCAGAGGCACTGTGTGTGGCTATTAGGTGAGCCCCTGAAAGCAAGTCAGTGGGAATGGTTGTCTGGATCTGGGGCTATCCCTACAGGTTAGTGTGTGTCTAACAGTTGTCCCTCGCCATTTGCAGGTGACTCTGGTTACCCCAACCTGTCATGGCTACTGTCCCCAGTGAGGAATCCCAGGACAAGGGCAGAGGAGCGCTACAATGAGGCCCATGGGCGAACTCAGAGGATTATAGAGCGGACCTTTGGCCTCCTGAAGGCAGGTTCAGGTGCCTCCATATGACAGGTGAATCCCTATTCTACTCACCAAAGAAGGTGTGCCAGATCATCGTGGCCTCCTGTATGCTTCACAACTTATCTTTGCGACGGCAGGTGCCTTTTCTGCAGGAGGATAGTCCAGATGGAGATGTTGTGGCAGCTGTGGAGCCTGTTGACAGTCAAGACGAGGAAGCAGAAGAAGAGGACATCGACAACAGGAACTCGGTTATCCTGCAATACTTCCAGTGAGACACAGGTAAGAATACAAACCTGCCTACTACATGTACTTTAACACTACTACCTGTCCTTTTCACCCAGTGTATGGTCACTGAGTTGTCACTTTCCCTTACGATTTCACAAATGTGAGTCCCACTGTGTGACATCTGCTTTGTTTCCTCATGGAGTAGAGCTGTGTGACATAGGTATGTTGCCATTACAATTGAATGAGCATTTTGCCACTGTAATTGCTAATACACTATTTTGAAATCACAGACAGACTCCAGATTGTTTTGTGCTTTAAGGGTGTATATTTAAGTGCTCAATATTGGAGGGTGCTGTAAAATGGTGAGGGTGATGGTGGAGGAATGTCCATGGCAGAGTCCAGTCTATTAGTCTCACAGATGCATTGCCCAAATGGGCATAAGAAGTGGAGCTGGGGCAGTTTGAGGATGGACAGGGTGACAAGGTGGGACAGAAGGATGACAATCAGGGTGTTCTCATTTCTTGGCGGGGGTCTTGGCATTGTTCTCTGTCTTTGTCCTGGATCTCAGGGACCGTTTGCGGGGTGGTTCTCCCTCTGCAGGGGGTGGGGTGTTGGTGTGGTGGTCCTGTGGCGGTGCCTTCTGTCCACTAGCGCCGGCGGAGGTGGTGGGCAGTTCATCGTCCAGGCTAGTGTCAGGGGCCCCTTGTAGTGCCACAGTGTCCCTCCTAGTGTTGAGAACTTCCTTCAGCACCCCTACGATGTTGCCCAGGGTGGAATTGATGGATCTGAGTTCCTTCCTGAAGCCCAAATACTGTTCCTCTTGCAGCCGCTGGGTCTCCTGAAACTTGGCCAGTACTGTTGCCATCGTCTCCTGGGAATGATGGTATGCTCCCATGATGTTGGAGGGGCCTCGTTCAGAGTGGGTTACCTGGGCCTGTCCTCCCCCTGTTGCAGAGCAGCCCTCCCAGTTCCCCTGTGTTCCTGGGCCTCTGTCCCTTGGACCGTGTTCCCACTGCCACTGCCCCCAGGTCCCTGTTGTTGTTGGGGTGGTGGGTTAGCCTGGGTTCCCTGTAGTGGTTGACACACTAGTGATTGACGTGTCCTGAGGACAGAGGTATGGGCCCGCTGGGTGGGTGCTGTGCTGGTGTTTCCAGAGGGGAGAAGCTCTGTGGTGGCCTGTGACTGTGTGAGGGGAACCGACTGTCCCGAGGTCCCAGATGGGCCGGGCTGGTCATCTAGATCCAGTTGGACAGAGCTGCTGTCATCACTGTGGGCCTCTTCTGTTGGTGGTGTGGACCCTCCTGTGCGGTGACGTTGGGTAGGGGTCCTGCAGGGGTATAAAAGGATGTTTATTGCATCTGTGTGTGCCATGGTGTGCAATGGGTGGGTGACCCTGTACCCCATTGCTTGAATTCCTGTGTGGGACCTTGTGTGATGGTGGTTTAGGGGGGTGTATGGGTATGTGCAATGGCCATGCTTTGGTGATGGGTGTCCACGCTTTGTTGTTGCATGCAGGGCTTGGTGTTGGGATGTGTGGTTTGTGATATTGGGACATTTGTGAGGAGTTGGAGTGATGGGGGTGAGGGCAAGGGTGGGGGTATGTGATGGCATGCAGGTAGGGTGGGGAATATAGTAGTAACGCTTTGCCTTACCAGAGTCCATCCCTCCATCTCCTCCTGCAAGGCCCTCAGGATGCAGAATCGCCAAGACTTGCTCCTCCCATGTTGTTAGTTGTGGTGGAGGAGGTGGGGGTCTGCCGCCAATCCACTGAACTGTAAGGTGGTGTCTTGAGACCACGGAACGCACCTTCCCCCGTAGGTCGTTCCACCTCTTCCTGATGTCATCCCTATTTCTTGGGTGCTGTCCCACTGTGTTGACCCTGTCCACGATTCTTTGCCATAACTCCATCTTCCTAGCTATGGAGGTGTGCTGCACCTGTGATCCAAATAGCTGTGGCTCTACCCGGACGATTTCCTCCACCATGACCCTGAGCTCCTCCTCAGAGAACCTGGGGTGTCTTTGCCGTGCCATGGGGTGGTGTGGGTGATGTGTGGGGTGGTGTGTGTAGTGATAAGTGGGGTGATATGTAGTGGTGTGTTGTGTGAGGTGCGTGGAAGTTATGTGGGTGATGGTATTGTGTGCCTGTGGATGCTTGGTAGTAGTTTGTAGTGTCTCTCTCTGGCCTTCTTTCGGTATTTTGTCCGTAGGGGCTTTTGGGTGATGTGGGTGTGTGTTTTATATTGTAATGGGTGTGTGGGAGTGGTGTATGTATGTGTATCAGGTATGTGTATTTTTAATTGTCCAATGTGGGAGTGTTTTGTAAATGTGTGTGTATTTTGAGCGCGGCGGTGCGTACCGGCAATGGAATACCGCGGTTGAAAGCCCGCCACATGGAATCGTGGGTCGTGATAGTGTGGACGTATTTCTGTTGGCGTGACGGTGAAGGTTTTGTTTTCGCCAGTTTATCACTGACCTTTGGTGTGGCAGACTTGTGTGGGTGTCTCAATTTTGGCGGATTCCGAGCAGTGGGTCATGATGACCGTAGTGGAATTCCGCTTCCGCGGTGGTGTGTTGGCAGTCTTCTGCACGGAGGTAAGCGGCTTTTATTGCCAATGTTGTAATAAGGGCCTACGTCTGTCTGGAGGGATATCGCCAGTGGAAGCGTAAAGAGCTTTATATTAGCATAATATAAATTGGGCTATATCTGCTGAGGCGTGGCAAGGTTCCCCATTTGGTTTGGTAACAATTTTTTGCTATATGAATTGTTTTTTAGCAGGGCTGCTAGAGTCTTATCTGCCTTGTCTCCCTCACCTTATCAGCATGCTGAAACTTCCTTATGCAAGATTCTGGATTCGCTGTCGGCAGTGTCGTCATAATCGGACATTTTGTCCTGTATCTGTGCAAGGCATTGGACATCTGACTCCTTAAAGAATTGAAGGCCCTGACAACAAATCTTGTCCTCTAGTCTCAGCAGCTATCTGTTCAGGTCTCAGAAGACCCCAGAATGTTTTGATTTGGAGATACCCCGAATTAAAACCGTGTGAGTTTACTGCTCCAGCATTGAGTGCAAAGTATTTGATTATGGCACTGCATATCTTCGCCCTGAAGGGGAGTCTCGCAGAACACGCACAGGCAACCTCTAAGTAAAGGCTGGGCTGAGCTCACCCAGCAAGGTCAGAAAGAGGGCCACCAGTGCATGATCAGAAAGTGTGTGTGGTAAGTGCTCTATATCCTTAATATAAACAGAGAAGAGATTTGGAGGAATCAAGTCATTAGTCAATTCATGACCATGCTCTGCAGGAGGTATTCACACATCTATCCATGGCAAGGGGGTACCGAGCTCACCAGATATTTGCTAGCGCTTCACCAGTGAAGAGAGACTCCAAATGTGCGATGTGGGGGAGCCACCTAACAGAGAAGGCAATTTGTCCAGACCTGGGTCCAGTACAACATTGTTATCCCATCTCCAGATAACTGTGGCAGACCACAGGGCCATGATCTGGTCCCAAGTGCAATGACAAATTCAGGAGAGTCCACATGAGGGCATAAACTCATGCTAGGGTAAGCTTAACATCCATCAGTACTCCATGAACAAGGACAGAATCATCTATCAGAGTTGCGTATCACTTTTAGCATCTACCATAGGGTCCCTTTGCTTACAAGAATTGCTGTTCCTCATACATAAGTCGAGTAGGTTGACACATAGGACTCAGTTATCCAACCCGCCCTCAAGCGGAGCAAGGTGTAGCTCATGTGGTGGAGCCTCTGCAGCATCACAATATCCACAGCAGGCCTGCAGAGATCGGCAAAGGTTTGCCACACCTTACGGGAGCTATTCATGCCATGTATATTCGAAGAGATAAAGGGATAGCCCTCAAAGCAATGTGCTAATGACAGGATCTGAGCAACCGAACCAGAAAGAAGACACCCCCGGTATGCGTGTGTGGCCTAAGCAAGCAAGCACCAGGGCAATGACTGCAAAGCATGGGCAGCAGTAGTGTGTTAGAACTAGTATACAACAAGCAAAACTGCAACACCCCTCTTCCACCTCAATCCTCTCAAGCAGTTGTAATACTGCTCCCCAGAAAACAGCAAAAGTAAAAGAAAACCAACTAGGAATCATACCTGGGGGTATCACAGTGAGGTGGGCAATCTCACTGTCCTCTCAAATGATGGCCCAGGGTACCAGTAATCTCGGTCTATGGATGGAATCCTGAAATCCTGGTGGAATAAGTGGTGGTCTGAGAGCCAGCACCTGTCTAATCACTGGCATGTTTACAGTAAAACTTAACTGCAAGCTTGAGATCCGTGAAAAAATGGGGTTCGCCCTTGTTGAAGACACAAAGGCGAGCATGATACAGAAGGGTATAGGTGAGGTTCATATTTGCTAATAGCTGTTTGGCAGGCAATAACTCTGCAAGCTATTTGAACCATCAGGGTGAAATCTGGTAGAATGAGTTTTTATTGTCTTAGTAGTGTGTCTTTCCTTTATGTTGAGCTAGCCGAAGGCTCCAGTCTCGATTTCTGTAATGTAAATGTAGAGCAATAAAGGGTTGGGCCAGTGCCCCACGTGGAGCTCTAGGTCTCAAGGCTTGATGGGCACCTTCTACTTCCCAATTGTGGATGCACCACTTGAGGACCGATGTGTGGGCATTCAGCAGCTAGTGCTTCAGGATCTCTGTGGCAGACAGCCTTCGTCAGATGGTTGCCAGGCCCCATTTACCCCGGTCACCCAGGGGCACAAGCAGGCCAGGAGGCAATAGTTCACTCAGGAGGACCCCCTCCAAAGCAGATCCCAGTCAGGTGAGGCCAGGCCCCTGTTCCCCTGGGGGGAACGAGCAGGTCAAGAAACAGGCAGCAAGTCAGGGGTCCACCAGCACAAGAAACACCCCAGAAATGCCACAAATCTGCTATCAACTGCCACACAGATACAGCAAGCCAGGTGGGGACTATGAGCTATCTCACTGGGGGATGGGGGTGCGTTCCAGTCAACTTCCCTGTAAGTGGCTCAATGCAGTCTGGGGGCCCTAGCCATCAACCTGGTTCTGCAGCAAGAACAGATCACAAGCTGCAGCCCGGGATCTCTAGCAGCCCCGCTGCAGACACAGAGGCACAGGTTGTGGCTCACCCCGAGGAGCCAAGGCAGCAGCTGCTTCTTAGATCCATGAGAGGGCAGGCAATGTGGGGATCTACCCCCAGAGTAGCCCCAGTGGTGTTGTGGAGCCACAGCAGCAGCCAGCAGCCAGATGTGGTGGAGGAAGTCGCAGCCTGGGGTCTCAGGCAGCGCCGCACAGGACAGCGGCCTCATTATGGGAACAGGCAGCGGCTCCTCCTTCAAGTCAGGATGGCTGCCGCTCTATGGATATTGAGGGAAGGGGCAGGCTCAGAAGACAGCTGCCTTCAAATTCTCTCTGGCTCAGCCATGGTAAACGTGACTATGGTTCTCGCTATGGGTCTCGGCTTTCTGAGCACCACTTCAATGGAGCAGGCTGAGGGCAGAGCATGCACCACAGTGGGCCTCAATCGCCACAATCACTAGCGAGGTTCTTCAGGGCCACAAGCAGCCATCAATGTTAGCATGGCTCTCCAGCACACAGTGCTAGTTCTGTCACTTCGATATTAGCCCAACATAGACATATTTGTGAATGATAATGTGCCGGGCCGGCAGCGCATCTCTAAATGTAGGCCATCTTGTAGCTTGACTCACTAGCACCCCCAGTAGTCCGAGATTTGTTATGCCATCACTTTGTCCTGTAGACAGGGCTGAACTAGACTTGCCACTCACAGAGGAAGAATGGACCTTCGATAAACAGGTTATGCTTATGGGGAATTCCATAGGACCTAATGGGTTCCCCATTGAGAATATCAAAAACATTGCAGTCAAATAAGGTCCACCCATATTAGCAATGTTTGGGGAAACCCTTCAAAGCACTATCTCCAGATAATTGCAGAGGCATGTGGGAGTCATCCCAAAACTGAAAAAGTTGCATCAGCCTCATTTACCCAAGGGAGCTCTTTGTGTGGTCTTTTTTGCATAGCCTGGGGCTGGGAATCTGAACTTCAAGATTGCCTCAAAGTGTCCACCTTCAGAGTATTGTTTTTTTGTTCTTTGGGATCCTGACCAGATTAAAAACATTATGTTGGTGTGAAACAGTTCTATATGTACTCTGTATCCAAGAACTGGTCAACATGTTTCATTCGGCCTTCCTGTGCCCTGCCTGGGCAATTTGGCTTTCGTCCGGACCAAAATTATTGAGATCGTTTGCAAGATAAGTATTACATTTGTAGGATAGAGCCTACCCAGATACAATACTAGTTGTTATCTGTGGCGAGGACTCGATGATGAAGCATGCCACTGGAGTAAATTCCAGTGGGTGAGAGTCCTTTTAACAAACCAGATGAGTTCCCTTAAGAAGTAGGATGCAAAAATAGATTTACCCTGGAGGAAGGTGGCCACTTACTTATATGATTGGATAAAATGGCAGCTAGACAGTTTATTATCCCTGCCAGGTTAAGATTATTCCAAATTAAATACTTCCAGGAGGTTTAATATAGCTCTGACAGGCTGTGGAGGATGGAGAGAGCTTGGGGATCTGAATGCCTTGGATGTATTTCAGAGACACATTTCCCAATAATCCGAGGATTGATTATGCTATCACTTTCTCTTGTAAACAGGACTGAACTAAACTAGCCACTCACAGAGGAAGAATTGATCCTAGCTATACAGGGTATGTTTATGAAAAATCCCCCAGCAACTGTCACTTCGTTTTCATCCTCCGATAGGACAAGTCCTCAAGATAACAATCCTGGGGGGTGTTCCTGGGCTGGGGTGGCCTCTGGTGATAGCGGATACTGTTTGATATTGGGTGTACGCTGGCCAAACATGATATTGCTAGTCACTGTAGATTGATTGTGGCCCCTCCCTTCTATGAGTGGCTAAAAGGGAGGGACTACTGTTCCATCACTAAGGAGGTAGGTTATAAATCCAGAGGATGCCTGAACAAGCATACAAAGATATGGAGGTTCTTGGTGGCACTATTTAATATATTTGGATCTGAACAGACTTGTCCCAACCCAAGCAAGTGCCATGTTCGGTTACCAGGGGCTGGATGGGTATGTTAGCTATCTTTGTATTGATGTGAGCCTATAATGTTCTGGAGCTCCTTTAAAATGCATATATTTTCATGACATTTTATTGCAGAATGATAAAGTTGTGAATCTAATAAACAAAATAAATTAAAAAAAAAAAAAAAAAGGTATTTCATTCATTAAAAATTCACCACAAACTTTTGTACACAGACTCATAAAACCTGCTTGGTGATGTTATTGTAGAGCACATTTGAGGTGCACTTCTAATTCACTAAGACGTTTGCCCTAATAACAAATTATTAGGCTCAAAAAGAGGTTGCACAATGACCTTCAAAAACAGCAAGTATGTGATTGACATAGATACAGAACTAAGGAGAGAAAGCTAACTTATGAAAGAGAAGCCATCACAGCTCCCTATTCTGAATAAAATTGTGTAAAATGTAATTTGGCTGTCCAAAATGTGTGAAGCAGTCAGAGAATTGTTACATGTCAGTAGGCATGTGTGTTTCCCTTTATGTTTCTTTAGGCCATGCCTATCCTAGGTGCCCCTTCAAAGTATCAATAGCTACAACTTTCTAGTTAACTAAGTATGACCACAATGAGCCACTTCTAAAAGTTGTGAAAGGATGGACCTGTATGCTTTATTCACCCATACCTCAAGTCTAAAATTTACTCTACAATTTAAAGGACATCAATTATTAACCATTGAGGCCTTAGTATATGAGCAAATTCCAAACATATTACATAGCCCAACAAGAGCCACATGTATCATCTAGACAGAAAATGTGTAAGACAGATCACACCCATATTCAGGCAGAAATGTGTAATGTACCATTTAAATTACTACTTTAGTTGACACCTTTTCTGGTGTTTGTATCTAACCACAGATTTCTCACCTTGTGAATTTCCCAAGGTGCAAGGCTGGATCACAAAGATTTTCATATCACCTACCTGGCGCACCAGCAGGTGGTATAGTGCTGTTCTAAATCTGTTCTGTCCCGGCCCACATGTGACAGTTGGGCCACTATACCAGCACATCTGCAAGCTGACATCAGTTTGTTTCTGACCTCTGTCCATGCAGTTGAACGTGGAGCCCATAGAAATCATAATATGCTAGGGTGCCAATCTCTAATCTTGGAATCTTACTAGTAAACCATATGAGTCCATTCCACAGAATTAGGAGGAGGGTGGGTTGGTGAGGAATCTGTGGTTTAATTGAGCCTCTGCCAGAAATGGCTTTACCAAAGGTAAGTAACCTGTTTTTCTGATAGAGACTTCTAATCACAGATTTCTCATCCTGTGAATAGATACTGAAGCAGTCCCTCCTTGGTTAGTGGGTCAATGGAATGGGTCACAACAGGAAATCCTGCAGAACAGATCAGGTGAAGTGTCTATCCTGATGGACCTGGCTCTCCATACAGTAGTCCTTCATAATCGTGTGAAGGGATGCCCACATAGCAGCCTGGCATATTTCCAAGACAGTGCACCAGCACAGTGGTAGTAGACTTTGCTCTGGTGGAACGAGTGTGTAAGTCTTCCTGTGGCTATTTCTCAGGTAGCCCACAACAGACCTTTATGCACAAGACAATCCATCGGGAAAGAATTCTCTTTTGTATTGCCTTCCCCTTTTTGACTCCGAGAGGCCCACAAAAAGTTCATCATCCAGTCAATGGTCCTTTCGTCTGAATGATGCACAAACTGAGGGCCTTCTTAGGGTCAGGATAGTGGGGCCTCTCCTCCTTTTGGGAGGGATGAGTTGGAATGCAGAATGCTATCAAGGTGATGGATTACCTTGTGTGGAAAGATGTGACTACTTTTTGCAAGAAAGCTGCTTTTGTCCAAAGGACCAGTTTATCTGGGAAGAATGATGCCTGCTGGACAGACAAGGCCTAGAGTTCACGCATCCAATGAGCAAAGGTGATCGGGATGGGAAACACTGTGTTAGTGGTTAACACGCTCAGAGAATAGCTATGCGTCAGTTCAAAAGGAGAGCACATAAAGTAGGTGAGAACCAAATTAAGGTCCCACTGCCATTTCACAGATGGTTTTGGAGAAAACATGTGGATCAGCCCCTTCAAAAAATGTATCAGGTGAATGATCGGGTAACTGTTGGAAGGCTGAAAGATAACCCTTAACAAGGTCTTACTGGGCTAGAGAGAGACAAACAAAACAATTAAATGCCAGACAATTTTGCCCGTAAAGGTTGAATGTCATGGGAAGAACACCAGAAAACAAACTTCTCCCAGAATCCTGCATATGCAATTTTGATGGCAGGACGTCTGGCTGCCAGGATGATATCGACTTCTTTGGAAGGAAGATCAAAAGCACTTAGCTATTGTCTTTCAATCTTCACTCATGGAGGTGCAGGTTGTGCAAGCTCTGTGCAGGACCTGGAAGCTCAGTGCAGGACCTGGCCCTGCTGTTGTAGCAGGATGTCCACCCGAATGGGCAGTCGAATTGGAGGACCTATTCTCTTGACCAGAGGGTTCTTGTAGCACACTCTCGTCACCAAGTCCATGGCCATTAGAGTGACTTGGGCACAGTCTTTCCTGATCTTCTTCTGTTTTTATTTAAACAGAGCTCTGGATTCAGCAAGTTTACATTATCACAGTAGACGTTTGCATAGTAAATATGACAATGGTAGTAGTTACCATTCACATTGTAATTTATTAATCTCAATAGGACGGCACATTTATGGCCAGTAAAGACATCCAATGACATGCGGCAACCACTGCATCCCCAAAATAGCGACCTGTTGGTCGTTATTATAACCCTATATCCATGCAGACCCTAGAGTTGAACCAGCGTCCCCAGACTTTTTCCAATTTCTTTGGACATCTCAGGATTTGGTATACCACCTTCTCTGCACTCTGACACTTTTCCAGGTCTGACTCCCACTCCCTAAGTATCTGGGGTGTGAGCTCACCCCACATCCATGCTATATTATGTTTGACTACCCCCACTGCCAGTGTAGCCCAGATTTTTGAGTATTTTTGCAATGATTCCTCCACTGTTTTGTGCAATAGGATCCACTTATACGTTAAATGGATAGCTAGCTCCAAAACTTGAGTGATCCTGTTGGTCATCTTCCCCCCAGAAGGACTTGATCACAGGGCATGACCACAAGATATGGAGGAAAGAACGCTTTTCTTCGCAACCACAAAGGCATAATGGTGTGTTGGTCTTCTTAACCCCGTGCAAACGGGTCCTAAAGTAGTAAGAGCTATGCAGGATTCTCAATTATATGAGCCGAAACATGGCATGGATCGCAATTTCCAGTGGGCTCTGTAGTGCCTCTGTCCAGTCATCATCATCATCATCATCATCATCTAACCTGTCCAGGGTTCAAGCCCTTGCTGATAAACCCTAGAGTGCCCCGGGCATTTATTATTAATTGTTTTTATAAATTATGGAGATAGCCTTGTCTGGCATGGGATAAGTAGTCTATCCTCTAGTGGGGTGGCAGTGTTTAACTGTTCCCACTTCTACAATATGGCAGCGCAGAGCATGCCCGAGCTGGAGATACTTGTATCTTTCCATCTCCGCCATGTTGTATTCCTGCAAGGGAGACTCAAACAATATGATCGGCTGGTCTCTCCAGATATCACCCAGGCACATTATACCAATCAACTCCCACTTGGTGAAGCCTGACAACCTGCCCACTTCTTGCAATAGGTTGCTGCCCAGAGGGGTGTCATTTCAGTAAATGGGCCTTTCCACCCCAGTGCTTTGCTTGCCTCCCTCCAAGCCAATCTGATGAGGGCTGACAGCTCACTCTCCATATGTCACCAATCAGGGCTGTCACATGTTCACTCAGTCCAATCACTGTTTTGTCTATAGGATATGCCTTCTCCTCTCGGTATGAGAAGACCTACTCATTTATCACGACCACATGCGAGGCCCAGTAATATTTAAGAAAGTCTGGGATCACCAGGCTCCCTTCATACATTCCTCTCTGGAGTCTGCATAGGGCAATGTGTGGGGTTGCACCGTTCCACAGTAGGAAACAGAGTACTTGTTCAATCAGTCTGAAAAGCTCTGGTGGGATCTGGTGTGGTGTGTTCTGGAAGACAGAAAGGAGAGAGGGGAGTGTCATCATTTTACAGAGTGCCGCCCTGCCCATAAAGGAGAAGGGCAAAGACCTCCACTGTGCTGTATCTTTCTATAGGTGATCTACTTGCAGGATGAGGTTTTTTTTAAGGAAGTCTTACGGGTCCCTATTAACATGGATCCCAAGATATTTGAAGCTGTCAATTACCACTGGTGCCTCACAGCACAAGCGGGTAGTGGGGGCACCTGTTAGTGGAAACAATCACAGATTTGGACAAGTCTATGCAATACTCTGAGTGGTCTCCAAAGATCTGGTATATCTGGTATATCGCCAGGATGCTATCAATTGAGAGGTTAGGTAGAGCAGCACATCATCAGGGTAGAGGGGGATATTTTCCTCCTAGTCACCATTCATGCTCACCTCTTGTACCAGTGGGTCCTGCTGCACTCAGGCAGCAAGTGGTTCTAGTGTAAGTGCAAAAATCATGGGGGAAAGTGGGCAGCCCTCTCTCGCTCCCCTATGCAAAGTGAAAGTGCGAGCGGCCACACTATCCACCTTGACTCTCGCCAATGGTTTTTGATAGAGGATTTCAACCCAGTTACAAAATATTCGGTCCAAATCCCAATTTAGACAGTGCTGCAAAATATAGTTCCATTCAATACTATCAAATGACATTTTTGCGTCCAAGGCCATCAGGACTGCCTCTTCTGCTTTTGGCCCACTCATCATATGCAGCGCTCCACATAGGCGGACGAAGATTACGCCTTGTGCTTCTATGGGGCATATAGCCCGATTGGTCAGGATGGATTATTGTACTAATGACAGTATGGAGTCTGTTTGCTAGTACTTTGGTTTCAGCGTTTAATAAGGAGATCAGCTGATAAGAGCTACAGTCCACTGATGGTTTACCCATCTTCTGGATTGCGATTCGTTGGTCCCATGGCAAAGCGCCCTCCTTCAGTGCAGCCTGGAACATGGCTAGCATGTGTGGCACAACCTTATCGATTCGTTGGGGTTGAAGGTATCTTATTTCTAGTGCTAGCTCAGCTGCCATTAGGTCAGCCTCCAAAGCCTATCTTGAATCACTGGACAATGAACGGAGACTAATGTCTTTTAGGAAATCCACAGAGTCGCAGGCTGGCATAGCTGTGGTGGATTGTTATAGCCCTTCATAGTATGCAGCGAATGTGTTGCCTATGTCGATACAAGTTGTCTGAGGCCTACCCTCGTCATCCATCTCCTCTATTACTCGGGACAGGTCCTTGTCCTGCTTGTCTAACCATGCCAATAATTTGCTCACTTTGTCGTCCATACCATACATTCGGTGTTCCACAGCTTAAGACGTAAATGCGGGCTCTCTCCTTCACGAGGTCCTGCAGATCGCTCTGTCAGCGGTGCAGTTGGCAGCTGAAATCATCTGAATTATCTGTCAGTGCTCTGGCCTCTAGATCTTTGATGTCTTTTCCTATTTCAGCACTTTTTAGTTTTGTTTCCTTTTTTTGGCTCCATTGAGGGCCTGAGCTTGTCCTCTCATGACTGTTTTAAAGGCCTCCCATAGGGTACTCGCAGGGACAACCGTCCCAGCATTTTCCTGGAAATAGGTATCTGCCCCATTCCTCAGTTTGTCCTAGATACTTGCGTCCTGCATATGCCATGGATCTAGTTTGGGAGCCATCACAAAGGTGTGGACCGTGTCCTGGAGGTGGATCTCTACTGGCGAGTGGTCGGAGATTGCTCTGGGTCTGACAGTGGTTGCTCAACATTATTTACATGTATGCACTGAGTGAAGAGTTGGTCTATGCGTGAGAAGCTGTTGTGCGTTGCAGAGAAATACATGTAACTTTGTGTACTTGGGTTGTGTAGTTGCCATAAATCGATTAGTCCCAGGGCGTCCACAGAGGAGTGCACAGCCCCGCCCTCACTCACGCTGCTCCTCACATCCTATATCTGGGATCTAGAACAGCAGTCTAGTAAGAGCATGTTGATCTCAGGGAGGGTATGGACCTGGAAATGGGCTGGTATGTATATGGAACAAACGTTCAGTGTTGTACCCTTCCAAGTGCCCGACAGAGCAGCATATCTGCCTGGTGGGTCATGCAAGATGCATGTGGGGATAAATGGGACTGATTTCATAATTAGTATCCCTGTGCCTCTTGAATCGTATGTTTAGCCTACATGTGTTAAGAGTTAGTATCCAAACCTGTCCATGGCTTTGTAGATTGTAGCCCAGAGGTGTGTCTCCTGGAGTAACACCAGGTTAGGGGTGTGTTTGCGGAGGAATTGAAGGAGCAGTGTCCTCTTGATCTTGCCACCAAGCCCATTCACATTCCAGGTCCATACGATCATGTTACACTGTGTTAATGTTGCCACTCGTGTGATATAGGTTGAGATCTGAGGCACCACATCCTAATGGAATGTCAGTGTTGAGACATGGCCTACTGGTGGCTGGTGTAGAGAGTTTGCCTACCGTGTTTGGATCTGCACCCGAGCTATAGTAAATGTGGTGCTACATATAAAAAAACATTATCACAGCAAACCCCTCATAAAACTCCCTGCTCCCTGCTTCCCTGCACTGTGAGTTGTAAATCACCTCCCACCCAATTTGGAGAGCCTATCGCCCCAAAAACTCAAAGTTGTGTAGGTGCTGCTAGGCCGGCATACTGATTCGGACAAGGATAAGTCTTAAGCTGATTGAGTCCCCTCTATCAGTATAGATAGCAGTGTGTAACCTTTGAAGACAAATTTGTCTTACCCGCGTAGGCTGAGTCCGCCTCCAAAGGAAGTGTCAATGTACCATGCGGCTTAAGAGTCTGGTGGGGTGGCTCCCCCTGCTGCTGCTTTTCCCCAGTGCTGGGATCACGTTGCTTCTCCCATCCAGATGGGGGTCGCTTCTGTGTGGTTTGGCCTCCCTCCTGCCCATGACTTGACAACCCTTAAGCCAGCCCTATGCTTTATCCGGTGTGGTGAAGTGTCAGGTTTGCCCTTCTGTGATTACTTTGAATTTTGCTAGATAGTGCATCAAGTATTTCTGTTCTTTGTATCTTAGGACATTCTTTACTTCCTACGCTGTCTCTGTACTTACAATGTGAATTCTGTGAAGAACCAGACAGTACCATTTTTAATATGAAGGTTTGCAAATGTGTGAGCCACATGTAGGATCTTGACAAGCCTCGCTAATATTGTTTGTGGAGGAGCACTCAGGCATGGCAGGGTCCTGGGGCCATGTGGGCCCTCTCCACAGAGAAGAATTAGGATAATATTTTTGGGCAGAGGATGTTAAGGACCACGTCCTCCAGTAATAGGTCCATGGTAGGGCCCTCCACCCACTCAGGGATGACACCACCTGAATATTATTCAGTCAGGCTCTGTCTTCTTTGTCTTCCAGATTTGCAGCAATTGTTGCATTTTGTTTTGTACGGGTGTGGACCTGGTCCTCCAAGTGTTTGCTAACTGAACTGTAGTCCTGTGATTTGTGTTACTGCCACCAGTACCTTCTCTGTGACCTTGCTGAGGTCTGCCCTCAGGAGATTCACATCCACTGTAACAGTGTCTATCTTGAGCTGAAGCATGCCCTTGACATCCTGGATTGTGTCTATTATTTCATGCAGGGAGGGTTAGGCAGGCCACAGAAGGTCTGTAAGTCGTGGGCAGTATCTATTACCTTTTGCATGTTTCTATTACCTTTTGCATGTTTCCTGATGTGTCTGTGGCCATTGCGTACCTATCCAGGTTGTTAGGCTGTATAGGACGGGGGCTTCGATTCCTGACCACATCCACCTTGGTAGTGTTGGTGTAGGTGTAATCGGCTCTTATGGTTGAGGGCGGTGTCACCCACCCATAATGGGGAAGAGTGGAGGAGAATCCCACTGCCAATAATCACAGATGCTCCCCCTTTATGAGCCTTTCACTGCTTAGGCTGTTTACATCAGGAGTAAGCGGGACCCCCCCCCCCACTCCCTTCAACTCAGTGGGAATTAGGGGATGTCACAAATGTCTCTCGCTCCCTCCAGGGCTGTCAAGATCCAGTAGGGGTTCCTCCTCCTTCCATGGTCCCCTGCCTCTCCACCCCCTGTTGGGGTCAGCCAGGGTGACAGCTCCTGTCGTTCCCCCCAGTGCACCAGTTGGCAGGTGACCTGCCCCAGCTCACTGAGGTAGGTGTTTGTTGCTAGCGGACCACGAAAGGCAGCCCATCCCAGGATGCCTCTTCACCCATGTCAGCACTGCCATGTCCTCTACAGTGTTGGCCTCTTGCCATTGCCCTGAATGTGCTATATTCTGCTGGGGTGTCTGCTCCAGTGCCAACCAAGTGATGTCTCTCTTCAGTGGATAGACGCTCTGTGGCACCTGGTCTCGTGCTCCAGTGTCTCTGCTGTCTTGGGGCCAAGGAGTGTTTCCTTTAGGCCATCAGTTTAGCCCCTTCGTGCCAGTTCTTTGTTTTGGCTATTTGGGGCAGTTCGTGCTTAGACCCTCATAACATTTTGTCCACATAAGCTACCCATGCCAAATGTGCGGCTTTTTTTTCCCCAACATTCTAAGGATTCTAGAGGTCCATAACCACTATAGTAACTCAATCACATGCTGTTAGGCATTATTTCCCATACTAAACAGCCCACATAGTAGCAGGGCTGTAAATCAAGACAGACAATCTTACATCTATAATCGTTTATGATTTCGTCAGATAGCAACATACTACCCCCAAGCAACAGCTCTTCTATTAAGTTCTTTGCAGTTTACAATTTGGTTTGATTATTCTGTGCCTTCCCTGCCACCCCTCCCCCCACCTCCCACCACCCCAGTGCCAAGCCCTTTTTTTTGCCTATTTGGGATAGTTTGCACTTAGGCCCTCATACCTTATTGTGCACATAAGCTATCCATGCTAAATTTGCGTCCTTTTTTCCAACATTCTCACGATTGTAAACATACCCAAAGTTTGTGGGTTCCCATGGAGGAGGCCAAGTAATTAGCCACAATACAGCAAATATTTTGTTTATTTTTTTAAAAATTGCGAAAAAAGGGCTGCAGAAGAAGGCTTGTGTATTTTTTTCCTGAAAATGGCATCAGCAAAGGGTTTGCAGTGCTAAAATCCCCACCCTCCCAGCTTTCAGGAACAGGCAGACGTGAATCAGAAAACCACAGTTTTCAACACAATTTTGGCATCTTACTAGAACATACCCAATTTTTACTATATTTTGTGCTTTTTAGCCTCCTTCCAGTGAGTGACAGAAAGGGGTGTGAAAAGTAGACAAAATTCTAAATTCAGCAAGGGGTCATTTGTGTAGATCCTACAAGGGATTTCTACAAAAAATAACAGCTGAAATAAAAATATATTGAAATTGAGGTTAAAAGAACAGCCATTTTTCTCCACATTATGCTCTGTAGCCTTTTCCGACCATGTCATATTTTCAAAAGCAATATACTGTTAATTCTGCTGGACTCCTTTGGTTGTGGGGATATATAGGGCTTGTATGTTCATCAAGAACCCTAGGCACCCAGAGCCAATTAATTAACTGCACCTTGCAATTGGTTTTCATTGTATACCGGGTATACAGCAATTAATTTGCTGAAATATAAAGAGTGAAAAATAGGTATCAAGGAAACCTTTGCATTTCCAAAATGACCACAAGATAAGGTGTTGAGAATCAGTGGTTATGTGCACATCTCTGAATTCCGGGATGCCCATGCTAGCATGTGAATTGTAGGGCATTTCTCAAATAGACGTCTTTTTACACTGTCTTACATTTGGAAGGAAAAAATGTAGAGAAAGGCAGGAGGCAATAACACATGTTTTGCTATTCTGTATTCCCCCAAGTCTTCCAATAAAAATGATACCTCACTTGTGTGGGTAGGCCTAATGCTCGCGACAGGAAACGCAACATGGACACATCACATTTTCCCAAAGAAAACAGAGCTGTTTTTTGCAAAGTGCGTAGCTATGGATGTTGGCCTCTAGCTCAGCCGGCACCTAGGGAAATCTAGAATACCTGTGCATTGTTCAAAACTAGACACCTAGGGGAATCCAAGATGGGGTGACTTGTGGGGCTCTCACCAGGTTCTGTTACCCAGGATCCTTTGCAAACCTCAGATTTTGGCCCAAAAACACTTTTTCCTCATGTTTCGGTGACAGAAAGTTCTGGAATCTGAGAGGAGACACAAATTTCCTTCTACCCAGCATTCCCCCAAGTCTCCTGATAAAAATGGTACCTCACTTGTGTGGGTAGGCCTAGTGCTTGTGACAGACAATGTCCCAAAACACTATCTGGACACATCAAAATTATCAAATAAAAAATGACCTTTTTTTGCGGGGGTGGGTAGTCATCTGCGTTTTTGGTCCTGGGCTCAGCAGCCATCTAGGGGAACCTATCAAACCCAGACATTTCTGAAAACTAGACACCCAAGGGAGTCCAGGGAGGTGTGACTTGCGTGGATCCCCCAATATTGTCTTACCCAGAATCCTCAGCAAACCTCAAAATTTGTGATTTCCAGCAAAGTTGGAGGTTTGCAGGGCATTGTAGGTAAGAAAACTGTGTGGGTGCATGTAAAGCACACCACCCTTGAATCAACCAGATGTTTAGTTTTCAGATGTATCTAGGTCTTGTGGATTTTTCTACATGACAGCGCCCCAAAATCAAAAACATGCAGCCCTCACCATTCCAAGTGGGACGATTTTGAGAGTTACCAAGCTCTCATGGCCTAAATGTAAACCCAAAACCAAAAATAATCAAATGTCCTCTTGCTTGCCATGGGATAAGATGTTTTAGTGTGTGGGGGAGAGCTGAAAGACTGTTACCCCCTTCAGTTCGGATGGGGGCATAACTAGGCCCATACTGGTTGGTAGCCACCACCCCACAATATTTTGTTTTTTTTAATTCCCTGGCATCTAATAGACTTTCTGCCCCCTGGGGTGTGGATTGGGGGGTAATTGTCCAATCTGCCCACTGGTGGGCAGAACAACTTTGGCCCCATTTATTTGTGGTATGGTTATGGCCATACCCTCAGCCTCTTATTTTGAAAAACAAATCTTCCCTGGTCTCTGGTGGGCTTTCTGCCCCCCTTGAGGGCAGATGGGCCTTCCAAAAAATAGGGGCCAACAGTAATGTGCCCCCATGGGGAGTGACCCTTGCCCAAGGAGCTGCCCCCCAAACAAAACATACACTTACGCACACACCAATCCCTGGTGTCTAGTAGAAAAATAGGCCGATCTGCACCCAAGGGGGGCAGAAATGGCCTAAATACAATTTGCCCCCCCCCCAGGGGAGCGACCCTTGCCTAAGGGGTCACTCCCCATACATAAAAACACAAAGTAAATAAAAAAATATATATAACCCTGGTGTCTAGAGGTTTCTGCCCCTAATTATATTAGGCTGATCTGCCTCCAGGGGGGGGGGGCAAAAGGACTAAAAATATTTTGCACCCCCTGGGGAGCGACCCTTGCCTAAGGGGTCGCTCTTCCCACATATAAAAAAATATATACATATATCCCTGGTGTCTAGGGGTTTCCTTCCCCCAGGGGAGGCAGAAATGGCCTAAAAATAATTTGGCCCCCCGGGGAGTGACCCTTGCCCAAGGGGCCGCTCCCCTTATGCGTAAGTATTGATACAAAAAAAAATCCCTGGTGTCTAATGGTTTCTGCCCCCCCTAGGGGCAAATCTGTCTAATTATAGGGGGGGCAGAAATGGTCTAAAAATAATTTGGCCCCCTGGGAACAACCCTTGCCTAAGGAGTCACTCCCCACACCAAAAAAAATAAAAATAAACAAAAAATATATATATCCCTGGTCTCTAGGGGGTTTTCTGCCCCCTGGGGGGCAGAAATGGGCTAAAAATAATATGGCCCCCTAGGGAGCGACCCTTGTCCAAGTGGCCTCTCCCTTTATTCAAATACATATAAAAACAAAATCCCTTGTGTCTAGTAAGCATTTCTGCTGCCTGATCGCATCACGATCAGGCAGCAGAAATGGTTCAGGAGTCATGAAAGGAAATTTATTACCTTTCCTTTCATGTCTCTCCCGCCCCACCTCCCAGTCAGAAGAGAAATGCTTTTGAATTTCTCTTCCGGGATTGCGCTTGACCTCTGATGAGGTCAGAGTGCGATTTGCATGCTGATGTCATCAGACGTGACTGGGGGGGTGGGAGGGGCCAAGGGTGGAAAGGGAAGCGATTCCACTTCCATCCCCGACTTGGGGGTGTGGGACGGAGGCCCACGGGGGAAGGCCTGACTTCGAGTACATGTGTGCAAGTGGCGCTGGGGTGGCTAAATAGCTGCCAGTTTTCACCCTCCATTGGGGCCAATCTGGGGATGGGACCTGCTGCCCCTGCAGTGCAGCGATGGCCAGGTGTCCCGCCGGGGCTCATGGCATCAGGTGCTTGTTGCTCACGGACTGCGCAAGTTGGTCCTTCTCCATATGTGCCTTCACCCAAACCATCGTTGCGACTCGGGCTACATTATCAGACACTTGTTGTTGCGCCAGCTATGTTTCGGTCTCCTGGAGGCATATGCTTTGTTGCAGCTTGACGGATGCCTCTCAGTGCCATATAGGTACTCTACAACACCCAGGCCACACAATCTAGCACTGCTGCTGTCTTCAGGCAGGGGATTGACCTATTTAGTTGGCCATTTTGAAGCTGTATCTCGCCCTGGGGCCAGACCCTGAGTATGCACGCCCAAGAGGTGCTGCAATGGCTAAAAGTCTGTCAGGGGCCTTCGGGAAGTGACAGGATTATGTTGGAAAATGGGTTATTGTTAAGGGCAGGTAGGTACCTACACCTAGCAACAAGCCACTAACCTCCACCTAGGTACAGTTAGGTCTCAGTAAATTAATCCCAGCTCAACCCTTGGTAGCTTGGCAACGAGCGTCAAGGCTTAACTTAGGAGACAAAGTGTAAAGCATTCAAATATCACAAAACAGTAATCAAATAAAACACAGGAAACAGTTTAAAAATCCAAAACCAATTTATAAAAATAGTTTATATTTTTATCTTTAAAATGACACAACAACGATTAAAATCGGTTCAGGGGAACCGGAGATATGAATTTTTAAAGAATTACTATTTTTCTAGCGCTTAGAAACAAAAAGCGCCAATCGGGTCATCTGGTTGCACCAGGACCGGGACAAAGTCAAAGTTTCAGGCCGACCGCGATGGAGCCCTGCTCGGCTACAGGTCGCGGGAGGCCTCGGTTAAAAAGTTACCTTCTGACTTAGTCTTTATTTTGAAGTTTTTCTTCACCGGGACGAACCTGCCAGTTGTATCCGACCTCCTGGAGCCCTTGTCCGGATACGCGATGTGGGTTTCCTCGGTGGAGACTTTTACCTTCGGACTTAGGAGAGATGAAAATCCTTCGACCGGGGTAAACCTGGATCTTGATCCGACGTCCATGGAGCCCTTCTCGGATACGATGGCTGGGAGGTCCCGGTCAACTTTTTACCTTCGGACTTAGGCCCATATTTATACTTTATGACGCAAAACTGCGCCAACGCAGTTTTGCGTCAAAAAAATTTGCGCCGTCTAACGCCATTTGGATGCGCCGTGCGGGCGTCAAATTTATACTTTGACGTACGGCGGCGCAACCAACAGGTGGGCGTCAGGATATTGTGACGCACACAGCGGCGTCAAGTCGTAAGGAAAAACCACGTAAAGGCGACGCACATCACCGTGGGCCGATTTACGACAGCGCAATCGTGAAAGCGCTGGTTTTTCTCACGCAATTGCGTCAAATTCTAGCGCGAAAACTGCAGTGTTACCAGAGAGCCAACATGGATCCCAGTGGACACAACAGAGCCCAGGATGATGACAGCAGACCAGGAACCAGCCAAGAGGTCCCACAAACAAACCAGGATAGCCAAAAAAAGAAAAGAAAGTGTCGCTTCAGTGAAGAGGAGCAGGAAATCCTGGTGAGAGAGGTGACGGAACACCAGCACCAACTTTTCATAACATCCAAATTGCCACTCAGTAGGAGAGAGGCCATATGGAAGCAAATAGTGGACAAGATCAACAGTGTGGCTGAAGAACGCCGCACAGTCACTGAGTGTAAGAAACGCTGGCATGACTGTAAACGCAGGACCAAAGAGAAAATGGCCAGGAACAGGAAGGCAGCAATGCAGACTGGAGGTGGGAGTCCAGCACAACAGGAGGCCCTGGACCACATGGAGGAGATGGTTGCAGCCGTCATCCCCGAGGAGATCGTCACAGGGATTCAAGGGCAGGACAGTGCAGACTACCAAGACACAATGCACATGCAGGGTAAGTCGCATGGGGAATTATAATGCACTAATGTTAACTGCAACCAGGGGGGGAATACCTACTACACAATGCATGTAAGTCAGCATATACATAGAGTGGCATGGGTAAAGGAGCACAGTAGGGGGGCATGCCTAGCACACACTGAAGCTGGGGCACCACCAAACACAGCAACAAGTACTGCCCCATGGGGACATCCTGTAAGTACAACAATAGAGCCAAGGGAAAGCAGCGACAGGTAGGAAGGCCACTACAGCAAACTCACATCCAGGCACTTGTTTTGTAAAATCTATCCTACAGCAACTAGGTCCCTATCAGTAACCCAGTAGGCAAAGCAACAACTGCAATGTAACTGCCACAACACCTTACAATAACGCCTCTCATCTCTGTGCAGCTACAGTACCAAATGGCAGCAACCTCCCCATGGAATATACATACACAAATTAGGGGGTGACATTGACATCCGCAACAAGTCAGTGTAAAAATACAAACGCTCCAGTACACTCAAATGCCCAATGTCCATACCTGACACATACATAAGCCAAAGTAAACAGCAATAGGACCCACACAGCACCAACCACACACACATGCTGCATACGTCAGGGTCCCTCACATGCCTGGATAACAAGGCTACATCACTAATGTCATACTGCTCAGACAACACCTGAGGAGGAGACATAGGCAACTGGTCACTCCAACACACCTGCAAAGTCTGACAAACAAATCGGACCTTCATACGATAAACAGGCTTATACAATCAAACACACATGACCCACCTTCATCTTCAAACATCAACAATGTTTACATCCACACCACATCCAAACATGAACATGCATAGGAAATGGCACGGAACATGTACACTGCATGCAATGTGAATCAAAAGTGAATGGGGCAGGTCCTGAGAGGCAAGTGTGTTGGCAGGGCACTCACAACACCCACAGTCAGTCAATGTGTATTCTGGCAAGTGTAATGTATACTTTGCGCATTAGCCTCAGGCTGTAGGCCTTTCTGCACCTTACCCTGAATGTACTCTTACGCATATGCTCACATCTAAGAGCCTCTGAGCACTTTGCACTACATGCTTCTCATTGGCCTTCCTATCAGGAAATATACCAAATAGCCAGTCCTAGGGTGTTGTTAATAAGTCCAATCACACTGTTTTGCCTACATCTGCACTGGAGTGTGCCAGAACAGATACACTCTGTGCCCCAGTCAAGGATACAGTCTGGTACTTTGCGGATAGATGGGGTAGGGGTTCTGATTTGCCATTCCTGCGTAGGGAAACTATCTCATCACCATGACTTATGACTTATAAAATCACTTCCTTGTCCCAAGACACACAAGAGGGAGTCTCCAAACAGAGAAACACCAGACGCTGCCTGCCTTGCTGCAGATGCAAAACCAGATCACAGGCCATTGCTCAGATATGACGGATGAAGTCTCCCCAGTGATTCAGACAGGCAGGCTAGAAGCTTAACATGCTGTGCTATAAATAGAACAAGCAGAGGGAGAGTACAAACTGTTAGGCACCATGATAGCTTTCGACCAATGTCTTACTCTCCTGCTGACTATTTCAAGTCTACCATGTTGAAGTATTTGGGTTATTGTGGCTCACACCTAAATATAGACAAGTCAGTTGTTCAAAGAGATGATCATATGAAACAAATACTGTCTTTGACTTTTGTGTATGAGTTCATACTGGAAAAGAGTGAAGATGTTGGGATCTGAGTGACCACAACTTCCCTGAAAAGTTCCAAAGATGTCATGCGCTCGGATGTATAATCATTCCTTTGCTGTGGGAGACATGAGCCAATGCTAGTTAGCTAGAGCAAAATGAAAGAATCAGGGTGACAGAGTCAATTAAAAGTGGGTCAGACTCAGTCCATCACACCATTAGCTATCCTGCTGCCTCGTAAGCAAGTCAGCTCAGGTCGGATAATGAGAACACACCCTCGAAAATGTCTCTACATAAGAATAGTTAATCACGGAGGGACTAGTAGGACACAAAGATGCCTATTCACAAAATGTTACAAAGCAACACCTAGCGGCAATTAGGCAGACAAGTCTGGTAGCTCCACATCACACATGTGACACACAGGTGGGCCATAGGCCTACAACAATGCCCATATGAAGGACAGCAGATACCCAGAAAAAAACAGACACCAAAGATAAGGCATCCAAACGCCTGTAACTGTTTGCAAACTTGTTACAACACAGACACACTAATTGTACCCTGTTTCATTGCAGAGGAACATGGATCTCCTGCCGATATGCCTGACCCTGATTTCCCTGATGACATCGATGACGACCCCATCAACCTCTCCCCACAAACCCTCAACATGGTCTTAGGAAGCCTCCAAACCCCACCTTCAGTCCCAAGGAGGAGCCCAGAAGAAGCAGCCACCCCAGTAGACCCACCTGCCACCCCAAATGTAATACCTGCCAGCTCCAACACAGCTGAGGAATCCGACGACACTGGAACCAGCTTTGAAAGAACCGTCGTTGGGGTCCAGCGGGAGCTGGCCAAGGAGGTGCGGGTGGGGATGCAAACTATGGCAGCCAGCCTTGAGAGGGTGCGTTCGTGCATGATCCCTCCTGCTGATCAGACAGCTGTGATGCAAGCACTAACATCGCACATGCAGGAACTTGTAGAAACTCAAAAGCAAATCGCCACAGCTGTCATCCAGTTGACGGAACAACTAAGAATGCAAGCCAGTCAACGGGTGCACGAATGCAACATGGAACCCCTCAGGGCTGACCTGGCTGCCTACCATCGGGATGTGGCTGCCATTCTGAGAAACCAGCAGGCCCTCCTTGCTGCAGTATTGCCCTTCCTAAGTCCACAGGGACTAGCCCCCGGGATGTCTGCGTCCATGTCTTCTAACACTGAGGTGTGTGTTGCCCCTTCACAACCAACAACAACAAGGACAGAGGAGGCAACACACACATCAGAAGAAGAAGACGTGGAACAGATAACCTTCACACGGAGGAGTACCCGGAAGCCCTAGTCCCTGCACCATGGCCTACTCTGACCAAGGTCCTGCGTTTAGTCAAAGCCCAGTTTCTGAACACCTACACTCAATGACTGTTTGGCAATCCACTGTTTGACTTGTCCACATTGCCAGTGAATGTCTCTCTCCTACAATTTGGTAATCCTGTCCCTCTGCACTGACACCTTCTATAGGCTCACCAAGAAATGATGCCCCAGAACGGACTCTGCCAAAATGTTGAATGGACAATTTGCACTACAACACCTGTAAATAAATCGCACTTGCTCACCTATTGTGTCTCTGTGTCATTTCACACTTCAACTGTGCAGTACCTAACTCCAAAGTGGCTGTGTGGCAACCCTGTTGAATCTCTATACTACTGTCCTGATGTCATATATTCAGATCCATCTGTGCATTGGCCAGGATTGCATCATAGCCCTACCATACTGAGGGAAATAACTGAGGAAGGAACTAAGCACACACAATCATGCTGTGTTGGTCAGAATGATGCACCATCTATCGCTATTCCAGAGAGCAAATGGTGTCTGGGAAATGTAGGCTCCATGCAAGACTTAAATAAGAATGGATGCCGATTAATGTAATGAATCGTGTACAAATCACACTGCATTAACTTCCCTTACAGAGTAGGCTTCCATGAAGGAAATTCATGCTGCTTCAGTACACACATGATGTAGCTCAGCAATGAAAGCAGCAATACATGAGTGTGAACAACTCCTCATCTACAAAGATCTCCCTGAGCTTCACACTGCTGTCCGACCTAACAATTAACCCACATTGACATGTAATGAAGCACTCTTTGTGAAGTTGGACACATATCATAACAAAAGCTTGGTGTACAATGCACACTACCAATGGGGAGTCTCCCAATTTGAGGATACTTAACAAGTGAGCACACGGGTAGATGGGATGTTAAACATCCATTCCCAGGGGATGCTGAGCATAGGACACAAATGTCACACTAAATCATTCTGCAACATGGATGTCAAGGCCATGATAAAGTAGCACCTAACGCATCAAGTAAAGGGTTAACAAAATATTTATTTATATCTAGTACTACAAGAGGCAACTAAGGGAAAGGTACACCTACACTAATCTAACCTGACTACTAATAACCCACAACTGTCCCTATCTAACCTAAGCTAAACTTACTCTACACATGTAACGAAACGATCTAAACATCAACCCCCCACCCACCATTATGAGACAGGACACATGCAGGACAAAACATACTAACCTACACACATACTACACTATCCTAAACAAGCAGATAATTTTTTTTATTTTTTTGTTTTACATTTTTTGTTTTTTTTTGTTTTATTAAACATGAATCCCAACATTGCCCCCCACCCACCCACCCACACACAAATATTTGAGAAAAATAACAAGGACCCCCCACCCTCTTCCCTAACACTAACTAAGCTACATACCTATCCTAATCCTAATACTAATCCCCAAAGCCCAACTAACAGGAGAAAAAAAGGAAAGAGGTGAGAGGGGAGGGATAAAAGTTTAAGAGGGCAAACGAACTAGACGTTTGCACTCCTTAGTGTGCGCCTGATGTCGCGGACCCGGGTCTTTACATAGTTCATGTCATCAGTCAGGTTGTCCACCTTCCTCAAAAGTTTGTCCACTTTCTGGGACAATGCCTGGAAGGCTGCAGGGTCCACGGGAGGGTCTGTGGGGAGGGTTTGTGTGCCAGCAGAGGTCGAGCTAGTGGCAGCTGTTGGTGGGACATGTGACTGTCCTGCTGCCAGCACACGGCTGGGTCCAGGTCGTGCTGCATGCGGCGGGTCCATGGCAGCCGAAGTAGATGGGACCACTGGGCCAGACCTGGTGGCTGTGTCATTGGTGGCTGTAGGTGGCACACTTGTTGGAGGCTGTGGTGTGGCCCACCACGCCCCGGAGGCCCTTTCGGAGTGATACCTGCGGCCCATCCGCCGATACCCAGACTGCACCTGCAGGATGTGCCTGTAACGGATGGCACGCCGCTCAAAATGGATGCGATCGGCCGCCCTCATGTTAGCAGCTGTGAAGAGAAAAGGCAGATATTTACCTTTGGCTTTGCATTGGGTGGGATAGCACAATGGGTTATTTGTACATTACTAGAAATGTATAGGTTGCAGCAATTGTCACAACATAGTTCACAGAAGGGCTCAGAGGAAGTACATGTGAAGCATGCATACATAAGGGCATATCACACCTAGAATATCCAGGTCTCTACATGATGGATGACATCACCCTACACTACTCATCCTAATCATCCCTACGGTTTAGTACATCATGGCTGCACCTCTTCCGCATACTTACTTCACTACATATGTCACTATATGTGATAACTATCACACTCCTCACTCTAAGCCATCTGGAATTGGTTGTGTGCTAAGATTGAACCAATGGGCTATAACCCAATGTCTACACTAGGGACCAGATGTAGGAAGATGGGAAATGGGACGAACAATCTGCAATGCAGAATGGGGTATCTGACACCGTCTGTGAGTTGCTATGGGGTTGCTAAGAGCCACCTCATTTACATCAATGATGTGGGTTGCAAGTTGCTCCACCTTTGCAACTATGGGCACTCACGGGGATGGAGGCCTGCTGGGAACAGCAGACCTCCATGTCCGTGACCGCTTGGAAATAACGCAGAACATGTTCCCCAAGTGTAGGCCGTTTACCTCAACGGGAAATGAGCAGCACTTAGAAATAAATTACGACAATTTCAATATTGAATAATTTAAGGCACTTAGGCCCGTATTTATATTTGTTGTTGCGCCGCATTTGCGTCACTTGTTGACGCAAAAGCCGCGCAAAATTGCAAATTCCAATTGTAATTTGTAAGTTTGCGCCGTTTTGGCGTCAAAAAGCTGGGCAAATGTGGTGCAAAAAAATTATAAATACGGGCCGCAGTGGTCCCAAGGACCACTGCCTGTTTTGTACAGGATTATTTTGGTACACTCGGAAAGGTGATGGGTTACAATGGGGACCCCTTACTGCTAGCAAGTGGGTTACCATCCACTTAAAGTGGATGATAACTGCGACTCACTTAGCAACCACAAACTCCATTGCAAATGGACTTGCATACCACTGTCAGTTGCAAATAGGACTGGAAAAAGCCTTCATATTTAGGATTAGGAATAAAATCTCCCATATATTTTCATGATCACCTAATACATTTCGGAATAGGAAACAGATGTTTGCAACTCACACACAATAATTATGAGTTTATCAACTTGTACACAGTTTGGCACATCTGGCCCTAGGTTCTGACTCACGACACAAAAGGTGTCAAGTAAGTGTGAGATACTGGTTGCTACAGTCCAAGGTAGCCTGTTTCACATTAACATCCCAGTCGTTGAGGGTGGTGTGGGAAGAACAACCACCAATCCCATGTGAAATGCACACCCAGGAGTGTATTGAACGTTCACCAAGTATGTGCCTTCACACACAAGACCTATGAATGGCTAGCAACACGTTGGACTTAGGCAAACATTGTGACATCCATGGACCACACATGTCACAATGATATGACTTTTGCCAACATGACATACTATCAGTGAGGCATGTTTTACTACACACACAGAGGAGGTGGAACACCCATTCTCATGATTCAACAGAACACATAGGCCATTGCACTCAAGTCACACACACTCCTAGTTCAGCTTGTGTAAGTACATGCCCCCGGAAGATCCAACCTACAGTGTGCACAGTCCATCCTCAACTAGGAAGATGCACTTTTCATCACAGCCATGTGCCTAAGCTATATGGGAGACTGTCAGTCTGATATGCAGACTCAGTTCATGTCAAGTCCCCGACCAAGTCTTACTTTGACCAGTGTATTCTAAGTAACTCATCCCATTCCCCATTGCGGCCCAACTGGAATGTCCTACAGACCCTCAATCTCAGAGATGGCTAGGTGTTGCTTAACAGAAACATAAGTCCAATTTGATATCACACTAACACGACAATGGCAATGAACGGCCAGCGCATCACATCATGATTTCTCTTGAACACACAGTAGTCCATTTTGCGTCATTGCCAAATAAATATATCAAATAGCACTCAGGCAACACTCACTGTAGGTATCGGGGTCGTCGAAGTGTGCCACCTCTCCCACGGTGTAAGGCTCTGGTCCACCTGTAAAGCATGACAGGAAGAATGTACTCAGACTGGGTGGACTGACAAAATAATTCTGTTACAATGACACTGTGAGAATATGACATGGTAATGATACACTTTCACACATGCTCATACTGCATGGATGAGTTTGTATTCAACATTAACATTGGATGATTCTCCTGCTACAGTTACACACCCTACTACACACATGCAGTGGCCAGGACAGTCAGGTGTCGTCCAAGTTTACTCACAATAATTATGCCCCGCCAATATTGTTATCCAAACATCTCAGCATGTGCATTCCAGAGAGACATCCAGACACTTGTTCCATGAGGACTGCATGACCACTCACAGTCAAACAGCCTATGTGGACATGTTCAACACACAGCAACCACACACACATGTGACATATCTGTGGAAAACATATCTGACTTCATGTGACGTGTATAAAACACACATGTATATCATCATCATGGGATTCAAATCAGATTTCGAGCGATGGGGTCTACATATGTAGGTATGTTGTTTCGACATGACTTACTCATTGCCCATTATGACATGTAGAGTACAAATAGAGCCATTAACGTGTTGCTTGTCTGACACAAATGCTACACTACATTACATACAGCTACATCCATCTGGTATGTGTAGAACAACTGAGCCATCTGACTGCTAGCATAGGTCTTCATACACATTGTGCAACACGTACACATTAGGGCACATATGTAAACATTAGTAAGGCAGCATTTGCATCATTGCATCACGCAGAGATGGGCCACACCTGCCAAATACAGATATATGTATTAAGTTTCTGCTGTTTGAGGGAGAAAAAGTGTAGCCAATTTGGGGATATCAATATATATTGACAAGGGCCTAGGTTTCCCTAGCATTACACATAGGCAGCTCCTTATCTAGCAGATTGGGTAACATTCATCACATGTTCACACACAGATTACTATCATGTCCATGTAATTGATTGCTACTCACCAACAGGGCCACCAATCCTGACTCCCAGGTGGTCCAGCAGGTCCTGTTCCTTCGTGATCAGATCGGCCCAGCGGTGTTTCAACTGATGGACATTCCGCATGGTCCCATGGACCCGGACCATGTGATGGCGCACCTTCTCCCAGCGAATTTTCCGGGCCTCCGTGTGATACCCCTGTATCACACGGCCCCCAGCCTCCAGCATCAGCGGGAGGAAATGGCACACTAGCCAGATAAATCCCCCCAATTCATCTTCGCCCATCCTGGACAGGCGAGGCCTCCCTGACATTATGACTGATGACTAACAGAAAAAATAAAGTAGGAAATGGGGAAAGGTAGAGGTGTGAAGTTAAGAAAAGGAGAAAATAGCCCAACTAACCCCAATAACTACCCTAGCCACAACAGACTCCCACAGACAATACAAACAAATACAGGAATGGACAAAACTAGACTTAACAGACTGAGACAATGATACACAACAATATTAGACTGAACAAAGTACAAAAGACAAGCTACACAGGACAACAAAGCAGTAATTCACAGGACAACACTCTTCACTGAACCACACAGTCTAGAAAAATCTGAGACTGAAAAGTGAAAGTGAAAGTCAACTTCCAATACAGATTTGGCAAACAGGATATCCTATTACATCACTTCCTGCATAAAATGGCCGCCGTTTTTTAATCGCGGTTTGCGTCGTATTTTCACGCATACATAATTTCGCGTCATTTTTTATGACGCATAATATTGCACATGCTGCTGAGTGTAAAAATATGATATGAATATTACTATTTATTTACTGTACGAGATGTCCAAAAATATGTGCATGTTGCGTCATTTTTTCCGACGCATACATGATGGGCGTCATATTTTATCCACCTACAGGAGTGCTAATGCTGCTGAGTGAAAAAATATGATATGAATATTAATATTCATTTACTGTACGAGATGTCCAAAAATATGTGCATGTTGCGTCATTTTTTCCGACGCATACATGATGGGCGTCATATTTTATCCACCTACAGGAGTGCTAATGCTGCTGAGTGAAAAAATATGATATGAATATTAATATTCATTTACTGTACGAGATGTCCAAAAATATGTGCATGTTGCGTCATTTTTTCCGACGCATACATGATGGGCGTCATATTTTATCCACCTACAGGAGTGCTAATGCTGCTGAGTGAAAAAATATGATATGAATATTGTGAGAAGGTAGCCTCTTTCTAGCCTTGTTACCCCCACTTTTGGCCTGTTTGTGAGTGTATGTCAGGGTGTTTGTCACTGTTTTCACTGTCTCACTGGGATCCTGATAGCCTGGCCTCAGTGCTTATAGTGAAAACACCATGTTTTCAGTATGGTTGTTATGTGTCACTGGGATCCTGCTAGTCAGGACCCCAGTGCTCATAGGTTTGTGGCCTATATGTATGTGTCACTGGGACCCTGTCACACAGGGCCCCAGTGCTCATAGGTGTGCATGTATATGTTCCCTGTGTGGTGCCTAACTGTCTCACTGAGGCTCTGCTAACCAGAACCTCAGTGGTTATGCTCTCTCATTACTTTTAAATTGTCACTAACAGGCTAGTGACCATTTTTACCAATTTACATTGGCTTACTGGAACACCCTTATAATTCCCTAGTATATGGTACTGAGGTACCCAGGGTATTGGGGTTCCAGGAGATCCCTATGGGCTGCAGCATTTCTTTTGCCACCCATAGGGAGCTCTGACAATTCTTACACAGGCCTGCCACTGCAGCCTGAGTGAAATAACGTCCACGTTATTTCACAGCCATTTTACACTGCACTTAAGTAACTTATAAGTCACCTATATGTCTAACCTTTACCTGGTAAAGGTTAGGTGCCAAGTTACTTAGTGTGAGGGCACCCTGGCACTAGCCAAGGTGCCCCCACATTGTTCAGAGCCAATTCACTGAACTTTGTGAGTGCGGGGACACCATTACACGCGTGCACTACATATAGGTCACTACCTATATGTAGCTTCACCATGGTAACTCCGAATATGGCCATGTAACATGTCTATGATCATGGAATTGCCCCCTCTATACCATCCTGGCATAGTTGGCACAATCCCATGATCCCTGTGGTCTGTAGCACAGACCCTGGTACTGCCAAACTGCCCTTCCTGGGGTTTCACTGCAGCTGCTGCTGCTGCCAACCCCTCAGACAGGCAGCTGCCCTCCTGGGGTCCAGCCAGGCCTGGCCCAGGATGGCAGAACAAAGAACTTCCTCTGAGAGAGGGTGTGATACCCTCTCCCTTTGGAAAATGGTGTGAAGGCAGGGGAGGAGTAGCCTCCCCCAGCCTCTGGAAATGCTTTGTTGGGCACAGATGTCCCCAATTCTGCATAAGCCAGTCTACACCGGTTCAGGGACCCCTTAGCCCCTGCTCTGGCGCGAAACTGGACAAATGAAAGGGGAGTGACCACTCCCCTGACCTGCACCTCCCCTGGGAGGTGTCCAGAGCTCCTCCAGTGTGCTCCAGACCTCTGCCATCTTGGAAACAGAGGTGCTGCTGGCACACTGGACTGCTCTGAGTGGCCAGTGCCACCAGGTGACGTCAGAGACTCCTTGTGATAGGCTCCTTCAGGTGTTAGTAGCCTTTCCTCTCTCCTAGGTAGCCAAACCCTCTTTTCTGGCTATTTAGGGTCTCTGTCTCTGGGGAAACTTTAGATAACGAATGCATGAGCTCAGCCGAGTTCCTCTGCATCTCCCTCTTCACCTTCTGATAAGGAATCGACCGCTGACCGCGCTGGAAGCCTGCAAACCTGCAACATAGTAGCAAAGACGACTACTGCAACTCTGTAACGCTGATCCTGCCGCCTTCTCGACTGTTTTCCTGCTTGTGCATGCTGTGGGGGTAGTCTGCCTCCTCTCTGCACCAGAAGCTCCGAAGAAATCTCCCGTGGGTCGACGGAATCTTCCCCCTGCAACCGCAGGCACCAAAAAGCTGCATCTCCGGTCCCTTGGGTCTCCTCTCAGCACGACGAGCGAGGTCCCTCGAATCCAGCGACACCGTCCAAGTGACCCCCACAGTCCAGTGACTCTTCAGCCCAAGTTTGGTGGAGGTAAGTCCTTGCCTCACCTCGCTGGGCTGCATTGCTGGGAACCGCGACTTTGCAAGCTTCTCCGGCCCCTGTGCACTTCCGGCGGAAATCCTGTGTGCACAGCCAAGCCTGGGTCCACGGCACTCTAACCTGCATTGCACGACTTTCTAAGTTGGTCTCCGGCGACGTGGGACTCCTTTGTGCAACTTGGGCGAGCAACGTTTCACGCATCCTCGTAGTGCCTGTTTCTGGCACTTCTCCGGGTGCTACCTGCTTCAGTGAGGGCTCTTTGTCTTGCTCGACGTCCCCTCTCTCTGCAGGTCCAATTTGCGACCTCCTGGTCCCTCTTGGGCCCCAGCAGCGTCCAAAAACGCCAAACGCACGATTTGCGTGTAGCAAGGCTTGTTGGCGTCCATCCGGCGGGAAAACACTTCTGCACGACTCTCCAAGGCGTGGGGGATCCATCCTCCAAAGGGGAAGTCTCTAGCCCTTGTCGTTCCTGCAGTATTCACAGTTCTTCAGCCTAGTAAGAGCTTCTTTGCACCAACCGCTGGCATTTCTTGGGCATCTGCCCATCTCCGAGCTGCTTGTGACTTTTGGACTTGGTCCCCTTGCTCCACAGGTACCTTCAGACAGGAATCCATCGTTGTTGCATTGCTGATTTGTGTTTTCCTTGCATTCTCCCTCTAACACGACTATTTTGTCCTTAGGGGAACTTTGGTGCACTTTGCACTCACTTTTCAGGGTCTTGGGGAGGGTTATTTTTCTAACTCTCACTATTTTCTAATAGTCCCAGCGACCCTCTACAAGGTCACATAGGTTTGGGGTCCATTCGTGGTTCGCATTCCACTTCTGGAGTATATGGTTTGTGTTGCCCCTATTCCTATGTTTCCCCATTGCATCCTATTGTAACTATACATTGTTTGCACTGTTTTCTAAGACGATACTGCATATTTTTGCTATTGTGTATATATATCTTGTGTATATTTCCTATCCTCTCACTGAGGGTACACTCTAAGATACTTTGGCATATTGTCATAAAAATAAAGGACCTTTATTTTTAGTATAACTGTGTATGGTGTTTTCTTATGATATTGTGCATATGACACTAAGTGGTACTGTAGTAGCTTCACACGTCTCCTAGTTCAGCCTAAGCTGCTCTGCTAAGCTACCATTATCTATCAGCCTAAGCTGCTAGACACCCTATACACTAATAAGGGATAACTGGGCCTGGTGCAAGGTGCAAGTACCCCTTGGTACTCACTACAAGCCAGTCCAGCCTCCTACAAATATTAATATTCATTTACTGTACGAGATGTACGAAAATATGTGCATGTTGCGTCATTTTTTCCGACGCATACGTGATGGGCGTCATATTTTTGAAACGTACAGGAATGCTCATGCTGCTGAGTCAAATCTGAAATATGATGTAACTTATATTTTGCTGTCTAAATCTGTGAAATTTTTGTATACATTCAGATTTGACTCTGCATTCTGTGCACTCATGTACGTGACCAAAATATGACACCCATGCTGTATGCGTAGAATTATGATCAAATCTTTTTGTTACGTCTTCATGTTTTTAACTTGGGGAAGGTGATTTGTCAGGGTCAAACGGGGCAATGTGATACACATTTGTGTTTGGATATGCCACATGTCCATTGTTGTATGTATGGCAGGCATTCACACAGTAATGGTGTGGATACGTTACATAATGTCTTTTCCATATTTGTCAACATATTTGTGGCAATTGCTGATGGCTGTTTGGAAATGATGGATGGGATACCATGATGTATTCCTTCTCCAAATTTGGTCCACACTTATGATGGTGATGCTTTTATCTGGAGTCCTAACAGGGAGTGCAATGGTCACTTACAGTTATTATGGGGCTAACCATGTCCTAGCCTCATTTTGTGTTTGTGCTTTGTGTTCTACTCTTGACATGTAGGCCACACATGTACCTTATGCATGTGTTTGGCTCACAAGTACAGGATTTGTGTATGTTTGTGGGACCGTAGAAGTGGACTTAGGCCCCCAGCACCCTAGGATTTGACCATCCTGATTAGTTACAGTATCCATGGCTTGGCTTCATATTTTATGGGAAACCTGCAGCAGCAGGCTAATGTAAGGCCATATGGTATGTATGACTGTTGAGCATTCATTCATCTCATTAGCCCATTAGAAGTTTGCAGTAATGATGATTTTGAGCTGACATGCCTACCATTTCCCAATGACTATGTTTGGAAGACTCTGAGCGTTCCTGATGTTCTGGGGAATATTCTTTAGTGGGTGTCTGTGTCCCTTTCTGCATTAACTGGTTAAGTGGCATGTCACATTCTTCCTGCTAGGTTCAAACTGGGACCCGACTGTGATGGTCTACTTTCAATAATTTGGTTGATTGTATGACATATGTGTACATGTGTGTTGGTATGTGGATCCACTATCACCTGTCTGGGTGTATGTTGTCACTGTGACATCCAGGTCTCCTCCTGAGTTAGTGGCAGCTAATGTTGTCCCAATTGTGTTTTGCTCATATCACCCACTGGAGAGAAGCCATTGATGACATGGTGACGTACACATGGATGGTCCCACCCTGTCTCTGACCACATGTGATGTGACTTTCACATGATCTACTTTTTTTGTCTGGGTGCAAGACTGTCTCAGGTGTTTTGATGTAGCATGTGGATTTGCCACATTTGTACTCATGTGGGCCTCTGTGTATGGCAATGTATCATGTCACATCCTACCCTCTGTGCATACAATTGAAATGTTCTTTTTTGTTGTGATGATTGTTATGGCATTGTTGGTCAAGGAGACCACATTCTTCGTCAGCATTTTATAAGTAAAGGTGCTCAGTAATGCATGGACCAAAGCATGATGTGGTGTTTGATATCTGTGTTTATTTACAATAGTGTAATACAGGTGATTATTATACATTAAGCAAAAAAATTATTTACAAGCTGCTGGCGCCTACGCTGTCCTGCTGCCGTGTTGGGTTGTCCCCCCTCCTGTTGCGGCCCAGCATCCTCCTCTTCGTCATCCTCAGGCATGCCTGGGTCCAGTTCAAGGAGGGGAATGTTCCTCTGGACACATATATTGTGCAATATGGCACAAGTGAGGATGATTTTGCACACCATCTCTGGGGAATAGAGTAGGCTCCCGCCAGTGATGTCAAGGCAGCGGAACCTAGACTTTAGGATCCCAAAGGTCCTCTCCACAATGCTGCGGGTCCTCTTGTGGGCGTCATTGTATGCCCGCTCTGCAGCAGTGATTGGGTTCCCGAATGGTGTCATCACCCAAGGCTGGATGCCATACCCCTGATCAGCTGAAAGAGAAAGAGAATGGATTGAATTAGATGTAGGAGGCAGTGTTGTACGGATCTTTGATGGCTGTAGTTGTCTTGTGTTGTCTGTGACTCTTTTGTGTACTAATGTTCCAACCTATGGTTGTTATTGAAAACTTTGCTTTGATATATTTTCCCTTGGCTGAGCAAGTGTTTGTTGGCTAACCGTTTGTCAGAAGGACTGTTTTTGTTGTTGCAGTAGAGTGTTCCCTCCCTAGCATTGTGACTAGTGATACAGTTGTCTGTGTGTCCTCACTGGGGGTGTGATGTTAGTTCCATGCCGAGTTAAAACGTGAAAGTGTATTTGACACCTTCATGTGTATGAGCCCAGGCCATCCCATACCTTTTGACTTATGCATTGTATTAGTGTACAGGTTATTTTGAGACTTCCAATCTGTAAAGTGACATTTGGCCAACCACACTCATTGATGTCTTCACATTAGGCTGTGGATTAAATTCCAATGTGTGACAGGTTAAATGTTGACTTCTGACACATGGCTAGTGATGTGAGTACCTCAGTGTGTTCCTGGCTAGGTGTTGCTATTGTGGTGTATGTGTTGTTTGTCCTAGAGGGTTTGTGTGCGGTGTGTGTATGGGTTTGTTTTTTGTCCTTACCAACAAGTAGTCCATTGCCATAGCGTCCATCCTGGAAGTGTTGGTTGATGGTGGAGTGACGGAAGATGAATGCGTCATGTACACTCCCAGGATATTTGGCCACGATGTTGGTGATCAGTCCTTGGTGATCGACTATGGCCTGCACGTTGATTGAATGTGTGTGCTTCCTGTTGCGGTAGAGGTGTTCTGAATCAGCAGGTGGCACAAGGCGTACGTGTGTGCAGTCGATTGCACCAAGGACGTGCGGGAAGCCACTGATGGCGTAGAACCCCTGTTTAATTTCCTGCTGCTTCTGCAGTGTGTTAGGGAAGCAGATATGGCGGGGTGTCAGGCGAATGATGGCATCCAGGACTTTAGGCAGGAATGCAGAGAATGATGGTTGGGATATTCCACCAACCAGGGCACCAGTTGTCTGAAAGGAGCCACTTGCCAGCAGGTGTAGTACGGCAAGCAGCTTTGTTTCAGTTGGGATAGTGCGGGGTGTCACTAAAGTGGGGGCCAACTGTTGTTCGATATTTGCCAGCAGCTGCTGAATGGCCTGCCAGTTCAACCGGTACCTCTGGATGATGTCCCGTTCCCTGAGGCCATGCAGGGTTGTTCTTGGGCGGAATATCCTGTCCTGCCTTCTGCGCTGTCTTTGGGGTCCCTGCTGTTGTTGTTGTAGCTGCTGTTGTTGCTGCAGGGCTCTGCGTCTACGTGCACGTTGAAGAAACAGCACCTCCATAGCTCCCTGTTGCTGCTCTGCTGCTCTGTTGTTTGTTCTGTGTCTTCTGCTTAAGTACAAGTGTGTTTGCCCCATTTTAACGCCTGCCCTGACCCAGGCGTTAAAATTTAACGCTATTCGTGCTTTGCGTCATTTTTTTGCGCCGCCTACGGCCCGGGAGACATTTTTGCCCGGAAGCATAAATACGACGCACCGCTGTATGCGTGGGTTTTTGGACGGGAACGCCTACCCTGCATGTCATTAACGCAGGGCGGGGTGCCGCTTCCAAAAACTCACGCACATAGCGCCATTCCCCTTGTGCGCCGCATCGGGCGTCAGGGTATAAATATGGGGCATCGTTTGCGCTGAATGTGCGTCAAAATTTTTGACGCACATTCGGCGCAACCGGAGTATAAATATGGCCCTTAGTCTCTTTTTTGGATGTTTTTCTTTACCTGGACGAACCACGAAGTCAGGCCGGGTCGCGGTTGAGGCAAGCCGGCTAGAATTTCCGCGGCGGGTCGGTCCCTCTCTGGAGCTTTTTTCCAAAAATTCTCAAATCTTTTCCAAACTTCTGGGGCTTCACCCAGATGTTCTTTTAAGGTTCTTTTGGGGTCCACAGCTCACCCCAAGGGTCCAGAAGTTCTGTGATGGTCTTTGGGGGCTGCGGACTTCAACTCCCAGAATGCACCTGGCGCAAACTCCTTTTTGGCCACTGGACAGTGGTCAGCTGGTCGCTTTCTTCAGGAGTTGGTGCAGGGGACTCTGGTTAGCAATTTTTCACCTGTAGCAAACAGGGAGTCCCTCCTTGAACCAGTTGAAGCCAGGCAAAGTCCTTCTTGTGGTGAAGCCCAAGTGTGCAGCTGGTGCAGTCCTTCTGAGTGTAGGGTCCAGGTGCAGGCCAGGGGTCCAGCAGGGCAGTCCTTCTTCTCCTTAAGTTCTTTCTTCTTGAAATTTGGTGGGGATCTGAGGCGTGGGTGCAGGTCTGCCAGTTTTATCCTTGCTCCTGGGTGAAAAGCAGGGGGGCCCTGGTTCTCCAATCAGGAACAGGGTCGTCCCCCTGTGATGACCACTTCCTGGGAAGTGTGGCAAAAATCCATCCCAGAAGGCAACAGTCTCTAAAAATCCAACATGGATGAATCTGATTTTTGGAGGTTACATCTGGCTGAGCCCACCCACTGGTGTGGCTAAACATCATAAACACACCCCTCTCCTGCCCTCTCCTAATCTAATCAAGGGGGCACCTAATTGTCTGGGGTTGCAGGATGTGGGGGTGTTGCTGGGTGCTCCAAATGTCCTTCTCTGCCTTTGAAGACCAGTTTGGCAGCCCTCCCCCTTCCTGCCTCACCATCTGCTGAGGGGAGATTCTCTCCCCCAAGCACATTCCTTTGTGTGAAGCCAGGCCACTTCACACCTCATCAAGGCAGCCTGGCAGAAGCTGCTGCAGGCTGGCCAATCAGAGCACAGCAGCAAAAACAATGCAGAGCTGAAATTGGCAACTTTTTAGGTAAAGTCTAAACTTTTTACCTGAACAAGTTATATTAAATCCAACAACTGGAAGTTGTGGGATTTATTACAACAATTAATTTGATACCAAATTCTTGGTATGTAACATTTAAGGAGACTTTAAAATTTAAAATAAAGTCTGCCCATTCTAGCCTATGAAGGCCATTTACTTCAATGAGGGAAAAACGAATTTGGCTGTTTTTACCTCACCAGGGCTTATAAATCTATTTTTATAAAGTCCCTGCTTATAGTTACATGGCACCCAGCCCTAGGGGCACATAGGGCACACCTTAGGGGTGGCTTATATGTAAAAATAAGGTAGTTTAAGACTTTGGAAGTACCTTTAATTCCAAAGTTGAATTTGCATATAACTTTAATTTAAAAGCAGCCAGCAAGGCAGGCTTGCTTTTAAAATGACACTGGGCACCTCAGCAGTGCACCTAGGTGTGCACCACCTATGCTGTGGTCCCTAAACCTACATGCCCTACCATATACTAGGGACTTATAGGTAGGTTAACTTAGCCAATTATAATTAGCCTAATTTGCATATCCATTTTACACAGAGCACAGGCCCTGGGACTGGTTAGCAGTACCCAGGGCACCATCAAAGTCAGGAAAACACCAGCAAAAAGAGGAAAATGGGGGCAAAAAGTTATGGGGCCTCTGCAATCAGCCCTGTTTTCTCACACAACCCCCCCCCCCCCAGCCCACACGCCCAGGAGACTCAGCCCAACCCTGGGAGAGTCTTCCTGGCTTGTTAGGCGAGGAAGACAGTGAAGAAAACTGGCTGTCCCTTTGCAGGGCCTACTCTGCCTTATATCCTCCTGTCAGGGTCACTCCCTATGGGTAGTGAAGCCATCCCAACAGTAAAAGGACCCAACTCAAACTGAAACTTTCCTCTAGGGGGGTCTTCCTCCTTTCTCTCTGCCAACTTGGGTAGTGAGGTGCCCACCTCCCTTACTCCAAACTTTGCTAGGGCAACACCTAGCTTACCCAAAGAGGTCACCCAACACTTGAGCAACCCCACCATGACCAATAGGGTCAGGGGGCCTACTTTGCTATTGGCCCTGGGGTCTGCCTCCCAGGCCAAGTACATTGCTGCCAGGAAGGCTAGCACCCAGCAGAGGCTACTGACAGCTGTCAGTACCCAGAACCACACCCTAAGCTCTCCACTGACAGGTGGCTGAGCTGCTTTAGGGGCATCTTTGGGGTCCTGGCACCCCTCTTGCTGTCTAGAGTGGGGGGCTACCACCTCCTGTGGCAGACACCCTCCTTCCACTCTCCCTTCTGTCAGTGCAGGGGCAACACCTTGCATCTGGACAGCTGCCTGACTACTCAGGACTTCCTTGGGGTCAGGTGAGGCCTCACCAGTGCCAACTCTGGGCTCCCTCCTTACTGGGGCAGAAGGCCCTTGGCTCCCTGGAACTCTCTTTAAGAGTGGCCTACCCTTCCTTTTCTTCTTTCCTTTTCTTGGGGACCCCTGTCTCCTAACTGTAGGGACTGACTCCCCAGGACTTTGGGTTGGGGGGGCGCCCTGGGCGACCACCCCATCTGTGACCAGACTCACCTCTGGGAGGTCATTGCCCAGGATACAATCTAGGGGAAGGTCAGCACTGACTACCACCCTAATCCAGTCAAGGATACCCTCCCTCTCTAGGGGCACTATGGCTACAGGTTTGGAGGTGACCTCCCCTGTGGCTATCCTGACTTTCTTTGTCTTTCCTGGGACATACATGTCTGGGGTCACTAACCGGTCACTCACTATAGTGTGACTGGCACAGGTGTCTCTCAGGCCAGTGGTAGGGATCCCATTCACCTGAATGGGGTGGAAGTGCCTACTTCCACCCTCAGGGATCACCAGCTTACCATCTGGTCCTGTCTCCCAGCTCAATGCTAGGAGGACTTCATCATCTGAGGAATCCTCCTCTATGTCTACACTGGACAGCCCAGTGCTAACCACCTTCTTTGGACAGGCTGCATCTCCTCTGAAGTGACCTGTCTGCTGACAGTCAAAGCAAGCCCTACTGTCCAAGAGCTTTTTTAACCCTGGGTCTAACTGTCTCTGCTGGTCAGAGTGGAATTTACTCTCCTCCTTCTTAGGGTTCTGGGGTACAGAGGGAGTCTCTGTGGTGGGCTTACCACCTCCCTCCTTAGGTTTTTGGGGACCTGTCCCCCCTTCTTGGAGTCTCCCCCCTGGGACTTGACAACCACCCTGGTTCTCAACCACTCATCAGCTGCCTCCCCTAGCTCTCTAGGGTTGGTCTGCTTAGAGTCCACTAGATGCTGGCGTAACCCTTCTTGGGTACAATTGGTCAAGATGTGCTCTCTCATGATCAGATTGTATAACCCCTCATAAGTATCTACTTTGTTACCAATAATCCAGCCCTCTAGTGCCTTTAGTGAAATGTTCACAAAGTCAACCCAAGACTGGGTACTGACCTTCTGGGTGTCCCTGAACTTCATTCTATATTGCTCTGGGGTCAGACCAAACTTCTTGGCTAAGCACCTCTTCATACTAGGGTATGAATCTGCCTCCTCCCCCCTTAAGGTCAGAAGCCTATCCCTCCCTGAGTTGGGGACCAACTCCCACAAAAGGGAACCCCAGTATTGAGGCCTAACCCTTCTCATTTGGAGTGCCCTCTCAAAGGCCCCCAGCCACTTACCTATGTCATCCCCCTCTACATAAGCAGGAACTACCCCCTTGGGTAATCTGGGGCAAACTCCCCCACCCATGGACACCTCAGCTTCTTTATCGCTGCCTCCATCTCTTTTCTCTTTGTATGCCCACTTTTTCTTTTCTAGGGCCAGCTTCTCTGCTTCCAAAGCTATGTATGCTAGCTGGGCCTCCAGCTCTCTTTCTCTGATGGATGGGTTCTCTCCTCCTGAAAGGACCCCCTTCCCACCACTAGCTTTGGATCTGCCCCTAGTGACTGTATTTACTGAGGACTGTTCTTCCTCATCCTCACTTGGGCTCAGATGCCTTCCCTCCCCTGAGTGGTTAGAGCTTGCATCCTCCCTTCTTTCTCCCTCCTCTGGAGCTTCTTCTGACTCTACCTCTTGGGCCTCAGCCCATGCTGTCAGGGATGTGATCAGGATTTGCTTCCTGAGATCAGTGGTTGCAGGCAACCCTCTTTCAATACACAACCCCCTAAGCTGGACTACTGTCAGTGTGGGTAGGCTAGCCAGATCAAGCTCCATGGTTCCCTAGTTTTGTGTCAACAAAAACTTTTTGCAAAAATTGGAAACAAGAACTTAGAAAAATTACAAAAATTCAATAATTGAAATTAATCCAAATTAAAAATTAAAAACAATTTTTGCACTAGGACAATTTAAAGGATTTTTAATTTGTTTTACCTAAAACTGTAACGTGATATTGAACACAAGTACAGGATCCCGTCGCTGCTTCCAATTATGTTGGGAATGGGGTTATTGTTAAGGGCAAGTAGGTACCTACACCTAGCAACAAGCCACTAACCTCCACCTAGGTACAGTTAGGTCTCAGTAAATTAATCCCAGCTCAACCCTTGGTAGCTTGGCAACGAGCGTCAAGGCTTAACTTAGGAGACAAAGTGTAAAGCATTCAAATATCACAAAACAGTAATCAAATAAAACACAGGAAACAGTTTAAAAATCTAAAACCAATTTATAAAAATAGTTTATATTTTTATCTTTAAAATAACACAAAAACGATTAAAATCGGTTCAGGGGAACCGGAGATATGAATTTTTAAAGAATTACTATTTTTCTAGCGCTTAGAAACAAAAAGCGCCAATCGGGTCATCTGGTTGCACCAGGACCGGGGCAAAGTCAAAGTTTCAGGCCGACAGCGATGGAGCCCTGCTCGGCTACAGGTCGCGGGAGGCCTCGGTTAAAAAGTTACCTTCTGACTTAGTCTTTATTTTGAAGTTTTTCTTCACCGGGACGAACCTATCAGTTGTATCCGACCTCCTGGAGCCCTTGTCCGGATACGCGATGTGGGTTTCCTCGGTGGAGACTTTTACCTTCGGACTTAGTCGTTTTTTCGAGATGAAAATCCTTCGACCGGGGTAAACCTGGATCTTGATCCGACGTCCATGGAGCCCTTCTCGGATACGATGGCTGGGAGGTCCCGGTCAACTTTTTACCTTCGGACTTAGTCTCTTTTTTGGATGTTTTTCTTTACCGGGACGAATCACGAAGTCAGGCCGGGTCGCGGTTGAGGCAAGCCGGCTAGAATTTCCGCGGCGGGTCGGTCCCTCTCTGGAGCTTTTTTCCAAAAATTCTCAAATCTTTTCCAAACTTCTGGGGCTTCACCCAGATGTTCTTTTAAGGTTCTTTTGGGGTCCACAGCTCACCCCAAGGGTCCAGAAGTTCTGTGATGGTCTTTGGGGGGTGCGGACTTCAACTCCTAGAATGCACCTGGCGCAAACTCCTTTTTGGCCACTGCACAGTGGTCAGCTGGTCGCTTTCTTCAGGAGTTGGTGCAGGAGACTCTGGTTAGCAATTTTTCACCTGTAGCAAACAGGGAGTCCCTCCTTGAACCAGTTGAAGCCAGACAAAGTCCTTCTTGTGGTGAAGCCCAAGTGTGCAGCTGGTGCATTCCTTCTGAGTGCAGGGTCCAGGTGCAGGCCAGGGGTCCAGCAGGGCAGTCCTTCTTCTCCTTAAGTTCTTTCTTCTTGAAATTTGGTGGGGATCTGAGGCGTGGGTGCAGGTCTGCCAGTTTTATCCTTGCTCCTGGGTGAAAAGCAGGGGGGCCCTGGTTCTCCAATCAGGAACAGGGTCGTCCCCCTGTGATGACCACTTCCTGGGAAGTGTGGCAAAAATCCATCCCAGAAGGCAACAGTCTCTAAAAATCCAACATGGATGAATCTGATTTTTGGAGGTTACATCTGGCTGAGCCCACCCACTGGTGTGGCAAAAAATCATAAACACACCCCTCTCCTGCCCTCTCCTAATCTAATCAAGGGGGCACCTAATTGTCTGGGGTTGCAGGATGTGGGGGTGTTGCTGGGTGCTCCAAATGTCCTTCTCTGCCTTTGAAGACCAGTTTGGCAGCCCTCCCCCTTCCTGCCTCACCATCTGCTGAGGGGAGATTCTCTCCCCCAAGCACATTCCTTTGTGTGAAGCCAGGCCACTTCACACCTCATCAAGGCAGCCTGGCAGAAGCTGCTGCAGGCTGGCCAATCAGAGCACAGCAGCAAAAACAATGCAGAGCTGAAATTGGCAACTTTTTAGGTAAAGTCTAAACTTTTTACCTGAACAAGTTATATTAAATCCAACAACTGGAAGTTGTGGGATTTATTACAACAATTAATTTGATACCAAATTCTTGGTATGTAACATTTAAGGAGACTTTAAAATGTAAAATAAAGTTTGCCCATTCTAGCCTATGAAGGCCATTTACTTCAATGAGGGAAAAACGAATTTGGCTGTTTTTACCTCACCAGGGCTTATAAATCTATTTTTATAAAGTCCCTGCTTATAGTTACATGGCACCCAGCCCTAGGGGCACATAGGGCACACCTTAGGGGTGGCTTATATGTAAAAATAAGGTAGTTTAAGACTTTGGAAGTACCTTTAATTCCAAAGTCGAATTTGCATATAACTTTAATTTAAAAGCAGCCAGCAAGGCAGGCTTGCTTTTAAAATGACACTGGGCACCTCAGCAGTGCACCTAGGTGTGCACCACCTATGCTGTGGTCCCTAAACCTACATGCCCTACCATATACTAGGGACTTATAGGTAGGTTAAGTTAGCCAATTATAATTAGCCTAATTTGCATATCCATTTTACACAGAGCACAGGCCCTGGGACTGGTTAGCAGTACCCAGGGCACCATCAAAGTCAGGAAAACACCAGCAAAAAGAAGAAAATGGGGGCAAAAAGTTATGGGGCCTCTGCAATCAGCCCTGTTTTCTCACAATGCCCATCAATTGTAGATGGATCCTTCAGGCCAAACTATGTGGCGGATTTCAAGGGATTGAGTTTCGGCAGGTACGGAGCTGCGCTAGTGTGCGGTCATCTTTGGTGCCTGCTAGCCACACACCTCGATCTTTTTCAGTACTCTGAGCAGGAGAGGTAGCGGTGGAAAGCCCGAGACAAAATGCAAGTGGAAGCTATCTCTGAGGGAGTACCACCTTGGAAACTCCAACATGCAGAAGCTTGTGCCAGAGTTCTCCCAATTTTGGAACTTTTTGTAACCCCTTCGCTGCCAGGCCTTTTCCCCCTCCTGTGCCAGGCCTTTTTTTGCCTATTTGGGGCAGTTCGCGCTTAGGCCCTCATAACTTTTTGTCCACATAAGCTAACCAAGCCAAATTTGCGTCCTTTTTTTCCAACATCCTAGGGATTCTAGAGGTACCCAGACTTTGTGGGTTCCCTTGAAGGAGGCCAAGAAATTGGCCAAAATACAGTGAAAAGTTCGTTTTTTTTTAAAAAAATTGAAAAAGTGGCTGCAGAAGAAGGCTTGTGGATTTCCCCCTGAAAATGGCATCAACAAAGGATTTGTAGTGCTAAACTCAGCAGCTTCCTAGCTTTCAGGAACAGGCAGACTTGAATCAGAAAACCCAATTTTTCAACACAATTTTGGCATTTTACTGGGGCATACCCCATTTTTGCAATTTTTTGTGCTTTCACCCTCCTTCCAGTCAGTGACAGGAATGGGCATGAAACCAATGCTGGATCCCAGAAACCTAACCATTTCTGAAAATTAGACAAAATTCTGAATTCAGCAAGGGGTCATTTGTGTAGATCCTACAAGGGTTTCCTTCAGAAAATAACAGCTGAAAAATAAAAATATTGAAATTGAGGTAAAAAAACATCAATTTTTCTCTACGTTTTACTCTGTAACTTTTCCCTGCAATGTCAGATTATGGAAAGCAATATACCGTTACGTCTGCTGGACTCCTCTGGTTGCGGGGATATATAGGGCTTGTAGGTTCATCAAGAACCCGAGGAACCCAGAGCCAATAAATGAGCTGCACCCTGCAGTGCGTTTTCATTCTATACCGGGTATACAGCAATTCATTTGCTGAAATATAAAGAGTAAAAAATTGCTATCAAGACAACCTTTGCATTTCCAAAAAGGGCACAAGATAAGGTGCTGAGGAGCAGTAGTTATTTGCACATCTCTGAATTCCGGGGTGACCATACAAGCATGTGAATTATAGGGAATTTCTCAAATAGATGTCTTTTTTACACACTCTCCTATATTTGGAAGGAAAAAATGTAGAGAAAGACAAGGGGCAATAGCACTTGTTTTGCTAATCTATGTTCCCCCAAGTCTCCCGATAAAAATGATACCTCACTTGCGTGGGTAGGCCTAGCGCCCGCGACAGGAAACGCCCCAAAGCGCAACGTGGACACATCCAAAATTTTGGGGGAAAACAGAGGTGTTTTTTGCGAAGTGCCTACCTGTAGATTTTGGCCTGTAGCTCAGCCGGCACCTAGGGAAACCTACCAAACCTGTGCATTTCTGAAAACTAGAGACCTAGGGGAATCCAAGGAGGGGTGACTTGCGGGGCTCGGACCAGGTTCTGTTACCCAGAATCCTTTGCAAACCTCAAAATTTGGCTAAAAAAACACATGTCCCCTTACATTTCTGTGGCAGAAAGTTCTGGAATCTGAGAGGAGCCACAAATTTCCTTCTACCCAGCGTTCCCCCAAGTCTCCCGATAAAAATGATACCTCACTTGCGTGGGTAGGCCTAGCGCCGGCGACAGGAAACACCCCAAAGCGCAACGTGGACACATCCTAAATTTTGGAAAAAAACAGAGGTGTTTTTTGCGAAGTGCCTACCTGTAGATTTTGGCCTCTAGCTCAGCCGGCACCTAGGGAAACCTACCAAACCTGTGCATTTCTGAAAACTAGAGACCTAGGGGAATCCAAGGAGGGGTGACTTGCGGGGCTCGGACCAGGTTCTGTTACCCAGAATCCTTTGCAAACCTCAAAATTTGGCTAAAAAAACACATGTCCCTCACATTTCTGTGGCAGAAAGTTCTGGAATCTGAGAGGAGCTACAAATTTCCTTCCACCCAGCGTTCCCCCAAGTCTCCCGATAAGAATGATACCTCACTTGCGTGGGTAGGCCTAGCGCCGGCGACAGGAAACACCCCAAAGCGCAACGTGGACACATCCTAAATTTTGGAAAAAAACAGAGGTGTTTTTTGCGAAGTGCCTACCTGTAGATTTTGGCCTCTAGCTCAGCCGGCACCTAGGGAAACCTACCAAACCTGTGCATTTCTGAAAACTAGAGACCTAGGGGAATCCAAGGAGGGATGACTTGTGGGGCACTGACCAGGTTCTGTTACCCAGAATCCTTTGCAAACCTCAAAATTTGGCTAAAAAAACACATGTCCCTCACATTTCTGTGGCAGAAAGTTCTGGAATCTGAGAGGAGCTACAAATTTCCTTCTACCCAGCGTTCCCCCAAGTCTCCCGATAAAAATGATACCTCACTTGCGTGGGTAGGCCTAGCGCCGGCGACAGGAAACACCCCAAAGCGCAACGTGGACACATCCTAAATTTTGGAAAAAACAGAGGTGTTTTTTGCGAAGTGCCTACCTGTAGATTTTGGCCTCTAGCTCAGCCGGCACCTAGGGAAACCTACCAAACCTGTGCATTTCTGAAAACTAGAGACCTAGGGGAATCCAAGGAGGGGTGACTTGCGGGGCTCGGACCAGGTTCTGTTACCCAGAATCCTTTGCAAACCTCAAAATTTGGCTAAAAAAACACATGTCCCCTTACATTTCTGTGGCAGAAAGTTCTGGAATCTGAGAGGAGCCACAAATTTCCTTCTACCCAGCGTTCCCCCAAGTCTCCCGATAAAAATGATACCTCACTTGCGTGGGTAGGCCTAGCGCCGGCGACAGGAAACACCCCAAAGCGCAACGTGGACACATCCTAAATTTTGGAAAAAAACAGAGGTGTTTTTTGCGAAGTGCCTACCTGTAGATTTTGGCCTGTAGCTCAGCCGGCACCTAGGGAAACCTACCAAACCTGTGCATTTCTGAAAACTAGAGACCTAGGGGAATCCAAGGAGGGGTGACTTGCGGGGCTCGGACCAGGTTCTGTTACCCAGAATCCTTTGCAAACCTCAAAATTTGGCTAAAAAAACACATGTCCCTCACATTTCTGTGGCAGAAAGTTCTGGAATCTGAGAGGAGCTACAAATTTCCTTCCACCCAGCGTTCCCCCAAGTCTCCCGATAAGAATGATACCTCACTTGCGTGGGTAGGCCTAGCGCCGGCGACAGGAAACACCCCAAAGCGCAACGTGGACACATCCTAAATTTTGGAAAAAAACAGAGGTGTTTTTTGCGAAGTGCCTACCTGTAGATTTTGGCCTCTAGCTCAGCCGGCACCTAGGGAAACCTACCAAACCTGTGCATTTCTGAAAACTAGAGACCTAGGGGAATCCAAGGAGGGGTGACTTGTGGGGCTCTGACCAGGTTCTGTTACCCAGAATCCTTTGCAAACCTCAAAATTTGGCTAAAAAAACACATGTCCCTCACATTTCTGTGGCAGAAAGTTCTGGAATCTGAGAGGAGCTACAAATTTCCTTCCACCCAGCGTTCCCCCAAGTCTCCCGATAAAAATGATACCTCACTTGCGTGGGTAGGCCTAGCGCCGGCGACAGGAAACACCCCAAAGCGCAACGTGGACACATCCTAAATTTTGGAAAAAACAGAGGTGTTTTTTGCGAAGTGCCTACCTGTAGATTTTGGCCTCTAGCTCAGCCGGCACCTAGGGAAACCTACCAAACCTGTGCATTTCTGAAAACTAGAGACCTAGGGGAATCCAAGGAGGGGTGACTTGCGGGGCTCGGACCAGGTTCTGTTACCCAGAATCCTTTGCAAACCTCAAAATTTGGCTAAAAAAACACATGTCCCCTTACATTTCTGTGGCAGAAAGTTCTGGAATCTGAGAGGAGCTACAAATTTCCTTCCACCCAGCGTTCCCCCAAGTCTCCCGATAAGAATGATACCTCACTTGCGTGGGTAGGCCTAGCGCCGGCGACAGGAAACACCCCAAAGCGCAACGTGGACACATCGTAAATTTGGGAAAAAAACAGAGGTGTTTTTTGCGAAGTGCCTACCTGTAGATTTTGGCCTGTAGCTCAGCCGGCACCTAGGGAAACCTACCAAACCTGTGCATTTCTGAAAACTAGAGACCTAGGGGAATCCAAGGAGGGGTGACTTGCGGGGCTCTGACCAGGTTCTGTTACCCAGAATCCTTTGCAAACCTCAAAATTTGGCTAAAAAAACACATGTCCTTCACATTTCTGTGGCAGAAAGTTCTGGAATCTGAGAGGAGCTACAAATTTCCTTCCACCTAGCGTTCCCCCAAGTCTCCCGATAAAAATGATACCTCACTTGCGTGGGTAGGCCTAGCGCCGGCGACAGGAAACACCCCAAAGCGCAACGTGGACACATCCTAAATTTTGGAAAAAAACAGAGGTGTTTTTTGCGAAGTGCCTACCTGTAGATTTTGGCCTCTAGCTCAGCCTTCACCTAGGGAAACCTACCAAACCTGTGCATTTCTGAAAACTAGAGACCTATGGGAATCCAAGGAGGGGTGACTTGCGGGGCTTGGATCAGGTTCTGTTACCCAGAATCCTTTGCAAACCTCAAAATTTGGCTAAAAAAACACATGTCCCTCACATTTCTGTGGCAGAAAGTTCTGGAATCTGAGAGGAGCTACAAATTTCCTTCCACCCAGCGTTCCCCCAAGTCTCCCGATAAAAATGATACCTCACTTGCGTGGGTAGGCCTAGCGCCGGCGACAGGAAACACCCCATAGCGCAACGTGGACACATCCTAAATTTTGGAAAAAAACAGAGGTGTTTTTTGCGAAGTGCCTACCTGTAGATTTTGGCCTGTAGCTCAGCCGGCACCTAGGGAAACCTACCAAACCTGTGCATTTCTGAAAACTAGAGACCTAGGGGAATCCAAGGAGGGGTGACTTGCGGGGCTCTGACCAGGTTCTGTTACCCAGAATCCTTTGCAAACCTCAAAATTTGGCTAAAAAAACACATGTCCCTCACATTTCTGTGGCAGAAAGTTCTGGAATCTGAGAGGAGCTACAAATTTCCTTCCACCCAGCGTTCCCCCAAGTCTCCCGATAAAAATGATACCTCACTTGCGTGGGTAGGCCTAGCGCCGGCGACAGGAAACACCCCATAGCGCAACGTGGACACATCCTAAATTTTGGAAAAAAACAGAGGTGTTTTTTGCGAAGTGCCTACCTGTAGATTTTGGCCTGTAGCTCAGCCGGCACCTAGGGAAACCTACCAAACCTGTGCATTTCTGAAAACTAGAGACCTAGGGGAATCCAAGGAGGGGTGACTTGCGGGGCTCGGACCAGGTTCTGTTACCCAGAATCCTTTGCAAACCTCAAAATTTGGCTAAAAAAACACATGTCCCTCACATTTCTGTGGCAGAAAGTTCTGGAATCTGAGAGGAGCTACAAATTTCCTTCCACCCAGCGTTCCCCCAAGTCTCCCGATAAAAATGATACCTCACTTGCGTGGGTAGGCCTAGCGCCGGCGACAGGAAACACCCCAAAGCGCAACGTGGACACATCCTAAATTTTGGAAAAAAACAGAGGTGTTTTTTGCGAAGTGCCTACCTGTAGATTTTGGCCTGTAGCTCAGCCGGCACCTAGGGAAACCTACCAAACCTGTGCATTTCTGAAAACTAGAGACCTAGGGGAATCCAAGGAGGGGTGACTTGCGGGGCTCGGACCAGGTTCTGTTACCCAGAATCCTTTGCAAACCTCAAAATTTGGCTAAAAATACACATGTCACTCACATTTCTGTGGCAGAAAGTTCTGGAATCTGAGAGGAGCCACAAATTTCCTTCTACCCAGCGTTCCCCCAAGTCTCCCGATAAAAATGATACCTCACTTGTGTGGGTAGGACTAGCGCCCACGAAAGGAAAGGGCCCAAAACACAACGTGGACACATCACATTTTTTTATAAAAAGCAGTGCCTACCTGTGGATTTTGGCCTGTAGCTCAGCCGACACCTGAGGAAACTTAGCAAAACAGTGCATTTTTGAAAACTAGAAACCCAGGGGAATCCAAGATGGGGTGACTTGCGGGGCTCTGACCAGGTTATGTTACCCAGAATCCTTTGCAAACATCAAAATGTGGCCCAAAAAACACTTTTTCCTCTCATTTCGGTGACAGAAAGTTGTGGAATCTGAGAGGAGCCACAAATTTCCTTCCACCCAGCGTTCCCCTAAGTCTCTCGATAAAAATGGTACCTCACTTCTGTGGTTAGGCCTAGCGCCCACAAAAGGAAATGGCCCAAAACACAACGTGGACACAACATATTTTTTCACAGAAAACAGAGGTGTTTTTTGCAAGGTGCCTACCTGTGGTGTTTGGCCTGTAGCTCAGCCGGCCCCAGGGGGGGGGGGCAGAAATGCCCTAAAATAAATTTGCCCCCCTAACCCCCACCCTCCCCAGGAGCGACCCTTGCCTACGGGGGCAGGTTGACCTAAACTCAGCCAATCTGCCCCCAAGGGGGGCAGAAATGGCCTAAATACAATTTGTCCCCCAGGGGAGCGACTTTTGCCTGATGGGTCGCTCCCCATCTCTAAGAAAAAAACCAAGAAAAAAAAAAAGAAAAAAAAAAAATTCCCCTGGCGCCTAGAGGTTTCTGCCCCCCCCCCGGGGGCAGAAATGGCCTAAAATAAATTTGCCCCCCCAACACCCACCCCCCCCCGGGAGCGACCCTTGCCTACGGGGTCGCTCCCCCTGCGTGACATTGGCGCCAAAAAACAAATCCCCGGTGCCTAGTGGTTTTTGCCCCCTTGTGGGCAGATTGACCTAAAATTGGCCAATCTGCCCCCAGGGGGGCAGAAATGGTCTAAATACAATTTGCCCCCCCAGGGGAGCGACCCTTGCCTGATGGGTCGCTCCCCATCTCTAAAAAAAGAAACAACAAAAAAAAAAAACTCAAAAAAAAAAATTGCCCTGGCGCCTAGAGGGTTCTGCCCCCCCCTGGGGGCAGTTCGGCCTAATAATAGGCCGATCTGTCCCACGGGGGGGGCAGAAATGGCCTAAAATAAATTTGCCCCCCAACCCCCACCCCCCCCCCGGGAGCGAACCTTGCCTACGGGGTCGCTCCCCCTGCGTGACATTGGCGCCAAAAAACAAATCCCCGGTGCCTAGTGGTTTCTGCCCCCTTGGGGGCAGATTGACCTAAAATTGGCCAATCTGCCCCCAGGGGGGCAGAAATGGTCTAAATACAATTTGCCCCCCCCAGGGGAGCGACCCTTGCCTGATGGGTCGCTCCCCATCTCTAAAAAAAGAAACAACAAAAAAAAAAAACAAAAAAAAAAAATTGCCCTGGCGGCTAGAGGGTTCTGCCCCCCCCTGGGGGCAGTTCGGCCTAATAATAGGCCGATCTGTCCCCCGGGGGGGGCAGAAATGGCCTAAAATAAATTTGCCCCCCCAACCCCCACCCCCCCCCCCGGAGCGACCCTTGCCTACGGGGTCGCTCCCCCTGCGTGACATTGGCGCCAAAAAACAAATCCCCGGTGCCTAGTGGTTTCTGCCCCCTTGGGGGCAGATTGACCTAAAATTGGCCAATCTGCCCCCAGGGGGGCAGAAATGGTCTAAATACAATTTGCCCCCCCAGGGGAGCGACCCTTGCCTGATGGGTCGCTCTCCATCTCTAAAAAAAGAAACAACAAAAAAAAAAAACACAAAAAAAAAAATTGCCCTGGCGCCTAGAGGGTTCTGCCCCCCCCTGGGGGCAGTTCGGCCTAATAATAGGCCGATCTGTCCCCCGGGGGGGGCAGAAATGGCCTAAAATAAATTTCTCCCCCAACCCCCACCCCCCCCGGGAGCGACCCTTGCCTACGGGGTCGCTCCCCCTGCGTGACATTGGCGCCAAAAAACAAATCCCTGGTGCCTAGTGGTTTCTGCCCCCTTCGGGGCAGATTGACCTAAAATTGGCCAATCTGCCCCCAGGGGGGCAGAAATGGTCTAAATACAATTTGCCCCCCCCCAGGGGAGCGACCCTTGCCTGATGGGTCGCTCCCCATCTCTAAAAAAAGAAACAACAACAAAAAAAAAACACAAAAAAAAATTGCCCTTGCGCCTAGAGGGTTCTGCCCCCCCCTGGGGGCAGTTCGGCCTAATAATAGGCCGATCTGTCCCCCGGGGGGGGGGCAGAAATGGCCTAAAATAAATTTGCCCCCCCAACCCCCACCCCCCCCCAGGAGCGACCCTTGCCTACGGGGTCTCTCCCCCTGCGTGACATTGGCGCCAAAAAACAAATCCCCGGTGCCTAGTGGTTTCTGCCCCCTTGGGGGCAGATTGACCTAAAATTGGCCAATCTGCCCCCAGGGGGGCAGAAATGGTCTAAATACAATTTGCCCCCCAGGGGAGCGACCCTTGCCTGATGGGTCGCTCCCCATCTCTAAAAAAAGAAACAAACAAAAAAAAAAAAACACAAAAAAAAAAATTGCCCTGGCGCCTAGAGGTTTCTTCCCCCCCTGGGGCCAGATCGGCCTAATAATAGGCCGATCTGCCCCCAGGGGGGGCAGAAATGGCCTAAAATAAATTGCCCTCCCCCCCAGGGAGCGACCCTTGCCTAAGGGGTCGCTCCCTTTGCGTGAAATTCATGCAAAGAAAAAACTCCCTGGTGTCTAGTAGTTTCTACCCCCCTTGGGGGCAGATTGGCCTCATCAAAACAGGCCAATCTGCCCCGAAGGGGGGCAGAAATGGCCAAAATATCATTTTCCCCCAAGGGGAGCGACCCTTGCCTAAGGGGGGGCTCCCCACCAAAAAAAAAAAATATAACACAAAAAACAAAAAACAAAAAAAAAGGTCCCTGGTGCCTAGAGGTTTCTGCCCCCCCTGGGGGCAGATCGGCCTAATAGTAGGCCGATCTGCCCCCGGGGGGGCAGAAAAGGCCTTCCCGAAAATATGCCCCCCCTGGGAGCGACCCTTGCCCAAGGGGTCGCTCCCTTTTGTCAATAACAATAAAAAAAATAAAAATCCCTGGTGTCTAGTGGTTTCTACCCCCCTTGGGGGCAGATTGGCCTAATAGTAGGCCGATCTGCCCCCGGGGGGGCAGAAAAGGCCTTCCCGAAAATATGCCCCCCCTGGGAGCGACCCTTGCCCAAGGGGTCGCTCCCTTTGCGTGAAATTCACGCAAAGAAAAAACTCCCTGGTGTCTAGTAGTTTCTACCCCCCTTGGGGGCAGATTGGCCTCATCAAAATAGGCCAATCTGCCCCCAAGGGGGGCAGAAATGGCCAAAATATCATTTTCCCCCAAGGGGAGCGACCCTTGCCTAAGGGGTCGCTCCCCACCAAAAAAAAAAAAAATGAAACAAAAAAAAAAAAATGGTCCCTGGTGCCTAGAGGTATCTGCCCCCAGGGGGGGCAGAAAAGGCCTTCTCAAAAAAATGCCCCCCCTGGGAGCGACCCTTGCCCAAGGGGTCGCTCCCTTTTGTCACTTTCAATAAAATAAAAAAAATCCCTGGTGTCTAGTGGGGTTTCAAAAGCCGGATTGCAAGCAATCCGGCTTTTGAAACCCTCGGAGGGACTTCAAAGGGAAGGAAATACTTTTCCTTCCCTTTGAAGCCCCTCCGGGCCTCCCAGTGATTGAAAAAGAAATGCTTTTGCATTTCTTTTTCAATCGCGCTGGAAGCAGAGCTTCCAGCGCGACTAGGGAGGCCCCTGCGATACATCAACGCGCGCGGTGGGGGGGGGTCGGGGGTGTAAGGGGAAGGTCTTCCCCTTCCATCCCCGACTTGGGGGGAGGGGGGTGCACGGGGGCGCGCTAGCGCGCCCCCAAGTTCCCCTGTGCCTAGGACGAGATGATCTCGTCCAAGGCACAGGGGAACTGTAGCCTTGGACGAGATCATCTCGTCCAAGGCACAGAAGGGGTTAAAAGTACCTTAGAGTATAACTGCCATTTGTGATTTGCTAGGCAAGGCCTGCTGAGTTTGTCTGTAGTGGTGTTTAAAAAGCCTACCAGGTGCTGGGTGATCAAAGAGATGTCCTGGGCAGTCACCCACTGCAATGCACCTATAGCCATCCCCCTTTACGATGCCAAGCAAACCACCTGCAAGTCCTGCAAAAGTATTGGAAAAGTGACACGAGTCATCTGTGGCCAGAGTTCTCTGAACTTGACCTCTCCCAGATGATCTCCACAGCCCAGAAATTATGCTTCTATCACAATTGTTAGTTTTTGGTGGAGTAGAGAAGAGGCCCTGCCACTAGTCTGATGTGGATGAGCACCACCACAGAAGACTTTCTCAGTTTCCTCAAACACCTAGATAGAATCTGAAAAGTTCCCTTGGTGCTGAGCTCACTGAGACTTCAGATCCTATTGCTGAACCTGCATGTTTCACCTGGTGTGTTCCACAAGCAGAATGCAGGACGCAAGAGGCCAAGAGCACATCTCAGGTCAAAGGTTGAAAAATTGGGATCATAGTCAAAATATCCTGGACTCATTGAGGAAGAGGGAAGCCTTGGACCAGCACTGTATCCAGGACTGCTATGATAAAGCAGAGCTGTTGTGAAGGAGTCAGGTGTGATTTCGGTACATTGATGGAAATGCCCAACAATGTCAACAAGATGGCTGTTGTCTGGAAATGGTGCAGGCCTGTTTGTGATAAGCCCTCCTTCAGCCACCAGTCATCGACGTATGGAAAGACTGGTATCCCCAACCTCCACAGATGGGCTATAACCACCATCACCATTGTGAACACCTGAGGTGCACTGATAAGGTCAAAGGGTAGCACTGAGAACGGAAAGTATTCTTGCCCCTACCTGAAACCACAGGTAACATGCCTGCGGGACTGCAGGATCAGGATGTGGAAATAGGAGTCCTCCAGATCCAGCGTAAACATCCTAGTGACCAGAGCAGACAGACCTTGGGCCAGAGTGAGCATTTTGAACTTGCCCTTCCAAAGGAAGAAGTTCAGAGTGTGAAGATTTAGGATGGGGAAAAAGCCTCCATCCTTTTTCGCCATCAAGAAAAAACAGGAGTTACATCCAGTCCCGATCCCTGACGCCGGTACCCTCTCTGTGGCTACCTTCATCAAGAAAGCTAGGACTTCTCCTTGGAGTATGTGCAAGTGGTCCTCTGGGAGGTGTTGTTCTGTATGTGGCATATCCAGGGGATGTAAGAGGAAGTGTAGTGAGTAACCATGTTCTACAATTTGAAGCACCCATTGATCAAGGGTGATGTTCCTCTAGGGTGGTTGAAAGTGATGCAACCTATTATTGGGTGTTGTGTGCTGCTAAGGATGATCTAAATTAATTTTGTTGCAGCTGCATGGAGCTTTGTGGTTTGGCTAGATTGATGTTGCCTCTGGAGGCATGGACACCGGCTAATTGCACCTCGCCTCGAAAGGATTGAGAGGCCTGTTGGTGTTAAAGCACATTCAGATGTTGCCTCTCTTGGTACACCCTCCTGAAGCCTTAAAAGGGGTGAAACTACTGAGGGAACTGCCACAAAGGCAGAGCCAACCCAAGAGAGCATGCAGTGGCTTTACTGTTCTTGAAAGTTACAGGGCAGAGTTAAACTTGTCTTCAAAGAGGCAGGTTTCATCAAAGAGCATGTCCATAAGTGACTGATGAATGTCACTCAAGAATCTTGTGGATTCAATCAATCAATCAATCACAGACATTTATAGAGCGTGCTACTTACCAAGGCGCTGGGGGAGGTGGGGGACTGCTACTGCTCGAAGAGCCAGGTCTTGAGGAGTCTTCTGAAGGCGAGTAGGTCTTGAGTCTGTGGGAGGTAGGTAGGGAGCGTGTTCCAGGTCTTGGCGGCGAGGTAGGTGAAGGATCTGCCGCCGGAGGAGGTTCGTTATATGTGGCGGATGGTGGCGAGGGTGAGGCTCGCGGATCGTAGTCGGCGGGTCGAGGTGTAGAAGTTGATTCTGTCGTTGAGGTAGGAGGGGCCGGAGTTGTGGAGTGCTTTGTGTGCGTGGGTGAGGAGCTTGAAGGTGACCCTTTTGTTGACGGGGAGCCAGTGGAGTCCTTTGAGGTGAGGGGTGATGTGGCTGTGGTGGGGTGCGTTGGTGATGAGTCGGGCTGAGGCGTTTTGGATGCGTTGGAGTCGCTGTAGGTGTTTCGCTGGGATTCCTGCATTCCTGGATTCCTGCATTCCTGGATTCAACTATGGCATCTAAAAACCAAGCTAGCCCTGGCTACTCAACCCAGACAGTTGGTAGTGTACCTCGCAGAATCTTGGCCATCTTGGGTGAGACGTTGAAGATTTGGCCGAACACCCAAAACTGGGACTGTGGGCAAAACGTATGCCACCATGCCCCATAACACATCAGTATTTCTCCCCAGGAGGCAGCTTCTATTGATAGACCTAAGGGCAAGGTTAGCAGAGGAGACCAACAGTTTGGAAAATGCCTTCATTCACTTCGAATGTAGATCCAGTAGTGTAGTCAGGAACAAACTTGGGTTAAGACCACTGTCGGAGACTTGTATCACTAAGCTTTCGGGTGATGGATGTTGAAGCAGGAAGGCTGGATCCCTTAGGGTTGGCCTGTGGCTTGTGTAATTTTGCCAACTGACCAGAGGACAAGCTTCTTTTTTTGCCCAGGTGACCAACAATGTTCCGTATGGGCCTCATTGAATGGCAAGTGAGGTGCCTGGTTAGTCTAGCCCGGGTGAAGCACTTCTGTTAGTGCATTAGCCTTGACTTCTGAGGAGGCCAAGGTTACATCTAAGACATCAGCTGCCCTCCGTATGATTGTGGCATAGGATAAAGACTCTTCAATGGCCACATTGGGAAGGGGATAGTGGAGGCTAGTGTGAGGAGATGTGTCCCTGCAACAAGTCCAAGTGTTCTCATTCAATTCATGATGTAGTAAGTGAGTCAACCTGGAATGTGGATAAATATGAGATTTGTGCAACATCAGTAGAGGTCGCCTCTGAGTGCAAGAAGACTATTGACTCCCCTCCAGTATCTGCAGTGACAGTGTCAATGCCTGGGCTATGATGTCATAGTGTGGGGCCTAAATCCGCGGACTGAGGTTGAGTAACACAGTAGTCGTCTGTTGCAGACTTGCTGGTGTTAACGCGTTTGGAAGACAACTCTGATTCTTGGGACCTGATGGTGTATTAGAGGGATGCGATCCAACCTCTGTTTGAAATTATGAATCTAATGCAGTGTGGCCTGGAAAGTCGGTACAGATAGGCAGGAGAGTTGGAATCCACTCTGGAGTCAGAGATCGAGTATGCGGCTTCTCTGTACCTGGCCACTGCACAACTCCAAAGGATGGGAGTGATGGACTGCAGGGGAGTTGTGTTTGGACTCTATTATCTTTGCTTCTCTTTGATTTACCTGAATATCTTGACTTGGGCAATGATCAGTCGTTAATAGGCCCCTGGTCCATGCTCTCAAATTCTTCTGTCATGACCCTAACACATTGGAATTTTTTAGAGGAAAACTGTTGAGTCTAAAGACTCAGAGTGAGCAGCAGATAAGTTTCAGAGGCATGTAAAGAAAGGAACAGATGTCAGCATGGATATAGTAGAGCCAATGTTCTATCCTGGGTGGGACAGAACTGACGCAGAGCTTCACACCACCACCTACCAGAACATGAGGTAGTTGCTGTGAAAATCTTCCCGATCCAGTCTGGCACCTATGGAAATTCACATGTTGAGCAATTTGTGATTAGAAGCCTTATCAGAAAGCATGTCACAGTAATTCTGTATCCCTGGTGTTGAAGACTGCCTACTCAGTGCAGGTTGTAAAGACTACAGCTAAGGAGGCCACTATAATGGGTTTCATTGGGGAACACAGTGTGAGGTACTAGTATTTGTAGGTTAAAATATTTCATAATACCGCACAATCCGATGAAGACAGTGAATATCCCTCTCAGAAATCTTAAATACAAACAGCTGAAAAAATATTATATGATAATAGCATTCTGTTATGCAGGGCAGACTAATTTCTAGGGCTACACAATCTCTCTCTTTCTCTGTTCCAAAGTATTCCTCATTACGAAGAGAATATTGGTCATTCTGAGAAGGATTAATATCAGAGAGACAGAAAAATATAATGCATTGAAAATTCAATGGTAGGATGTACGCTACCTAAAAGAAACTCTCATATGTCTGTCCATTCTGTGCACTTCAACCCCTACCATCCACCTCCTCCAGTCTTTTGTTCAAAAGGAGGATGCTCTTGTACGTATAACCTAATTCATAAACAAAGCTTATCAAGACTTAATTTGCACTGATTTACAACGCTAAATTGTGTGTGCCGCATCAATCATAAACAACTGTGCACTTCTTTCTTATAGAAATAACTTAAAGCTATGCATGTGTAAACGCTAATACCACCACAAATCTCGTGAGTAGATGCAAATATACTGTATAGAACTGAAGTGCATCTCATTAAAATCTTGCTTGCATATTTTGTTTTGACTGGGAATGAAGTAATTGGCAAACTATGCAACACGCTGTTATTCTTCTGATAGATACTTCTAACTGCAGATTATTAATCTTATGATAGATACCAAAGCAGTACCTCCCGCTGTGGTAGATATGTGGAATGAAGCTTCCAGAGACTAGGGTTGAAAAAAACTACTAGCGCTCACTTATATCGCCAACAAAAATTCAGTTGTCAAAAATTCTGTAGTGCCGGGCTCAAAGGGAAGGTGTCCATCCACACCCTCAATACACCCTAAGGTGTTACACTAGAAAAAGAAACAATCCTTAAGCACACTTAATTCATAAAAAGTATTTCTGAAATATAGTCCTCAAGATTCAGAATTCAGGGGGTTATTCTAACTTTGGAGGAGGTGTTAATCCGTCCCAAAAGTGACGGAAAAGTGACGGATTTACCACCAGCCGTATTACGAGTCCATTATATCCTATGGAACTCGTAATACGGCTGGTGGTATATCCGTCACTTTACCGTCACTTTTGGGACGGATTAACATTCCTCCAAAGTTAGAATAACCCCCTCAGTCTTTATTGTTTCACTGCCCACATGTTTCATCGATCAGGCGTCTTGCCCCTCGACTTCCTCAGGGCTAGAACAAGATAGAACCCCTATTTTACATAAACCAAGTTAATGTTCCTAACAAAATCTTAGCACCCTGGGACTTGAAATATGCATGTATATTTATGTGCATATACATATACACATATATGATGGCAGTCGCGGCTCACAGGTGTTGAAGTGGGGTGGTGTGTGCGGGTGGGGGGCATGGGGTGGCGTTGAGGGGATGGTAATAACATTTTTTTTAAATGTAAAAAATAAACTTACCTCCCATGCTGTGCGCCGCTCCTCTGCTGGTTGGATGCAGGTACAAGCTCCCAGCTTGCCCTGCGGCCAATCCTGATGCTGCTCAATGCAGCATCAGGACTGGCTGGGAGTGCCCAGCCAGGGTGCTTCTCAGGTAGACTGGGAGCCTGTGCAGGCTTTCTCCAGCCCAGCAACAGTGTTGCTGGGCTGGAGAGAGCCCTGTGCGCATGTGTGTTTGGCCGGCCCGAGACGGCTGGCCAAACACACATGCGCTCTGAGAGGGAGTGCTGAGCACTCCCAAAGCACTACCTCTCAGAGCACGTCACCCGTGGCCCGCGCCTTTACAAGGAAATAATAACAAATACTGTTTGTTATCGTTTCCTTGTAAAGCTTTTGCAGCTGTCGCTGCTGGCGGGGGGGACGATGTTTCTCCGCCCTCATGGAGAAGCCACTCCTGCATGATGGACATATGTCCTTTTATGGTTAGATATGCAAGTACTTATTATGAATGTTGTTCGTGCGGGAAGCTTTATGTTTTTGGCAAAAAATAGGTATATAAGGATTATGTTAATGATGGAGGACAAGGTAACGGGAGGAGACGTGACCATCCTCTATGTTTACAGCCTTAAATAGAGGAAAAACATGGCAACGGCTGATGATGCTGACTCCTGGGGGTGTACTTGCCACAGACACAAGCACATACTTGGTGCAACTTATAACAAGTGTACACTGGTGAGTGTGTTGGGAATTGCTTGTTATGCGATCATTTAGGCTAATGTGACCAGCACTGAGTGAATTTATTTTGTATGCTTCTGATATTATTTACAGCTACTGTATATTCAAAACTTTGAGTTGAATAATACATTTTTTAATCGGATTTCCAAAGGCAAGTCAATTTTACGATGTATGGGTTGCTATTACACGTTAGGGTGATTAAGGGAATGGTGACTGATTCACTTGATCTTGGCAGTAGTTTGTTTTACTTTTGTTTCAGATACGTGTAACAAGTCTAAGGTACTTTGAGCAGATTGCTTGGCCTAATTTTGGGATAATATATGGATTTGTCCACACAGACTTGATTTGGATGGAGGGACAATGAGCATGTGCCACAAGTGACAATGCATGTAATTCTTGGAAGTATATTCAATGTTCTTTAAGCATGATTTATGTTAGAAAGAATTATGTTGGAGATATAAGTGAGATCCACATCATGCTGGATTTGATATAGTACACATGTTTTAGTGGTTATAGTATTTTTAGTGGACACTTTTGCTTAGTAATTGCCTTTTTGACTTGTATATAATGGAATGAAGCATGGGTTTTCACACATTAGTAGACATTGAGCTAAAGTGAAGGTGTATGTATGTGTATATACATGTGCACATAAATATACATACATATGCCAAGTCAAAGGGTGCTAAGATTTTGTTAGGGACATTAATTTGGTTTTATGTAAAATAGAGGTTCTGTTTTGTTCTAGCCCTGAGGAGGTTGTGGTGCAAGACCCCTGATAGATGAAACATGTGTTGGCAGTAGGCAGTGAAACAATAGAGACTGGACGAGCGACTTCACTGAATTCTGAATCTTGAGGACTATTTTTTGAAAGGGCTCTATATGAATTGAGTGTGCTTCAGGACTTGTTGTTGGTCTGTGAAATGGCTTGGACCAAGAAATACTGCAGGACCTGAAATGTCCTTACTGTAGGAGGCTGGCCTGGCTTGTACTGGGTATCAGAGGTACTTACACCTTGTGCCAGGTCCAGTTATCCCTCATTAGTGTAGAAGAGGTGTTTCTAGCAGTTTAGGCGGATTGAAGGTAGCTATGGCAAAGCAGCTTAGGCTGAACTAGGAGACATGTAAAGCTCCTACTATACCACTGGTGTCATATGCACAATATCATAAGAAAACACAATACACAGAAGTACTAAAAATAAAGGTACTTTATTTTTATGACAATATGCCAAAAGTATCTCAGTGAGTACCCTCAGTATGAGGATAAGGTATATACACAAGATATATGTACACAAACCAAAATTATGCAAGTAATAGTAAAAGGAAGTAATGCAAGCAATGTAAAGTTACAGTAGATTGCAATAGGAGCACATAGGTATAGGGGCAACACAAACCATATACTCCAGAAGTGGAATGCGAACCACGAATGGACCCCAAACCTATGTGAGCTTGTAGAGGGTCGCTGGGACTGTAAGAAAACAGTGAGGGTTAGAAAAATAGCCCACCCCAAGACCCTGAAAGGTAGGTGTAAAGTGCACCTACTACCCCCAGAGAGCACAGAAGTCGTGATAGGGGGATTCTGCAGGAAGAACAAACACCAGCAATGCAACAACAGTGGATTTCCAGACCTGAGTACCTGTAAGACAAGGGGACCAAGTCCAATAGTTGCGACAGTGTCCAGAGTGGGCAGGAGCCCAGGAAATGCCAGCTGAGGGTGCAAGGAAGCTGCCACCTGTTGGAAGAAGCTTAGAGTTCTGCAAGAACGAAGAGGACTAGGAACTTCCCCTTTGGAGGATGGATGTCCCACATCGTGAAGGAGCTTGCAGAGGTGTTCCCACGCAGAGACCACAAACAAGCCTTGCTAGCTGAAAGGGTCACGGTTAGGGTTTTTGGATGCTGCTGTGGCCCAGGAGGGACCAGGATGTAGCCACTTGGATGAGGAGACAGAGGGGGCACCCAGCAAGTCAGGGAGCCCTCACAAAAGCAGGCAGCACCTGCAGAAGTACCTGAACAGTCACTTGGAAAAAGAGTGAACTGGAGTCCATGCGAAGTCACAAAAGGGAGTCCCACGATGCCGGAGGACAACTCAGAAGGTTGTGCACTGCAGGTTAGAGTGTCGGGGACCCAGGCTTGGCTGTGCACGAAGGAAATCCTGGAAGAGTGCACAGGAGCCAGAGCAGCTGCAAATCACGCGGTACCCAGCAATGCAGTCTGGTGTGGGGAGGCAAGGACTTACCTCCACCAAACTTGTAAACTTGTACACTTAAAAGAGGGTGAATGACGGGTGCGAAAGGCGCATCTGATTCTCCTTATTATAAAGACCTAAAGTGTTGAACGGTGCAAATGATTGGGGTCAAACCCTCTAACTCCCGATTGTTGTCCAATATTCAAAATCAAAATCAAATGCACACGTAATAATTACTCAAAACGGCATAATAACCATACAATGTATCAAATCAAGTCAAGATCTTTTTATAATTGCATTGAATATAAAAGCCAATGAATATCAGGTATTGAAGTCTCCCATCCAGAAATTTATTAATTAAATCGTCTAGAGATCAAACAAAACATAACCGTGTCAGGTTCACAGTCCCCGGTGGTATAAAACACTCCAAATCATGTATCCATATGTGATTGTGTCCAAAGTCCATACGTGATTAAATCAAAAGTTCTCAATTCGTATCCTCATGTGACTTTACTTCCACATTAACAGTGTAATTGGTCATCTTCCCATTAGTGTCCATTCATCTCTCACAAAATTTGGTTCCAAGGTTGATCAGTATAATCAGTCGTCCTTAGTCTGTCAACACGTGTTTCATCCGGGGAGTACCCCCAGGATTTCTTCAGGACTTCCTATAATTGTATTGTATATATAACGTTACACATTGTGATGATATGCAAATCAAAGTAGGCCTAATATTAGAAAAATAATTAGGTTTTTGCAAGCGTAGAAGTAACATAAGTCCGATAATATCCCAATTCGCAATGCACATTTTACATGCCAATTACATTAAACAAAATCAATAGTTACTAGAAACTCATGACTACACCTCTATGTATCTCATCCCCAAAAGAAAATTGTTTCCTCATCTCTAAGAAAATTGTGTACACCTCATAGACCTAACCCCATACCATTGCAGTATAATGTCACAAAAATTGTTTAACAGAACATTAATTAATATGACCCCATAGTTAAACACTGACCGATCAGGTCTCCCAAGTGATTTGTAATTACACAAATTTGCTCCAAAGTTCCTACAGCTGTTTCTAGCATATTATACCATTACTGAGTACAAAGATACATGTCACAAAGAAACTCCAATTTTCTTATGGATACTGTTATTATGAAGCAAATAAAGAAAGAATACGTCTTTAAATTAAATTATCTCTCCCATAAGTCACCTTATCCGATTGTTATAAATCATGAAATACTATGCACCGTTTATCGAAGAAACGCTAACATATTTCATTAGTTTTCTAATTTATCATACTTATATCTACAGATTCTATACTGTGTCAAAGCGAATGGTTAGAACTCACCAGGTTATTTAATTGAAAAGCGTGTACGCTGTAGAATTCCTTCGTGGTGCCGAAGCGAGTACGCTATGCCGGTGAAATAATCTAAGCCGAAGCCGTCATGGCTTCCGACTATTTACGTGATTGCACAGAAGCTAGAAATAAAGAACGGACTACATTATCTGTATTCCCCGATTCCGGGGAAGTAAAGATAGAAATAGAGAGCGGACTACTCCAAGTTTCAAATATTGGTCCGAGTTATCGTACTGTACAACGTTTTGTCGTTGTTATCACTATACTGTTCCGAAAAGCATATTCTAATCTATTACAAAACTGTATTCTTGGTTATTTTATCCATGGAGCCATATTTAGAACTAATCTCATATGCCCTATTCTTCATCTCCTGGCAAAATACACATCAAGATTCAGTGTTTAACTGTTTGGTAACCTTCCCTGAATAACATTTTGAGCTACATTTCTTGTTCTAATTACACATTACTACAATCATTAAATACATAATACAAAAACCGTTTTTTCTTATTTAACTATTGCGAGATCAATATCCATATAGCATCATGTATAGGTGAACCATGTCTACAGACAGCATTAAATCATAAAAAGTTGATAGAAATGTATCTGGTATTGAAGAACCTATATTTCTCCTGATAATAAATCAATTATCTCCTAAAAAGTATTCCATCTCATGGTCCGTATTTAAGCCCTGTTCCACTGCTCCCATTCTCATAATCCATTTTGATTCTCTTCTGCGTAGCTCTAGCTCTCTATTTCCACCGCGTGGATTCAGTGCACAATGATCAAAACCTATAAATGTAAACGTTTTATGAGCACTTTGTGCCGTGCAAGTTTTCATATGGGACGCTATGGGATAGCGTTCATCTCCTTGATTAATGGCTCTCCAATGTTCTGAAATCCTAATTTTCAGTGGCCTAATGGTGCTACCTATATATATTTTGTCGCAAGCACAAATAAGCATATATACAACAAATTTAGTGTTGCAATCTATGTGAGAACTAATAAGTATTTTAGTACCTCTTTGATCTTCCACATCTTTTTTGGGTTGCCATGCCCACTTACACATCAAACATGACCCACATTTAAAGAAACCCAAATTTCGTCTGGTGAGCCAATCTTTTGTAGTTTTTTCTGCCAGATAACTTGGACATAATATGTTGTTGAGGGTATTACCTCTCCTGTAAGCCACTTCTGGTCTTCTTCCTATGTATTTATGAAGTATTTCATCTTGGCATAATAGATACCAGTATTTGTTCATAATTTTAATTAGTTTTTGAGAGTTTTCTGTAAAGTCCAAGATAATTCTGATTTTATAATCCCTAGTACGTTTTTCACTTTTTCTGTGCATACCTTGATCTAAAGTGTGCCTACGGGACATATTCCGCACTTTGTTAATGGTTTTGTATATGAGTGTCTCAGAATATCCTCTTGTTATAAATCTATGTCCCATATCTATAATTTGTTTCTCAAATTCTTCATTCTTACTACAGTTTCTCCTCGCTCTTGTCATCTCACCCATTGGAATGGCTTCAATTTGATGTCGAGGGTGGGAGCTGGTGGCGTGTAGCAACGTATTACAGGCAGTGGGTTTGCGATATAGTCTGCTTTCTATTTTGTCATCCTCTATATAGAGTTCCACATCCAGGAATTCCAAATGAGTTGTACTGTACTTATAGGTAAATTTAATATTTGCTTCATTCTCATTTAGATATACCCAAAATTCCCGTAGTGTAGACTCATCCCCTGTCCATAACATGAAGCAGTCATCAATATATCGTCCCCAGTATAGGACATGTGTGTGCCAGGTTGCTGCACCCGGGCCCCATAGCCAAGTTTCTTCTAACCACCCCATGCATAGGTTAGCGTATGAGGGGGAAAATTTGGATCCCATTGCTACCCCTTGTTTTTGCTTAAACCATTCATGTTTAAAAAGAAAATAGTTATTATTCAAAATGAATTCTATCATATTGAGAATCATCTTAGTGTGTTCCAAATATTGAGCTGCTCTTTTATTTAGAAAGTGTTCAACCGCTCTTAGTCCAAAATCATGACGTATAGATGTGTATAATGCCACTACATCTAGAGTGACCATAATCATGCCTGGTTCCCACTGTATATCAGAAAGTATGCTGAGTATATGCTTCGTGTCTCGTATATATGATGGTAAATTACAGACAAATGGTTGTAAAAATAGATCGACAAATTCTGAGAGTTTTTCGGTAGGACCTCCCATACCAGATACAATCTGTTTATGAATTTTAGGTAAAGTATAAATACACGGAAATTTTGGACGGTGAACACGTAAGTAGAGAAACTCATTCTCATCCAGTAGCTCTCTGGCCCTATATCCTTTCAACATGTTATTAATTTCTCTCGTTACAGTCAAGATAGGGTTCTGTATCACCTTCTCATAACATTTGATATCATGCAGTTGCACATGTATTTCTTGCTCATAATCCTTGCGGTTCATGACCACTATGTTCCCGCCTTTATCAGCTCTTTTTATAACTATATCTTTGTCTTGTTTAAGAGCTTCCAATGCTACAGATTCATAAGCTGTAAGATTAGATTTTTTAGAAAAAGATCTCTTCTTCTCCTCTTTATTAAGATCTGTCCATACCATTTTGTAAAAAGTTTCAAGATTACTATCAACTTGGCACCTAGGCACCCACGTTGATTTCTGTTTAAGACCACTTGTGATATGTTTGTTCGATGCTAAATGTAGATCCTGTAAAACACTTGCAATGGTAGTGGGATATTCCTCATAATCAGTGATTGACATGAGTGTCACCGTGTCATAAATGTCCTGAATAGATAAACCTCCATAAGACAACTCAGCTTTCTGAGTTGCTTCCTCATCTCTAATTCTTGAATGAAAATATTTCTTCAATTTCAATTTTCTTATGAATTTGTATAGATCTATTTTGGAATTACAAATGTCGCCCTTTGATGATGGACAATAGCCAAGACCTTTATTCAAAAGGGATAACATATCTGAGGATAATTCTTTGTTGGATAAATTAATTACATTGTTCTCTGTCTCGGTGCAAGGTCCAGATTCTAATTCTTTTTGTCCCGGGACCTTGTTCTCATCCCTGAATATACATCGCTTTTTTCTTCCTCTCCTCCCTCTTCTGGTCTTGCCGCCCTGTTCCTTTTTTGATTCAATTCCCAGTTTCCCTGTTTTATTCTCTTTAGTTCTTGTAAAAAACCTACTCCTTGTATATTTGACTCTACTTGTGTTTCACTTAATCCCGTATCGCTAATGCTTGTAGCGGAGCTACTCCTAGATGTGGATGGGGATTCTATTGAGGTACTAGAAGCCCCTATGGCTGTCCCATTTTTTATCAGATGATCGTATTTCCGTGAAAAGGTGAACACCCTGCCATTCTTATAATCTAATTCATCCCGTTTGAATTTCCTTGCTTTCCTCTGCTTTATCTCATCTTGAAATTTGATAATCACATCATTTAAAATAGTGTAATTCTTATCTGTGGCTTCTTTCAGCCCCATATCCATTATCTCTTTCTCCAATGTATCTATCTCTAATTGTAATTTCCCAACTTTTCTTTCTGCATTGTCTATCAGAATGTCCATCAACTTCATTGAGTTTATTTTTAGTTCATCTTCCCATCTTTTCAAAAGATCATTTTCTAAATCGTCATATGTAGGAAATATATGTGACCGTAGACCTCTTGGTATTCTGTCTATCTTTCTATATTCTTTTAGTGTGGTGGCATCCCACCACCTGGACATTTCACTTTTTTTCAATCTTTCCAACCTGATAAACTTATTTCTAAGTCCTTCTTTACTCTTAGGATTTCTACTACTGACTACTTGTCGTACTGCAATCCCTTTATCAAGATTCCTAAACAATTCTTCTGCCTCCCTCAATCTGTCCTCCATTATATGCCACACACTATTAATATTTATTTGAGAATGCAAAGCAGCCCACTCCTAAAATGTACACTTAAAAGAGGGTGAATGACGGGTGCGAAAGGCGCATCTGATTCTCCTTATTATAAAGACCTAAAGTGTTGAACGGTGCAAATGATTGGGGTCAAACCCTCTAACTCCCCAAAGTGACAACGATTGTTGTCCAATATTCAAAATCAAAATCAAATGAACACGTAATAATTACTCAAAACGGCATAATAACCATACAATGTATCAAATCAAGTCAAGATCTTTTTATAATTGCATTGAATATAAAAGCCAATGAATATCAGGTATTGAAGTCTCCCATCCAGAAATGTATTAATTAAATCGTCTAGAGATCAAACAAAACATAACCGTGTCAGGTTCACAGTCCCCGGTGGTATAAAACACTCCAAATCATGTATCCATATGTGATTGTGTCCAAAGTCCATACGTGATTAAATCAAAAGTTCTCAATTCGTATCCTCATGTGACTTTACTTCCACCTCCACCAAACTTGGACTGAAGAGCCACTGGACTGTCGGAGTCACTTGGACAGAGTTGCTGAGTTCCAGAGACCACGCTCGTCGTGCTGAGAGGGGACCCAGAGGACAGGTGATGCAGTCTTTTGTTGCCTGCTGTTGCAGGGGGAAGATTCTGTCGACCCACGGGAGATTTCTTCAGAGCTCCTGGTGCAGAGAGGAGGCAGGCTACCTCCAGAGCATGCACTACCTGGAAACAGTCGAGAAAGCCGGCAGGATGAAGCGATACAAGGTTGCTAGTAGTCGTCTTGCAACTTTGTTGCAGTTTTGCAGGCGTCCTGAGCAGTCAGCAGTCAATCCTTTGGCAGAAGGTGAAGAGGGAGATGCAGAGGAACTCTGGTGAGCTCTTGCATTCGTTATCTGGTGAGATCCCCAGAGACCCTAAATAGCCAGAAAAGGAGGTTTGGCTACCTAGGAAGGAGGATTGGCTACCAAGAGAGGTAAGAGCCTATCAGAAGGAGCCTCTGACGTCACCTGCTGGCACTGGCCTCTCAGAGCAGTCCAGTGTGCCACAAACACCTCTGTTTCCAAGATGGCAGAGGTCTGGGACACACTGGAGGAGCTCTGGGCACCTCCCCTGGGAGGTGCAGGTCAGTGGAGTGGCCACTCCCCTTTCCTTTGTCTAGTTTTGCGCCAAAGCAGGGCTGGGGGATCCCTGAACCGGTGTAGACTGGCTTATGCAGAGATGGGCAACATCTGTGCCCATCAAAGCATTTCCAGAGGCTGGGGGAGGCTACTCCTCCCCAGCCTTCACACCTATTTCCAAAGGGAGAGGGTGTTACACCCTCTCTCAGAGGAATTCCTTTGTTCTGCCTTCCTGGGTCAGGGATTCCTGGACCCCAGGGGGGCAGAAACCTGTCAGAGGGGTTGGCAGCAGCAGCAGCTGCAGTGGAGACCCCGGAAAGGCAGTTTGGCAGTACCCGGGTTCTGTGCTAGAGACCTGGGGGATCATGGAATTGTCCCCACAATGCCAGAATGGCATTGGGGTGACAATTCCATGATCTTAGACATGTTACATGCCCATGTTCGGAGTTACCATTGTGACGCTGTACATAGGTAGTGTCATATGTGCAGTGCATGCGTGTAATGGTGTCCCCGCACTCACAAAGTCCGGGGAATTTGCCCTGAATGATGTGGGGGCTTCTTGGCTAGTGCCAGGGTGCCCACACACTAAGTAACTTTGCACCCAACCTTCACCAGATGAAGGTTAGACATATAGGTGACTTATAAGTTACTTAAGTGCAGTGGTAAATGGCTGTGAAATAACGTGGACGTTATTTCACCCAGGCTGCACTGGCAGGCCTGTGTAAGAATTGTCAGAGCTCCCTATGGGTGGCAAAAGAAATGCTGCAGCCCATAGGGATCTCCTGGAACCCCAATACCCTGGGTACCTTAGTACTCTATACTAGGGAATTATAAGGGTGTACCAGTATGCCAATGTGAATTGGTAAATTTAGTCACTAGCCTGTTAGTGACAAATTTGGAAAGCAGAGAGAGCATAACCACTGAGGTTCTGGTTAGAAGAGCCTCAGTGAGACAGTTAGGCATCACACAGGGAATACATAGAGGGCACATACTTGTGAGCACCGGGGCCCTGCCTGGCAGGGTCCCAGTGACACATAGACTAAAACAACATATATACAGTGAAAAATGGAGGTAACATGCCAGGCAAGATGGTACTTTCCTACACTTACTACCAGACCTGGCTCTCAGTGTAGTATTGCTCATGAATGGGTCAAGTGATGCCCACATAACAACGTGGCAGATGCCGAAAAGAGGCACTTAATGGGCCAGTGTAGTAGTAGTAGTGGAATGAGTTTGCAGGCCTTCTGGAGGCTTTTCGTAGTCAGATCATAGCAGATCTCTATATAAAGAGAAAATTACCTGGAGATGGCCTGTACTGCACTGCTGTTCCTTTCTTCACCCCAGAGATACCTACAAAGAGCTGATCATCCTCTCTGTGATATTTCATGCGACTGATGTAGATACACAGAACTCTTCTGTTCTAGGTAATAGTCTCTCTATTCCTCCTTCAATGGAGGAGCAAAGAATGTTGGCAGGCTAACAGACTGCGCAATGTGGTGAGGCGTAACATGTTTTGGAAGAAACATTGCCTTTGCCCTTAGCACTAACTTGTCTGGTCAGAAAGTGCTTGCAGCTATTCACACAACAAGACGATGTGATCACAATGAGAAACATGGTTTTAAATGTGAGCCACTTTAGAGAACAAGGGTGCATCTGCTTAAATGGGTTGCACATCAAGAATATAGGAACCAGACAGATTTCCCACTGAGGCACCACTAAGGGTTTTGGTGGGAACATATCGATCAGGTGATTTAAAAAAAGATCTCTAATCAGGCAATTGTAGATAGACCAATAAGGCCGACAAGTAACCTTAAACTGTTGCCACCACAAGGCCTTATTGGGTTAGGGAGAAAGGAACATCCATTACTGGGCTGGATGCGCAGGGAAAAACATAATTCATAATTGTCCCCCAGCATCCTGCATAGATGGACTTTGTAGAGGGTTCCCTGGCTGCAAAACAAATCACATACAGTTCTTCGGGAGGGAGATCAAAGGCCATCAACTGCTGTTGTTCAATCACCAACCATGGGGGTGTAAGTTGTGCAGGCTTAGGTACTAGACCTTGCCCTGCTGTTAAGACAGGAGTTCCTCCCAAAAAGGCAGCCAAATGGGAGGACAAATGCTGATAGCCAGAGGCTCTGGATACTACACTCTCTTGGCCCACTCAAAAGCAATGAGAATGACTTGAGTCTGATCTTTCCTGATCTTCGGAACTTTGGGTAGAAGAGGAAGAGGTAGTTTCAGGAAGGAGTACAGGCTGAGATCAGCTGGCCTGGCATTTAAAGATCCTGCCAGGTGCTGTAGGTACTGTACAATCAGGGAGATGCCTTGACGACCCAGCCAGTCGCAGAGCCTCCTTGCAGAAGAACTACAACCCCTCTCTGCCGTGCTTGTTGCAGTATTACACAGCAGTAGTGCTGTCAGTGAGAACCTGTACCTGTTCAACCCTGATGGACATAAGGAGGGCTTTTAGTGCCAAGCAAATCACTCGGAACTCCAGCAGGTTGATGTAGAAGTATGTGCCCTACAGAGATCAGTACGCTGAGCTCCACCTCCCCCAGATGGTAACCCCCATCCCAGCAATGATGCATCCATCACAACTGTTAACCATGAGAGGGGTAGGGAGAGAGGTCTATCACCAGTCCAATTACAGTCCTACAGCCACCACTGGAGATCTTTTACAATCTCCTTTGACACATGGATAGAATGAGAGCGGTCGCCTTAGTGCTGAGCACAGAGACTGCATTCCACCACAGAGCCTACATATGTCACCTGGCATAGTTCCCCAGCAGGATGCAGGAGGTCAACAGGTCAAGAAGCCTTGTCAGGATCATAGTCAAAATGACCCAGGCTTATTGAGGTGGAGGAAAGGCTGGAAATAGCATAGTGTCCAGTATGGCACCAACTAAAGGAAGCCTCTGTGAGGGCGTCATGTATGACTTCGGCACATTGATGGAAATTGCCAGTGATGGCAAAAGATTGTTTGTTGTGAATTGGGGGTCCACCCCGTAGAACAAGCAATAGAATAGGCATCGCTCCAACTCACATAAGCCAAACATCTGACATCCGTACTGTATCACACACTTCACTGCATGCCACCCACTCATCACACACCACTTCCATATTTATTTCTACCCATTCCCTCACTTTATATAAACCACCATGTCACCACTAAATCTCACGATTCACCAATGAGGAGTTAAGGGTCATGGTGGATGAAATCATTAGAGTAGAGCCACATATATTTGGAGCCCAAGTCCAGCAGACGACAATCGCTAGGAAAATGGAAATGTGGAATGAATAGTTAACAGAGTGAATTCTGTAGGCAGATAACGGCACACAAGAGACAACATCAGGAAGAGGAACCTCAGGGGGAAGGTCCGTTCCATGTCCGCCAGGCATCAGTTAGCGGTACACAGGACTGGCGGTGGTCCCCCATCTCCTGCCCCACAGTTCACAATATCGGAGGAGAAGGTCTTGGCCATTCTGCATGCTGAGGGCTTAACAAGAATACCTGGCTGATTTCAGTCTGGTAAGTCACAACTACAAAATGTCCCCCCAAATGTATTGTCATGCATGCCCACTGCTCACTTTTACCCACCTACAATGTCATCCCACTTAAAGGCCCAGTGTCTACCTGTCCATAGACCCCTCTATGGCCTTCAACGTTGTAAAGAGACCCACCTGGTGGGATAACATACTAGTAAACAGGGTTTACCTCAGGGATTGACAACACAACAAATCCCAGCAGACACTGTGCTGCTGTCACTAATTGCAGAACACAGTACGCTTGAAAAAATTCACACATTTAACAACTCCACATTGGAGTGTACCAACTTGAGGAGCATTCAAATGGATACTGTGTGGGGAGGACAGGCCATGACAGCAATGCTAAAGCCAGAAGGCACTGGGAATGTCTCTCCACTCAGCCACAACTGTGTACTCACCTACTATGACCTTCCTCCCTCTACTCAGCAACTGAACTGTACTCACCTGAGGGAATCCCATCTGTATACTGTCAAAGACAGCAATGCTAAGGCCAGAAGGCACTGTCTACCCAAAGTAAAATACCTGCCCAATGTACATCTGTACATACATCCTCCCACACCCACTCACAATGTAAATTAACACACCTGAGGGGATTAGTGTGGACAATAAGGACAGCCCAACCTGCAAGCAAAATTACTGACAATGGTACCAAGATGCCTCATCGAAATGCATATGGCAGTATAAAAAAACATAATGCATTGACTACTTGTTCACAAGAATCATATTCAACAACATGGTCCTGGGTCTCCAAGCATGACAGTCTACTAGGTCCCAAGATGAGCTAAGCCACATCATGCCCAGCCACTGGTTTCACTACACTGCTGGAATAATAGGAGTCCATGGATAGTTACCGAAGTACCAAGATACTAACACAGCTTGTAGCAAGGTGACTTGAAATAGCATTTATCATCACCTCAAATGTCAAGTCCATACAGTTGACAGCAGGTGTGCCTCCCACATAAAGGGAGAAAAGCAAAGCCAATGTGTATTTGCCATGTAACAAATTTTACTGTACACTGTTGGAGGTACATGTCACAATACAACCTGTAATATACTGTCCATCAATTCAACAAGTCTATCTTCAATTGAGAACATTGAAATTCCTCCAGAGACTGGCACTTCTCCCCAGATGAAGCCCTCAGTGAGGATACAACTCCTAGATGGGTCGACTTTGAGGACGACGCTGGCCCTTCGGGGGAACCTGGTCAGAGGACATATATGTATGTGTAATTGGCTTTTCCATGATTGGCATATTTGATTTATTAGTAAGTCCCCAGTAAAGCACACTAGAGGTATCCAGGGCCTGTAAATCAAATGCTACTAGTTGGCCTGCAGCACTGATTGTGCCACCCACATAGCCCTGTATACATGGCCCAGACCTGCTACTCTAATGTCTGTGTGCACAGTTTTAAACTGCCAATTCGACCTGGCAAGTGCACCCACTTGCCAGGCCCAAACCTTCCCTTTTTATACATGTAAGGCACTCCTAAGGTAGACCCTAGGTAGCCGCATGGGGAGGGTGCAGTGCATGTAAAAGGTGAGACATGTGCTGATGTGTTTTAAATGTCCTAACAGTGAAATACTGCCAAATTCAGTTTTCACTGTTGCAAGGCCCATCTCTCTCATAGGTTAACATGGGGGCTGCCTTTAAATAACTTTTAAGTGAGTGTAGTGTAGCAGATTGAAATGTAGAGTTTGGTGTCTTTGAACTCACAATTTAAAATACATCTTTAGGGAAGTTGGTTTTCAGATTGCTAGTTTGGAAAATGCCACTTATGAAAGTAGGCATTTTCTTGCTTGAACCATTCAGTGACTCTGTCTGTTTGTGGATTTCCTGTCTGGGTCAAACTGACAGTTGGGCTGTTTGTGAATCTCCTCTAGATAGTGACAAAAGGGAGCTGGGGTGAAGCCTGCATGTCTCGATGAGCCATCTGGGCTTGAGTGGAGGGAGGAATGGTCACTTACACCAGAATGGGATGTGCCTGCCCTCACACCATGCAGTCTCCAACCCCCTGGTCTATGTCTGGGGCCTGGCCTGGGCAAGGCAGGATCCTGTAAACAACAGAGACTTTCCCTCTGATGTTTGACTACTTCAAAGGCAGAAAGGCGTATAAGTATTGAACCCAAACCCCCAGATTTTTAGATTACTTCTGGAATCAAGAGGAAACTCTGCCAAGGAAAAGAGCTGAAGAGCTGGAGAAGGAGTACTGCCCATTTGCCTATGATTGTGCTTTGCTGTTTCGGCCTGCAGTTGATGCTTCTGCCTGAAAAAGGACAAAGACTGGACTTTGTGGCATATTCCCGCTTGTGAAGAATCACCAAGGGCTTGAACTGAGTTGTCTCCTGTTTTGAAGTCTCAGGGCCATCAAATACTTCCTCTGCCAGCACCTGGACTCTCTGCTGAGACTCCTGCCCTGCCAAGTGGTGCCCCATCTACTCCATGGGATCTTGAAAGGTGAAGTTGGCAGAACAAGGAATGATATCCATGCCCAGAACACCGCACTGGGAAATTTTCGACGCACCACCTGCAACACGGCTGAAAAATGATGCGCCACCCACTTGACGGCCAATATCGGTGCTCCACCTGCATCGTGGCTGGGAGATCGATGCATTGCAGCTGGAGAAATGATGCACAACTCTCTTGCGGCTGCTGATAGTGACGCAAATCCTACGCCTGTTGGCAGTCGGATCGCTACAGCCAACATGGCAGTCATGGACCTCCAAAACTCGTAATGAGGCCCTTTGTTTTTTATCATTTATGGTTATCAAACCTATGGTTAAAAGTGGGGGGTATTTTAATTTGTGTTCTAATCCCTTGACCCACTGTATTTGTTAAATGAGACAGATATGTTTTCCATCATTATTCAGCAACCCCCTCCCAGCCCATGGCATTTTCCCATCCATGACCAAAGATGTGCATTGCAGTATTCCCATAACAGATTTATTTTACGCCTGTTCAGATTTTTCCCTTTAGAGTTTCGCTATACAGGGACTCAATAAGCCAAAGATTATGCACATGGTGAATTGATTACCAGTGATGCCCCTCTATTCTTCTGTAGCAAAAGCTCTACCTACTTGCCAAATCTGTCTGCCTTTCTCTGCCTTTCTCTGCAGTAGAGTAAGTCAAGTTTCCTTACCTTACTGCCCAGCAAATTAATTTGTTAGAAGGAATTTGTGATGGTGGGCGAGACCAGTGAATACAGTGGGGCTAGTAAGTGCCTGATTTGATTCCAAGTTTGTCGTAAGGGATTCTCTGTGACAAATGTGCCAAATCCGATCTATATAGCCCATTCATTTCCCTGTAGTGCAGTGCATCACTTTCCCTACTGTCTATTTACGGCAGACAGGATAAATATGCCTACATTTTATACATGACATGTGTGACATATCTTATTTATTTATCTGCCTCTTTGGAGTCAGGGAAGAAACTAGGGCCCTGATTTATACTTTTTGAAGCAAAACTGCATTAATGCAGTTTTGCGTCAAAAAGGTTAACGCTGACTAGGGGCATTTTTCCCCTGTTAACCATTGCACCTTGTCATGAGGCAAAATGACATTAACTGAGGAAAAATTACTCTAATCCAGTTTACGACATGGAAACACATTGCAAAGCGGAAACGCACCATTGTTGCCTGCAATAGCATCAAAAAGAGAGGCAAACAGTTCAAAGGAGCTCCAAAGTGGATCCCAGAAGCCAGGAGGGCCCCCAGGGAGACCCCAGTCAACCAGGAACCAGCCAGCAGGACACAGACAAGACTGGGTTTTGTGGGCTGGTCCTTTTTTAGGAATAGTTGGGTATGAAGCATCTGTAATGTCAATATGATACCCAAGATATGCAATGGCCTCTTTAGCTAGATTACATTTCTCTGGATTTGCGGTTAAACCTGCTTCCACTAGCGTATGGAAAACTTTAGATAGATGGCGTAAATGTTCTTCGTATGTTTCACTATAAAAAACAATGTTGTCTAAATAGGTGGCAACATAACCTACATGAGGTCATAACAGTCTATCCATAAAGCATTGGATAGTAGCCAGAGCCCCATGTAGACCGAATGGGAGTACAGTAAATTCATATAACACTGAGGACGTAGAAAAAGTTGTTTTCTCCTTATCTTGGGGATTTAATGGTATTTGCCAGTATCCTTTTGTCAGGTCCAATGTGAGCATATATCGGGCTTTACCCAGTTCTTCGATTAACTCATCCACTCTTGGTATTGGATAAGCATCAAAATCTGACAAGTTGTTTAATTGTTGAAAAATCAATACAAAATCGAACTGTCCCATTAGGTTTGGGAACCAATACTACTGGGAAGCACCAAGGACTTATGGAGGGCTCAATGATATGCATTCGTAGCATATTTTGTACTTCTTGTTCAACCACTTTCCTACGGGCGTCAGGAATACGATAAGGTCTAAGACAGACAACCTTCCCTTCTTTGGCATTACTCTTGTGTTGTATCAAAGGAGTTGTTCCAGGAGTCAAAGAAATAGTTTTTGATTCTGAGATAAATCCTCTAATAGTTGTTTTAATTGGTCATTAGATCTATTGGGATTAATATGAGGAAGCCATTCACTCGAGTTAACTGGTTGTGGACACAAATTTATTTCTTGAGTTTTCACCTTATTTACGAAATACCCAGTGACTATATTTGGGGATGGGGTATCACTTTCTTCCCATTTCTTTAGTAAATTGATGAGGTAGATTTGTGTTTTCCTAGGTGTTTCTGAAATTTGTAGTGAGTAGGTAACGGGGATTACTTGTTCTAATACTCTGTATGGTCCTTGTCATTTAGTCAATAATTTATTTTCAGAGCTAGGCAAAAGCACTAGTACCTTCTCCCCGACCTTTATGTTTCTTAAGGTAGTCCCTCGATTGTAATATTTCTTTTGTCTATCTTGGGCCTCCTCTAAGTGGACTCTGACATCATCCAATACTGTTTGAATCTGATCTTTTAGTTGTTGGGCATATTCAAGAATATCCTTATAATCTGTTGCCTTCTCCTCCCATCTCTCGGATACCATGTCTAATAGAGTTCGGGGTTGACGGCCAAAAACTAACTCAAATGGACTATGGCCGGTTGAGGATTAGACGTGAGTTCGTATGGCATTTAGCACTAAAGGAAGCTTTTTATCCCAATCTCGTCCAGAGTCAGATATGGTCTTTTTTAGTAGTGTTTTAATGGTCTGATTATATCTCTCTACCCACCCATCTGTTTGTGGGTGATAGACAGATGTGCGAATGTGTTTCGCTCCCAATAGTTGACATATGTGGGTCATTAACCAAGACATAAATGGAGTGCCTTGATCTGTTAACAATTCTCTTGGAAAACCAACCAGAGAAAAAAAAAACAATCATGGCATGTACCACACTTTTGGTTGTCATGCTGGAAAGAGGAATGGCCTCTGGATACCGTGTTGTGTAATCCACTAGAACAAGAATATACATACATGCTCTAGAGGAAGGGGTTAAGGGTCCTACTAAATCCATACTGACCATGGAAAAGGGATATCAATAACTGGCAATGGGTATAGGGGAGCTCTTTTAACTGCTCCAGGGTTGACCACTTCACACTTTGGACATTGTACAAAACATTCAAGTGTGTCTGAAAATATCCCAGGCCAAAATAATTGCCTGAATAGGTACCTCTGTTTTCTCCCTCCGATAATGTCCTCCCCCTACTTGAGCATGGGCTAAATGTAATACTTGTGTGTGATAGGAGTTGGGTACCACTAATTGGGTTTTTTCCAGATTATTTTGTTGCACAACCCTATACAATAAACCATTCTGAATAAGGAAATATGGACCCACCTGTCCAGTTTTCTCAGTACCTGCAGAGGCCAAAGCATGTTGTAAAGTGGGATCATCTCTCTGACTAACCTGGAAAGGTGGTAGGGTTGCCAGACCGGGTTTATCTGTCGGTGTAAAAGGGAGAAAATCAGAGTTATTAATCATATGGTACAATTTCTTTTGTTCCCTTTTTTCAGTTCTACTTAGTTTTGTTTTCTCCTTACCCGAACTAATAAGAGTCTGGGCAAATGGTGCTTCTGGTCACCAAGGATCTGTTTTGGGCGTATGTTGTCTAATGTTTCAGGAAAATCAATGTATTCTGTTCCTATGATAATCTCTTCCATTAGATGTGGTATTATACCTACTAAGAGAGATTCTTCTCGTCCCCTCCATTCTATTTGAATTTCAGCTAATGGATAGTGCCTCATGTCTCCATGGATACAGCAAATTGAGACAAATTCATCTACTCTTGTTTGTTCCTTTGATACTAAGTCTGCAGTAATCACCCAGAGTCCACCAATAGTCTAGTATGCTTCTTGTTTACTAGGATTTCTTTCATATACTGGGATATCCCTCGGGCTGTACAAAGTACCCTTCCTCTGGTAACACCTATTTCCATTGGTTCTGGTTTGGATAATTTGTGGGGACAATTGCGGGCGATATGTCCCCACTCCGCACAGCTATAACTTTGGGGTAAATAGGTTCTTTGTCTGGTATTCGAGCAATAGGGGAATCCTCAGAATTTCTCATTAGTCGCGGTTTGGAAGAGAGGATAGCGGTTCTTCCTCCTGTGATCTGTCCTTTTTGGGGACTTATTCTAAAGTCCAGAGCTCTGTGAATCGCACAGGCTAAGTCTATGGCTGTGGTCGTAGTTATATTGGGGTGTTGTTTAATTCAGTTGCGAGTTTGTAGGGTAGGGCTTCTAAAAACCTTTCTAATAGTATCACGTGTATAACTTCCTCTCTATTTGTACCAATCTGACTCAATAATTTTAACCCTAAATCCTGTACCCTGTAATAAAGAGCTTGGGGGTTCTCCATGGGAATCCACTTTGTCTTCCCACATTTTATATCGTAATATTACGTATCAAACCCCACCCTTTCTAAAATAGCCTTCTTTATCTCTACATATAGTGTTGTACCTCTGGGATTTACAGCCTGGTAGGCAGCTTGTAATGTTCCTGCCAGTAGGGGTGCTACATATTGACCCCATCCGCCTTGTGGCCAGTTTGTCGACAAAGCGACCCTTTCAAAATTTGTGAAAAAAGCATTGGGGTCTTTCCCTTCTTGAAACTTTTGTAGTACGGAACTGGGTACGTAAGAATGAACTCTGATGGTAGCAATAGTGTCAGTTAATTTTTTAAAGCTGTTTCGTGCACCAAGTGATTATCGGCAATATTGTATGTGTCTTTGTCCTTCTGTGACTTGATTGATCATATCTTCAAGGGAGGGCTTTGTCTCCATATTCCCGATTAATTTGTAGAAATAAAATCTCACTTCTGACACCAATATGTTATGGGTATGTTAGGGCATATCGTTACTTGGGATATCACTATCAAAGAAACTGACAGATTACTCCTTATTTAGGAATGAGAACGTGATTTCTTTTTCTTTTCTTTTTATATATATTCCTAATCTTTTTCTTTTCTTTTCTCTTCTTCCCTCTCTCTCTCTCTCTCTCTTTCTCGTAGTTTTTTTCCGTGACTTTTAGTAAGATCTTGTTATTTCTTTTTCTTCATAGGTATGTCTCTGTTTCCGGATTCATAGTTTCCCCAGAAGGATGGACCCAACTGGAAAAGGAAGAAATAGGAATGGATAGGTAAGTATTTTAACGTTTGATGTTGGCTAGTAACACCTGGTGGGAGGGGGTAGGGAAAAGGAAGAAGCAGGAATCAGTGAGGGACTGTGCCTAAAAATGCACATTTAGTGAATATTCTTTAGTTTCATTTGGGTGGCAAGGTGCTCTAGTGTGTAGCGTGCCATTTAGGAAGTGAGAAAACTGAATAAATAAAGAAAATGATAAAATAAATAGTGTTTACTTTCTCCTTTCTATTATCTGTTTTCTGGCAAATCCTTTAGAACATTTGTATATTCCTCTTGTGTCCCTCCTCTCTCATACGCCTTTCCCCACTCTCCCTTTCTGCTTCCAAAAATATGTACTCAGGTTTATTATACTGGCCCGTCTCTGCATTAGCCACGTCCCTCCTGGGAGGTGGCGGGTAGTTTCGGCGTCTTTGGGCGTCTGCACCTCTGCGGCTGGGGACTTCACTTCCCAAGCCCTTTCTGCCCCGCTGGGACCTTCGTTGCTCTCCTTTGTCCTCTCGGCGTCCTCCTCCTTTTCAGACTCCCCCGACTCAGCATTTTCCTTCCTTATCCTTGTTCCGTTCGCGTCTTCTTCTGTCGTCCTCCTTTCACCTCTCCTTGTTGCCTTCTCCTCATCCCTCGTCGCACCGCAACAACCCTCCTCTTCTGGGTTAGCATGCGAGTTCTAACGTGGTCGGTTTTTGGAGTGCCCCCGGGGCACTCTTCTGTCGGCCCCACTTACACAGTGGGGCCGATGTAACAGCAACCCTGTTACAATGATCTTGCAAACCATTTCTGGGGCCTATAGGAGGCTGCCTCCTGTGATGTCCAGGCACCTGAATCTGGACTTCAGGATGCCAAATGTCTTCTCCACAATGGTCCGTGTCCTTCGATGTCCCTTATTATATGCACGCTCTACTGCTGGTGGTTGTGAAATGGGGTCATTATCCATGGCTGTATGCCATAACCCAGATCCGCTGCAAAAGATTACAGGAGTAAGTCCTTGTGAGGGATTGCAAGATGTAAGCCATGTAGCATGGCAGTTGATATTAGGATCTGGTTTGGCTCATGTATATTTGTGTTTTGATGTGAAGTCCTAACCTTGTTTGATCTTTCCTCAGCACTATGTTGTTGGACATGACAATCTTGTGTATGGGTCAAGGACCTGGAACACTTGATTTGGATTCCACATTGAAAGTTATTCTGTATGTACTATGCATTTTGTAGTGCACTTTTGTATCAGTGTGGTATCAGTAGAGGGGACATGACACGACCTGACAACACAATGGGGTCAGATGTGGTGGCAACATGGTGGCACTACAGTACAGGGATCTGCCATCCCTTTTGACATGTGTCATTGCAGATGAGGTATGACACTTAATTTTTTTACGTAAACGCAGCGCTAACTTTTCATAAATCAGGCCCTTAGGGCCTATGAAATTGATTAGTGTGACTGCACAACATGTCTCCTAAATTGGCTGCTGTGACCTGCAACATTTCAACAATGCACGAATGCCCCATGTGTGACATGTTACTTGGCAACCCTTTGTTGTCCCCTGCACTAGTTGCACATGTGTAGCCATGCACCAACGCTACTTATTCTACACAATGGTACACCGCCCTGGACATCTGCTTTTTTGATGGCCAATTGGCTCTTTCTGTGTGTGCAGCCGTGTGCAGCATGCATTTGTGCCGCATTCATCTGAGTTCATAGCACCGTCTACCTCCTATTTGCAAACTGCATACTGCACCCCTGGGGTGGTATTTTTTTTGTTGGCACTTCCTCAGGCCTTAGGGACAGCAACATGTGAGTCTGCACCTTCATGCTATGTATCTTGTAGTGACAGACCTGCAGCGAGAAACATTGCACACCCCTTCCAAGCTTCAAGCAGCATGGGAGGGTGGCCAATTTAGAATATGGCGTAACCCCTTCGCTGCCAGGCCTTTTCCCCCTCCTATGCCAGGCCTTTTTTTTGCCTATTTGGGGCAGTTCGCGCTTAGGCCCTCATAACTTTTTGTCCACATAAGCTAACCAAGCCAAATTTGCGTCCTTTTTTTCCAACATCCTAGGGATTCTAGAGGTACCCAGACTTTGTGGGTTCCCCTGAAGGAGGCCAAGAAATTGGCCAAAATACAGGGAAAATTTCATTTTTTTTCAAAAAAATTGGAAAAAGTGGTTGCAGAAGAAGGCTTGTGGTTTTTCCCCTGAAAATGGCATCAACAAAGGGTTTGTGGTGCTAAACTCAGCAGCTTCCCAGCTTTCAGGAACAGGCAGACTTGAATCAGAAAACCCAATTTTTCAACACAATTTTGGCATTTTACTGGGACATACCCCATTTTTGCAATTTTTTGTGCTTTCAGCCTCCTTCCAGTCAGTGACAGAAATGGGGATGAAACCAATGCTGGATCCCAGAAACCTAAACATTTCTGAAAAGTAGACAAAATTCTGAATTCAGCAAGGGGTCATTTGTGTAGATCCTACAAGGGTTTCCTACAGAAAATAACAACTGAAAAAGACAAATATTGAAATTGAGGTGAAAAAAACATAAATGTTTCTATACGTTTTACTCTGTAACTTTTCCCTGCAATGTCAGATTATCGAAAGCAATATACCGTTACGTCTGCTGGACTCCTCTGGTTGCGGGGATATATAGGGCTTGTAGGTTCATCAAGAACCCTAGGTATCCAGAGCCAATAAATGAGCTGCACCCTGCAGTGCGTTTTCATTCTATACCGGGTATGCAGCAATTCATTTGCTGAAATATAAAGAGTAAAAAATTGCTATCAAGAAAACCTTTGTATTTCCAAAAAGGGAACAAGATAAGGTGTTGAGGAGCAGTGGTTATTTGCACATCTCTGAATTCCGGGGTGACCATACTAGCATGTGAATTACAGGGCATTTCTCAAATAGATGTCTTTTTTACACACTCTCCTATATTTGGAAGGAAAAAATTTAGAGAAAGACAAGGGGCAATAACACATGTTTTGCTAATCTATGTTCCCCCAAGTCTCCCGCTAAAAATGATACCTCACTTGTGTGGGTAGGCCTAGCGCCCGCGACAGGAAACGCCCCAAAGCGCAACGTGGACACATCCAAATTTTTTGACGAAAACAGAGGTTTTTTTGCGAAGTGCCTACCTGTAGATTTTGGCCTCTAGCTCAGCCAGCACCTAGGGAAACCTACCAAACCTGTGCATTTCTGAAAACTAGAGACCTAGGGGAATCCAAGGAGGGGTGACTTGCGGGGCTCGGACCAGGTTCTGTTACCCAGAATCCTTTGCAAACCTCACAATTTGGCCAAAAAAACTAATGTTCCTCACATTTCTGTGGCAGAAAGTTCTGGAATCTGAGAGCAGCCACAAATTTCCTTCCACCCAGCGTTCCCTCGAGTCTCCTGATAAAAATGATACCTCACTTGTGTGGGTAGGCCTTGTGCCAGCGACAGGAAACGCCCCAAAGCGCAACGTGGACACATCCACATTTTTGAAAGAAAACAGAGGTGTTTTTTGCGAAGTGCCTACCTGTAAATTTTGGCCTCTAGCTCAGCCGGCACCTAGGGAAACCTACCAAACCTGTGCATTTCTGAAAACTAGAGACCTAGGGGAATCTAAGGAGGGGTGACTTGCGGGGCTCGAACCAGGTTCTGTTACCCAGAATCCTTTGCAAACCTCAAAATTTGGCTAAAAAAACACATGTTCCTCACATTTCTGTGGCAGAAAGTTCTGGAATCTGAGAGGAGCCACAAATTTCCTTCTACCAGCGTTCCCCCAAGTCTCCCGATAAAAATGATACCTCACTTGTGTGGGTAGGCCTAGCGCCCGCGACAGGAAACGCCCCAAAGCGCAATGTGGACACATCCAAATTTTTGGAAGAAAACAGAGGTGTTTTTTGCGAAGTGCCTACCTGTAGATTTTGGCCTCTAGCTCAGCCGGCACCTAGGGAAACATACCAAACCTGTGCATTTCTGAAAACTAGAGACCTAGGGGAATCCAAGATGGGGTGACTTGCGGGGCTCAGACCAGGTTCTGTTCCCCAGAATCCTTTGCAAACCTCAAAATTTGGCTAAAAAAACACATGTTCCTCACATTTCTGTGGCAGAAAGTTCTGGAATCTGAGAGGAGCCACAAATTTCCTTCCACCCAGCGTTCCCCCAAGTCTCCCGATAAAAATGATACCTCACTTGTGTGGGTAGGCCTAGCGCCCGCGACAGGAAACGCCCCAAAGCACAACGTGGACACATCCAAATTTTTGGAAGAAAACAGAGGTGTTTTTTGCGAAGTGCCTACCTGTAGATTTTGGCCTCTAGCTCAGCAGGCACCAAGGGAAACCTACCACACCTGTGCATTTCTGAAAGCTAGAGACCTAGGGGAATCTAAGGAGGGGTGACTTGCGCGGCTCGGACCAGGTTCTGTTACCCAGAATCCTTTGCAAACCTCAAAATTTGGCTAAAAAAACACATGTTCCTCACATTTCTATGGCAGAAAGTTCTGGAATCTGAGAGGAGCCACAAATTTCCTTTCACCCAGCGTTCCCCCAAGTCTCCCGATAAAAATGATACCTCACTTGTGTGGGTAGGCCTAGCGCCCGCGACAGGAAACGCCCCAAAGCGCAACGTGGACACATCCAAATTTTTTGAAGAAAACAGAGGTGTTTTTTGCGAAGTGCCTACCTGTAGATTGTGGCCTCTAGCTCAGCCGGCACCTAGGGAAACCTACCAATCCTGTGCATTTCTGAAAACTAGAGACCTAGGGAAATCCAAGATGGGGTGACTTGCGGGGCTCAGACCAGGTTCTGTTACCCAGAATCCTTTGCAAACCTCAAAATTTGGCTAAAAAAACACATGTTCCGCACATTTCTGTGGCAGAAAGTTCTGGAATCTGAGAGGAGCCACAAATTTCCTTCCACCCAGCGTTCCCCCAAGTCTCCCGATAAAAATGATACCTCACTTGTGTGGGTAGGCCTAGCGCCCGCGACAGGAAACGCCCCAAAGCGCAACGTGGACACATCCAAATTTTTGGAAGAAAACAGAGGTGTTTTTTGCGAAGTGCCTACCTGTAGATTTTGGCCTCTAGCTCAGCAGGCACCTAGGGAAACCTACCACACCTGTGCATTTCTGAAAACTAGAGACCTAGGGGAATCTAAGGAGGGGTGACTTGCGGGGCTCGGACCAGGTTCTGTTACCCAGAATCCTTTGCAAACCTCAAAATTTGGCTAAAAAAACACATGTTCCTCACATTTCTATGGCAGAAAGTTCTGGAATCTGAGAGGAGCCACAAATTTCCTTCCACCCAGCGTTCCCCCAAGTCTCCCGATAAAAATGATACCTCACTTGTGTGGGTAGGCCTAGCGCCCGCGACAGGAAACGCCCCAAAGCGCAACGTGGACACATCCAAATTTTTTGAAGAAAACAAAGGTGTTTTTTGCGAAGTGCCTACATGTAGATTTTGGCCTCTAGCTCAGCCGGCAGCTAGGGAAACCTACCAAACCTGTGCATTTCTGAAAACTAGAGACCTAGGGAAATCCAAGATGGGGTGACTTGCGGGGCTCGGACTAGGTTCTGTTACCCAGAATCCTATGCAAACCTCAAAATGTGGCTAAAAAAACACATGTTCCTCACATTTCTGTGGCAGAAAGTTCTTGATTCTGAGAAGAGCCACAAATTTCCTTCCACCCAGCGTTCCCCCAAGTCTCCCGATAAAAATGATACCTCACTTGTGTGGGTAGGCCTAGCGCCCGCGACAGGAAACGCCCCAAAGCGCAATGTGGACACATCCAAATTTTTGGAAGAAAACAGAGGTGTTTTTTGCGAAGTGCCTACCTGTAGATTTTGGCCTCTAGCTCAGCCGGCACCTAGGGAAACCTACCAAACCTGTGCATTTCTGAAAACTAGAGACCTAGGGGAATCCAAGATGGGGTGACTTGCGGGGCTCAGACCAGGTTCTGTTCCCCAGAATCCTTTGCAAACCTCAAAATTTGGCTAAAAAAACACATGTTCCTCACATTTCTGTGGCAGAAAGTTCTGGAATCTGAGAGGAGCCACAAATTTCCTTCCACCCAGCGTTCCCCCAAGTCTCCCGATAAAAATGATACCTCACTTGTGTGGGTAGGCCTAGCGCCCGCGACAGGAAACGCCCCAAAGCACAACGTGGACACATCCAAATTTTTGGTAGAAAACAGAGGTGTTTTTTGCGAAGTGCCTACCTGTAGATTTTGGCCTCTAGCTCAGCAGGCACCAAGGGAAACCTACCACACCTGTGCATTTCTGAAAACTAGAGACCTAGGGGAATCTAAGGAGGGGTGACTTGCGGGGCTCGGACCAGGTTCTGTTACCCAGAATCCTTTGCAAACCTCAAAATTTGGCTAAAAAAACACATGTTCCTCACATTTCTATGGCAGAAAGTTCTGGAATCTGAGAGGAGCCACAAATTTCCTTCCACCCAGCGTTCCCCCAAGTCTCCCGATAAGAATGATACCTCACTTGTGTGGGTAGGCCTAGCGCCCGCGACAGGAAACGCCCCAAAGCGCAACGTGGACACATCCCAATTTTTTGAAGAAAACAGAGGTGTTTTTTGCGAAGTGCCTACCTGTAGATTGTGGCCTCTAGCTCAGCCGGCACCTAGGGAAACCTACCAAACCTGTGCATTTCTGAAAACTAGAGACCTAGGGGAATCCAAAATGGGGTGACTTGCGGGGCTCGGACCAGGTTCTGTTACCCAGAATCCTTTGCAAACCTCAAAATTTGGCTAAAAAAACACATGTTCCTCACATTTCTGTGGCAAAAAGTTCTGGAATCTGAGACGAGCCACAAATTTCCTTCCACTCAGCGTTCCCCGAAGTCTCCCGATAAAAATGATACCTCACTTGTGTGGGTAGGCCTAGCGCCCGCGACAGGAAACGCCCCAAAGCGCAACGTGGACACATCCAATTTTTTGGAAGAAAACAGAGGTGATTTTTGCGAAGTGCCTACCTGTAGATTTTGGCCTCTAGCTCAGGCGGCACCTAGGGAAACCTACCAAACCTGTGCATTTCTGAAAACTAGAGACCAAGGGGAATCCAAGATGGGGTGACTTGCGGGGCTCGGACCAGGTTCTGTTACCCAGAATCCTTTGCAAACCTCACAATTTGGCTAAAAAAACACATGTTCCTCACATTTCTGTGGCAGAAAGTTCTGGAATCTGAGAGGAGGCATAAATTTCCTTCCACCCAGCGTTCCCCCAAGTCTCCCGATAAAAATGATACCTCACTTGTGTGGGTAGGACTAGCGCCCACGAAAGGAAAGGGCCCAAAACACAACGTGGACACATCACATTTTGTTATAAAAAGTAGTGCCTACCTGTGGATTTTGGCCTGTAGCTCAGCCGGCACCTGGGGAAACCTAGCAAACCAGCGCATTTTTGAAAACTAGAAACCCAGCGGAATCCAAGATGGGGTGACTTGCGGGGCTCTGACCAGGTTATGTTACCCAGAATCCTTTGCAAACATCAAAATTTGGCCCAAAAAACACTTTTTCCTCTCATTTCGGTGACAGAAAGTTCTGGAATCTGAGAGGAGCCACAAATTTCCTTCCACCCAGCTTTCCCCTAAGTCTCTCGATAAAAATGGTACCTCACTTCTGTGGGTAGGCCTAGCGCCCACGAAAGGAAATGGCCCAAAACACAACGTGGACACAACATATTTTTTCACAGAAAACAGAGGTGTTTTTTGCAAGGTGCCTACCTGTGGAGTTTGGCCTGTAGCTCAGCCGGCCCGGGGGGGGGGGCAGAAATGCCCTAAAATAAATTTGCCCCCCCCCGGGAGTGACCCTTGCCTAAGGGGTCGCTCCCCCTACGTGACATTGGCGCCAAAAAACAAATCCCCGGTGCCTAGTAGTTTCTGCCCCCTTGGGGGCAGATTGACCTAAACTCTGCCAATCTGCCCCCAGGGGGGCAGAAATGGTCTAAATATAATTTGCCCCCCTGGGGAGCGACCCTTGCCTGATGGGTCGCTCCCCATCTCTAAAAAAACAAACAAACAAAAAAACAAACAAAAAAAAATTTGCCTTTTGAAACCCTCGGAGAGACTTCAAAGGGAAGGAAATGCTTTTCCTTCCCTTTGAAGCCCCTCCGGGCCTCCCTGAGTGATTGAAAAAGAGATGCTTTTGCATTTCTCTTTCAATCGCGCTGGAAGCAGAGCTTCCAGCGCGATGGGGGAGGCCCCTGTGACAAATCAGCGCGCGCTCGTGCGCTGACATCACAGGGGGGGTGAGGGGGGTCGGGGTGGAAGGGGAAGGTCTTCCCCTTCCATCCCCGCCTTGGGGGGGAGGGGGGTGCACGGGGGGCGCGCTAGCGCGCCCCCAAGTTCCCCTGTGCCATGGACGAGATGATCTCGTCCAAGGCACAGGGGAACTGTAGCCTTGGACGAGACCATCTCGCCCAAGGCACAGAACAGGTTAAAGTAATGTAGAGATGGTCATCTGCCAAGATGTACATACAGCGCAGGCCATGACTATGAAACTGTGGGCTATAACATTGCTCCCTTGGTGTACCAGAGTGGCAGCTAATGTTTGTGTCAGCCATGAGGTGTCCAAGGGTGTGTATCCCATTGTCACTGGATGATCAACATAACTAGCAGTCTCTCTCCTATCTTCCAAAACAATACTGTGCATTTCTACTGTCAACACATGCACAGTGCAGGCTATGGGAAGTAGCTCAGCTACTTGGCAAATGTGTCCCTTGGTGCAGTACATGTGAGGTCAGTGATGTCCTGATGTCTCCTACTGGGCCCCATTTTGACATCCATAATCTGCACTGTCTGACTGTGTCTGTGCCCCCTGTTAGGCCATTTCTTATATCTGGTCCAGACTTGATGGTGTTGTGAGTCAGTGAGTGTTGCATGTGAGGTTGCACTACAGTGACTGTGGTTCTAACACATCTAGCACATGGTATGTGTTGGTGATTGATCTTGTATTCCTATGTGTGTTAGCCACTGCATCAGACAATTGTCTCTGCACACTACAGGTAAGTTAGGTATGTGTTGATGAGATGCAGTAGGTATTGGCTCAAGTTGTGTGGTATCTGATATTTGTTCTGGCAGTGATTAGCACAACATGACTCAAGAAATCTGTGCCTATTTGAAAGTTACATGACATGGGCATGGTGCATGCCCTTGACGTGTCTGTGCTATTGTTTGTTTGGTGTAGTGTGTGTGATGTGTACATAGTGGGCAACCTAAGGCCACTTGTAGTGGTCGGTGTAGTTCTGTTTTCAAAGGGTACATGTCTGCACCTATCCCTCCTGTGGTGTCCCTGTCAAGTTGTGGGTGTGTTACGTACATGTGGGTGTGTGTATTGGTGTTGTGCACTGATTGTGCTGTACTGCAGCATGTTGCATATGTGTTATCACCTGCACATGTGAGTTACCCGGGCCATATGTTACTGTAGTGGTGTATGTCTTGTGTAACCGACAGGGTTTGGGTGTTGTGTGTACATTGCAAGTAGGCAATTTCCAAATTTTCCATGCTGGAGCTGTTCATTGATTGTACTGTGCTGGAATATGTAGGCATCATGGACTCTTCTGGGATACTTGGCCAGAATGTTTATGAATATTTATGAATAATCCGCGGTGGTCCACTATGCCCTGAACAGTAATGGAATGCGTGTGCATGTGATTCCGGTATAAGTGCTCTGTTGCTGCAGGTGGTACGAGCCAGACATGGGTGCAGTCCATTGCACCGAGCACATGCGGGAAGCTATGGATTTGATAGAATCCCTGTTTGTTCTCCTGCTGCTTTTGCTGGGTGTTGAGGAATCTGATGTGGTGGGATGTCAGGGAGATGATGGCATCTAAGACCGGTGGCAGGAATGCAGAGAATGGCGGCTGTGATACACCACCAACCAGTGCACCTTTTGTTTGGAATGACCCACTTGCCAGCATGTGCAGGACAGCAAGCAGCTTTGTTATAGGTGGTATGTTGTGTGTGGTCTGCAGGCTGGCTGCAATTTGCAGCTCAATGTGGTGCAGCAGGTGTTATTATGGCTTGCCGGTTCAGTCTATAAGTCCTAATGATATCCAGGTCTCTGAGGCCAAGGAGGGTTGTCGTGGTTCTGAAAGCCCTCTCCTGCCTTCTGCATTGCATTTGTGGGCTGCGTTGTGGTAGTGGTGATTGCTGGAGTTGTTGCTGTCCTCTGCGCTGTCTAGCAAGCTGTATCAATATCACCTCCTTCTTCTCCTGTGGATTGTGTAATTTTTTGGGTCCGCTTCCCACCAGTGCGTCTTTTTTGCCTGGGTGGATAAATATGGTGCTAGGGTGTTTGAGTCATTTTTTGGACAGGAATGCATACCCTGCATCTCATTGATGCAAGGATGTTTCAGCCATCCAAAAAATGATGTTAATGCCATTATTTTGACGCTAGACGGGCCAACTTTGGCCGCCCAACCACCACATTACAACCCTGGTGGTGGGACCGCCAAGGGACTGCCATCCCAGCCAGGAATATTGATCCTGATGGTATGACGGTGGTCTGAGTTTTACTCAGTCAGGGAGGCACTGAACTCAGTGCCTCCTGGCTGATTGTAACTCCCCCCACTGCCATCTTTTTCCATGGTGATCTGACTGCCACAGAAAGGCTGGTAGTAAGGGTGTGCTAGGGCCCCCCCCTGCCCAGCACAACCAGATTTGCAGACAGCACACATTCTCAGGGTGTTGGTCAGCTCCATCTATGCTACGGTATAGGAGTCAGCTCCCTTAAGGGAGTTGAGTCCCATAACGTAGCACTGTTCCTGCTGGACGGACCAGTGGGAATGCTACTTTACAGTTTTCCCGCCAGTCAGCCCAGTGGGAACATTGTAATAGGGCAGGGGGAGAAGCCACCACCGATATGATGGTGGTATCCTCCCGGCGACCGCCAATGTTGTAATGAGACCCCTAGTGGAAGGTATTTGGAGGACAGCAGGGCCATTGGAATTAAAGATAGATAATTGTCAGCTACAGTTGTCCCAGCCTCAGACAGTAGCAATGTACTCAAAGCGCTGGCTAGGGTGCCTCCAATAATTTGGTACAACAACTTGTACTCCATGATGCATAATGCCTTACTCATCATAAAAGAAAGGTAATTCATTTTTTCCGCTAAATGTGTCTGTTTAGTTACTAGAAAATCCTTTAAATGAAAAAAAAATGAATTCACTGTTTTTTCAATCTGGTGGTATTCTGCCTTAATTCTTTTCTACCAGATAGTAAGTGATTTGTATGTGAGGCATGTGTGGGTAAACTAATAAAAAAATGGGCTTGTGACCCTCCTAATCATAATCACATCAAATTCCAATGTCCCTAGGGGACCAGCAATGTAGTGCTGTTGTGCCACCCGCTACCTGCTTTTGAAGAAGTATTTGTTCAGAACATTGTTTACAATGTGTCTTTTTCTTGTATTCTTCTTTTTCTTGATATAGCTGCTCCTGCTTGACAACCACCACCAATCAGGTAGGAAATTTCAGCCCGTCTGCAGCAGCATAGACTGGGGAACATCGAGGCTGAATACCAGTGGCTGGTTAAAAGGCCAAAACAGCTGCCTCCGACACAAGACCCAGCAGAGCAGCATGCTAGCCCCAGCCTCCTGGCCAGCACATCGCCGACAACGATGCCAGCAGTCAGGGTCCTTGACTGCACCAGCTGCCATACCTTCCCGCTACAACAGGGCATTGCTTAACCGCATCCTGCAGCGGATGGACCACATAGAGAGCCTGCTCGCCAGCATTGAGCAGAGCCTGGAACAGCTCCAAACCCATTTTGATAGTGCCCTCTTCTGATGCTGTTTTAAAATTTTGTTTGTTTTGGTGGGAGGGACTTGTTGTGGGTGGAGAAGGTGGGGAAGGAGTTGGGATGGACTTTTGACTTTTCTTTGGTCTTTTTGGGGATGGGTTATTATTTGTTTGGGGAGAAGAGTGGGTCAATTGTGATGGAGAGGGAGGGTTTTCTATTTGTAAATAATTAAAGGATGTTTTGGTGTTTTAGTTTGCACTGTTGTCTTTTAGTGTAGCCTGTTTTCTTAATCTGCTAAAACAGTGTATGTCATTTACTTATACCCTTGCTCTATTGCCCTCTGCAACTATTTATTGACCACTAGGGGATGACTGCCATTACCTATTTTGTTTATTTTGCCTGCAAAAACCTAGTACACACAAACAACATCTTCTTCAGTAGGAGTTAATTACTAACTAAACAAGTTCACTTCAATCCATAATTCTTCTATCTGAATAGATGAAGCAAGGGAGTCTTCTTACTGTAGGGTTTATCCTAAGGTGGCACCTTAAGGGGGTGGTAGTAGTAGGTAGGTAGTAGTAGCAGCAGACTACCACGGTAACAGGGAAGACAGAAGGTGCCACTCCCACCTATGCAAACTCCAACTGCAAGATTAATCAAAGGGCTATCCGTCACTGTCAACTAGATTAAAAAGAAACAGAGAGTTAGTGGGTTATATATGATAACTTTAGGAAGACTGAGACCAGACTACCATAATTATATCATTAGGCATACAACAACGAAGACCTGATATGATAATATAATCTAGTAATTTCAATTTCTTTGGAGCAATGGTGGGGAGCCATAAAACTAAACTTAGGAAATTAAATCATGAGGTCAGGAGAAGAGGGCTTAGACTCAGAAGTGGTTCGACCAGCTCTTTTATGGAACACATACACAAGGCATGAATGACCATGTTGACGGGGCCGGTGTGGAATATTACTCAAGTATTAGAAGGTTAGAAGTTCATTCAGTGAGATGGTGTTGCTTTCACCACATGCCCCAGCAAGCGTGTAATTCATTTATGCTGTACAATTAAGTCACACCTCAATAAATCACACAGCCCGGGGGAAGAGGGTTAAGGGCTCAATGAATAGATGGGAAAGGGGATTTGGGGAAAGGTGTGACAACGATAACCACTACACAAAAGAAACCATGACAATATTCATTGGAGCTCTGAGCAGCACACCATCATCAATCTGTTGTGGAAGGAAATTATTGGATACTTATGACACAGCTCAGTTAAAAACATTTAAAACAGTTATTCTGCCCCTGAGAAACCCCAGATAGTATATCCTAAATGTTATGTCTTCTATTTTTAAAATATACAGATTATGGAAGATTGAATTTAACCCACCCATTTTTAAGAATTGTGATTGTTAAAAGGGAAATTATAGTGTATTGCCAAATTGGGTGATTGATCCTCATTCTTCTTGGAATGTCCGTCACTCTTGGGTGACTGTCTATACCTGTCCAGTAGGTAAGCTGGTGTCTGTAGCTTTTCCCAATTGTTCATGCAGTAGAGGACTAGGAGAAGGCCTATGTATTGATAAAACAGTAGCTGTATTATGGAGTAAAGGAGAAGGACAAAAGGAAGCAAGGTAAGCTCATTAGAAGTCAGAGGTGAACCAAGAAGATTCAGAGGCAGAGCAAGAACATAAGAAAGGAATTTCATGTGTGAGCCAGCAATGCAGAAAACACATACTCAGCAGCATTTCAAAATCAATGCACCTCTCTCGAGTTCACAAAGCTGAGTGAGTACTGGGCCTCAGAGTCTTTGAAATCATCATGGTTTCATTTTGAAGTCGATAACTTTCTCTTTCTAGAAACTCCTTCCCAGTCCCAAACAGAGTAAGGTAGACGTGTGTAGTGCACTGCTGTTCAAGAAAAAATAGAGAAAGAGAACTGGAGTATTTTGTGTAGATTTGTGTTTGGTAACTAAAGTGGCTGGTAGGTTCTGAGGAACCAAAAAAAAAGAGTGGACCCTGCAAGTAAATTTCAGTAAGTTTGAAAGGACAATCACTTTCAGGAAAAATTATCACCCATCAGCTTCCACACATTGCAAATCATCAGAAACAAGTTTATAAATATGTTGACCTCACTCTCTGTCAGCCACCACATACATCAGTCATCACTCACAAATTCACAATCAATCAATATATCACCACTCATTGGTCCAATAGTTACTTAGTAGTCACCTCTTCCAATCCAAGCATGGTGGCTGAACAAAATATCTCCTCTTTGATCATATCAACACATTGGAATTTGGCATTGGCAGTCTTTTAATCAACGATCTTCTAGGACAGCCCTGCTAGGTAATGTAAAAATATAAGATAGGCAACGGAATGTGAGGGAGGCTGACATTGTCTCCAATGTCCTGAAGGATATTTGGGGACTTCTTCACTACACTGGTCAAACTCCAATCCGGGGTTATATGTGAATATAAAATGGATAGCAGCATAAATCCGACACAAACATAACACTAGAATTTTTTATTTGCAAAGAAAGAAAGCAAAAAAGAAGTTCAATGAGAAATAATAACAAAGTTTTATGGTGGCACTAGCATACTCAATCTTGGAAGTAGAGTTGATTCTCAAACTCTGGTGGTTCACTAACAAGCTGGTCAGCCAGCACACTTGATTCTGATCAGTCATCCTCTTCCTCCTTCTGTGGTGTTTCAGGAACGGTGTAATCATGGGGTATAAAATGCTGGTTCTTTTTTAACTTTGTTAATCTCTCCATGTTTTGAGGTGAGAGACCGGTTCTTCTCAGTGTAACAATTGCACCAGCTGCACTGAACACACATTTAGCAGATATGCTGAATACCCCAATGGGTTTTGATCCACATACACCTCTTTCTGGTCATCCAGATACTCCGGGAACATCCTCAAAATGGTCATTGGTGATGCCACTTGCTCAACCACTTTTGCCTTCGCCTCTGTACTAGACCCAATACCTACCACTTGAAATCAAGCAAATGCAGAGGTTGGGTCTGTTGCTGTAATCCCCAGTTTTCTTGTTGGTGGGGTTGGCGGATGTGAGACAAGACTGCTCTCTCTGGAAGTTGAAGGCGACACCCCGGAACAGTGGAATGGGACTTTAAGTTCCAGCCATTCTTCTTCCAGTTCACCTGCTTGCTCAACATTCCACCTCTTGTATTGTGAAATATCCCCTTCAGAAAAAGGACTGAAAGTGGTAAGATTTTTTTTGTAACGTGGATCAAATAGGGTGGCACTGATGTATTCTTCAGAGGAGATAATGTAATTTTGCAGCCTTGCATTACAAGTCAAGCAACAGCTTTGGCTCTCAACCAAGGCATGGGCTTCTGGGTTTTTGTTCGCTCCCCCGAATGTGAACCTTTCAGACACCTTCTTTAGCTGGTCCTCTAGCAGAAGCAATAATGGTACAGATTGGGCCATTGTACTTTTCTCCTTTCTAACTTCCGGTGTGAAAACCTCAAAAGGGAGCAGCATCTGTGTGAGGAATTTGACAGAGCCTCGTCCCTGTCCGCATCCATGCTCATAACTTTATAATAAGTTGAGTTCCAATGTGTTGGCACCTCCTCTATCAGGGCTTTAACTGGTACTCTGTTACCACGCTGAATAATTCACAATTGTTTCCGGGCTTCAAAAGAATGGCTGCAATAAGTGCAGCTGCATCTGCAGGTGTTGAGTAGGTTGCTGACTATGTCTTCTTTTTAAAAAAAAAGTCTTGCAGAACCAGGTGGATGCAATTCATCAAACACAGGAAGCTGAAATAGCCACCATCTTCCAAGCCCTTAAATATTGTCCTGCCATTGTCCGTTTCAACAGTTCCATTTCGAAGACCTCTGGGTCACAGCCATTCAGACACCTTGCTAATAAATTAATCTAAGATGTTTGCAGCTGTGTGTAATTTCTCCATGCGAACATGGCTACTGTTGCATGCCGCCGAACGCTCTTAAAAATGTCTTCAAGGCCAAGACCTATACATAGCTATTGCTTTACCCCCACAAAAGTGTGCAGTGATGTACATGTAATCAGTCAACTGACAACTGGTCCACATGTCTGTTGTCAGGTGGATAGTGTGAACAACACTTTGCTGCAAATCTTGTCCAACCATTTGCACCACTTCATGATGCAGTGCTAGAACAGCAACTCTGGCAAAATAGATCTGACTTTAATCCTTTTATTTCAGGCATATGGCTGTCACAAACTCTCAGAATCCCACTCCTTCCTCAAAAGAAAAAGGGAGGAGGTCCAGCTCTAACATTTTTGCCATCTTCTTATTGTATAAACATGCGATTGGGTGGTTGGGGACATAGGGCCCCCCTGCCTAAACATACCCATAATTTTAGGCTGGATTTTCTTATTTTGTGTGGCCACTGACACAAGCAACGTTTGAGATATAGGTGGTGGTAGACTCAATGTGCATCGTGGTGCAGTCACTGCATGCTGTGGTGTCTCCATCTGACTCTGAGTTTTCCTGTGCCACTGTGAATTTGCTGAGGTGGGTGATTCTCGCGCACTGTTGGGGACAGGGCTGCTTTGCGTGAAGATGTCAACCTTTTCTTCCTCACCTTCCACCATGATTTGACCAGTTGTAGCTGATATTTCCTGGCTCTCCTCACCTTCACCACTGGGACCAATTTCAACCATTTTTTTAGGTGCTCCTCCCACCAGATTGCGTGATGTTTTTTCATATGGGCCATAAGGCCTCCAGTACCATAATGTGAATCAGGCTTATCTCGACGAACACTTGCGTGGTAAATGGAGCCTGTGGCACTGTTCTCCTCCTTTTTGCTAATCGTAAAAAAGTCCCAAACTGGGGAGGAGTACTTTCTCATTGAGACACTGCCAATGTCTGAAGAAGAACTGGAGGTAGGTGGGTGTATTGATTGCCTCTCTGAAGTGAACACTTCTACTGAGGTACGGATTGCTGCAGGACTCTGCTGGGGCCTTACAAATATGGAAGCTGGTTGTGCTCCCTGTGCCACATCCCTCAGAGCAAGTTGGATAGTAATTTCAGACTGCCCTATGCCAGCTTCCACAGTGACTGGCTCATCATCATCATCATCCTCCTCCTCATCATCCCCTTCCATAATTCCAAGGCTTTCTGGAGCTTTTCTTTTCCCTTGTCTCTCCTGGAGTCTCACAGACTCTGCCGGGGTCCACTCCATGCCCATATCATCATCATCAGAAGTGGTGCTTGAAGAATATGGTGGAGTAGTACCCTTCCTTTTTATTGCTGAAGATCTGGGAGCTATTGATTCTAAAAGAGGAGGTTCTTGCTCAGCAAGAAGCTCAACTTCCTGTTCTGCTCCAACTTTGAGAAGATCTACTGTTGCTGGCTGTGGCAGCTGTTCACTTTAAAAACAACAAGTGATGGACGGAATGCTGAACATTGTCAAACATTCACCCCCAGTCACAGATCTGGGTTTAATCCATCGTTTTTTTGCTGCCCATGCCATTCCAGTTTGGACCCAGCCATATGCAAATCAGTCTTGACCCTGTTCCCCATGGGAACAGTCCAGCCCGAACTGCTAGGCCAGGTCTTCCCTGGACTGGAAACAAGCATCCTGGGACCGGTTTCGGGGTTTCACCCCTCATCAGCCAGGCTAGCTTGAATCCAGTGGCATGGGAAGCACGGGACCCACGTCTGGGCATACCCTTCCCACTTAGGGCGACAAATGCAAAAACAACAAGTGATGGACGGAATGCTGAACATTGTCAAACATTCACCCCCAGTCAGAGATCTGGGTTTAATCCATCGTTTTTTTGCTGCCCATGCCATTCCAGTTTGGACCCAGCCATATGCAAATCAGTCTTGACCCTGTTCCCCATGGGAACAGTCCAGCCCGAACTGCTAGGCCAGGTCTTCCCTGGACTGGAAACAAGCATCCTGGGACCGGTTTCGGGGTTTAACCCCTCATCAGCCAGGCTAGCTTGAATCCAGTGGCATGGGAAGCACGGGACCCACGTCTGGGCATACCCTTCCCACTTAGGGCGACAAATGCAAAAACAACAAGTGATGGACGGAATGCTGAACATTGTCAAACATTCACCCCCAGTCACAGATCTGGGTTTAATCCATCGTTTTTTTGCTGCCCATGCCATTCCAGTTTGGACCCAGCCATATGCAAATCAGTCTTGACCCTGTTCCCGATGGGAACAGTCCAGCCCGAACTGCTAGGCCAGGTCTTCCCTGGACTGGAAACAAGCATCCTGGGACCGGTTTCGGGGTTTCACCCCTCATCAGCCAGGCTAGCTTGAATCCAGTGGCATGGGAAGCACGGGACCCACATCTGGGCATACCCTTCCCACTTAGGGCGACAAATGCAAAAACACAAGTGATGGACGGAATGCTGAACATTGTCAAACATTCACCCCCAGTCACAGATCTGGGTTTAATCCATCGTTTTTTTGCTGCCCATGCCATTCCAGTTTGGACCCAGCCATATGCAAATCAGTCTTGACCCTGTTCCCCATGGGAACAGTCCAGCCCGAACTGCTAGGCCAGGTCTTCCCTGGACTGGAAACAAGCATCCTGGGACCGGTTTCGGGGTTTCACCCCTCATCAGCCAGGCTAGCTTGAATCCAGTGGCATGGGAAGCACGGGACCCACGTCTGGCCATACCCTTCCCACTTAGGGCGACAAATGCAAAAACAACAAGTGATGGACGGAATGCTGAACATTGTCAAACATTCACCCCCAGTCACAGATCTGGGTTTAATCCATCGTTTTTTTGCTGCCCATGCCATTCCAGTTTGGACCCAGCCATATGCAAATCAGTCTTGACCCTGTTCCCCATGGGAACAGTCCAGCCCGAACTGCTAGGCCAGGTCTTCCCTGGACTGGAAACAAGCATCCTGGGACCGGTTTCGGGGTTTCACCCCTCATCAGCCAGGCTAGCTTGAATCCAGTGGCATGGGAAGCACGGGACCCACGTCTGGGCATACCCTTCCCACTTAGGGCGACAAATGCAGAAACAACAAGTGATGGACGGAATGCTGAACATTGTCAAACATTCACCCCCAGTCACAGATCTGGGTTTAATCCATCGTTTTTTTGCTGCCCATGCCATTCCAGTTTGGACCCAGCCATATGCAAATCAGTCTTGACCCTGTTCCCCATGGGAACAGTCCAGCCCGAACTGCTAGGCCAGGTCTTCCCTGGACTGGAAACAAGCATCCTGGGACCGGTTTCGGGGTTTCACCCCTCATCAGCCAGGCTAGCTTGAATCCAGTGGCATGGGAAGCACGGGACCCACGTCTGGGCATACCCTTCCCACTTAGGGCGACAAATGCAAAAACAACAAGTGATGGACGGAATGCTGAACATTGTCAAACATTCACCCCCAGTCACAGATCTGGGTTTAATCCATCGTTTTTTTGCTGCCCATGCCATTCCAGTTTGGACCCAGCCATATGCAAATCAGTCTTGACCCTGTTCCCCATGGGAACAGTCCAGCCCGAACTGCTAGGCCAGGTCTTCCCTGGACTGGAAACAAGCATCCTGGGACCGGTTTCGGGGTTTCACCCCTCATCAGCCAGGCTAGCTTGAATCCAGTGGCATGGGAAGCACGGGACCCACGTCTGGGCATACCCTTCCCACTTAGGGCGACAAATGCAAAAACAACAAGTGATGGACGGAATGCTGAACATTGTCAAACATTCACCCCCAGTCACAGATCTGGGTTTAATCCATCGTTTTTTTGCTGCCCATGCCATTCCAGTTTGGACCCAGCCATATACAAATCAGTCTTGACCCTGTTCCCCATGGGAACAGTCCAGCCCGAACTGCTAGGCCAGGTCTTCCCTGGACTGGAAACAAGCATCCTGGGACCGGTTTCGGGGTTTCACCCCTCATCAGCCAGGCTAGCTTGAATCCAGTGGCATGGGAAGCACGGGACCCACGTCTGGGCATACCCTTCCCACTTAGAGCGACAAATGTAAAAACAACAAGTGATGGACGGAATGCTGAACATTGTCAAACATTCACCCCCAGTCACAGATCTGGGTTTAATCCATCGTTTTTTTGCTGCCCATGCCATTCCAGTTTGGACCCAGCCATATGCAAATCAGTCTTGACCCTGTTCCCCATGGGAACAGTCCAGCCCGAACTGCTAGGCCAGGTCTTCCCTGGACTGGAAACAAGCATCCTTGGACCGGTTTCAGGGTTTCACCCCTCATCAGCCAGGCTAGCTTGAATCCAGTGGCATGGGAAGCACGGGACCCACGTCTGGGCATACCCTTCCCACTTAGGGCGACAAATGCAAAAACAACAAGTGATGGACGGAATGCTGAACATTGTCAAACATTCACCCCCAGTCACAGATCTGGGTTTAATCCATCGTTTTTTTGCTGCCCATGCCATTCCAGTTTGGACCCAGCCATATGCAAATCAGTCTTGACCCTGTTCCCATGGGAACAGTCCAGCCCGAACTGCTAGGCCAGGTCTTCCCTGGACTGGAAACAAGCATCCTGGGACCGATTTCGGGGTTTCACCCCTCATCAGCCAGGCTAGCTTGAATCCAGTGGCATGGGAAGCACGGGACCCACGTCTGGGCATACCCTTCCCACTTAGGGCGACAAATGCAAAAACAAATGCTTCCCATGCCACTGGATTCAAGCTAGCCTGGCTGATGAGGGGTGAAACCCCGAAACCGGTCCCAGGATGCTTGTTTCCGGTCCAGTGAGGACCTGGCTTGGCAGTTCGGGCTGGACTGTTCCCATGAGGAGCAGGGTCAAGACTGATTTGCATATGGCTGGGTCCAAACTGGGGTGGGATGGTAAGCAAAAGAATGATGGATTAAACCCAGATCTATGACTGGGGGTGAGTGTTTGACAATGTTCAGCATTCCGTCCATCACTTGTTGTTTTTGCTTTGTCACCCTAAGTGGCAAGGGTATGCCCAGACGTGGGTCCCGTGCTTCCCATGCCACTGGATTCAAGCTAGCCTGGCTGATGAGGGGTGAAACCCCGAAACCGGTCCCAGGATGCTTGTTTCCGGTCCAGTGAGGACCTGGCTTGGCAGTTCGGGCTGGACTGTTCCCATGAGGAGCAGGGTCAAGACTGATTTGCATATGGCTGGGTCCAAACTGGGGTGGGATGGTAAGCAAAAGAATGATGGATTAAACCCAGATCTATGACTGGGGGTGAGTGTTTGACAATGTTCAGCATTCCGTCCATCACTTGTTGTTTTTGCTTTGTCACCCTAAGTGGGAAGGGTATGCCCAGACGTGGGTCCCGTGCTTCCCATGCCACTGGATTCAAGCTAGCCTGGCTGATGAGAAGTGAAACCCCGAAACCGGTCCCAGGATGCTTGTTTCCGGTCCAGTGAGGACCTGGCTTGGCAGTTCGGGCTGGACTGTTCCCATGAGGAGCAGGGTCAAGACTGATTTGCATATGGCTGGGTCCAAACTGGGGTGGGATGGTTAACAAAAGAATGATGGATTAAACCCAGATCTATGACTGGGGGTGAGTGTTTGACAATGTTCAGCATTCCGTCCATCACTTGTTGTTTTTGCTTTGTCACCCTAAGTGGGAAGGGTATGCCCAGACGTGGGTCCCGTGCTTCCCATGCCACTGGATTCAAGCTAGCCTGGCTGATGAGGGGTGAAACCCCGAAACCGGTCCCAGGATGCTTGTTTCCGGTCCAGTGAGGACCTGGCTTGGCAGTTCGGGCTGGACTGTTCCCATGAGGAGCAGGGTCAAGACTGATTTGCATATGGCTGGGTCCAAACTGGGGTGGGATGGTAAGCAAAAGAATGATGGATTAAACCCAGATCTATGACTGGGGGTGAGTGTTTGACAATGTTCAGCATTCCGTCCATCACTTGTTGTTTTAGCTGTTCACTTTACTCTGTTTCTTGAAATTACACTTTGTGAAAGGGAAAAATCCAATTCAAAGTCACTGCTTGTTGGTGCCACCATGATTGCAGTGGCTGCCTCACTGACAGACGTGGTCTTGGGCTTAGGTTGGGGTGGTGCTGTCAATGCAGGAATCCTGCTCCCAGATTTCTCCCGGGAGGCCGATGTGGTTTTGGAAAAACTTTGTAGTTTGCACGCCACTGGCAGAAAGCTGCTTCTTCTTCTCACTGACCACTTTCTTGGGAGCAATGTTCTTTGGGACCATCTTAAGCTCTAGGTTGGCAGTGGCACTAAGATGCACAAGCGAAAGAGTTTTGGTGCCTGTGGACCAAAATAATTGTAAGACATTCTCTTTGGCAGTACTGTGGGTAATATTGGGTCTCTTCTCTAGTGCACCTAAAAACAGCCAAACAAGAAAAACATGTAGTTAGTGAAACATGGCATTGTTGCAGGTTGAAATATTACAGACCAATGCAATCTTACAGGCATATTTATACTTGGTTTGCGCCATTTTAGCGTCATTTCTTTTGACAGTAAACCAGGGCAAACTTAACTCCATATTTATATTTTGGTGCTAGACCAGTCTAGTGTCAAAATATAGGAGTTAGCATCATATTGTGGATGCAGCAAATTACCTAGCACTAATTAGATAAAAGGTAGGCATTCCCGTCCACAATAACACGCTAACCCCCTACCGCCTTATTTATACTCTGGTCAAAAAACGATGAGCACAGAGTAGGCGGACCCAAATAATGGCACTAAGCCTGCCTAGAACCGTTATTTAATGCCTGGATCTGACTAGGCATTAGGGTACCTGTAGACCCATTTCCATGGACAAACACCATGGAATGGGCCCACAGATGCCCACCCTAATCCCCAGGAACACCCACACCAGAGAGACACCATAGGATGGGGGACCCTATCCTGGATAAGCATAGGTATGTATACATTTTTCATTTTTTGTCTGTGTTATTTGGGACCCCTTACATGGGGCCCTGTGCCTGGCACTGGGTGTTATGGCCTTGCCCATGGGACACTAGTCCCCTGGGCTGGCCATTGGGGTGGTGGGCACAGGAGTCAATTTTGGGTGGTAGTGCGACAGAAAATGACTCTATGCTGGTTAGCGGCATATTTACTGCCGCTAACCAGTCTAGCATCATTTCTGACACACTAATGACACTAGCCTGTCCTTTGCGCAACCTGCACCATTAAATAACTATGGCGCCCGGCTGGCACAATGGAATGGCGCCAGCAGGCACTATAGAGTTTGATGCAAAAGTGCATTAGCGCAGTTTTGCATCAAAGTCCATAAATATGAGCCTTTGTGCGGTTGGTTAATTATGTATTAAATACCAATTTAATCAAACTTTGTAAAGTCAAACCACACCATAAAAAAATTATATTTCAACTGAGTCAGTACAACATGCAGATCTAACTCTTTGCTTTATCTCTATCTGTTTTAAAAGAGACACCTGGGGTAGTCAGAGCGAAGTGCATTGGTAAATGGAATAATCGTTTAAAAAACCTACAGCAGCAATGAGGTCCAGGGGAAATGGAATAATCATTCACAAAATGGATTATGTTGTTGATTTGTCTGCAGTACTCCGCAGCCAGGGTGTCCTGGAGGAAATGGAATTACACCTAAAGAATCTGAATGCTGTGGTGCCGCTGTGCGTCTTTGGTGGATGGATGGATGGATGGAGGAATGGATGGATGTATCAATGCAAAATGCAGAATTAAATAAAAATTAAAATAAGAATTAGAAATTATTTTAAAAATGTAAAAAAAAAAAAAAAGAAACAGAAATGAAAACAACTTAAATTAAAAGTCAAAATAAAAAATTAAAAGAACAAAGAAAAATAAATAAAAGATCAAAAAATTAAAAAATAACATATAAGATTAAAATAAAAAATACAGAAAAAAATGATACGAAAAAGAAATAAAGTAAAATTTAAATTAAAAATTAAAATAGAAGAAAATTAAAAGAGAAACTGGAAAAGCAAATTATCAATAATTAACGATGTTTGTATGTAAGCCTATGTCAAAGAAACACTGGCTGTATGCACAAAATGGCTGCCAGCCAGCCACATGGTAAACAATAACAAGGAGCAAGGACACATGACAAACAAAGACCACATGCAAGCCTATTGCAAGGGCCTCTGGCTGGATGGAAAAAATTGCTGCCAGCAGCCACGAGGTCAAATAGCAACAACAAAGAGCAAGGAGGCATGGCAAACAAAGGACACATGCAAGCCTATGGTAAAGACACACTGGCTGGATGGACAAAATGGCCCCCTCCCACATGTTCAACCAACAAGGAGCGAGGAGGCATAGTAACACACACAAACACACACACACACTCTGGCAATAAGGAGTCATGATGGTGGCAACACTGAGGAAAAGTGACGAACATTAAATCAGCAATGCAAAACATGAAAATTAACTGAGCTATAGAATTTCACAACAACACACATCCTCCCATACCATCAAATACTACCCCAGGACATATACACTTTTTGAAAAAAAACATGATATGCAAACAATAGCAAACGTTTGTATTTAATCCAGTGCCATAACTGCACTACATAATGTTGGACAAACATAAACCACTGAAACCTTTATGTTATTCCTTTATGGCTACAAGTGCTTGCTCATACTGGCTAGATAGCCCTTTGTAAATCTATCCACATACTAAAATAATATTGCAAATGTTACAAACATGCAGAAAATGTACTGAACTATGCAACAATTTTCCTTTACAAAAAGTGAAAAATCAATTAAATGCAAAATAAATAATAACTAGTCCTATACTAAAACCCCAGGCCACCCACCACTATAACATTTGAAAATCTAATCAAAGTACAAAAAAATACTGGTGCATACCAAAGCAAACAAACAACACCCTTATATAATCATTTTTTAACTTACTTGTGTGATTCAACAAAAACAAAGGGGCATATTTATACTTTTTGTTGCAAAACTGCACTAACGCAGTTTTGCATCAAAAAGTTTTGCACCAGCTTGTACCATTTTTGAGTGCAAGCCGGGCACTATATTTATAGAACTGTGCAAGCCGACGCAAAGGGTAGGATAGCGTAAAAAAAATAACGTTAGCCGGGTGTGGGTGGCGGTACGAGAGAAGGGGGTTTTGCACCAAAAAATGACGTTAGGCAGGTTAAAGTAAAAAAGAATGACTCTAACCAGCCTAGCATCATTTTCTGATGCAAACCCATCCATACCACATGACTCCTGTCTTAGAGAAGACAGGAGTTACGCCTACAACTCCAATGGCTGGCACAGGGGACCAGGGTCCCCTGGGCATGGCCATTGTACCCAGAGCCATGTAGGGGAGCCAATTTCAGGGCCCCCAATGGCACTTTAAAAAAAATATATATATACTTACCTGTACTTACCTTTACTTACCTGGAATGGGGTCCCGCATCCTCGGCTGTCCCTCTGGTGTGGGGGGGGGTCTCTGCGGTCTAGGGACGGCACCTGCAGGCTTATTCCATGGTGTTCCTCCATGGAAATAGACCCAAAGGTCCCCTAACGCCTGTCCTGACCCAGGCATTAAATAATGGTGCAAAGAAGGTTTTGCACCATTATTTGACCCCTCTTCCCCGTGCGTGATTTTTGCACGGGGGATAAATATGGCCCTAAGGCCATAGAGTACTTTTTTGCATGGGAATGCCTACCTTGCATCTCATTGATGCAAGGTAGGTTTCTACATCCAAAAAATGACTTGAACTCCATAACTATGGCTCTAGATGGGTCTAGCACCATGGGTCTAGCACCAAAGTATAAATATGGAGATAGTTTTGAACCAAATTTGTGTAAAACAACTGATGCAAATTTGGCGCAAGGCCAGTATAAATGTGCCCCAAAGTCCTTCAATCCAAAGGTATATCCAGGACACAAAGAGAGTGATCCTTCCACTGCGAAATCCAAGTGAAAAGTGACCAGGAGACAGACAAAGCACTGGGAGGAGCCTGCTGGGCAGGAACAGGAAGTTGGAGTCTCTGATGCAATTCCTTCCTGTTTGGAAAAAAAGGCTTCTCAACTTGAAAAACAAATTGCAGGGTCCATTGGGGAAGAAAGTGTAGTCAAAAATATCTTTTTGACTAGATTTGTCATCAAAATCTTTTTTTGACTAGATGTACGGCATCAGGGGTAAAACATGTACACGGCCAGAAGCAGTGAAAGTAAACACGAAGTCTTGCGCGCTTGTTAGTGGCCCGGCAGTATCATGAGCTTGCGAGAGAGCACCAAAACCCAATCTCTCGAGCGTGAACAAACTCCGCTCCGAGCTGGAGTGCGGAATTCAGGAACTCTGCTCTATTCTGCATAGAGTGAAGTACCTGAATTCTGCAAACTCCATCGATGGAGTGGAGTTCTATGCTCTGGCCTACTTCTGAGGTGAAAAAATATTTTACAAGCACCATAACAGCATGTGAAATTAAATGGAGATTGAACCCTGTAATATTAAATACAACAAAATACATTCAACCAAACAATGCAAAAAATGAAAAGAGACGTAGAAAAACACATACATTGACAAAACATATTAACAATTAGCAAAACGAGAGAAACAACAATAATGCTACAAATGTAAAAAATAAATAAATACATATAGGTTTATATGTTTAAAAATGCTGCAAAACACATTAGCAACAGCTAAATTAAAAGCAAAAACAACATTTAAGTTCAGTGACACATTCAGAAGTCTAACTTACCAGACTCCACTCCACCAGGAATTCCTGTAAAGCCTTCAGGATGTAAACTCTGCAAGACTTTCTTGTTCCAGGGATACAGTTGTAAGGGAGGGGGGTGGGAGAATCACCCCCAGTACTCTGGGTCTCCATGTGACGCTTGAAGGCCGAGGATTGCACCCTTCCACACGTCGTTCTACCAATTCCTAATTTCCTCCTGTGTGAGCAAGATGCTTATGACAGCATTCACTCTATCAACTATTCTGGCCCACATTTGACTTTTCTGAGCTATTGTTGTATTTTGTACTTGGTCTTCAAACATTTGCGGCTCTACTCTAATAATCTCTTCCATCATAACTGACAATTCCCCCTCCATAAAACAGGGATTCCTCCTTCCTGTCATTATCAAATAATAAACTTAAATTAATTTAATAACCCACAATAAAAAACAGAAAATAAATAATGAACAACAAACAGAGAAAGCAATGAACAATGTTCTACGGTGGAATGGCAAAGAATCAGGGTCTGAAATGGAGTGTGTTTTATAGTGTGTGGCATGTAGGTGAAAACAATTAGCTACAACACATCAGTTGTGTGATGCTAGCATCCAGCCAAAAGCCACAGGATTAGACAATGTTGCACGCACCCCACAACAGGATCCCTCAGTCAGAAATTTGCTGTTGGGACAATACCAGCACAACGGAGAAATCTAAATAGCCTCGCTGCAATCCCACCTCCCATGACCGCAACAGCAGAGGAGTCTGACACGTCCATGGAGTTGAGCCACTTACGTGACGGAAAACACTCTGTCAATGCAGATGGAAGATCAGCCAGCCCACATCTAAGAGGGTGGATGGGAACCTGTCCTCTTGGCAAAGTGCTTGAAAACAATGCCACAGAGTGAAGACAGGAGTCTCACAAAGATCTATACAGCAAAGTCTATAAGCATATAATTAGCACAGGGTCATCCACACCGAGCTGTAAAATGACAAAATCCTCCGACCACTCCAGGAACAGTATTACAGCTTTGGTTTGGTAAAATACCGTCCAAGCCAAAAGCAACCCATTGCATGTGTTTTACTATCAATATAGCTCTTCAGAGACGTCACAAGGTCAGGCTGATCATGATAGATTGAGGGCCAGATACAGGGCCCAGGTTAATCTTGCTGAAAAAGTTACCTTCTCAAAGTGTTTTGTTCGTGATGGAAGATGCCACATGGAACAGGTAGAGTATGGCAGATGGTTGTCACTGTAGCACGAGTCGCAGGCTGGGCATCGCGTCATTGCTGTAGCATGAAGATCCGATCTGGCTTCTTGAACGGTTATTGAAAAAATAGATGTCTGCTGGAGGATTGCCTCGGCAATGCAATCTGAAGCAAGGACCCATCCACTTGACATCTCATAAGTGTTTTTTGGGGGAATTAGGCCCCTGGAAATGGGAAACCTCTCTCCATCTAGGACACAACAGTCTGTCTATGCCCCCTTAGGGGCCAGAAAGTGCACTAGACACATGATTTTGTTTTTACCCAAAAAATTGACACTACAGTCTTTCTACCCCACAAAACCTTCCAATTTACCCCCAGCAGTGGCAGAAAATCAACTAGACACCAAGCAAAAAAAATATTTAAAAAATAAGGACTGGGGTGGCCCACCCTATAATGTCTCCAGAAATCTTTCTGCCTCCCTGTGGTTGAGGTTGGCAGGATTTTACCCCCAATATACTCCACTGAGAGACCCGAAGAGGCCACAGAAAAGCAAGTATACATAAAGGAAAATTGTCAAACCTATTAGGCCATTCCCCCAGCCCATAATGGCCCCAGCACGCTTTATGCCCCGGGGGCAGATTTGGGATGTTTACCCCTATCTGCACCCCTCCACATACACATTGGGCAGAATTCCACTACACCCAAACATGTTTTTTAAAACACAAACAAATGGGATATGGGCTGCCCTGCAGCAGGCCATAACTTCACCCCTAAAGCCCCAAAAGTTTATATGGTCCCATGGGGAAGATTGGAAAATGTGTTCCTGTATAGCCTCTAGAGGGGTCGGAAAGCTCACTGGATGTCAGGGATATTCACAATGGAGTGCTTACATTAGGCTGCACTCCCACTCCTAAAGCCACACCAGTCTTTTCTGCCCTGCTGGTCCCTAGAGTATCCCCATCCCTATGGCAAGAGGGAGAAAAATTGAATTATTTGGGGTGTAGTTTTTACGTATCTCCAGCAGACAAGGGGTAAACCACAATTTCTTCTTACTTTCCATTGTGAATGACTCCACTATTTGGGCTCTGGGTCAATTGGCACCCAATGAACCTGGTCATTTCTGAATCCTTGAGACTCTGGCACGTCTAGGGTGGTGTGACTTGTGTGGAACCTCCTATATTTTCTTATTCAGAATGTTAGGCAAAACTCAACCTTTGGCTAAAGTCACACATTTTTCTCAAATTTATATCACCCAGCCTTGCCACAGTTCTGATAAACAGTATAAGCATCATTAAAACCTGACCACAACAGCTGGCATTTTTGACTACACTGATTTCTGATTTCTACATTAGTGGCAGCTACAAATTTCCGGGCATCACAACATGTCATCATGATCTCAAGCCATTGCTTTCTCTTCTGGACTGGAAATCCACAGTGTTTTGAAGTCTTCCAGGTAATAGATCATCACTTTTTGCTTAGTGCGTGACTTTATTGGTCTTGTGTATTTACTTAGTTGTTACGGTTCAAAAGTGCACCATTTACGCAGTATGCTGCCCACGTGCAATATGCATGTCTTTCACCATTGTGTGCATGCTTCAGCACATATCTTCTGCGTCATCCACCCCATATGGAAAAACTACAATTTCTTGCAGCTAGTCCAGTGTCTAAACCCACAGTATCTCAAGAGTGGCACAGAAGCAGACTGCATATAAATAGCAAGCCACTCTGTTGCTGGAATTCCTGAAATGCCCTTATCTGTTAAGTTTGATGACACTCCTATTTTGATTTGACGTGCAAGTACCCAACCTTGATATATCATGGGTGCTGAGGTTAGTTGTTTTACATACCCTTCTAAACTGCTGTTCTGCCTTTCAGGATAGATGCCGCACAGTCAGTTTGATGCAGTGGCTGGGACAACCAGTCCGTGATAACATTCTGAACAACCCGATATCCACAAAAAATTTAAATGGCTGGCATGTAAATCTACTGTGGTGATTACGTCATACTGAGACTCTATTTCCCTCTGCCTGTATAGGACAAACATTTCCCTTTACATTTGTACATTTACAAAAATGCTTCTAACATGTGGTGAGCAGAGACCATTCTTGTATATATGTATATTTATTGTTCTGCTGCTTGGACCAATGCTCACTGATGTAGGAGATTTTGAGAGCTGTTGCACCACATCCATTTTGCGAATTACATTTTTGTTGTTTATATATGGCATTACTATAAAAACACACCCATTAATCTGTCTTGCTATGTAAGGTCAAATTGTATAGGCTACAAATGATAATGGGGGTCATTCTGACCTCGGCGGTAAAAGGCGCTTACCGCCGGTCAGAAGACCGCCATAACACCGCCGCGGCCGCGGAAAGCCGCCACGGTCATTCTGACCCACAACGGCCAAACCTCCAAAAATCCGACCTCCACTGCAGGCCGCCACATCAGCGGGCAGCGATAAACTGGAGATGACCAAACCTCCACCGTCACGCCAACAGAAAAACGCCCATGCCATTACGACCCACGAATCAACCCGGCGGGACTTCCAACGCGGTATTCCATTGGCGGTACACACCGCCGCGGTCAAAATACACACACAGCACCAAAACACAGGCACATTGGACAATTACAAATACACACACCTGATACACATACACAACCCACTCCCACACAATCAATCAACTATAAAACACACCCCCACATCACCCACAAACCCCTATGACCACAATTACTGAGAGAAGGAGAGAGAGACACAGCAGACAATCCATAGCAATACACACTGAGGCACACTACACCATCACACACACCACATAGTAGCACAAAGCACCACACACCAACATACTCATCATCACATACACCACCCCACACCTCACCCACACCACCCCATGGCACCCCAAAGGCACCCACGCTTTTCGGACCAAGAACTCCGGGTCATGGTGGAGGAAATCCTAAGAGTGGAACCCCAGCTCTTCGGCTCACAGGTGCAGCACACCAGTATAGCTAGGAAGGCGGAGCTATGGCAGCGGATCGTGGACAGGGTCAACGCGGTGGGACAGCATCCCAGGAATAGGGAGGACATCCGCAAACGATGGAACGACCTACGGGGGAAGGTCCGATCGATGGTCTCCAGGCACAACATCGCGGTCCAGAAGACTGGCGGCGGACCCCCACCCACCCCTCCCGAATTTACATCATGGGAGCAAGAGGTCTTCAACATCCTGCATCCTCAGGGCCTCGCAGGAGTAGCCGGAGGAATGGACTCTGGTAAGTCCAATCTCAACTACTAGATCCCCCCCACCCCACCAGCATGCCAACCCACACCCCCACCCTCACCCCCAACCCCCCAGCACACATCCTCCCTGACAATGTCTCACCAGCACAACCCACCCATCCCAACACCAACTCCTGCATGCCAACACAATCCATGGACACCCATCACCCAAGCATGACCACTGCACTTACCCCCCCCCACTAACTACCCTCACAACACCTCCCTCAAGGGAATGCCTGCACTGGGGGACGAGGGCACCCATAACACACACGCTATTGCACACACAGAAACAATAACCAAACTCTCTGACCCCATGCAGGACCCGAACGCCAAAACACCAGCCAGGAGGGTCCAGAAATGTCCATCCCACCCCCGGAACAGGCCCACAGTGAGGACAGCAGCTCTGTCGACACTGAACCTGATGACCAGCCCGGACCATCGGGGACCTCTGGGCAGTCGGTTCCCCTCACCCAGACACAGGCCACACCAGACCCGACCCCCTCTGCCAACACCAGCACAGCTCCCACCCAGCGGGCCCATGCCTCTGTCTCTAGGACACGTCAATCAGCGGTGTGTCTGCCACTACAGGGCACCCAGGCTAACCCAACACCCCAACAACAACAGGGACCTGGGGGCAGTGGGAGCGGGCACACCGTCCAGGAGACAGAGGCCGGGGGAAACCGGGCAGCTCGGAGGGCTGCTGTGCGACAGGGGGGGGAGGAGAGGCCCAGGGAACCCACTCTCCAAGAGGCCCTCACCACCATCATGGGGGCCTACCACCACTCCCAAGAGACGATGGCGACGGTACTGGCCAGGTTCACGGAGATCCAAGCACAGCAGGAGGAACGCTACATGGGGTTCAGGGAGGAGCTGAGAATCATCGGGACCGCAATGGGGACCATCGTCCTGGCCCTCAACAGGATAGAAGACGCGTTGCGGGACCATGTGGCACCACACAGGGCCCCTGTCACTAGCCCGGACCAGGAACAGCCTACCACCTCCGCCGGCGCTAGTGGACAGGAGGCCCCAACACCACGGCAGGCCACCAGAACCCCACCTCCTGCTGAAGAACAACCACCCCGTAAGAGGAGCCTGAGATCCAAAAAAAAGACAGACTAGGATGTCAAGACCCCTGCCAGCAGGACATACCCCCTGAACTCTTCCCACTGTCCCACATTGCCACCCTGTCCAACCATGAACTGCCTCTGCTCCATCCTTCGACACGCAAAAGGACAATGCACCTGTGAGACTGAGAACTGGACTCTGCCATGGACATTACTCCACCCCCACCCATCACCCTTATAATCACATGTACCAATATCTAGCCCTGTAAATAAATCACATATTGCACTCAAATCAGTTTGGAGTCATGCTGTATTATTAGCAAATGTATTACATATTACTGTTCAATATCTGTTCTGTCAATTAGTGATGACAACATACCAATGTCAATACGCTGTAGTTCATGGGCAAACCAAGCAGAAGTCAGGCACTGAGTCATACAGCACTGAGAAGGGAAGGGAAAAACAAAAATTACCCAAAAAGATCTGGTGGGAACTACAGAAAGTACAGATGCAGGAGGCTAGAACCAATTGTGAAATGGCGTGGGTGATTCTTACCTGGGTGTTACTGGAAATACTGTTGTATCACTCTGTCCCTATTGTCTGTGTCGTCCTCTGAGTCTTCCTCCTCTTCACTCTCCACAGGCTCCACGGCTTCTACAACACCACCATCTGGACCATCCTCCTGCAGGAAAGGCACCTGGTGTCGCAAAGCCAGGTTGTGAAGCATACAGCACGCCACGATGATATGGCACACCTTCTTTGGTGAGTACATTAGGGATCCACCTGTCATATGCAGGCACCTAAACCTGGCCTTCAGGAGGCCAAAGGTTCGCTCAATCACCCTCCTAGTACGCCCATGGGCCTCATTGTACCGTTCCTCTGCCCTTGTCCGGGGATTCCTCACTGGGGTCAGTAGCCACGGCAGGTTGGGGTAACCAGAGTCACCTATTAGCCACACACGTTGTCTCTGTAGCTGCTCCATCACATAGGGGATGCTGCTATTTCGCATCACATACGCGTCATGCACTGACCCTGGGAACTTGGCATTTACATGGGAGATGTACTGGTCAGCCAAACAGACCACCTGGACATTCATCGAATGATAACTTTTTCTGTTTCGGTACACCTGCTCATCGTCTTTTGGGGGTACCAAAGCCACATGGGTCCCATCAATGGCACCAATGATGTTGGGGATATGTCCAAGGGCATAGAAATCACCCTTCACTGTAGGCAAGTCACCCTCCTCTGGGAAAATGATGTAGCTCCGCATGAGTTTCATCAGGGCAGACAACACTCTGCTCAAAATCTTAGAAAACATAGGCTGAGACATTCCAGATGACATGGCCACTGTGGTCTGGAATGCCCCACTGGCCAAAAAATGGAGGACTGACAAAACCTGCACCAGAGGGGGAATCCCTGTGGGTTGGCGGATGGGGGACATCAGGGCTGGCTCCAGCTGGGCACACAGTTCATGGATAGTGGCACGGTCAAGTCTGTATCGAAGTAATATATGGCGTTCTTCCATTGTCGACAGGTCCACCAGCGGTCGGTACATGCGAGGATTCCTCCTTCTCATCGCAAGTCCCAGCGGACGGTGCCTAGGAAGGACAACATGGAGCACAGAGTCAGCCAAACCACAGGTACGTACAGACAGCTTGCACAGTTAAAGAATGGCAATGGGTTGAAAGGCGTGTATGTGTGGCAATGCAAGGCCTAGGCCTGTGTGTCACAGTCAAAATTAAGCCATGTAGGCCCTTGAAATGGCGACTGCCTGACCTGTGAAGTGGGACAATGGGATGTGAGGTCAATGCGCTGGCGGGGCACACCGTGGCGGTAGGCGGTCGAAGACCGCGGCGCAAAGCCGCATTGGTTAACATTGAAGCCTATGGGTTTCAGGAGCCAATGACGAAGTGCGCCGGCGGTCGCGGTACGCACCGCCGTGGTACGCACCGCCGCGGGCGTGACCGCCATTTTCTATCTGCTTAATCACTCGAGACCTGATCATCCACAGGAGAGGACCTATACTGCAAGTGCTGCTGTGACCTCGGTCTGGAAGATACAATGGCTGCTGCGACTGGGGAAAGGGCCCCTGCCTTCACGTCTGAAGAGTTGGAGAAGCTCGTGGATGGGGTCCTCCCCCAGTATGCGCTACTCTACGGTCCTCCAGACCAACAAGTGAGTACACCGGGTGCACATGGAATGGGCTATGCCTGTGTGGATTGGGGTGGATGTAAGTTGGTGGGGTGGGGGGCGAATGAGGAGTGCAACGCCCGACAGATGAGAGCATGTGCCATATGGCAAAGTTGGTGGGGGGGGCCAATCACATCTAACATGCAGGTCATTCATGATTTCCTCCTTTCCACCCTGTACATGTCAAATAGGTCAGCGCCCATCAGAAGATCGAGATTTGGCGTGCCATCGCCAAGGAAGTCCGGAACTTGGGGGTCCACAACAGACGGGGCACCCACTGCCGCAAGAGGTGGGAGGACATCCGCCGCGGAACAAGGAAGACCGCAGAAACACTGCTGGGGATGGCCTCCCAACCTAGGAGGGGTGCCAGTCGCACCATGACCCCCCTGATGTCCCGGATCCTGGCGGTGGCCTACCCTGAATTGGATGGGCGCTATAAGACATCACAGCAGACACAAGGGGGTGAGTATCAGCACATTCTCCTATCTTTCTGCGCAGTGGAGGCGTCTGGGTGGGGGAGGAGGGCTGTGGGTGACATTAGGCCAGGGCGCTTTCTGTAGTGTAGTCCTCTCCCTTAGGCATGGCCCTGTGCCCCCGGCCCCCACCTCGGTAGGGTGACAAGTACAGCCATTGAAGGTCCAGCATCTCCCATGTGCGCGTTTGACGTCTCTTGGCCTGTTGTCTTAGTCAGTAGTACTGAGTAGTGTACCCCGAATGCGCGGCTTAGTGCATTAGGCACCTGTGTCTGTCCTCTCCGCCAACGGTGTTGATATTGCATGCACTCAACCTGGTCTTCTTTTTTCTCCCCCCACCCTTTCTCTTCATCTTCTTGTGCATGTGTGCATTAGCATCATCAGGCGGAGGAGATTTGGCATCGGAGCACGAGGGAGCTGCAGGACACAAGGCCCTGGTGGGCCCAGGAACAGACACCGAGGGCACCAGTGATCCGGAGGGCGAGGGGAGCACCACGACGGGGACCGCTGGTGAGAGCAGCGAAAGCGACACGTCCTTGGATGGGAGCTCCCTAGGGGTGGCGGCAACATCCGTGCCCCCGCCTCTACGGGTACAGCCGTCACCCAGCGCACCAGCCCCGCCCTCCCAGCAGCCCCTCAGTCTTCGCTCCGTGCCAGTTCGCCCAGGAAGGCGCGCGTCTCCTTCGCCCCAGGCACCTCAGCCCCTGCCCCTGTTGCCCCTGCTGCCCTCAGTGCGGAGCTCATTGACCTGGTAAGGACGCTCATTGTTGGGCAGACGACCCTTTTGAATGCCATCCAGGGTGTGCAAAGGGAGGTGCAACAGAGCAATGCGTACCTGGAGGGCATTCATTCGGGTCAGGCTGCCCATCAACGAGCGTTCACTGCTCTGGCCTCAGCACTGACGGCAGCCATTGTCCCTGTTTCCAGCCTCCCTCTTCTTACTGCCTCCAGCCTTTCTCTGTCTCCTGTTCCTCAGCCTATCCCATCCACACCATCAGACCAGCCTGCACACACCTCAACACCCAAGAGCAGCTCATCCAAACACAAGCACCACAGATCCCACAAACACTCACCCAAGCAACACCCAGATGCAGACATGCCAACAGCCACTGCCACCCCTGTGTCCCCCTCCTCCTTGTCTCCCTCCTCCCTCCCTGTGACGTCTACACTCACACCTGCATGCACCCCAACATCAGCCAGTGCTTCCATCACCACCTCACCCTCCAGTACAGTCCACACTCGTGCAGTCACCACCCCCACTGCCATTTACATGTCCCCTGTGTCCTCTCCCACTGTGTCTGTCACCCCCTCTTCCAAGACACACAAACGCAGGCAGACACCCAGCCAACAGCCATCCACCTCACGACAGCCTACAGCACCAGCACCTTCACCCAATGACAGCACACCTGACTCTCCTACAACCACCTCCTCTACCTCCACTTCCATCTCCACTTCTCCTACCCTTTACCTTGGCCCTAAAAAACTTTTCCTGGCTAACCTTAACCTCTTTCCCCCCGATGAGCTCCCCCATCCATCTTCAAAGAGTCCCAAGAGCACCGCAGCCACCACCAGCCCAGCTTCGGGTGTCACTGTTGTGCCTGGGTTCTGGAGCCCAACCTTTGCCAGCAGTGACACATCGATCAGCAGCAAGGACACGTCCAGCCCCCCCCCGGCAAGAGGACCCGCAAAAACAAGGGCCGCCGTGCGAGGACCGACAGGGCTGCCCCCAAGGAGCAATGTGCGGCCACTTCACCACCCACACCATCTAGGGGAGGCAAGGGCCCGAGAGCCCCATCAAAGTAGCGGAAGGGCAGCAGGAGCGCGGAGAAGGTGGACCCCACATGCCACATCCCAGCTGGGAAGGAGGACACTAAGGAGGCCAGGAGTCCGTCCCCGAAGGGTCCAGAAACGTCACGGTCCGAGGGCGACTGAGCAGGGAGTCCAGGCCAGGTCTGGCTCCCTTGACCTGCTGGATGAGCACCGCTGAACAGGGCCCGCGGTGCAGAAGAGCACCGCTGAACAGGGCCCGCCGTGGAGATAGGCACCGCTGAACAGGGCCCGCGGTGCAGAAGAGCACCGCTGAACAGGGCCCGCCGTGGAGATAGGCACCGCTGAACAGGGCCCGCGGTGCAGAAGAGCACCGCTGAACAGGGCCCGCCGTGGAGTAGAGCACCGCTGAACAGGGCCCGCGGTGCAGAAGAGCACCGCTGAACAGGGCCCCGCCGTGGAGAAGAGCACCGCTGAACAGGGCCCCGCCGTGGAGAAGAGCACTGCTGAACAGGGCCCGCCGTGGAGTAGAGCACCGCTGAACAGGGCCCGCGGTGCAGAAGAGCACCGCTGAACAGGGCCCGCCGTGGAGATAGGCACCGCTGAACAGGGCCCCGCCGTGGAGAAGAGCACCGCTGAACAGGGCCCCGCCGTGGAGAAGAGCACCGCTGAACAGGGCCCCGCCGTGGAGAAGAGCACCGCTGAACAGGGCCCGCGGTGCAGAAGAGCACCGCTGAACAGGGCCCGCCGTTGAGATAGGCACCGCTGAACAGGGCCCGCGGTGCAGAAGAGCACCGCTGAACAGGGCCCGCCGTGGAGAAGAGCACCGCTGAACAGGGCCCGCCGTGGAGAAGAGCACCGCTGAACAGGGCCCCGCCATCTCAAGCACCGTTCCGCTGGGCCCTTCATCTCAAGCACCGCTCCGCTGGGCAACGCCGTCTCAAGCACCGCTCCGCTGGGCCCTTCATCTCAAGCACCGCTCCGCTGGGCCCTTCCTCTCAAGCACCGCTCCGCTGGGCCCTTCCTCTCAAGCACTGCTCCGCTGGGCACCGCCGTCTCAAGCACCGCTCCGATGGGCCCTTCATCTCAAGCACCGCTCCGCTGGGCCATTCCTCTCAAGCACCGCTACGCTGGGCACCGCCGTCTCAAGCACTGCTCCGCTGGGCCCTTCATCTCAAGCACCGCTCCGCTGGGCCCTTCCTCTCAAGCACCGCTCCGCTGGGCACCGCCGTCTCAAGCACCGCTCCGCTGGGCCCTTCATCTCAAGCACCGCTCCTCTGGGCCCTTCCTCTCAAGCACCGCTCCGCTGGGCCCTTCATCTCAAGCACCGCTCCGCTGAGCACCGCCGTCTCAAGCACCGCTCTGCTGGGCCCTTCCTCTCAAGCACCGCTCCGCTGGGCCCTTCCTCTCAAGCACCGCTCCGCTGGGCCCTTCCTCTCAAGCACCGCTCCGCTGGGCACCGCCGTCTCAAGCACCGCTCCGCTGGGCCCTTCATCTCAAGCACCGCTCCGCTGGGCCCTTCATCTCAAGCACCGCTCCGCTGGGGCCTTCCTCTCAAGCACCGCTCCGCTGGGCACCGCCGTCTCAAGCACCGCTCCGCTGGGCACCGTCGTCTCAAGCACCGCTCCGCTGGGCCATTCCTCTCAAGCACCGCTCCGCTGGGCACCGCCGTCTCAAGCACCGTTTATGGTTCACTGTGCCCACCATGCCTCCTCCTTGACCAGTGGAGACTGTCATCCACCTGATGGGCTGTGGCTTTGCACTCCCCAGGATGGTCCAGTGGGCAGCCCACCCACTGTAGAGACATTGAGAGACTGTGGCTTTGCACTCCCCAGGATGGTCCAGTGGGCAGCCCACCCACTGTAGAGACATTGAGAGACTGTGACTTTGCACTCCCCAGGATGGTCCAGTGGGCATGGTGGCTCCTCGTGGATCTGGCGTCGTGGACTCATGTGGCTGTGGTGCCCCCCCCTTTCCCTTCCCCCTGAGGTGCCTGTAGTTTTTACATCTGATGCCCCTGCAGTGTTCTCTCCAAAGGACTCAGGTCTCCTGTGTGGGCTTTGCCCTTATTTCTCAAGACTTTGGCCCACGGACATGCTGAATTCGTAGGATGTGCAGGACTTGGTACTTCAGTTATACACTGATGTGTATGTCATTAGTTTTGTTGTGAATATCTTTCATGGTTGTACGATAATTTTCTGGAGCTTTTTGGTACATAAATATTTATTCCAAATATGATTATGTCCTAGCATTTTTCAGGGGTGTTTGGGTGGTGTCACTGTGACTTGGTGCTCTGCATTAGTGAGTACATAGTTGGGGGGGGGGGGTCGCATATGTGTGTGCCCGTAACCTTTCGTCCTCCCCCTCCCGTGTGTCGTAGGTGCAGTACTCACCGTGGTTGTCTGCGCCGGACTTCGTACTCGTGGTAGATGAGAAGGTAGACGAGAGCAGGTAGGATGTTTAATTCGGTTTCCATGCTGTCCTCCTTCCTCCTGGAGTGCGTAGTGGTGAGCGTTTTCCCGTCCGTAGTCTGTTTCCGCCGTGTTTTTATCGGCGGTGCTCCCGCCCCGGAAAAGGTGGCGTATTGGTGAGTTGGAATAGTGTGGGCGGTACATTGTCTGCCGCCTGTCTGTTGGCGGTGACCGCCGCGCTGTTTGTTTGTACCGCCGTGGCGGTCGGAGTGTTAAGGTGGCTGTCTGTGTTGGCGGTTCCCGCCAGGCTCAGAATCCCATTTTTTTTACCGCCAGCCTGTTGGCGGGTTGGCCGCCGCTTTAACACCGACCGCCAGGGTTAGAATCACCCCCAATGTCTAAACCTCCTTGAAGCATATAGCTGTTCTTTTGTAGTTGTACTTGATATGTCAAAACTGTAATTTCAGCTGTACATAAACTTTGGAGGCAGTGACATTAGAGAGACATTGGCACTTAGGCCCTGATTTATGTTAAAGTGGTGCAGTGTGATGATGCGCCAAAAATAGCAGTGCCACCCTATCCACTTTAGAAACGCAGAGGTGTGCCGTATATAGAGGTGCTTTTCCCCTTGTGCTGACTTTACCCCTTCCCCACCAAGGATGTAATGGTTACGTCTGTGGCTGCGGCGCTGAGGCGCCACGGACGTAACCATTACATCCTGAGACCGTCCCTCGGGGAAGTGCTTGCGCTCCTCCTGAGGGCCACCACCCCTCTCCCCCAGGTAAGGGTTGGAGGGGAACCGCTTCACCTTCCACCACCCCCAATGACGTCAGCGCGCAATTGCGTGCTGACATCATCAGAGGGTGACAGACACGCTGGAAGCCATTTGCTTCCAGCGCATCTAGAAGAAGGAGGCACATTTTTTTCTCCGGCGGGGGGATTACTAAAAAAGAGGCATCGGGGGCAAGGAAAGGGTTTTCGTTTCCCTCAATGTCTCTTTCAGCATTCCCGCTGCCCAATAGGGCAGCAGGAATGCCCACTAGACACCAGGGATTTGTGTCTGTGTGTTTGTTTATAGTGTGGGGGAGCGACCCCATGGGCAAGGGTCGCTCCCCTTGGGGGGGCAATGTATTTATTGCAGTTTCTGCCCCCAGGCCTTTTATATTTAGGCCAATCTGCCCCCAAAAGGGGCAGAAACCACGAAAAACCAGGCATTGTTTTTGTGTGCTTTTTTGTGCTGGGGGGTGGCCCCTTGTAGAAAAAACAGACGTGGCAGGTAGGGACCAATTCAAAAATGAATTATATAAGAACAGACCTGTATTCTGTTATTATTGAGTTTATTATTTTCTCCAAATTCATTTCAATCAAATACTACAAAGAGCGAAAAAGGAATAATGGTGACACAAAACAAATACGTATCTAACAAAAATAACATTACAACAAATGATACTTAACAACAAACACATAATAAACCCACCCTAGGATTTATCACATTAAAACACATCTTGAACTGATGCCCTCTAAATTTGAATAGTAGTCACTGTTTTAACTTCACATGTGATCCACTTTTATATGCTCAGTGACTAGGCTTTTTTCCATGCAAACATTTATCAACAATTTGTGCATTTCTTTCCCACAAACATGATAAAGTTCATCTCAAATATTTACAGTAAAATGCATTATTTAACAAGCCCAATACACTTGCAAAAACAAAAAGGTCGACGCGTTTCGGCCTGCTGATTTAAGGCCTCCTCAGGACTGGAAAAAGGGCAATAATGGTTCGTTTTATCCGTGTGCGCCGCTGGAGCTGGCTTCCTTACACGCTCGTTTAAGAAAACCGAGCCGCCATATTACGCCCGTTGCCTAGTGACACACCGTGCTCTAACCGGGCCAACGTCTCTACCACTCGGCTCCCGTTTTATCCGTGTGCGCCGCTGGAGCTGGCTTCCTTACACGCTCGTTTAGGAAAATCGAGCCGCCATATTACGCCTGTGGCCCCTTGGGCAAAGAGCACTATTGAGCAGTTCTGCTCTCCTTGGGGGAAGATCAGCCTATTTTGTTTAGGCCCATCTGCCCCCAAGGGGGGCAGAATCCACTTAGCACCAGGGATCATGTGTGTGTGTGTTTTGTGTGGGGGGTGGCCCCTTGGGCTAGGGCTTGGGCTAGGGTCACCCCCCCCAAATGGGGCAATATATTCTTTGCCGTTTCTGCCCCCCAATGGGCAGATTGGCCTATTTTTTTAGGCCCATCTGCCCCCAAGAGTGGCAGAGAACACTAGAAAATTTATAAATGTTTGGTGGTGGGTTGTTTGTCAACTGGCGAGGTATTCGCATTTGTGATTATAACTGTTTATTTCTCCTTTTTGTTCTAGATCAAAGCTTTTGCTTCCTTTGCTGTGGCCTGTTGCGGCTTTGGCTGTGGTTTCCTGCGGTTTGCATAGTTGCATGTTTTAGGTTGAATAAATTTCCTTCAAAGGAGTATTGTTGCCATGCATGAATGACATGTTTGTAGATGGTGTACTAAATGCAGGATTCCGTGTGAATTTTTCCTTAGATTTATGCACAATGATATTTGTGTTTTTTTATGTCTAATTTGCTTTGCTTTTTTCTTTTTTCTTTTTAGAGGGATATCGTTGGTGATTGCTGTGGGTGTGTAGAGTAGTTGCTGGTGAGTCTAGCTTTTTCAGGCAAGTGATCAGTATATTTCTGTGAGTTTATAGCCACACTTTGTTTATCACTTATCTTGCACAATGCTGGTTGGTGGTGGTGCATTTGTCCAGTTACTTTTTGTAGGAAGGATCATGGCTAGCCGTAGGATGACTGCTCAGCAGGTTGTTGGTGTGCTTTTTGAGTCATCTTCTGACCATGATTGTGAGACTGACTCTGCATCTGAGGCAGAGGAGGAAGTGCAAGATTCTGGCAGTGAATTTTCTGTCAGAGAGGAATCATCTGATGATGAAGCCACTCTCAGTTCTGATGAAGTGCCTTTTTTAGAGAAGGACACTGAAGTGCCAGTGGTGCAGTTGCCAGCGGCCCATTGGAAGACCTGACACCTGGGTTGCACCAAACATGGAGCAGCCACTGTTGCCTGCCTTTACTGGTTTCCCAGGGTGTACAGTAAATACAGAAAATTATTTGCCTGTCAACTTCTTTGAGTTGTATATGGACAATGTATTTTTGGAAATGATTGTTGAGCAGACTATTTTGTATGCAGAGCAGTATTTGAAGGACAACGTTACCAGACTTAGGCAACACTCTAGAGCTAGCCAGTGGATTCTCATAAATCTGGAAGAGTTGAACAAGTTCTCAGGTTCACCTTTTTTGATGGGGCTGATAAGGAAGCCATCACTGTCTTCATATTGGTCTACTAGTCCCTTGATGGGTACTGCTATATTTCCTGCAATAATGAGTCGTAACTGGTATGAGCTTCTTCTTTGGATGTTGCATTTTGTTGATAATGCTTTAGGCTTGCCACGAGATCACCCTGATTCTGATCATTTTTTAAAGATTAGACCTGTCCTTGATCATTTTGTAGATCGGTTTTCAGAGAACTATGTTCTAGTCAAAGAAATATATGTAGATGAGTCTTTGGTCCTGTTCAAGGGTTGTTTGGTTTTTAGGCAGTAAATTCCTAGCAAGAGGGCAAGGTATGGAATTATATTGCTGTATGAAAGTAGTACAGGATATGTTTATAATTTCTGGGTATACACTGGTAGGGATTCCAGTATTGACCCCCTGGTTGTCCACCCACTTTTGGAGTTAGTGAGAAAATTGTGTGAGAGCTTGGTAGGCGACTGTTTAACAAAGGTCACCATTTATATGTAGATAACTTCTACACTGGAGTTCGGTTATTCAAGGAATTGTTCCGAGTGGACACTGTTGCTTGTGGCACAATCCGCTCTAATCGGAAAAGGCTGTGCTTGTGGAATGATGAGCCGCTAGCTCTGAAATTTGTAGACAGGAGGGATGTGTACATGCTAACTACCATCCATGATAGGAGTACTTCACCTGTGGCTGTTTGGGGTTAAGTTGCTGAAGTGCGCAAACCTGTGTGCATTTTAGACTACAATAAGCACATGGGTGGTGTTGATAGAGTAGATCAGTGGTTGGAACCTTACACTGCTGCTCCTAAGGCTTATGTTTGGTATAAGAAATTAGCGGTTCACCTGTTCCACTTGGCAACTTTTAACGCTTTTGTTGTGTTCAAGAATAGTTCTCCTGAGTCAAGGATGACATTTGTGAAATTTCAGGAGTCTATCATAGCAAGCCTTGTTGTGCTGGGACAGGCAAGAGTTCCTAGAGAAGCAGTGGTGGAGGATGTGGATGGATTGAAAGATCGTCACTTTGCTGAGCACATTCCTCCCACTGCCAAAAAACCTTTGCTGCTAAGAGAGGTAGAGTCTGTGCTCGAGAAGGTATCATGAAGGAGACTAGGATGTACTGCCCTGACTGTCCTTCAAAGCCTGGGCTGTGTGTGGGTGGCTGTTTCAGGAGCTACCACACACAGAAGAATTATTGGGAAATACCGTGAGAGTAAACTTCTGTTTTATATTTTCATATGTTCAGTTTCATGGTTGGCATTACTGTCATAAATTCAGTTAGAGCTTTTGTGTTTGTAGTTTTGTACTTATTTATAATTAGTGTTTTCTTTGTTGTTTAAAAACAAATAAAGGGGCATATTTATACTCCGTTTGCGCCGAATTAGCGTTGTTTTTTTCAACGCAAATTCGGCGCAAAACTAACGCCATATTTATACTTTGGCGGTAGACGCGTCTAGCGCCAAAGTATGAGGAAAGAGCGTCATTTTTTAGCGTGAACGCCTTCCTTGCGTTAATGAGATGCAAGGTAGGCGTTCCCGTCCAAAAAAATGACTGCGCCGCAAATGCGTCGTATTTATACTCCCGGGCAAAAATCACGCCCGGGAGTTGGCGGGGCAGAAAACCCCGCATTTGCGCCACTTTTTAACGGCTGGGTCAGGGCAGGCGTTAAGGGACCTGTGGCCTCAAAATGAGCCCACAGCTGCCCTCCCATGCCCCCAGGGACCCCCCCTGCCACCCTTGCCCACCGCAGGAGGACACCCAAGGATGGAGGGACCCACCCCAGGGACATTCAGGTAAGTTCAGGTAAGTATCATTTTTATTTTTTTTAATATTTTTTTTTGGCATAGGGGGGCCTGATTTGTGCCCCCCTACATGCCTCAATGCCCAATGACCATGCCCAGGGGACATAAGTCCCCTGGGCATGGCCATTGGGCAAGGGGGCATGACTCCTGTCTTTACTAAGACAGGAGTCATGTAAATGGCGCTAGGGCGTCGTTTAAAATGGCGCAAATCGGGTTTAGATGTTTTTTTTGCGTCAACCTGACTTGCGCCATTTTTAAGACGCCCTAACGACATTTTTCCCTACGCCGGCGCTGCCTGGTGTACGTGGTTTTTTTCCACGCACACCAGGCAGCGCCGGTCTGCTTGCGCCGGCTAACGCCATTCAATAAATACGGCGCCCGCATGGCGCTTCAGAATGGCGTTAGCCGGCGCAAAACTTTTTGACGCTAAACTGCGTTAGCGCAGTTTAGCGTCAAAAAGTATAAATACGGGCCAAAATGTCATGGCGGTGTGCATGGACTGGTGCTTGGCTGGCAGTGTGTGTGGAGTGGTGCTTGGTGAGTGGTGTGTGTGGGGTGGCGCTTGGCTGGCGGTGTGTGGGGTGGTGCTTGGCTGGCGGTGTGCGTGGAGTGGCGATTGGCTGGCAGTGTCTGTGGGGTGGTGGTGTGCGTAGAGTGGTGCTTGGCTGGCAGTGTGCATGGGATGGCGCTTGGCAGGCAGTGTGCGTGGAGCAGTGCCAGCCAAACGTCAGTCCACACAGTCCCATCAGCTGGTGGGATTGCTGCATTAGGCATATGAGCGTATGAACGTGATGGGCCCTTAAATGGCGCTGTCTGCTGATGCAAGTGTTGTAATGTGCTGGGCCCGCAGCTGGCAGCATGAATGGTCTTGTGCATGCCATGTATGAAAGTTGTGTGAATAGACTGTAAAGCAGTTGGTGCCTTGACGCGCCTTTACAGCTCATGAGCTGTGAGTCATTGGTTCAGTTTTTTGGCCTTTCAGTTATTAACAGTGCATTTCACTTTTGTGAAATCTCTCGTTAATAAAATTTGATCTACTGAACCATCACCCATCCTCGTGCCAAATCCAACCAGTATGTGTGGTTAAAATGACAAAACCTGCTCCGCTGTAATCAGGCGTCGCAGTACACTTGTGACACGCTAGGTGTCTTGGGTGGGACCCGATGATGAAACATGCCACCAACTTGGTTGGTTGGTGAGGGGTCTTTTTAGCATAACCTAAGTGCATTTCTTGTCACAATTTTAGTGTTTGGAACATCAGAGAAGTACGTGGACACATCAAAATTATCTATGACAAAACTACCTGTGTTTCGGGGGGAGGGCACCTATGTTTTTAGTCCCGGGTGCATGCTTCACCTAGGGAAACCTAGCAAATCCAGACATTTTTTTTAACTAGACACCTCACGAAATCCAAGGAGGTGTGGCTTGCGTGGATCCCCCAACATTTTCTTACCCATTCTCCTCTGCAAACCTCAAAATTGGCTTAAAAAAAGCATATTTTCCTCACTTTTCTTTGTAGAATCACCGCTCTGGCACAAGTTTCCTACCGCCCAGAATTCCCCTCAGTCTCCCAATTAAAATGATACCTCACTTGTGTGGGTCCCCAAAGCAGAGTCAGCCTAAAGATGTACAAAACAAAAATTTGTGCTTATCAACTCGCTGTGCTATCCCCTCAATCTCTACAGGTTTTTGGCCTTTTTCTGTTGCAGGCACCTGGGCCACCCACACAAGTGAGGTACTGTTTGTATCGGGAGACTTGGGGGAATGCTGGGTGAAAGGAAAGTTGTGGCTCCTCTCAGATTCCAGAACTTTCGTTCACCGCAATGTGAGAAAAAGTGTTTTGTTTGCCAAATTTTGAGACTTGCACAGGATTCTGGGTAACAGAACCTGGTGAGAGCCACACAAGTCACCCCATCTTGGATTCCCCTAGGTGTCTAGTTTTCAAAAATGTACAGGTTTGGTAGGTTTCCCTAGGTGCCGGCTGAGCTAGAGGCCAAATTCCACTGCTAGACACTTTCCAAAAAACAGCTCTGTTTTCTTTGGGAAAATGTGATGTGTCCACATTGTGTATTCGGACAGTTTCTCTTGCGGGCACTAGGCCTACCCACACAAGTGAGGTACCATTTTTATTGGGTGACTTGGAGGAACATTGGGTGGAAGGAGATTTGTGGCTCCTCTCGGAATTCCAGAACTTTCGGTCACCGCAATGTGAGGAAAAAGTGTTTTTTTGGCCCAATTTTGAGGATTCTGGTTAACATAACCTTGTGATTCTGGATTTCCCTAGGCGTCTATTTTTTAAAAATACACAAGTTTGGTAGGTTTCTCTTGGTGCTGGCTGAGCTAGAGGCCAAAATCTACAGCTAGGGACTATGCAAAAAACACGCAAGATTTCAATGTAAAAATGTGATGTGTCCATGTTGCATTTTCTGTCGCAAACAGTAGGCCTACCCACGCAAATGAGGTGCCATTGTTATCGGGAGACTCAGGGAACACAGAATAGCAAAACAAATGTTATTGCCCCTTGTCTCTCCCTACATTTTTTTACTTCCAAATATAAGACAGCGTGTAAAAAAGACGTCTATTTGAGAAATGCTCTGTAATTCACATGCTAGTATGGGCACCCCCGAATCAAGAGATGTGGAAATGATCACTGCTTCTCAACACCTTATCTTGTGCCCATTTGTTAAATACAAAGGTTTTCTTGATACCTATTTTTCACTCTTTATATTTCAGCAAATGAATTGCTGTATACCCAGTACAGAATGAAAACCCATTGCAAGGTGCAGATCATTTATTGGCGCTGGGTACCTAGGGTTCTTGATAAACCTGCAAGCTCTATATATCAACACAACCAGAAGAGTCCAGCAGATGTAACGGTATATTGCTTTTAAAAATCTGACATCGCAGAAAAAAGTTACAGAGTAAAATGTGGAGAAAAATGGCTGTTTTTTCACCCCATTTCAATTTTTTTTATTTCAGCTGTTATTTTCTGTAGGAAAACCTTGTGGGATCTACACAAATTACCCCTTGCTCAAGCCAGAATTTTGTCTACTTTTCATAAATAGTTAGCTTTCTGGGATCCAGCATTGGTTTCACACCCATTTCAGTCACTAACTGGAAGGAGGCTGAAAGCACAAAAAATAGTAAAAAAGGGGTATATCCCAGTAAAATTCCAAAATTGTGTTGACAAATTGGGTTTTCTGATTCTAGTCTGCCTGTTCCTGAAAGCTGGGAAGATGGTGATTTTAGCAATGCAAACCCTTTGTTGATGCCATTTTGAGGGAAAAAACCACAAGCCGCCTTCTGCAGGCCTTTTTTCCCATTTCTTTTTAAAAAACGAAATGTTTGCTGTATTTTGGCTAATTTCTTGGTCTCCATCAGGGGAACCCACAAAGTCTGGGTACCTCTAGAATCCCTAGGCTGTTGGGAAAAAAAAGTATGCAAATTTGGCATGGGTAGCTTATGTGGACAAACAGTTATGAGGGCCTAAGTGCACACTGCCCCAAATATCCCAAAAAAGGTTTGGCACCTGAGGGGGGAAAGGTCTTGCAGCGAAGGGGTTAAGCTGCCTAGCGCCAATGCAGTCATCCTTGCACCACAGTGAAAGGGTGTCTGTGTTGAGGGGATAGTTTGTGTAAGTGCAGGAAAGTCTTTCTGGCAATTTGGCACTTCTATGTGTGCTGTAAAATGCAGCACACATAGAAGTAGCAAAGCGTCAGTTTGAATGATTGTTTATGTGCAGGAAGGTGTCCCTTCTTGAACATAAACAATTACCCATGGCATTTTGCTCTTTCTATGTTTGCTGCAGAATGCAGCACACATAGAAAAAGCAAAAAATGAAGAATAAAATCATTCCTCTTCGTTGGGTGGCGTTAGATTTTGGCGTTGCCTCACATTTACGAGATTTCATAAATCTGAGGCAGCATCAAAATGAAATGGGTGTTACTTTGCCACACCCACAGCAATACTCACTGCACGCCCCTTCCACGCACAGTGCTATGTGGGTAGGGGCCATATTTACAAGGTGGTGTTAAGCCACAAAAAGTGGCTTAACGCCACCGTGTAAATACGGTGCTGTGATTAGAGCCATAGATTATCATAGATTCCTTTGCACCATTTTTACACCATGCCCCAGCGCCGGAACGCCCCCTTTGCATACATTATGCCTGGTGGAGGCATAATGTGGGGCAAGGGGTTACCAAGTGCGGCAAGGGGTTACCAAGTGGCACAATGCACTCATCGTGTGGTGTTTTGCCCTTCCAATGCCCAATTAGCGTCAAGAAATGATGCTAATGTGGAGCTGAAATGGTGCAAGGCCTGCACAAATCTTGCTCCATAATTTCAGTTCTTCGACCAGGTGCCTCTACAGACTGTCTAGATTATTGACTCTCTTGCTAGCAAGCACCTTCTCTGCCCACCGTCCTGTTCTAATTTTGAATACAAAATTGTTTGTTTGAACATCCAAGTCATATCCTCAGTCTGAAATATGCACATAAAGACACATACATATATGAATAGGTTTGAGATTGACACTGTCTTCCTAAAGATATTTGTGTCTGACAACCCCATACTGTTATATTTCACCTATTCACAATGTTGTTCTTTTGTGTTCAATCCCAATGCCTCCTGCATAGATGTGTGTTGGCACCAGCATAGTAGGACGTTTTAGGTGTCATAATTTATATGGGTTTTGCAATTGAGTCTCGTGGCATGATAGTGTGTTTGCTTTAGTTTCTCTACAGTGGTAATGACTCTGAAGGGCTGATGCTTCACAGAGGTTAGGTCTAGCAGTGTCCTATGATGATGATGGGTTATGTAGATCCTAGTTTCTTGTGACACAATCATTGGGTCTGCCAGAGGTTTACTTTCTGTGTTCACTTACTGAGCAGCATACATCCCACTCTCAAAACGGTGCTTGATGGTGGAGTACCAGAAGAGATAATTGTGTGCGATCTCAGGATTCTTGGTCACAAATCTGGTGAAGGACCAACCACTGCACATTGCCTACATATTGATAGGTGAGAGTAGGATTCCAGCAGAAGTGAGCGGTGGCTGCTGGTGGGACCAAAGTCATATGGATGTAGTCCAATGCTGCTGTACGTGGGGGAATAAGGCTATATTGTGGAAGACGTGCTTCTCTTATACATGCTCACATCCAGGTTTTAAGAAGTGTAGGTGCTGTTGCATAATTTTCAGTATGGCATCAAGACTGGACAACAGTTATGCAGAATGTGCAGTCCTGGAGATACATTCTACTTTGGCACACCGAGATGCATTCTACTTTGGCACATTTAAAGGACCTCAAAAACTTACGGCCCATCTCCCTGCTCCCCTTCCCGGCAAAAGTCATAGAGAAAATTGTCAACAAACAACTGACCCATTTCCTCGAGGAGACAACACTCTGGACCCATCCCAATCCGGATTCTGCAGCAACCGCAGCACCAAAACTGCCCTCATAGCCACCACCGACTACTTCAGAACCATACTGGACAATGGCTAAACCATGGCCCTCATCCTCCTTGATCTCTCAGCCGCGTTCAACACCGTCTGCCACCACACCCTACGTCAGCGTTGACGGAATCTGCAATAGAGCTCTGGACTCGATCACCTCTTTTCTGAATCGCGGAACTCAAAGAGTCCGCCTCCCTTCATTCCGCTCTGAAGCCACCAAAATCATCTGCGGCGTACCCCAGGGTTTAGCACCGGCTTGCGCCATTCTTGAGCACCAGCCAGTTGCCATATTTATGGAATGGCGCAAGCTGGTGCAAAGGGTGGGCTAGCGTAAAAAAATGACATTAGCTGGGTGGGGATGGCGGTATGGGAGATAGGGATTTTGCACCAAAAAATGACATTAGTCTGGTTAGAGTAAAAAAAGATGGCTCTAACCAGCCTAGCGTCATTTTCTGATGCAAAACAACCCATACCACATGAATCCTGTCTTAGAAGCTTTTCCTAAACCTGAGGAAGCATCAAAAGCAATGGGTGTTGTGGTGGAACAACCTATTGTACCCCCTCTGACGCAGAAAACTATGTCAGAGGGGCCCATATTTACAAGGCCCATATTTCCCTCAGCCTGACCCTCTTCAACATCTACATGGCTCCGCTCGCTAACATTGCCTGATCTCCCAACCTCAACATCATCTCATACGCCAATGACACCCAGCTGATCCTCTCCCTCACCAACGACACCGCCAAGACCAACCTCCATGAAGGAATGAAGGCCATCGCCAAATGGATGAAGAACAGCTGCCTGAAACTGAATTCTAACAAGACTGAGGTCTTCATCTCCGGCTCCACCCCCTCCCCATGGGACGACTCCTGGTGGCCTGCCACACTGGAAGCCGCACCGACACTCACCGACCACCCACGCAACCTGGGATTCATCCTGGACTCTACACTATCTATGACCCAGCAAGTCAACGCTATCTCCTCCTCCTGCTTCAACGCCCTCTGCAGGCTTTGGAAGATCTGCAGATGGATCCCCACTGAAACCAGAAGAATAGTCATCCAAGCCCTTGTAAGCAGCAAACTGGACTACGGCAATGCCCTTTACGCAGGAACCACGGCCAAACTCCAGAAAAGACTGCAACGCATTCAGAATGCCTCTCCACGCCTCATCCTGGACATCCCCCACCACTTCCACATCACAGCCCACCTGAGAGACCTGCATTGGCTCCCCATCAACAAGAGAATCACCTCCAAACTCCTCACCCACGCTAACAAGGCATTGCCCTCACCACCATCTGACGCATCCGCAGAACAACCACCGGCAGCAGATCCTTCTTGCACCTCGCTACTAAGACTTAATACACTCTTCCCACCCACCTGCGTCAGACCAAGGACTTCCTTACCTTCAGGAGACATCTCAAGACTTGGCTGTTCGAGCAGCAATAGCCCCTCCTGTCAGCACCTTGAGATCCTTACGGGTGAGTAGTGCGCTTTACAAATTCCCTGATTGATTGATTGATGTGCTCTGAAATGACCCAGAGTGAAGTAGGTGAAATAACCCCAAGAGCTTGGCATGAGTTGGTGTGGAATGCTATCTGGCTGTGGTGAGCTACAAGCTGAGCCCAATTTGTTCCAACAAAGTCTTCATTATGTCCTTATTGAATCTGTACAATGTGATCTCTGTAGTCAAGGAGTACAACCCTCTGCATTAAGATCTTAGGCCCTCATTATGACATTGGCGGTAAATCCCACTTACCGCCACGCTGAGGGCCACCAACTTACCGCCGCAGCAGCGACTATCCGTTTTACCACATTATGACACACACACACCAATCCGACAGAATTCAACCGCAGACAAATCTGCCAGTGATAAAGTGGCGGTATCAAAACCCACACCGTAACGCCAACAGAACAACGCCCATCACATTATGACCCACGAATCACCACAGCGGACATTCAACTGTGGTAAACCATTGGTGGTACATACCGTGTGCTCACAATGGACACCCACAGACAAAACAACACCACATTGGACAATTCAAACAACACACACCTGACACCCATACACACACCACACCCACACTACTATAAAACACACAACCACAACCCCTTACGAATAAAATCATTTCCACAACACTGACACGAAGACCACTGACACAACTACATACACACACCACTTACACCCATACATCCCTTACGCACCCCACTTCACACACCCCAACACATTACCCAACACACCCTCACCAACACACATCACATAACACCCATGGCACCACAAAGGCACCCCCGTTTCACTGAGAAGGAGTTAAGGGTCATAGTGGAGGAAATTGTCAGGGGAGAGCTACAGCTATTTGGAGCACAGGTGCAGGAAGATGGAGCTATGGCAGAGAATCGTGGACAGGGTCAACGCCGTGGGACAGCACCCCAGAACAAGGGGCGACATGAGGAAGAGGTGGAACGACCTACGGGGAAGGTTCGTTCCATAGCAGCAAGACACCAGCTCGCTATCCAGAGGACTGGTGGTTGACCCCTATATTCTCCCCCACAACTCACAGCATGGGAGGAGCAAGTCTTGGCAATACTGCATACTGAGGGCCTGGCCGGAGTCGGAGGAGGACTGGACTCTGGTAAGTAAACTCTCTAATATTATCACACCCCTACCTGCATGCCGTCACATACCCTCACCCTCACTCCCATCACTCCACTACATTTCACACACTGTACCATCACATCTCTTCAATCCCAATGCCAAGCCCTGCATGCTGTACCAATGCATTGACCCCACTCACAGTGCAGCATGGACACTCATCACTAAAGCATGCACAGCATAGAGAACTAACAATCCCACCATACACCAACACACACAAGTAAAAGCTGGCAGGGCAACACCAATCATAGAGGGGAAGCCAGGGATGTATAATATGTCATACACATTAACCAATAACACATCATTTACATCCCCACAGGTACCCCAGCCAATGTCACTGGAGAGGAGGTGCCAGCACTATCCAGTCCCCCAACTGAAGAGACCCACAGTGATGACAGTAACTCTGGTCTTCAGGATCTGGACAATCTACCTGGCCCATCAGGGATCACTGGACAGCCGGTTACCCAAGCCCAGTCACAGACCACCACAGAGGCTCCCCATCAGGAACCAACATCACAGCACCCACCCAGCGTCCCCAAACCTCTGTCCCCAGGACACGTCAATCAGCAGTGTGTCCACCTGTACAGGGACCCCAGGCCACACCTGGCACACAAGACAATCAGGGACCTGGAGTCAGTGGCAGTGGCACCCGGTACAGGAGACACAGTCACAGGCCAACAGGGATACTGGGAGGACTGCTGTGTGACAGGGGGAGCACAAGGCCAGGGAACCGAAAATACAGGAGGCACTCTCTGAGATCCTGGGAGCCTATCGACATTCCCAGGACACGATGGGCCAGATCCTAGGCAACATGCAGGAGAACAGATGACTGCAGGAGGGACAGTACCCTGGGATCAGGGAGGACTTACAGGCCATCAACAACACCCTGATCTCCATAGAAGGGGTGCTGGCAGACATAGCCAACATTATGAGGGAGGCAGTGTCACACCAGCGGGCCCCTGCCACTAGCCAGTCATCTGAACAGCCTTCCACTTCCGCTGCCGCTAGTGGCTAGGAGGACACGCCACAGGACTCACAGGCCACCAGCACCCTTCCCCCTGCAGAAGGTGTACCACCCCGCAAACGTTCCCTGCGATCCAGACAGAAGCCAAAGACACTTGCCAAGATCCCTGCCAGGAAATGAGACTCTCCTGATTGTTCGCCTTGTGTCCCACTCAGTCACCCTGTGCACCTTGAACTTGTATTGCTCCCCTTCCGTTGTCCCCATGTACAATGCACCTGTGCTACAAACAGACTAGAACAATACCCTGGACTTTCCTCCATCATTACCCCATCCCATTGCAATTTCCCCTCTATATATGAGCACTATTATAAACACCCTGGGATAAAAATCGATTTTGAGTATGTCATGTATTTCAAATATGCATTGATTGAAACAGGTGCAACCATTGCAAATGAGCTGTACATAGAATGAGCATATAATTAATGACCTGTAGCTGGCTGTTGTGATCACACCAAGAGTATTTGTCAACTCACCAAAATCTGCAAAATAAATAGCCAGAGGGAACAGTAAGTAGGCATAGAAGTGGAAAATACCAGAATGACAATGCCACACAGAGTACAACCAAAGTCATTGAAATGTAAAGTTGCACTGTCTCACCTGTGTGTCATTGGAAGTACTGCCGGATTACAGATGTTCTGTTGTCCACATCCTCATCCTCTGCCTCCTCATCCTCACTGTCAACAGGGTCTGCCGCTGCTAAAGGGGCATCTCCAGTCTCTTCCTCCTGCAGAAAAGGGACATGGCGTCTGAGGGCCAGGTTGTGCAACATGCAGAATGCCACGATTATCTGGCTGACCTTATTGGGTGAGTAGCACGGTGGATCCACCTGTCAGATAGAGGCACTGGAACCTGGCCTTCAGGAGGCCAAAGGTCCTTTCAATGATCCTTCTGGTTCACCAATGCACCTCATTATAACGTTCTTCTGCCCTTGTCCTGGCATTCCTCACAGGGGTAACCAGAGTCACCTGCAAATATTGAGGGGCAACATTTAGCCACACACCATCCCATATGGCCAACACCATAGCCATACACCAACATATACTGGGTGTCAGAGTCACCCGATCCTCGGTGTCTGTGCACGTTCCCAACAAGTCCACCACAAGACAGCTCCAATAGTCTAATTAGAATGTCACAGAGTCTAAGAGAGTCCAAGTGGGGAAAAGGGGATTAGGTAGGGAACAGCTGGGAAGGAGACCTGTAGGAAGCAAAAGGTTAAAACACACAATATCAAGATTATACCATATTAATCATTACTAGGCTATGACTCTAAGCATTGTCATATTGGAAACATGAATAACTTAAGCATGAACTTAAATAACTAGGCCTCAAGATGTCTGGATACCTGTGAGGGAATCAAGAAAGATTAGTACCATTTTCTAATGAACCACTCAATGAAATGTAACACATGGATTAGAAACATCAGAACCTTCTAGCATTACACTTTCAAATTCAAGAATAGTATTTGCATGAGGACCAGGAAATAATCTGAAAGGTTTCTATAACATTACATGAATTGTACTAGAGGGACTTATTATGCACATACAATATAACTTCTAGAATTCTAACACTTTAGTTTTCTTAAAATGCAGGTACATGAATTGCTCACATTGCAGATTTCCACAAAGGTTTATAAATGCCATGAAATGATTTTGCACAATGAATAACATGAGTTAGGCACGAGAAATTAATTGCACGTCTTGCCGATTCGAAGGTCACCAAGAAAATGCCATGAAGTGGTAACACACAATGAATATCATGAATTAAACACAAGAGATGAATCGCGCGTCTTGCCGATTTGAAGGCCACCAAGTGAATACCAAGAAATGGTAGCTCACATTGAATGTCATGAATTTAACACAAGGAATGAATCGCGCGTCTTGCCGATTCGTGGGCCACCATGTGAATGCCAAGAAATGGTAGCATACAATGAATAACATGACTTAAGCACAGGAAATGAATCGCGCATCTTGCCGATTCGAATTCCACCATAAGAATGCCAAGAAATGATAGCGTAAATAAATAACATGAATTAAGCCCAGGAAATGAATTGCGCGTCTTGCCAATTCGAATGCATCCTGGTAAATGCCATAAAATGGTTGGGCAGAATAAATATCAAGATTTGTATACAAAGGAAGAATTGCACGTCTAGCCGATTCAAATGCCAGCATGTAAATGTCCTTAAACATCAAGCGCACTTTCACACGCACAAGAGCAAAATAGATTTATCATGCTAATTAGTCCCAAGAACTCAAAATCATTCGAGAACGCGATCGGGGGCCCAGCCCGACCTCCGTCATACCGCCCTGATCAAGAATCACCCAGCAAAGTGAAAAGGCGAGGCCTGGAAGATCAAAGTAGGCCTCCGTAACTGGAGCTCAGGAAGTTGCTGCTACTCTGCACTGGGACCTCTGATTAGTGAGCCCGTGGAGCTGGGCTGGCTCCCTTATATAAAGTCTTGGGCCAGCCCACAAACCACACCCAGGCATGCTGCAGGGAAAGCTTCTAGAAGGCCTTGGAAAGGGGACCACACTCTGACACACCCTGAAAGCCTGCAGCAGTACATTTCGAATGAACAGTATTTATATGCACCTTGAACATAAGTCTTCAGGATTAAACTCTGCAAAGCAAAAGGTTAAACATCAGCATATCAGCACAATGCATAAATTACGTTATCTTGAGAGTGCTGGATTTTTGCATTCTAGTCGCCCGTAGAGCGTGCACTGCCCTGATGTTGACACTGAGTGGGAACCAGGGCTCACCTATTAGCCACACCCTGTGCCTCTGTAGTTGGGCCATCACATTTGGTATGCTGCTATTCTTTAGGACAAAGGCATCATGCCCGACCTAGGATACTTAGCATTGACGTGGGAGATATACTGGTCTGCCAAGCACACCATCTGCACATTCATATAGTTGAAACTTCTACAATTCCTCAACACCTGGTCATTCTGGCGGGGGAGGACAAATGCAATATGTTTTCCGTCAATTACACCAATTATATTGGGGATATGTCCTATTGCATAAAACCCGGCCTTCACAGTGGCCAAATCCTCAACCTGGGGGAATGTAACATAGCTGCATATGTGTTTTATCAGGGCAGACAACACATTGGCTGTGACATTCCTGTTGCCAAGCCCACTATCACTTGGAAAGAACCAGTTACCAGGAAATTGAGGATTGATAGCACTTGCACAAGAGGGGGGGATCCCAGTGGGATGACGGATAGCAGATATCAGGTCAGGATCCCATTGGGCACACAGCTCTGTGATTGTGGCCCTGTCCAGTCTATAGGGGAATGTTATGTGCCTGTCCTCCAGTGTAGCCAAGTCCACCAGGGGTCTGTACACAGGAGTATGTCTCCATCTCCTATTCATCTGCAGCGGTAGGAATCTAAGGGACAAAAGAGTGAAGATGCTGTCACAAACTGAACAGTGGAGCCACAACAGTAGTCTGCAATATGTAAACATGTTATGGGGCAGTTTGATTTGTCAAGTATGTGCCTATTTATCCTGTGATGCAGCATTATTCCATAGGACTGCTCCCCCCCCTGAAATGGGGTACGCCTGTCCTGTGTGGAGAGACAGGTGGAAGTGAGGTGGTAGGCGGTCATGAACCGCTGTGCAAATCCTCATTGGTTAATATTGGGCCCTATGGGGTACAGTGGCCAATGGTGATCTACGTCAGCGGTGACGGTATGCACTGCTGCTGATGTGACCGCCATTTTCTATTTGATTTCTCACTTGTTTCCTGACCTTCACAGGAGAGGACCTACACTGAATGTGCTGCTGTGACCTGTGTCTGGAACCTACCATGGCCAGTGTGACCGGGGAAAGGGCCCCAGCCTTCACTTCAGAGGAATTGGAGAGACTGGTGTATGGGGTCCAACACCAGTACAGACCGTCGTATGGGCCTCCAGACCAACAGGTGAGTACACTGTGGGCACAATGCATGTGGCATGAATGTATGGAAGTGTGTGTGAAGGCACTGTGTAAGGGGGAGGGATGTCCTCTAGGCTGTGTACACGTTGAGTGCTGGGCTATGTGTGTGCCAATAGTGATGTGAAAGGGCATGGTGGGTCATTCATACTACAGGCTAGACTGTTTTGCTAATGGTGTTCTCCTGTCTGTATTGCCTCTGCAGGTCAGCACCCATTAAAAGAAGGGTATATGGCATGCCATCGCCAAGGAGGTGCGGACCCTGGGGGTCTATGGCAGACAGAGCACCCACTGTCGGAAATGGTGGGAGGACCTGAGACACTGGGCACGGAAGACCGCGGAGGCCCAGCTGGGGATGGCCTCCCAATGAAGAAGGGGTGCCCATTGAACCATGACTCCCCCTGATGGCCCGCATACTGGCGGTGGCCTAACCAGAGCTGGATGGGCACTTGAGGGTATCACAGCAGCCACAAGGGGGTGAGTACAGTAGCCATCATTGAAGCAAACGGCTGGAGGGGTGGTGTCCTGGTGGTTTGTGTGTGTCAGTGGGTGCCCCTAGGCCAGGCATAGCAGCGTAGTTCCTCTGGTGGTTAAGGGTCTGAAGGGGAAATACTGCCTACCTAGCTTGTTAGCATCCAGTACTGGTCAGGGCTGCGTGGGTCCCAGGTGTGCTGCAATTGGCGGTGCGTGCTCCTCCTCATGCCTTGGTCGATAGCAATATCACTGGTAGTGCAATGTACAGTGTATAGGCCTGTTCCCTGTGTGTGAGGGCGCTGTATATGTCAACGGTGGTGTTGATGCAGTCATTGACCCAGTGTTTCCTTTGTCCCTCTCCCCCTTTTCTTGTTTTGTCATCCTGTCCTTATGTGCATTAGCATCATCTGGCGGGGGAGCAGAGGCACCGGTGACGGAGGGAGCTGCATCTCACAGGATCCTGGAGGCAGAGTCTACCGACGCTGAGGGCACCAGTGGGATGGAGGGCGAGGGGAGCACCACGGCGGAGACTGGAGGGGACAATACAGATTCCTCCGATGGGAGCTCCCTGGTGGTGGCGGACACCTCTGTGACCACCCTGGCTACAGGTACAGCCGCCAGCCACCATACCAGAACCGACCTCCCAGCAGCCCCTCAGCGAGTTGCCCGTGCCCGCTCACCCAGGACGGTGGGCATCTCCTGTGCCCCAAGCACCTCAGGCCCTGCCCCAGTGAGCCCTGCTGCCCTGAGTGAGGAGGCTATTGACCTCCTGAGATCCATCTCTGTAAGGCAATCAACCATTGTGAATGCCATCCAGGGGCTGGCAGCCCAGATTCAGCAATCTAATGCATTCATGGAGGGCATTCACAGTGGATCGGCGGCCCAACAGAGATCAATCCAGGCTCCGGCCTCCTGTCTGATGGCAGCCATTGTCCCTGTTTCTACTGTCCCCCTTCAAACTACCTATTCCCAGTCCCATTCTCCTCAACCCCAACCTATCCCAGGCACACAGCCAGAGGGGATGCACACAGGACAACACCCAACAGTATCACAGGCAAACACAAGCACCACACTTCATCCCACAGGCGCCCACACAAACATCATTCATTTGCAGACACAACAACATCCACTATTTTCACTGTCTCCCCCTCCTCCTCCACCTCCCACCCAGTTACATCCTCACTCACACCTGCATGCACTACATCATCATCCACTACCTATCACCACACCAAGCAGAACACACACCTCACTGTCAGACACCTCCACAACATCCATGCACACGCCCCCTGTGTCCTCTCCCACCGTGTCAGCCCCCCTCTTAAAATACACAAACGCAAGCACTCAGACACCCAACAGCCATCCACCCATTCACCTCACAAAAGCATACAACCCATGCACCTGCACCCAAACACCTCCAACAACCACTCCCTCATCCTCCACTCTCATTACTTCTCCCTCTTTCATCCCCAATGTCCCTAAAAAGCATTTCGTTTCCCACATTGACCTCTTCCGTACCCCTCCTCCCAACCTGCACGTATGGCCGGGGAATCAAGAACCCAGCCAAGCAACTCAGCCAAACAGTCAACGGGCCCAGTTTCATCACCACCTATTTGTGGTGGAAAGGATTCCAGGCCACAAATACTGAAGGGGAAGGAGCCTGCACCAGCCAGCAAAAAAGGGAAGGAGCCTGCACCAGCCAGCAAGAAGTGGAAGGAGTCTGCACCAACCAGCAGGAAGGGGAAGGAGCCTGCACCAGCCAGCAAGAAGCGGAAGGAGCCTGCACCAGCCAGCAGGAAGGGGAAGGAGCCTGCACCAGCCAGAAAAAAGGGGAAGGAGCCTGCACCAGCCAGCAAGAAGGGAAAGGAGCCTGCACCAGCAGCTGTCACAGAGCCCCCACCGCCAGCTGTGGTTGTGCAGCCATCAGTGAGTGCAGGGGCTGAGCATGAGCCTCCCACAACCACCACCACAAGGCAGCCATCGGAAGGTGCAGGGGCTGAGCAGGAGCCTCCCACTACCACCACCGCAGTTCAGTCATCAGAGGGTGCAGGGGCTGAGCAGGATCCTCCCACTACCACCACAACAGTGCAGCCGTCAGTGCCAGCGGATGCCATATGATCCAGTCTCCATAGGCTGCTGTGTGGCCTGCCCCACCAGAACCAGTGGGGTATTCACCCACCTGAGAAACTGTGGCCTTGCACTCCCCAGGACCAAGCAATGGCCATGTTCTCCCCACCAGAACCAGTGAGGTATTCACCCACCTGAGAGACTGTGGCCTTGCACTCCCTAGGACCAAGCAATGGGCATGTTGTCCCCAACAGAACCAGTGGGGTATTCACCTACCTGAGAGACTGTGTGTTAGACCTGACAACCTTAGGGTGGCCACCCCTAACTTTTTGACTGCCGCCCTCTACTTTTTAGATACTGTTTTGGCTGGTTTTTAAACTCTGTGCACTTTACCACTGCTATCCAGTGCTAAAGTGCATATGCTCTCTCCCTCCTTTAAACATGGTAACATTGGATCATACCCAATTGGACTATTTCATTTACTTATAAGTCCTTAGTAAAGTGTACTATATGTGTCCAGGGCATTTATATTAAATGCTACTAGTGGGCCTGCAGCACTGAATGTGCCACCCACTTCAGTAGCCCCTTAACCTTGTCTCAGGCCTGCCATTGCAATGCCTGGGTGTGCAGTTTCACTGCCAATTCAACTTGGCATTTAAAAGTACTTGCCAACCCTAAAACTCCCCTTTTTCTACATGTAAGACACTCCTAAGTTATGCCCTAGGTAACCTATATGGCAGGGTGCTGTGTAGGCAAAAGGCAGCGCATGTACCCATGTTGTCTACATGTCCTGATAGTGGAAAACTCCTAAATTTGTTTTTACACTGCTGTGAGGCCTGCTTCCTTCATAGGCTAACATTGGGGCTGCCCTCATACATTGTTTGTGTGGTAGTTGCTGATCTGAAAGGAGTATGAAGGTCATATTTAGTATGGCCAGAATGGTGACATTAAATCCTGCTGACTGGTGAAGTTGGATTTATTAATACTATTTTAGAAATGCCACTTTTAGAAAGTGAGCATTTATCTGCACTTAAATCTTTCTGTGCCTTACAATCCATGCCTGGCTGGGTTTAGTTGACAGATCCATGTACATTCCCTCAGAGAACCCAAACACAGGATACTCAGCCTCACTTGCATACATCTGCATTTTGAATGGGTCTCCCTGGGCTGGGAGGGTGGAGGGCTTGCTCTCACACAAAGGGCTGCCACACTCCCTACTGGGACCCTGGCAGGATTGAACTGAAAGGGTACCTGGTGTACTTCTGAGCCACTCTTTGAAGTCTTCCCCACTTCAAAGGCACATTTGGGTATATAAACAGGGCCTCTGCCACTACCACCTCAGACACTTCCTGGAGAAGAAACTTATAACCGGAACCTGCATCCTGCCAAGAAGAACTTCCTGGCCGCCCAAAGGACTCACCTGACTGCTTTCTGTTGACCTGCTGCCTTGCTGCTCTCTGGCTGAGGTGAAGAAGTGCTCCCCAAGGGCTAGGATAGAGCTTGCCTCCTGTTCCCTGAAGTCTCAGGACCAAAAAGACTTCATCTATTCAAGAAGGACTCCTTGTGTGGCGAAATTCGATGCACAGCCTGCCAGAAACGATGCACAGCTTGCACCGTGGTGAAACTTTCAACCCATGCTGAATTGGAATGATGCAGCCTAACTTCGCAATGGGAAGATCGACACTGCACCAGCTTAGCAACCGGAAATTCGACACGCGGCACATGGGATCAATGCATAGCTAAGCCGGAACAATGCAGCCCGACTTCCAGAAAGGAATCGATGCAGCACCTGCTGTGCGGTGGAAAATTCAACGCAACGCCCACCGGATCAATGTAGCTCCTGTGACTTCATCCTGCCCGTGCAGGAAATCCATGCATCGTCCCTGGGGCGTCTGAAAACCCCACAACCCAAAGAGGATCCATGACGGAGCACTGGAAATCAACACACAGCTGTCCCTGCGTGGTAACTAAACGACGCATCGTCGTGTGCGGCCCGAGAAATTGAAGCACACCCCTTTGTTTTCACGCTTCTCCTCCTCTGCGAACCAGGTACTTTGTGCTTGAAAGAGACTTTGTTTCCTTTTAAAAGACTTAAGACACTTTGGGGGTGATTCCTACCCTGGCGGTCATAGACCGCCAGGGCAGGGGACGGAGGAAGCACCGCCAACGGGCTGGCGGTGCTTCTGGGGCAATTACCGCCGCGGTCAGAAAAGGGAAACCGGTGGTTTCCCGCCGGTTTCCCGCTGCCCCAGGGAATCCTCCACGGCGGCGCTGCAAGCAGCGCCACCATGGGGATTCCGACCCCCTTCCCGCCATCCTGTTTCTGGCGGTTTTCACCGCCAGAAACAGAATGGCGGGAACGGGTGTCGTGGGGCCCCTGGGGGCCCCTGCAGTGCCCATGCCACTGCAGGGGCACTGGCATGGGCACTGCAGGGGCCCCCTAACAGGGCCCCATTGAGATTTTCAGTGTCTGCTTGGCAGACACTGAAAATCGCGACGGGTGCAACTGCACCCGTCGCACACCAGCAACTCCGCCGGCTCCATTCGGAGCCAGCTTCCTCGTTGCTGGGGCTTTCCCGCTGGGCGGGCGGCCTTTTGGCGGTCGCCCGCCAGCCCAGCGGGAAAGTCAGAATGACCGCCGCGGTCTTTTGACCGCGGTACGGTCTTCTGACGGTTCCCGCCAGGCGGGCGGCTTCCGCCGCCAGCGGGGGTCAGAATGACCCCCTTTATATCACTTTTCAGTGACATCTCTACATTTACTTATTGCATCTTTGATCGTTTTTGACTTGCATTTATCCAGATAAATATTCTATATTTTTCTAAACACTGTGTGGTGTATTTTTGTGGTGCTATATGGTAGTATTGTATAATTTATTGCACAAATACTTTACACATTGCCTTCTAAGTTAAGCCTGATTGCTCAGTGCCAAGCTACCAGAGGGTGGACACAGGATAATTTGGATAGTGTGGGGCATATTTATACTCCGTTTGCGCCGGAATTGCGTCGTTTTTTTTACGCAATTTCGACGCAAAACTAACTCCATATTTATACTTTGGCGTTAGACGCGTCTAGCGCCAAAGTCCATGGAGTTAGCGTCATTTTTTAGCGTGGACACCTACTTTGCGTTAATTATATGCAAGGTAGGCGTTCCCGCCTAAAAAATCGACGCCGAGGCATGTGCGTCGGATTTATACTCCCGGGCAAAATTCACGCCCGGGAGTGGGCGGGTCAAAAAAAATGACGTACGGCCGCTTTTGCGCTGTTTTTTAGCACCTGCAAAAGGCAGGCGTTAAGGGACCTGTGGGCTCTGAAGGAGCCCAGAGGTGCCCTCCCATGCCCCCAGGTACCCCCCCTGTCACCCTTGCCCACCCCAGGAGGACACCCAAGGCTGGAGGGACCCATCCCAGGGACATTAAGGTAAGTTCAGGTAAGTGTTTTTAAAAAAAAAAAAATTAGTGGCATAGGGGGGCCTGATTTGTGCCCCCCTACATGCCACTATGCCCAATGGCCATGCCCAGGGGACAGAAGTCCCCTGGGCATGGCCATTGGGCAAGGGGGCATGACTCCTGTCTTTGCTAAAACAGGAGTCATTTCTATGGGGGTTGGGAGTGAAAATAAATGGCGCAAATCGGGTTGAGGCGAAAAAATTGCCTCAACCTGACTTGCCCCATTTCTTGACGCCCAAGCCCCATATCCCCCTACGCCGGCGCTGCCTAGTGTACGTCGTTTTTTTTAACGCACACCAGACGGCGCCGGCGGCTAACGCCGGCTAACGTCATTCAATAAATACGGCGCCCGCATGGCGCTTCAGAATGGCGTTAGCCGGCGCTAATTTTTTTGACGCAAAACTGCGTTAGCGCAGTTTTGCGTCAAAAAGTATAAATATGGGCCTGTGTGACTTACCCTGACTAGAGCGAGGGTCTTTGCTTGGACGGGGGTAACCTGACTGCCAACCAAAGACCCCATTTATGAGACTGTGGCCTTGCACTCCCCAGGGCCAAGCACAGGGCATATTGCCCTCTCCAGAACCAGTGGGCAAGTCACCCACCTGAGAGACTGTGGCTTTGCACTCCCCAGGACCAAGCAATGAGCATGTTGCCCCCACCAGAACCAGTGGGGTATTCACCCACCTGAGAGACTGTGGCCTTGCAGTCCCCAGGGCCAAGCACAGGGCATGTTGCCTCCTCCAGAACTAGTGGTCTTGTTTCCGCATCTGTCTGGGGTGCCCCCCTACCCTTAAGGTGCCTGCCTATTTGCCAACTGATGCCCCTACAGTGTTCTATCCTTATTGGTGCAGGGATCGAGTGGGGCCTTGGACTTTGCCCTCTGGCCATGTGAACAGTGGACTGGGCAGTGTCCCTTTTTTGTACATTTGTACATATCTGTTGCATTGCCACATCGACTTATTATTTTTGATGTTGATCTTATTACAATGCCTTTAGTCAATTCCTGTTGTCCTTGCATTATTCAACCGATTTGTGGGGATAAATTGTTTTCTTGTGCAGCTGGTTGTGTGTATGGTGTGTGTGTGTTGGGTGTGTGTTGTGCGCGTGTGTGTCACTGTCATTTTCCTCCCTCCCTCCCTTGTGTGCTACGTGGCTGTACTCACCGACGTCTTCACCGGCCTTGGTGTTCGTGGTGGAGCATAACGTAGAAGATCATCAGAAAGACTTGCAGTTCTGGTTCCATGGCGGTTTTGTTGTTCCCTGTGTCTCCAATGGTGAGTCCTTTCACTTCTGAGCTCTGTTTCTGCCAGGCTTTTGATGGCATTGGTACCGCCCCGGAAAAGGTGGCGGTTTGGCATGTCATAATATGGTGGGCGGAACTTTGTCTTCCGCCTGGCTGTAGATGGCTATCGCCGTGGTAACTGTTGTTTCTGCCCTGGCGGTCGGTGTGGTACATTGGCTGTCTTTCTGAAATATCACCGCCATGGTCATAATTTGGTGGTAGTTACCGCCAGCCTGTTGGAGGTATTACCGCCACTTTATCACCCACCGCCAGGGTCGTAATGAGGGCCTTAATCTCTTGTCATCATCTGGCAAATATCTCCATGGTTGATTCACATGGTGAGCTGTGATGTCATCTGCTCCATTATATACTGCTGGTGAGGTTAGCTCTGAATTTTGCATTTTGTCTGATATTGTGTTATTATTTGTGTATTTTACACTACCTTGCTCTTTAAGATAGTAGGCTGTTTTGGATAGATTTTAGGAAGTGTAAGCACTGGTTGTACCTTAGAAGCCCAACTTGCACAAATTAAAAAAGTCTATTTCACAGCAGGGAAGTTTGTGCACTATACCTGCATCTAACACCAATGTGAATATATATTTGCTTCAAGTAGTAAATTGGGCTCTGCCTGCAAATGGGGTAGCAAAACGCCATCATTTTCTGGACCCAAGCTCAGCACAAAGGCTTTGCAAAGCTTTCCCTTCCTGTCTTTAGTATTGAGAGGGGTGAAGCTGCTGTCGAAAGGACCAGCTTACAATAGACCTTGAGTGCCATGATAATGTTCAGGGTTTCATCTTTCACGATGCGGTGGCTGGATAATCAAAGGACAAAGATAAACGTTAGCAAACTGAATTGGGTTTGCCATTCTCTGAATGTACTGAGATGCCTAGAGGCTAATCGGCAGGGGGGAAAGGAATTCTGGCTATAGAAGATACTAGGCCTACAATTGACTGAAATACATTTTGTATAAATACCATCATGCCTGCGAATGCCAGGCTTGCACAAGCACACCGCCGGCAGTATCAGCAGTTTTAAGGAAAATACTTTACCCCATGCGGTAAAACAGAGAGGATACCTGAACCTAACTTTCCCACCAATACTGGTAACTAGCTAGTACAAGAAAGGGCCAAATGCGTTTCACACTGAACAGCACACAAACAACATCCCTGCTCAACAAAACGCAGTTCCGATTAATCGAATGTTAATGTGTCAAGAAATATCTTCGCTGATAGGGACGATTTCCATATAACCCACAAACCTTGAAAAGATTCCATCAGTGAACAAGTGTCGCAAATGAAAGCACAAACAGGACAAAATGTAGACACACCAACATACCATCTTGACATTGGTGGAACTATATTTCATGCCTAGCCTACATTTAAAATACACCGAAGTGAAGAAAAGATTTATTTAAAGGTGTAGAAACTGGATGCCACATAATATGAATAAGGACTTATTTACACTATCTTTAAAGATCGTGTCATATGGGATAGTATTAGTCAAGCGACACTGTGAATAGGTGTGGCGAGAGAAAGCAGATTTACACCAATATTAGTTAGGATAGAGGAAAATCTGAGAGATACTTTGTTGGAAAGGTATGCAATGAAAGATGCATGCACATACAAAAACATATACACAAGAAAATACAAACTCATTTAGGCACATACATGCATATGCAGATAAATACAAACTTACAGGGAGACATACATATGTAGATATATAATCACAGATATAAATGTCCACATACATACAAGCACAAAAAAGATACACATGTAAGTACAAACACATATACAGAAACGCATTCATGAATACACACACACACACACACACACACATATATATACATGCCCAAACACTGCACATTCACATATAAGACACAGAGACACATGGCCAGACATTCATGCACACACATTCACCATACTGCCACATATACATACATTGAGACACACAAGTAGAGACATACAACTGACATATATACACAAGGCCTAGCAAAGGCACAGTCAGGTATACCAATGCGTAAACAGCATGTCAGGGGAACCCATTAAATAGCTCAGTGGCATCTTCAAACGTGCCAAAACATGTACCATACCACTCTGGCTTCTTTGCTGAAGCGTTCGTGTCTGTTCTCCTCTCTTGAACGTCTGCTTCTTAAAAGACAGCAGTTAAATCTCCTTGCTGTCAGGCAATGGGAACAAGAGTTCAAGGAGGCACCATGCCGAGGTTCTGTCGGGGACGGAATGCATGGTATGAATAGAGAAAGCTGCCACAAAGTATGACAGACCTATGGCCTGATTTAAGTCACGGCAGAGGAGAATACTCCATTGCAAACTTGACGGATGTCCCGTCCGCCTTATTACGATCTCCATAGGATATCATGGGATGGTATGGGAAGCGGTTCATGTCAAAATTACAGCTCCCCATATTGGGCACCTCCTGAAATGTATAGCGTCATGCAAAATGAATATGACACACTCCAGAATGAATGTACTATGTGTCAAAATAATTACCATACCTGGCAGAGTTAATCTGAATTGAACCAAAACAAATATGAAACCTGACAGAGTGAATATTCTACTTAGTGATTAATATGAATAGCACACACACCAAATTGAATAAGAAATATACTGAAATATATATAAATCATACTGAAATTAATATGGCCCTCACTGTAAACAATAAAGCAATCACTGAAAAGAATACAATAATCACCAAAAAGAAAAGGACATTTCTTGAAATGATTGACTTATGCCAAGAGAAATATGACATACATTGAAATTAATACGGCAGATTCAAAATAATATAAAGTACTGAAATGAATATATTATATTCTGAAAAAACAAAATAATGCACATTGAAACTAATTCAATGTACACTGAAATGAACATTAAACATGTTGCAATTAATTTGAACTGTGTTGAAATGAATATTACCGAGATGGCAATGAATACGAGACACGCAAATATGAATAGGAGATGATTGAAAATGAATATGGCTTGTGTTGAAATTAATGCAATCCCATTGAATTGAAGCTGACATGCCTTCAAATGAGTATGACCACAGCTGAAATTCACATGACATTTGTTAAAATGACTATGACAAGCCTTGAAATTAATATGACACATATTCAAATTAATATGATATATTAGAATTGATAAATTAAATTTTAAAATTAATATGACAAGTGTTAATATGAATATGACATCCATTGAAATAAATGTAACATTGATTGAAAAAATATAACACATGTTAAAATGAATATGACATGAGTTTAAATGAATATAACCTTCAATGAAAAGAATTTGACATGCTTTAAAATGAATACGAGTAACGTTAAAATGATCATGACATTTATCACAATGAATATGGCTTGCATTGAAAGTGATATGATATACATTGACATGATTACGATATATGTTGCAATGGATATGATTCATGTTAAAATTAAGATGTGTTAATATGAATGAAGCATCAATTGAAAGGAATATGATGCATGCTAAGATGAATATGACATGCAGTGAAACAAATATGAGCTCCACCGAAATTAATTCAACATGTCTTAAACTGAATATGACCAATGCTGAAATTAAAATGAAACTTGTCAAAATGAATATGTTATGCTTTGAAATTGATATGATATGCAGCAAAATAAATACTGCATATATTGAAATTAATATGACCTATGTTGGCATAGATATAACCTGTGTTAAAATTATTATGACAGGTGTTAAGGTGAAAATGACATCCAAAGAAATGAATGACATTCATAGAAACAAATATGACACATGTTACGATGAATATTGTCTACCTTGAAATGAATATGACACCTAGTGAAATTAATATGGCCCACATCAAAAGTAATATGACATTCTGTTACATTAATATGACACTTTTTGAAATGAATATGAAACTGTGAGATAAATGTAACATGCTTTGAAATTAATTAGGCAAATATTGAAATTAACACAAGCCATGTTTGAATGAATCTGGCTTGCTCTGAACTTATGTTGATTTGCTTTAAAATTAATATTACATATTGAAATTAATGTTACATATTCTCAAAGGGTTGCATTACGACTTTGTCTGTTTATGCACCACAATGGTGGATGTCTGACTGCCATCTGCTTTGCGGTCGGACCAGGGTATTACGATGCTGGCAGTCCTATAGGGAAAGACTGCCACAGTCCCACCAGCACCACCAGGCAGCGCAAACCACCGCGGTGGCGAGGCAGACCAAACAGGCCAACAGAGCCAGTGTTTCAGATGGAAGCATTATGATGTTGCCTGCCGCCAGCGTGTCTGTGGCAGTCCAACCACCACATCCCAGCAGGTGGAAACGGAAAGCATAAAGGAAGCAACCCACCTGCAGGCAGTGTTACATGACTTGTGCTGCCATGGAGCTCATCACACACACGTCCTGCCGCAGGTGCTGCTCATTGATGGACCCACACAGCCAATGGGATGCCCCATAGGTTGTGAAACAAATATACAAAGCTCACAATGCAAACAATACCTGCACAATAGTGATGGTGGCATCAGGAGCATTCTATGACACATTTCACTTTGCAAATGCTCCTAAACAGCATTTGCATAGGGACTGGCCCTTCATGTATCTCAGGGACAAACCATATTTGAGCCAATTGATATGCCTAGCTGCCAAATGTGGAGGTGCAAGTCCAGAAAGCACATACAACAGCAACAGCATGGTCAAGACATCCAGAAGATGTAGTTGTAAGGTACACACATTAAAATGGACACATGGTCAGTCAAATGCAAAGGAAGCTACCACAAGTGAACACCCTCCATGTGTGGACAAACAAAACTCTAGCTCCCACACATGAGAAGAAATTACAATCCATATCAGGGGACAAATCTACACCATACATGCTGACACTGGCCAACACAAGATGAAATACTTACCCTAGCAAGCATAACACAATGCAATGACACCCCAATTGGATCAACACCCACATATCTATACAGTGAACATCTACCCTTGTCTTGGGTGACCAACACTTCCCACACAGTCGGATATTGGAAACAACAGCAAATGTGGTGGATTTGTCTCTGGGTGTTGTGGTGGTGTCTGTGGGTATGGTGTCTGAGGTGTTTGGGACTATGGGTTGTGAGCTGTTGTCTGGGTGTATGGGGGTGTGATGAATGTGCCACTGGGTGTTGTGGTGGTGTCTGTGGGTATGGTGGATGTGGTGTGTGGGTCAGTGGGGGTGTCTGTTGAATTGGTGGCTGATGTGGTGTCTGTGGGTGAATATTGAGTGTCTGCATGTCGGTGTGTCTGGTAGAGTTTGTGTTGCTGTGTGCTCCATGTGTGTGTTGAGGTTGTTGCATGGGGATGTGTCTGTGTGCTTGGGACACATAGGGGAATAGAGAACTTGGATAGGTAAGAGAGATGTTGTAGGAGGGAGAATTGGGGAGGGATTGCTGTCATCAGTGAGGAGGCCAGAGCCTGAAAAGATCTCTGTAGGCCAGACATGTCACTGTGAATGTCTTCCAGGAAAGCATTTGTCTGAAGTTGGCTTACCAACCCCTGGATGGCATTCACAATGACAGTCTGCCCCACAGAAGGCTATTGACCTCCTGATACTCCTCAGCAGGTCAATAGCCTTCTCACTCAGGGCAGCAGGAGTAACAGGGGCTGGCACTGCGGTACCTAGGGCAAAGGAGACAACCACCCTCTTAGGTGAGTGGGCATGGCCAACTGGGTGGGGAGCAACAGAAAGGGTGGTGGTAGTACTGGGGGTGACGGACAAGGATGGTACAGGAACAGGTCCTGATATGTCACCCACCACAAGGGAGTGGACAATAGAGGTAGAATCTAAAGATGACGAGGTTGATCCTGTGTCCTCGGTGGCACTCCGCTCACCTTCTGGGCCACTGGGCCCCTCCATGTTGGTTGTGTCATGACTGGAGGTACAGTGGCCAGATGCTTCCCCACTTGGTTTTGCCCTGTCTCCATCGCTTGCCTGGGATGATGCTGCAAATACAAAGGGGAAAAGGGTCTCCACATGTTCCTGATCACACTTGACCAAAAGCTGTGATTTACAAACAGTACCATGATGTCAAGTAGGCTCCAGCAACAAACTACTTCAAGGTGGCTCCTACATAAACCATACCATATGCATGCATGCCACATGAACTGTCAACAGTTTCCCACAGGAAAATCAGGTCTCAGATCTCCAATTGCATAGGTGAAGTTGTACAATCACAATAACCATTGAACAAGTAGGAGACCATATCACCTTCAATGCTTTGCCTAATGGAGCATACCTGTTACCTGTTTTCATACAATAGTAGGCCAATGCCAAGTTCATTCCAACAAATCCTACACAAGCTCATGCAGACATCTGTTTGTCACATACACAATAACACAACAATGAGAAATGATGCTTCAAATCCTGCCATGTTGCTGACAGCAGTACCGTATCCTGACGAAGGTGACATGGAAATACTCATGTCACACTGGAAACATGTCAACAATGCACACTTTACCATGTGTAAATTGTCCTAATTGAGTCACGGAGGTAGTACTAATTTTGGTCAGATATTCTACATATTTGGCATAGAAATATACACTGTAGTCCAAATGTGCAAATTGACATGGAGATATGTTGCTAAAATTTATAATACAATGAAACAGCTAACCACAGGAAAATCACCACTACTATATGGCACCCCTTACAATGACAACCTCTGACTGCATCAGTAGAAGCCATTAGTCCTTTGCATATTGGAGAGGCCCAGGGATTTACAAGCACTTGTAGAAGGCCCTGGACATGTTGCCCATTAGGAAGCCACATCACTGTCTCCATTTTGATCCTGCAAACCCAGATGTATGTGGATGAATTGTTCTACCTAACCACATTTGATTCCAACATAACTGCAAGCCACTCTATGATGTGTGGCAACAGTCAGGTAACAAATCTTTCCCATTTCACATGTGCAGTGCACTTTGCCACTTGATGCCACATCAATGACATGGAAATGGACATTGTGTCTAAAACCTCTAGTCCTACATGTCATGTCTCTCATTGCTACTGCAGTTGAACATGCCAAATGACATGCAATGACGGGTGAGGGTATGTGTGAGCCAACAGTCAATGGTGACACACTCCTGTCTGTGGCACCACATAACATGTAGCCCCACTGCATATGTCCAATTCCAAAGACAGGTTGGCATGCAACTATATGTGAGGGAATACATAAATCTTCCTGTGAACACAGGTAGAAGAAACATGAAACAGCAGTGCACACATTTTGTTAAAAGAGAATGGGACACATGCTAACATGTCGCCACAAGGAAGTTTGGCAACAGTGATGGGCTGTAAATCATATCAATGGACATTCCCCACTTACCAAGAGAAAGTTTTGTTCTGTAGCTGCACCTAAAGAATAATGCATTCTTTCACATGTGTGATGCCACCTTCACATGTCAGACAGTAGTGAGACACAGCACTCATCACACACTGAAAACAAGTGTCCTCCGGTGAGCAGGTAGCAATTTACTAATTTGACCAGACACATGGCTGAGGACAGTGATCCATCACTTCTTTTTCTTTGGACTGTAACACTGAGGAGTAGTGGCCTGTTGCATATAATTTAGACCCACTACAACAACAAACCTTCCTTGATTGATCACTGTACAAAGCAATGTGTTGTCCCTGGAGAGCAATTGTTTTGTGGATTGTACTCAGTTGTGTCCTAGGTCCCTGGGCTACTATGAAAGGGACATCAATATGCACTAAATTACATAGCTACACAAACAGTTACTCATCTTGTGTATCACACATGGTCCATCCCCAGTCATCAGGAGATGTCAGAACCTAACACATTAACGTGGCTGCGTGACAGGCAGTAACATGTCCTGTACTCATTTGGCTGATGTGCTCCCTGCAAATGCCCATCAAGGTCCGGGTATGCTACTGCCAGAATGCGGGCCTCTAGGGGGGTCATGCTTCAAGGTGTGCCCACCCACGTTGGGAGGACAGCCCCAGCTGAATTTCTGAGATCTTCTGGCCTAGCACCTCAGGTCCTTCCACCTCTTGCAACAGTGGGCACTTTGCCGGCTATGGCCCCCCAGGGGCTGCACCTCCTGGGCGATGGCTCTCCAAATCTCCTTCTTTTGATGGAGTTTACCTATATGGATGCAAGAGACATATCAAGCGATTACAAACACAAGTTAATGCTCAAATGGTTGTGTCACACACATCAGAAACAACAAGAATAAAATGGGCAATTCGTCAACACACCACAAGTGTGAATCACATGCCAATAAGTACAGGGACATGACTACACACATTTGGATTCATCTGCAGACTACCCTGTTCAAGGCCTAAAATGACTAAGCAAGCCTAATGACATCAGGTATTTGATGCTCCAGCAACATGTACTGTGATGTGAACCACAATGAAACACTACACAGCAATGTGGTTTCTGAAGGATAAACTACTTAGGCCTGACTGGACAAACACATTTGCACTCTGCAACATTGACTCAATGCATACAGTCCCTACAGGCAACTATCATAGTATAGACTTCACCCTTACACTTGAGTGACAATGAAAGAGCTAGCATGGTGGGCATGGAAAGTATCTTCCCTGTGCATTTGTGGACATGTGGCATACCAAATGCACACTCATGTCACTTCAGAGTAGGTTTTGGTGGTATGTACCTGTACCACAAAAACATTCCTTTAAACATACGTTTCTAACCTACAGAGATGGCATCCAACATACACAGGTATGCATTGTACAATTTCTGCTATGTAACCAAGCTAATGAGTCACATGTCATGGCCCCCAAAGGAATCTACACACTGTTTGCACTGTGGGTCTGACATTTGTACAATAAGCCTGTAAAGGACAAATATGACTTCCGTAAAGGTGACAACAGAGCTGTGGTAGCAAGGGACCTGTCATGAGTCAAAGACACACATTGAATATGATGCAAAATGAACATATGGGCTAGTTCACTCTCCCACAGCCTGGACTATCTCTCATTTTGGGAGATACATTTGACAGGCCCTGATCTTTGCAGGCTGAGCATACCGAACCTACATGACACTCACATAACCATCACTTCCATGCATGACAGTACATCATGTGGCCATCAGCAATGTGGCTTGTGGGGCAACCTGAAGGGCACAGTGAGTCGTGATATGCCTTCCAGGCAAAGTTTTGGCAAGGCCAGATGTGGAGTAAAAGATCCGTGGCACAATACACATTGATTGCGATATCCTCAATGACTCAGACAAGATGCATACATGGCTCATGCTGTCATGCACATACATACTGTCAAACATTTATAGCCATCATAAACCAAAAGAAAGTCACTTGATGGCAGTAAAGTCTCCTTGCCTAGCTATGTGCATCTAACACAAGGAGGATCTAGGACCCCAAAAAAAAATCACACAACACAATGAGAATGAGCACAACATATAGTATTGGTCTCCGATACCGGAACTATTTAAATCCAATCGATGCCACACAGACTGCCACAACAGGCATACAAGAAGTCTAACTGGCACACAGGGGCACTTTGTACCCTGTGAGGAGGGAAAGGAAGGTGTTGAACAGAGTCAATTATGAGGTACTTACCTGCTCCTATGGTGAGCAGTAGAGCGGACCATACAGGGGAAGAACCTTGCTCACAAGCCTCTACAGCTCCTCTGGAGAGAAAGCAGTGATCCTTTCACCTGATGGATGTGGCATGATTGGTCCCGGAAGTGGCACACAACAGCTGATGTGGTGGAAGTGTTGCTGGCAGCAGTGTCTGGAGTCAAGTGGTTGATTTTGCACAACACGGCGTACACTTATGCCACATACGCGGTCATCATCGCCGACGGACATAGCCATTGGGCAGCTACCACCACTGGCAACAATGTTAGCCTATAGCTGTGTCATCCACTGTTTGAAACCACCTACTGTGTCGATGAGTTCCGCTGCTGGCCGTGGCCGGTTCCTGATGTCCAGTGGAGTATATCAGGCATCTGCCATTTTGGCAGCTTGAAAGACTGCATATGGCCCTGTTCTACGCATCACAAAAACAAAATAAGTCTTTTCATCCTCCTGTCTGCTGTCCATTGCCAGACCTTCAGACCATAAAGGAATGCCACGTCATCTAGCTCTACCGCCTGAATATACACACAATAGTGGATTTATGCCATCAGCTGGAGCCAGAACTGATGCCAGCTAACAGTAATCCATACTGCATACCCATTGTACAAGTCATGTCAGTATTGCACTTCCTGGAAATAGGGGCCTTCCAACATACAGTGGCCTTATCTGGTGGTATGTCCCAACCTATATTCCGTCTGGTGTTGAAAGATTTCCTATCGGCAGTGTTGAAACATATAGACAGCTATGTCATGTTCCCTTGACATGAAGATTTAACCAATGTGAAGGCTGACTTCTACAGTTTTTCCGGCATCCCACATGTAGTGGGGGCAATTGATGTCTATTGCAACAGAAAAAAATTCCATTCCATCAATGTGCAAATTGTCTGTTTCGTGGATCTCTACATCTAAAATGTGTGTGCCTGTTTTCCTGGATCAGCCCATGATTCCTTGATAATGCAGAATAGCACTACAACCCAGCTGATGTCACACCTGCAACCAGAGACAGCCTGGCTGGTTGGTAAGTCACATCTGTACTGATTGTGTGTGAGCAATGTCAGGTGCTACAATCATGAAGTGAGTGACTCATTGTTGCACTTTTGTCCCCTTCATTAATAGGGGACTTAGCATATCCAAACCGTCCTTGGTTATATTCCATTATTTGAACAGGACGGGTGGAGCCCTCCTCTACTGTCCCGGGAAAGTTTGTCAGATCACTGTGGCATGCTAAGTGCTCCACAATATCGCCCTGCAGAGAAATATCCCGTACATCCCAGAGGAGGGGGAGACCGCAGTGCAAACAGGTGAGAATCCTGAAAATCCAAATGAAAATGACAGTGGTAAAGAGGAAGAAGCTGACTTGTGAGAAGATCTCACCCACAGCTATTTCTTGTGAGTGTAACTATGTCATGTGATGTATTGACTGTGACTGTCAAATGAACTGTAGTTGTGGGAATGTGTGGAGTTTAGTGTTTTTGGAACAGTGAGGGAGCTGATACTCCGCAAAAATCAGCCAAAGGCTGATTGATAAGATAGAATTTGACACATCCCCACCTTGATGATGTTACTTTGTTTGTGTCAGTTTCTTTGCATTATAACTTGTTTTCCTGATGCTTGCTATGTGACTTGGGAAATATGTATGGTCTTAAGCCTATACTCCTTGTTTTGTTCTTTGTACAGGTACCTTCATTATGACATCTTCATGTGGACATTTCAGCGTTGTGACATTGGCAGGTATGTGATGCTATTCTGATATACAAAGTGAGCATGGATTATTCCAGGTAAGGTAGGTTGCAGAATATGAGTGTATGAGACCTGTACCAAGACAGTTTGCACAGAGTTTGGGTGGAGGTTCAGATGTGCCCATTGCACTTGTTTTGTGTCCTGTAGTGGGCATAATGCATCTTGTATGTCATCATGTGGCCATCAAATATGTTGTCCTAGCTTACGACCAAGTCATTGTTCGCTCACATTGACTAAAACCTTTTGAATGACCTGTATGTAGCTGTAGATATGTTTAATCATTGTAGGCCACAGTGCCTGTGACAAAACACTGACATATATTTGTGTCATACCACCAGATGCATGAGCGTTGGATTATAAAGGCCCTGTGATCCAGAACTGTTGTACTGACATCTGTCTGAATCTTTGATTATGTGATGTTGGATTACTTTGGTGTGGTATGTGATAAGGCTCAAGCTGGTGACATCAACCACTTCACGTTTGCCTATTCTACAGGACAATGTCTGACAAATCACTTCCTATCGTGGTCTGGAGGTCTGTATCTGTAAATATGTAAATTTGCTTAGTATGAGACAATCATTTATGATTTACAAGAGTTCAGACATATTGACAGCCTATGTGCTAAATACTGCAATATATTGTTTAGTTTGACCAGACACTTGTATGTAAGTGTTTGTGTGGGGTGGTTGTAAACCTGAGCTGGAAACTGTGTACATGCAACATAGCCCATATTAAACATGTACCTTGGATCATCATTGTATGGTTCCCATGATCTAACAGAGCTACATGGCTAAATATCAAAGCAAAATCAGCAGGTGATCAGCTGCTACAGAGGCAGGGGTGTCTGTGACTGGTTGTTCCTCTGCCATGGCCTCCCTTCCTGCGGCTGCCGCCGATGTTGTTGGGCCCTTTGTTGATGAGCCAAAGGCAGGAGAAGATTGGTTTTCAAAAGCGCTACTTGGGGTTGTGTCCCTCAACACCCATGTTAGGGAGGCCATGTTGGAATTGTGGGCATCCATCTGTTCATGCACATCCCTGTGCATGTCCCTTTGTAGCTGCTTGATTTCCCAGAGTTCAGTCAACACCTGGCCCATCACTCCTAGGGACTTCTGATAGACCCCCAAGACATGGCTGAAGTTGTCCTGGCCAAGAACAGCCCTAGTGGCCTAACCCCACTTGCCCACAGCATCCCTCCCACGTATCATACCCCCAAGGGCATGTGCCCTTGCCACAAGGTGACCTCTCCAACTTGTTAATGGACCCTAATTGTCCAAAGTGTTGCGCTGCAACTCAGGATCCAGGATTGGGGGGCACAAGATACTGAAAACTGTGCTAATTACACAGGTTGGTCGGGGGGGAATGGTTTCCTGTGATGTTTAAGGAACAGGGCTCGGAGGTGATGTTGTTGGCGCAGTGAGACTCACTGTTGCCGTCTGGCAAGGTTGCCCAGATGGGCCAGAACCATCCTCCACATCCACAAGTCCAGGAGTGTTGGCATCACTCAGGGCTTCATCTAGGGGAGGTAGTAGCCGTTTCTGTGGTCTCAGTATGCCTACCAGCAGATCCACCTGTTGATGAAAAACACCCATTGTTACTTGTTGAATTATGACATTTACCTCCAAAGGTTTTGTGTTATAGTAAGCAGTGACCTTGGACAAAGTTAAGTTGTAGGTAATCAAATTGTGCCAAGTAATCATGGTATTGGGTGATTTGACATGACATGTATGAAGCATGGCAACGCAATTTGACTCAAGCAGCTAATGAGATGTGTAGATCACTTGCACATTGGAAGATAGCCTGAAAATGACATTTTACCACCAGTGCAGCCAACACAGTGGAGAGGCAAGATATAGCTTTGACCATTTTGATGCCTAGTTGAGTGAGATGCAAGCAAACCCAGGATGTTTCTGTATATGTGAGTCATTGTGTACACAGTGCTATGTTAATGTGTCTGCTGCCAATACCAATCTGGTGATGCATCTTGAGGCCTTAGGAATACTTGTACACACTGGGAAAAGTGTCATTCTTATCCTCAATAGTTTCATCTTGGGTTAGCAAGTCAAAATGGAGCTAGGTAGACACACACTTACTTGATTTGAGCATGATTTGTATCTTCATCACTCCTAGGGGAGTACACTTCAATTGAGAGTTCAAAAATGAGTGTATCTGGACAAGTGACCACTGGACTGGTGTTTTTGTAGTTACTGGAACAGAGTCTATTGTGCTTTGCAGTCAGATCACTCTTGTTACTGAAATAATGACTCCTGGGAGTTGCAGTCAGGTCACTCCCTCTACTACACACACTTGATAAATGGTATCCTCCCAGGTGAGTACACTTCAATTGAGAGTTCACAAGCAGGTGTAATTGGACAAGTAACTACTGGGCTGGTCTTTGGAGTTACTGAAACAGTGCCTCCTGGGAGCTGCAGTCCGGTCACTCCCCCTACTCTACACACTTGACAGATGTTATACTCACAGGTAAGTACACTTTAATTGAGAGTTTACCAACTAGGGTAATTGGACAAGTGACCACTGGGCTGGTGTTTGAAGTTACTGGAAAGGACCTCCTGGAAGTTGTAGTCTGGTCATTCCCTCTTCTACACACATTTGACAAATTGTATCCTCCCTGGTGAGTACACTACAACAGAGGTCACAAACAAGGATATTTGGACAAGTGAATACTGAACTGGTGTTTAGAGGTACTGGAACAGTGCCTTCTGGGAGTTGTAGTCAGGTCACTCTCTCTACTCCTCACAACTTGACTAATGTTTGGTATTAAATATATGCATGTAGGCTGCATTCAGGTTTGAGCATAAGTTTATATTTTGGGACATACAATGAATCCTAGAATGTGTTTTTCAGAGATTTTAAAACACTATTCTGACATATGGCATGTGATGGGCCTTGGAAGCTGTGATGTTGGATCCAATTATACAGACTGAAAGTGTTACAACTCAGATACTCTGGGCACTGAATTTTGTTGAGGTACATGAACAAGACAGTGGCAACAGCTAAGCTGTGAGCATGCATGGCATTGCAGTTTTGTGACATTATTTGTGTGTGACTTACCAGACTCCACTCCCGCAGTTATTCCTGTCAAGCCTTGAGGATGCAGGATGGCCTCCCAGGGAAAGAGTCCTAAACCGGCAATGGGAGGACCGCTAGCAATCTTCCTGGCCTCCACCTGCTGCCTGGAGACCATGGAACTGACCTTGCCCCTGAGGTCGTTCCACCTCTTCCTAATCTCCTCCTTTGTGTGCAGGGAGTGTCTACAGCATTCACTCTGTCAACTATCCTGTCCCATATTTTCATTTCCTTACTGAGAGGGGTGTGCTGGACTTGGGCTCCTAACATTTGTGGCTCTCCTATAATGATTTCATCCACCATGACTCTCAACTCATCTTCTGAAAATCATGGGTTTTTGCCTGTGACATGCCTGGAAATTAAAGAGGCTTACAGTGACTAACTGAACAAGACAAGTGAATATGGGAGAAAAAAAGACAATGTGTGTCAAAGGTGTAAAATGGGATGGGGGAAAAAGGTGCTTATGACAAAAAATAGACAAAAGGATGTGTGGTCTGTCTTGCTATGCTGCAGTGGAAATGCAAAAGATTGTGGCCTGTGAAGGGGTGTGCTTTATAGTGTCCTTTGCAGGTGCATTAACTTAGCCAATGCGTGTCAGCTGTGTTGTTTTTGAATTCATCCAGAGTGCACTTGTCTGTTACTTTGCTGAAGCCAGACCGCACTGGTCGACCACCACTGGCTGACTGCTGCAGCAACTGTGTGTTTGTAATAGGCTTGGTGTTTTGCTGCTGCGTTGATTGCACTGGAGATCAGACCACCTAAATCGAAGCCATGGGGCTGCTGGCAGTCTGCTTTTTTTGCTTGGCGGATGGTGGTCCTGCCTGTATGAATCATAATACGGTGGTCTGAGGACCGCAACTGCTGTGATCTTTTTGGGACCGCCAACATGGAAGTCTGGTGGCCTGACCACCAATCTTGTAATCAAGCCCTAAATCTTAGTATCGCACTTAGAATCACAATAGCTCCAACTGGGGCTACCACAACATCTAGATGGAGTCATTTACAACAGTCCGACGCCACTTGTGTGGGAGTGTGACTGGTCACGGGTCTCATGGACCCCAGGTACAGTACCGTGGAGAATAAGGAAACAACAGCTTTGCATAGAGTCACGGAGGTGAGGCGTCACTGGTGTCGGTGCAGTGTTGGTTCCTCACTGCAAGGTAGCGGGGTGAGGCATCCGTTCCTTACGATTGCAGGGGAGGTGATGTTGCATCGGTGGTCCTTTCGACAAGGTGGGGTCGATGAGTCCAGCAGGTCAAGACACGAGGCATCGACTTCATGGTGTCGCAATCACACCATGGGGCCAATAGTACTGCAGTGGAATCGGAGTTGGGTGTTACAGGCGTCAGTAACACTGCACTCGGGACTTTCGCTGTGACAGGACTTTGCAGTTGCTGCGGTGGCATCGGGCCTGCACCATCGGTCTCCATCGTTGCCCTCAGTGGGTGCCACAGCTTGGATCTCGCCAGCTGCGCGGCGTCAGACAGAGGCACCGGTCCGAAGTCGCTCTGGAGTCAATGTACATGGTTTCATCTTGGTTGCACCAGAACTCACTCCCAAGGGTCCAGGAACTAGATTTGGTACCACTTAGCAAGTCATGACCCTCTGCAAAGGAGCCCAGGTGCTTGCAGATGAAGTCTTTGATATCCCTGAGACTTCCTAAGAGGAGGAAAGCTCAGTCCAAGCCCTTAGAGAACCTTTGGGCGCAGGATGTAGAAAGCAAAGCCCAGCTCTTTCAATCCCAGGACAGAAGCAGAAGGCAGTGGGCCAGCACAGCAAAGCAACAGGTAGAGTGGCAGTCCCTCCTACACCATCCAGCTTTTCTTCCTGGCAGAATGTCCTCAGTCCAGAAGGATTCTAAATTTGTGGCGTCAGAGGTCCAGTCCTCTTACCCATTTCTGCCTTTGAAGTAGGAAACCTGCAGAGAGAAGTGTTTGTAGTGCACAAGACCCTGCCTTTCCTGCCTTGGCTCCAGACACACTTCAGGGGGTTGGAGTCTGCTTTGTGTAAGGACAGGTACAGCCCTGTTCAGGGGCTCGTGTCAGCTCCTCCCAGCACTCTAGTTGAGAAAGACCCATCAGGATATGCATGGCACACATCTGATCCCTTTATGTGGCTATGTAGAGTGAATTCACAAACAGCCCAACTGTCATCCTGGCCCAGGCATATATTCCACAGCCAGGCAGAGACAAAGAATGGTTAAGCAATAAAATGCTCACTTTCTAAAAGTGGCATTTTAAAACTTACAGTATGAAAACCAACTCCACCAAATATGCATTTTTAAATTGTGAGTTCAGAGACCCCAAACTCCATAGCGCTATCTGCTCCAAAGTGGAAATGACAGTTAAAAGATATTTCAAGGCAATCCCTATTTTACCCTGTGTGAGAGATAGGCCTTACAATAGCAGAAAACAATGTTAGCAATATCCCATTATCAGGACATGTAAAATACCCCAGTATATGTCCTACCTTTTAAATGCACTGCACCCTGCCCATGGGGCTGCCTTGGGCCTACCTTGGGGGTGCCTTACATGTAGTAAAAGGGAAGCTTTGGGGCTGGCAAGTGGGTGCACTTGCCAGGTTGAAATAGCAGTTTAAAACTGCCCACACAGACACTGTTGTAGCAGGTCTGAAACATGTTTTCAGCGCTACTCATGTGGTGGCACAATCAGTGCTGCAGGCCCGATAGTAGCATTTGATTTATAGGTCCTAGGCAAACATGTTGCACTATACTAGGGACCTACTGGTAAAAAAAAATATGCCAATCATGGATAAACCAATCATCAGTAGAATTTAGACAGAGAGCTCTTGCACTTTAGTACTGGTCAGCAGTGATAAATTGCTCATTGCCCGAAAGCCGGCAAAAATGAAATGTTGCACATAGTTGAAAACATATATTTATTTTGGTTAATAAATTTGTGTTCATATCATATCCTTTCAAAATATGTAATATTAATTTCAATATGTAATGTTAATTTTAAAGCAAATCAACATTGATTCAAGGCAAGCCAATTCATTTAAACAGTGGTCATTTTAATTTACACATGGCTTGTGTTTATTTTGATATGCGCTTTATTCATTTCAAAGCATGCTATATTTATCTCACATAGTTTCATATCCATTTCAATAAGTGTCATATTCATTTTAATGAATGTCATATTAATTTTGATATCGGTCATATCAACTTCATCAGATGTCATATTCATTTGAAAGTGGTTCATATTAATCTTAACATGCTTCATATTGCTTTAAATGAATGGCATATTCGTGTCAATGGATGTCATATTCATCTTAACACCTGACATAATTTTAGCATGGGTCATATCCATTTCCACATAGGTCAAATTCATTTCAATATAAGCAATATTCATGTTGATGTGTTATTTTATTGATTTCAAAGCATAACATTCATTTTGACAAGTTTCATTTTCATTTCAGCTTTGGTCCTATTAAGTTTGAATCATGTTGAATTAATTTCAAAGGGGCTCATGTTCATTTCAATGCATGTCATATTCCTCTTAGCATGTGTCATCTTCCTTTCAATAGATGTGTCATTCATATTAATGCATGATATTGATTTTAACATGACTCATACCAATTGCAACACATATCATAATCCTGTCAATGTGTATCATATTACTTTCAATGCAAACCACAGTCATTTGTTTATAAATGGAATGTTAATTGCACATTATATTCCTTTCAGAATAATGCATTTTCATTTTAGTACCTTATATTCATTTCAATCTGTCATATTCATTCCAATATGTGTCATATTCATCTTGGTATATATCATTCATTTAAAAAAAGTCTCATTCTTTTTTATGAATATTGTTTGTGTTTCATTGATTGCATTATTATTTACAGTGAGGGCCATATTTATTTCAGTATGATTTCTTATTCAATTCTGAGTGTGAGTTATTCATAATAATCACTAAGTAGGATATTCACTTTGCCTGGTTTCATATTTGTTTTGGTTCAAGTCAGATTCAGTCTGCCAGATATCATATTTATTTTGACACATAGTACATTCATTCTGGTGTATGTCATATTCATTTTGCAACACGCTATGCATTTCATGAGGTGTTCTATATAGGGAGCTGTAATTTTGACATAAACGGCTTCCCATAGGATCGTAGTAAGGTGGACGGGATATCCGTAACGTTGGTGACAGAGTATTTCCCTCCGCCAAGACCTAAGTCAGGCCCTTGGTGACTGTCCTCGAGGTAAGACTCCTGCTCCACTGAACTGACCCCACTACTTACATTCTAGTCGGGCAAAGCTTAAAAGAGGTGTTTGGGGGTGTCTTACTACTATAATATATAAGGTTGAACGCTGGGCCCAGGGACTCCTAGTTGAGTTTGTCAGCGTGTTCTTTTGGGCTCATCACATTAGAGGCCCATGACTCTTTTAACCCGTTACAAACGTGTTTAGACCAGCCGCTCCCACTATGAGTCACATGATACATGACAAGCATGACCAATGGCAATTATTTGACTGTGCTGATACCTACAGGCTCTCGTGTGATCTAACACAGAACATTGTTTACAAATATAAAACTGCGCTTCTCGTCCTTTCTGTCCTAAGAGAAGACGTTTTCACTATTTTTTGATCAGCTATCTTTGCCACAATGGGTCGTCTGATCAGTCTCTCTTCTGTCTTTTGGGAGGGGGGAGGGATGTGGAGCGGACAAGCAGAATAAACACACAGATCATTGCATTCTAATATTTCCCCTCATTTTAGCCATCTCCATTGGCTGCCCTAAAAATTCAGTCTTTTTTAAATCTTTTGCTTGTTGACCAGTGAGTCACTGAATATTGCGCCTATCAGATGCAGGGCTAGGGCTGTACCGCTACCCAAATTGAGCCAGGACTCTGATGACATGTGTGATGACGGGCACACACCTTCCCCAGATGGCAGATCCACTGTTATGCAGGAGTCCCAGCCCCAGCGTAGTTCAACACCCCGCAGGAGGCCTCAGTATGCAGGCGCACAGCACATGGAAGCAGGAGAGGGGCCATCAGTCTTCGGTGGCCTGGTATCCACTATGTTGAAACAGCAGCGCGTGCAAAACAGGAAAATATCAGCAATACAAAGGCAGATGCAAGCACACAATGCCAACATGGGGGGGCTGCATCTGCAGTTGGAGTGCCTTAATTCCAACATCACAAAACTGCATGAGGGACAGATCCAAGCTTCTGAGAACACCAGGGAGCTGACAATTGCAGTGAGGGAACTGTGCACAGAGCTGCAGCACGACAGAGTCAGCCACCGCAGGCAGGAGAGGCGTTTTATGGGCATGTTTGGTGGATTCTGTCACTCGGTCAATCGCCTCGCTACTTCAACATATCTCATATCGTGGTGTGCTGTGGCCGCACAGGTGGAGGCAATGCACAGCAGTAGGGATGTGGCACAGGGACTGGTTCAGATCACTAATGTGCTGGACAATATGCTGGGTAACCGCTCCGCTACACCCAGCGAACTGGAATTAGGGGAGACTGAGGACACATCTAGCCTCAGCAGCGTAGCAGTGCCCACCACTGATGCTAGGCGGCGCAGTGCCAGGCACAGCACTGCCACTGAGGCCGATAACAGAGGTGCCAGTGAGGCCACTGCACATTCAAGTGGCTTGTGTGGCCGTAGAAAGTGACTGTAATGGCCACAGGGGACTGTTTGCTTATTGTGTGATACAGTAAACTGTGATTCAATAATGAGATACTGTTATCTGCTTATTTTTAAGACACATATTATTTTATTTTTTCTGCTAGTGAAACTTATGTTACCTGACGTTAAGGTAATAAATATTCCAACTACCAGTACTCATGTCAGTGAAGTTGTGTTGTCATTACTTACATCTGAAATGGTTGTGCGTGGTGTCAGCACGTCGCGTAGGCTCTCGTTATCCTAATGGGACTACTGGATTTGTGTGACAGAATCACTTGCACTGTGAGGGACTGAGTCTGGACCCACTACAGGTGACACCTGTTGGCCTAATCCAGGTTTTACTCCAGTTAACTAGCAATGCCTCATCTCCACACAAGAGTAGGGATGATTTAGCAACTCAGCGCATGACACAGTTGACTCCTCAGGGAAATCGTGGTCACTCAGATCTCGTCCGTTTCTATCAGTTAGATTAGCCTCACATATAAAAGGACAATCAGAGGCAGAATAGAATTCAATAATGTTTTATTGAAATAACTGCATCTTAGATAATAAAGCGTGTACTGCAATAACTAGGATGATGAAGCATGACAAGAATAAAATTGTGACAAGGAGAGTGAAACATAAAAATAACACTACCATATTGTCACTAGAATCGTTAAAAATAGCTCCTACCTAGGCTTTATTGGAGCACAGCATGTTAAGCTCTAATTCTGCCCTGCAGGTTCCCTGGGAAGATATCATCCCTAATACCTGAGCAAGAGACCTGTAGTCTACATAAGCAGCTGCAGCGAAGCACTCAGCAATCAGCATACAGTTGTGGTCATCTGACTGGAATCTCTCTCTCACGTGCATGGGTCAAAGTAGTGTTTTTATAATAGAACAACCAACGTTCCAAGAAAGAATCCCACGTAAAAGTGTGTATGATTCTATGAACACTAGAGACAAAGCGTACCACTTTTGCAGGCAACCTATCTTTACTGCAGCCTTGAGAAAAGCACAGAGTGAAAGAAATGTCTTGTTTAAGATGCAGTGCTAGTCTAGGCAAAGAACAGCTAGATAGAGAAAATAAAACAAGACCGCAAATGTGGCTATTGTTAAAATAATAAAACAGAGCTGAATAAAATATGCCTAGGTTAAAGTGCACAGCGGCAGGAATAGTTTGCTAAAATAACGTGTATGAAGCTATAACTAAAATGGCTACACAACACCTTCCCCTTGCCGGTTCAAAGGTAGTTTAAAGCCTAACTAAAATTCAAACTAAGGCACATATATGAGAATGTTAATAATGACAAGTTAAAGGGACACTTGAGCATGTATGAAAAGGACAATTTAATATGTTAACTGTGGCATTAAAAAGGCTGAATTTCAAGAGTCAGAGTCATTTTGGAAGTTGCCAATCGGATCCAAGATAATTGAAGACAGGAAATCTTCCACTTCGGCAGGTGGTAAAGTATGAAGTTCATCGCCAAGGAAAATCAAGGAAAATTTGTTTTCCAAAGCATGAACTCGGGCCAAGGCAGCAGCATTCCGTGGTGTGGCCAACAATAAGTTTAGAGCTGCATCCGCCACGAAGGGCAACTCATAAGCAGCTTCCCATAGCAAATGCACCCTCAACGCGCATGTCTGGTAATGATCCCTCAGCGAGAACATCAACAGATCAGTGTCCAATGAAAGCAAGCGCTGCATAGAAAGACAAACTTTCAGAGCATTTTCGAACGAGCACCAGAGGCACCGAAACACGGGCTGCACACAATGCAAAACTGGTCTGAATGACAGAGACCAGTCACACTCCAGTTGCTGCAGGAGTGATGTTCCAAAGTACTGCATCATGCGTTCATGACACAGCTGAGTTGCTGGAAGTGTTTTCAGTCCTCCTTGTTACAGCAGGACAGCCATTGCGCAGAAAAAGTAGCAATAGCAAAATGCCACCTATTATAGCCAAAGTTATTGGAAATCCCCCGAAAATACTGGAGAATTTTGAGTTGATGGCTGAAGGTATTATGCTGAATAAAGACGACAAAGTGTGAACAAAACTAAAACCACCTGCCTTAAAGAAATGTGCGATTCCAGTACTACTGGATGCATCCACGAGCTCACCAAAGTGTCTCGGAAAGTTAGTACTTAAAAGGGACTGTATCTCTGCTGATGACCGTGCAACCTGAAGCGCATAGGTCTTGCATGCAGTTGTGAGTGCCACATATTTTTGAAGCAATAAAGCCTTGAGTCTGCTCCTTCTCAAAATTCACATTTGAAGTAGCGATATGGGGCCAAATCTCAGCTACTTCCCTCTGTTGTGTGGGAGGAAAAAGCAAGTTCCCGCAGCATGTAACAATCTTAGAGGCCGAAACGACATAAACTATTCCCGCTCACATCCCACAACACTATTGAGGAGGACATAGCTGCCATTCGAGAGCACCTGGAACGCAAGTCTGATCAAGCGTACTGGGACTAATTTCATATAACTAGCCAAGTTTGATGCCAAGGCGTTACACGCCCCGGGCAAGGACAGCTGTTTACAAACCATTGAATGTCTGACAGAAGTCTTGCATTTACTACCGCTAAGATAGATCTCTTTCATGCCAATGAGACATTTGTACAAGAAGGATAGCTCCCACACCTCATGGATGTAACTATCTCCTAGCCTTTCATATCTGCCTACTGGAATGTGTTTTAAGCAGGGCGTAAATTGAAGTGTTGAAATAGGCAGATTAATGAGCCCAAGACCCCCTTGGAGAATAGAAAGGGAGCCCAGTTAGAACGTTCACGCACCCACCATACCAATTCCATCAATGATCAAGTTGAGTTGTTGCAAATCCCGCCTGATTGCATGCCGTATGTTCTGGTTTTAGCTTATGTGCCTCCCCTAGATCCTTGTCATAAGGAAGATACCCAGACACTAATGAGGAAATGTGGTTTTTGGTTAAGGTCTAAATCTAGTTCCAGGAAGATTTAAATAACAAGATTCTTATGGCACGCAGAGTGAAATGGGTTGGCTTCTCAAAGAAAGTATATGAGGGCGACTATGTTGTGATTAATTTCTGTAATCCTTGGTTACTCAAATGGCTGTGGGCTGATTTGTCTCATCGCACTAAGAAAGAAGGGATCCAACTTCATTTATTACGGTTTTTTTATGATCCATCTGCTTTATCTGCTCACCCTACAGTAGTTCAATGTGATTTTAATGCAGGGATGGCTACCACACAAGCCTGGCCAAACACCTTTACTTTTAGCCACCGTCAGGGCTTGCCTTCCCTAGATGAGAATGATTGACATACGGATAAGGATAGGTCTTTCAGCAGCATTCTGAAGGGGCCAGTGGTGGGTTATTGGCACAATATTCTTTTCTTCGCAGAAAGGGCCTGACGACATAGTTACCTCTCCACATAACTTGACAGATGTTACTATTGGCGAGGAGAGAGCGGTTGGGCCAGGTCTCAAACCTCTAACATTAATCAGCTGGAACATTGCGGGGCTTCGTTCTAAGGCCAAAACCCCAGAGTGGCTGGGATTTATATCTACATATGATGTTATATGCTTGCAGAAGACCTGGTCAATGGGCCCTTTTAATTTGGATGGCTACTATTCTGCATACCAACCAGCAATTCCCTCCCCAGCAAGCAGGGCAAGTGGAGGTCTTCTAGTTCTTGTTTCACTACAACTCCCTAAAATGGAGGCATCTTACCTTACCTTACATACCTTAT